>NC_143013.1:256277572-256967572 GCF_055824585.1 Amblyomma mixtum
TGGTAGGGACTTGAGGGGCTCATTATGACATGCATCTGAGAGAAGTCTCAAGAGTTGTATGGAATTTGGGTTTAGTGCGATTTCTCTGAAACATGCAAGCTCTTTGAGATTCTTGTGGCCAGTGTACACTATGGTAGCAAGAAAAAAAGGGCAAACAGCCAACATTGTGAAAATTTGGCTTTTGAGCAAAGGAAAGGCCCAGAAAGGGAGGAAGATGGGAGTGAAAGAAGAGAAAGAGGTGCAGTAATGGAGGGCTTGGGAATAATTCTGACCAGACCGCATGGGCAACATCACATGGGTAATGTGCACTGACATCACACAGCACATGGGTGCCTTTGTGTTTAGTCTCCAACAATGTCTTGTTTGTAAAAATGTGCCACAGAGACCGCTGAATAACTATATGCATGAGGAGGTTCAAAATCAACAGAAGATATGGTCAATACAGGGGCAAATGTCTGGATAAACATGTTGTTTTTGCACACACACATGTACTATCGCGCTCAATATGAGTTGCAACGCGCGGTCATCGACCGGCGCTCGTTCCATGGTGTGCCTCCTCCAAACAGTCGCTCGGAATTCTGGGAGGAACTTTTTCCTGAGCGGGGGTGCTGTTGTTTCCTGGAAAAGCAGTTTCCCCCAGAATTCCGAGCGACTGTTTGGAGGAGGCACACCACGGAACGAGCCCCGGTCGAATGACCGCGCGTTGCAACTCATATTGAGCGTGATAGTACACACACATGCACACACCTCAGCTTGTGTTACTGCTTACATATGGAGAAGAGGTATTTTCAATAGCTGTAAAAACAATGCAAGCTGGTGCATATCAGTATCCTAAGGTACTGTATTGACTACATGTAGGCACACCCCATAGTTTTATGTGCACGCAGTGCTGTGTCAACACAGGTTTCCTTAGAGTGGCATCAGTTGCCATTGCAATATAATGAGTCTAGAAAATAATAGTTATGTAGTATATGGTCTCATTATAAGTCCTAGTACACACTGTGTCAGTTACAGGAGCAGATTTGAGTATGCTTTGAATGTAGATGTTTATTGATGGGAGAAGAAAAAATGGTTTCTGAGAAATTGCGTATGACCAAGTGTCCAGATACACATTTCTAAACAGTTCATTGTTTGTGCATTTTTACTTGCGAAATAATTTTCTTAACAAATCACTTGCTTATGCCTACTGCATATTTTATTCTTTCTTCAGTGCATGTGAACATAAAAATTATTAATGGCTCGTTTTGAGCTTTGAATTTTGAGAATATGATAATAGAAAATGATGGGCTCTTGCTTCTGTGTTGTACATGTACTACTGCGCTCAATATGACTTGCAACGCATCTAGAGCGAACCAACTGAGGATTCCTTCTTATAGCGAAATATTACGGCCTAATACAGAGCAATCAAGTTGCACAAACATTCAGTGCACTTTGTTTTTGCATAAACGGCTCAGTGCAGAAATTTCCAGCAGCACCGGGCTGGCACTGCTTCAAGAACAGACTGCCTGCCACAGCAAGCTGTCGCCACTCATATTGAGCGCGATAGTGCATAAGGAACCCTTTATCAGAGCTCATCGTTGCCAGATTGAATCCTGGCTGCAATGGCTGCATTTTGATGGAGGCTAGACACAAATATCCGTGTGCTGTCTGATCTCGGTGCTGATTACAAAAGCCGCAGGTGGTCAGATTTAGTGTTGGAGCCCATAGAACTCTCACAGCTTTGGGACATTAAAGGACCTTGCATACCTAATTTTAGTGCCATGTTTTCTTCTTTCAAATTGTTTTTGTACATTAGAATATAGTTCACCACGTGGTATTTGCCTGCGTCTACTAAATAATTTACAATTACATTACTTCTCAGTGCTGCGTCAGTTTCGGTTTCATCAGCAGAGCGATAGCTGTGGCATATAAAAAGTGTTTAAGTCAAGTGAGGCACGAAAAAGCTTTCTCCACATTTAGGCCAGCTTGCTTCAATGCCTAGAATGACAAGTGATGCATCGGTGATTAATTAGATTTTTTTTTTTCATGCCTCTCATGGCGTAATCATTTCCAAAGCGTCATTCATAGCCATCGTTCCGTTCGTGAAACAGAAACAGCACAGAGAAGTTCAGTTATAAATTATTTAGTGTTAGTTGAATACCACACGGTGACTCATCTATTCTAATGTCTAACGAATCATTTGAAAAAAAAAAAAAAAAGAGAACATGCATCTAAAATGACGTGACTGCGCTCCTCTAAACGCTTTTCCTGCACTTGTATTGCGTTTTGCTTCTTTCAGCAGCATTTTCTTTGCATACATGTGAGAGCACATTTACATCAATGTGCTTTCCTTGTTACAATTTGGCCTTTCAAAGTGTCTCTCTCACTGTCTCTCGTATATTTTTTTTCCTCCTTTACTAAGGAAGGTGAATTTCAGTAGTTGCTGACCTAACGGACTTCTTGGTCCAGAACCACTTAGTTCTTACTGATTCTCTGCAGAGTCAGTTTCTTCAAGGGTCAGTCTACTGAATTTTATCGGCCATATTTTCTTTGCGGCAATTGATAGCTTTTTACCCAAATTACCGTTCAGCCAGGTGTGGTGCCAAGAAGTGCGGTAGAACATTTTAAGATGTTTTTTTATGTGGGAACACACACCTGTTGAGATAGTAGACTCATCTGGCAACCATGAAAATACAAATGTCTGCTTGTAAAACGGAAACGGAGACCATAGAGCACTTGGTTCTGAGGTGCGCAGAACTCCGCCCAGCCCTCCCAGAGGGGGCAGCAACGGCCATAGAGATAGCGCTGGGATTATTTGCTGGGGAGGACGGGCGAGTGGATGGGACAAGCGTGACATTGACGAAGGGGAGGTTGGAGGATTGGTGGCGGAAATCAAGGGAGGGGTGAATTTTGAGGGGAAAGGGATAGACAGATTAGACATTGTAAGAGCGAAAGGGAAAGAAAGGGAAAAGAAAAATAAATTAACAATGGGGGAAGTATAGGCTAGGTGGCGAAAGCTACCGCCTGGTACAAAGGGTAAAGCCATTATCATCCATCCATCCATAGCAATTTATAAAGTGCAGTTTTCAAGTGCTGAGATGATGAAAAGAAATCGGCACTGAAAGGACATTGGTTATGTGTTGCAATTATGTGAAGCCGTATTTTGTCATTAATAAAATGCAGTAACGCGAGCACCATGACCATGAGAGGGTGTGGCAATCAGTCTAATCCAAGACGAAGCGGCGGCGTGTCACACATGGTATCTTGTTTGACAGGCAGTATGTCAAGCTTGCAGAATCTTTGTGCGAAGTTGAAAAGAGAACATTGTCCGGGATGAACAAACAGAACTTTGACCCATATGAGTCAACTCGGGATAAACGTGGTCGCGACAGCCAAAGTGATGAGAGTACCGTATTTTCCGGTGTATAAGACGCGGCTTTTTTTCGAAAATCTTGCTGGTGTGTCCTATACAAGGGTGCGTCTTATATGAGAATTTTTCGTTTTTTTTTCCGAGTTCAGAAATTGTTCAGGTTCATGCTCAAGTTTTTTTTATCGAAAAAATATCACTACCAATGACGCGGTTGTAACACGGTTAATACTTCAATACGGGGACCGCCGTGCGCAACCGTTTTTAGGTGAACTTTATCATGAAACTGCGGGGATGACGACTTCTGGGATCACAGACACGCGACCATTTCGGAGGCCCCAAGCAAAAATTATGTAAAATTCCAAAAGATTACGACAATCGCGCTCCTCGCCATTGTCAAGACAAGCCAAGACAAGCCGGCGTTCTTTTTTAGCCACCCTTTGCAACTTTGTTTGCTCCGTGTACGTAGTGCGAAGAGAATGTTTCAGCTGCGTTGCCTCCAGAAATGGGCGATCTTTTTGATAGCCCATCCGAAGATGAACACTTCGAAGGTTTTAAGTAGAAATATGTTCTTATTGACATATGGAAGAGTTCTTTCGTTTCTTTTTTTTTTTTTTTGTAAGACGTGGGCGGGTATGGCGTGAGTGTTGCCTTTTTCGAACACTTAGCGTTCCTTAAGAATCTCTCAGAGGTGCGGTGAATTTCTTGATGGTCGCTCAAGCGTGTTTAATTAATTCTCACTAGCCTAACTGGGCAAATTTGGGTGCGTCTTATATACGGGTGCGTCTTATATACCAACTTTTTCAATGACAGCCTGCATAGATGGCAGGTGCGCACCGTCTTATACAAGGGTGCGTCTTATACACTGGAAAATACGGTAGTGACGATCTCGACGATTTCCGCTCCGCGGCGACAAACATGGCGGCGCCCTTCGAAGCCAGACCCCTCGCTTTGGACTGAATTCTTATTGTTGCTGCCTTTTTCAGTGCGTTCACTGGCCATAAATGGGGCACCGGTTCGCTTCGTCTCACCTCGCCTATAAGAAAACGTATAAGTGATAAATTTGCTTTATTTTCTAGGCTTCAGAGGAGAGTCTGTTTACAGTAATGGTTCTAGTCCTGACAACCAGATGGTGCCACTATATGCTGAGTTTATTTTTGCCTCTGTTAGCATACTCTGAACTAAAAGTGGAAATGCGCCTGCGTTTAGCGTACGTAAGCATACATACGCTTATGGTACGGAGACAGCACAAATTTATGCTCTTTTCTCACTGTATCTGTGTACGCCTCGAGCGGCGACGTGGTGTGCAAAAGCGAGAAACGGCAGCGGTGCGACAGACCTGCCTTGCTCGGGCGTCAACAGATAGTTTCTGCGGCAAGCGAATCCGCTTCGCTCACCGGGTTTTTGGACAAGTGTGAACGCGCCCTTATAGCAGCCATAGAGACTGAAGTGCCAATGTATGTGTAGCGGCGGCGTTGGTGAGGCCCTTCTTTTTTCAAAAAACTCAGAAAAAGCGAGCGGTACGCCTTCTACAGTTTACTAGAACTAAGACGTACGTTTCTGGGACATTAGTGCATACTGTGTGTAGTATGTTTCTACAAAAAAAGTCTGCTACCTGCTGCAACAAAAAGAACATTTGGGGTCGCCACCATGCATTTTTACGCGACTTTTAATGCCAAATTAAAATATAAATTCCTACTTAAACTGGGAGCAGTTCCCTCGTTATTGACATTATATAGTGCCAATTACTATAATATGCCATTATTTATACACTCATCTCCGTGAGTAGACTGACCCTTTAACATGGTCCCTGCAGCAACAGTTTTTGAGGCCCTAATCTCTTTGCACTGTGCAGTGCGACCCACCAGTGAGCCGCCTACGAACTCAACTTAATGGAAACGACGGATGACATTACCAACCTCGCATGTGTGTTTTTCGCAGGTTCTTTGAAAAAATCTTGGTTGTCTCATTGCTTAGCATAGCACCATTGAGTACTTGTTTTACACAGAAGGAATACACGCCACCCACCGATGACGCATGACGCAATGAAAATATGTGTCTGCAGTGTTCGAACGTAGTTAAATATTTTTGATTCCAGCCGCGGAGCATGAGCAATGTTTTGTACATGAAAATGGCACTTTTTTTTTCTTTCCCCAGATGCAGAAGAGGGGCCATTGCTGGTACAGCTGCGCAAGGAGAAGGCGTCTATGGAGGCAGAATTTGGTCAAAAAAGGGCACAGTTTAGAGAACTCTACCTGCAGAAAGAAGGTGCGTCCTAAAGAGAGACACTCTGTACAAAAATCTGCACGTGAGAGAACCTAAGGACAGCCTCCACTTGTGTTTTCTGTTTCGTCTCATCTATGAACCTTGCGTATGAATGTAATGAACTGCTGTGCAAACAGATCCTTGTAGAGCTCCCTCTGTGTTTCATATACCATTAAAGGGGATCTGGAAAGAACTCTCAGTAATTTTGTGGTATGCCTAGGACGCCGGTCCACAAATATCCTCCAGCAAGAATTTTCTTAATGCGTTTTGTGGAAGTTGAATTATGTGTAGTTAAAGATTGGATTTCCACGTTTTCCCGCCTTTCTTTCTCCTCTCGTCACCTTTGCACACTGAAATGTGGGCCCCTCCGCCAGCTGCCAACGCGCGCGGGTGTTCGCCGGGGGATGGAGCTGTGTCGTGGTAGAGCTCCCCTTGCTGTGGTCCCAACCCCGCAAACCTCAGTTGCACCTGCCCTGTCTGCGGCCTGTATATACGCAACAAGGATACATAACAATGCGCTTCTGGGCTGCCCTGATAGACCGATTGCATGCAACCTTCTGTTATGTGTGTGCAGGGTGCTATTCCGATTCGTAGCACCCAACCTCAGCACTGTTAGAGTGAAATGTGATTTTGTCTGATCTTTTCACGCCACATGGCAGGTGTGGCAGGTGGTGTGAAAATATGTGGAGAGCTGCGTTCAAATTTTGCATTGCTATCGTAATTGTCCGTCCATTTTTTTGTTTAGAATTTTATGATTGGTATACCTTCTGCTTGCTTGCCCATTTCTGATTTGCGCACTCGTAACTTCAAGGGAGCACCAGGTAGCATGATCGACCACATTGCTTACTAGACACGGGTATGGCAGTGCTTACTCTCTCGATGTCGTGTTTTGAAACAAACTTTTAAAAGCCACGTTTGGCACCATCCCAAAATATTCGAAGATCATTTAGGTTCTCCTGTTTGAAATTTAAAGGTGCATGTATGACGAGTGGCTTTTTGTGCTGCCGTGCTCTGTTCCGTGCAGAGCAACTCTTTGCAGAGCAGCAGCAGCGAGAGGCCCTGATGGAGGAGCTCCGAGCTCTGCAAGGGGAGCTCGACGAGGCACGCTCACTGCTGCTGGTGGCCCAGTGTGAGCAGGAGAACCAGCTCGAGTCTGAGCGGCGCAGGCACCGCGAGGAGATGGCCTCCCTGCAACACATCCTCAAGGAGAACGCCGAGGAGGCCTTGCGCAGCTCCAGAAGCTGCGAGAAGGAGCTGGTGCGGTACAAGAAGCACGCCGAGAGGCTCGAGCAGGAGCTGCACGAGCTCAAGGCACAGCAGGCCCAGGACAGGTGAGCTCTCTGCAAACGACTCTAATTTCTCAGCTCCCTTTCCTGAATTTGTGTTCTTGCATAGAAGGGTCATTTTGCACAGCTGTGCATCTTGCGGCTTTTTCTGTGACTGAACTTGGAGCCATGCCCCCTTGGAGCCATGCCCCCTTGGAGCCATGCCACCAGCCTTGCTTGAGTGCATTGGCAAAGTTGGGGCCATTGCTGTGGCAGCCGTTGGGGAATTGCACTTCTTTGTTCTCCACTGCTCGCTGCTTTTCATCTTCAGATTCTTTTTCCGAGAATTGCTACCACTGTGAATGGTAGCGCAGTATGCAGAGTTTGCAGAAACTGCGCGTCAAGGCGTGTTTTGTTTGCACCGATGAGGTCCAGCGCCGTGGCTGTTTTTAAAGGTTCCAGTCCACTCAGTGGCACCGGGACAATAAAATAGGTGGTGCTGTGACTTGAGTGAATGCTGCTTGTATTAGGACAATGATTTTCGGAGGTATATTATGGCCAGCACCCACCGATCGGCTTTAGCTGTAGAACGAGACACGGCAAAAGAAATTTGGGATGGGGGCAAACATTCTGTAAATCCTAAATTCCTGTGTCACAAAACTGCTGATTGCAGTGACAAGAGTTTGATGAATAGATCATTGCAACCCTCATTGCTTCTAAGTGATCACACAGTTGGCTTTCTATAAGTTCCATTATGAATGGTATTGTCCTGGCACCAGTGAGGTTGGAGCTGTACTACTGTTGCAGCTCATTTTATGCACCTGGAAGTAGAGAAGCACTTTAGTGCCTCTTTTTTAATTTTTTTTTTGCAGAAATAGTAGTATGGCTTGGTTTAGTTGAATGTCGTGGTTTTTTAAAAGCAAAATCGTAGAAGCAGTCATTTTTTAGAAATACATTGCTTGGCTGCTTCTGCAACAGTAACACTCACAATTATGCCAGACCTGGCTGTTGCCTTCCTCGTGCCTTGCTCTTGAAGCTTTCAAGCAGGCATCGACACAAGGAGCTGTCAAACTTTGTAAGCACCAGAGCATACTAACTGCCTGGTCTGTGTCGTATTTGATTGGTCTGAACAGGTAGGATTGCTGACTAAAAGAAGAGTGGTGCTGTCTATCCTTAGTTAATGCAGCTAAGCCTCTAAAGGAACTATCAGCATCTGTGAGCAATGGAGAGAATTGTATGTATTTTTTTTCCATTCATCAAGATGGTATGCCAGCTTTGTGACCCTTATCTTGTGTTTCAGCTACATATGTCTTCACAACTGTTGATATATATGTGCAGTATCGGTGTCCAACAAGAGCTGGCTTGAAAAACCTTGAAATTCAACAACTCATTCTTGACTACTTTTGGAGTGTTTTGGGTTAGTAACATTGACGCGCTTTCACATTCGTTTCTCGAAATGGCCAAAGCCTTCAGTCCTCTGTGCTGGCATTCCTGATATCCTGTATGTTGATTTGGGCATCCAGAATTGTGTTAATATTTTACTATATACATTTCGATTGAAGTCTGCGAGCCTAGCCTGTAAAGACCAGTTATATTTTTCAAATCATTAGTTCTGTCACCTTTTTATTTTTTTCATCAATAAAAACTGGCAGTAAGACTCGCTCTCATGCATTATAACACCAAAATGAAATAACTGAAATTTCTGGTTGCCCACTTAATTACACATGGTGGTAATGCGTTCAGTGCTTCTTTGAGAGTTCCTCCCCACCTGTAATGCCCCCTCGAATGTCTGTGGCTTGGAAACAAACAAAACCTGTTGACATCCCACTTTCTGCATGTGGAGAGGCTGGCAAATATCTCGTCCTTGTCAACATGTGTGGGTGTGTGTTTGGGTTTGTGTGTGCGTCTTTGGAATGCAGAAGAGGTTGGTGAGGGCTGCTTCTGACAGTATTTTTTTACTCTTTCCTTTTGTTCTCACTCCCACTCTTCCCTTCACCCATGCATCCGCTGTCTCTCTTCCCCTCTCTTGGGATTCTATCCCCCTTTCCCTTGTGGGTGTATGTCTTTCTCTGGCTGCACTTCCTTTCCGTCTTCCTTCTCTCCCGACCTGGTATTTCCCTCTCCCCTTCTTTCCCCCAAATGAAGGGAAGGCGTGCTGGCGGTGGTGACCAAGTCCCTAAAGCAGAAAGTGGGCAATCTCAGTCCTAACCCCTTTTCCTCTTCCAGCGACAACTCCGTCGAGAACCTCGAGGAGAGCATGCGCAAGGTGAGCAGCTTTTCTCTACTTTTGTCTCTTTTTTTTTGGGGGGGGGGGGGGGGGGAGATGTTGGGGAGGGATCTTTTGGCTGAATCGACAGAGCGGGAGGCAAATTGTAGTTGTCGTTGAACTGGTTTTCAGGCATTGTGTGCCAGAGATTGCTGCATCCTGTGTTTCTTTGCTGTTACTTCCTGGGCTGCTATCAGTTCAAATTTGGAGCTTCCCATTACAGTATTATTGGCTTCTACTGTGGTTGTTTGTACTGTGCTGTTGGCTGGTGCTTGTACCTTGTCCTGGCCACATGTTTTCGAATAAGTGTTAAAGCATGCATGTGCAGGTTTAGGTTTGCTGGAGCAGGCACTTACATTGAGTATAGCTAATCTTCAGAAGAGGTAGCCTGTCTCCACAACCATCATGTCCTTGGTGTACTGAATTGTCACAAGCTGAATGGTGTAGTGCTGCATTGGTTGTGGCTGAAATTGCTGTAAGAATTTTATGCACTTAGCTGTTATTTTACTCACTGCTGTCAAGTCAGCTGATTGAAGTGTAACGATTGCTGTACACACAATCATAGGCCATGGTGCCCTATTTACATGTTTTCACTTCATGTTTGCAGCTGTGGCTGGATGTAAGTGTGTTTGATGCTTTCTGCATCTTTTTCTTCCATGAAGTGGCTACATCATGTCATGACTGCTGCGCTCTTTGCCTTTTGGCAGTGTTTATTGGTTTTACTTCGTTAAAGCGTACAAATGTTGGCAAGCCCTTTTTGGAGACTTTTTTTTATACTTGCTCCTTCCTCCGTGTCATGCTCCTGCGTATGGCGGTTAAGAGGGGGGTGGGGCTGTTGGAAGGGCACTGACCATTCTGTGTGCAAAAAGAGTGTTGAGAGGAGAGGGAAAGGCGTGAAAGTACTGTAATTCAAATTTTGTCTAGATAACTCTGCTCCGAACAAATGCATTAAAAAAAATTCTTGCTGGAGGATATTTGTCTGGATGGGCACTGCTGAGAGTGATGCACAGTGCTTTGATTTATGCTCTTAGCTTTTACTCTTGTGTGTTGAGCTCAGTTGTCATTACGCTTTGGTGTAGCTTTCAATTCTGCATTTTGAATGAGAATGCTACGTCGGTTGGCTACTCAGGTGGTTGGTGAGCACGGAGGGCCTCTTTGACCTGTTCTAGGCATTTTCTGATGTTGCCTGTGATCCAAAATTTGGCTGAATTTTTTGTTAAAGTTTTTAGTGATCTTTTTTTTGAATAGGCTAACTTTTTGTCATGAAGCCATAGAGTAAGAATTCTCATTGTCCCAGTGCTTTTTTTTTTCCTTTGTATTATACCTTTCGTGCACCATTTTTTCTTTTTCCCGCACGATAGGTTATGTGTTGTAAAGTAACTATCGAGGGACAAACTGGTTCTGGCATTACTTTACAAGCATTTTGAAGTCCAGTGCAGCAGTATGATTGTGAGCTGCATTTGTTGCAGGATTAAAAGCACTTGGTGATGGGTATCTTTATTTTTTTTAATAGTATTCATTGTTTTTTTCCTTTCCAAGGAAAATAGTGCCTCTTTTTCCTTCCAAACCTGTCATCAGCTCTGTTTGACTGCAGTCAGTGGGACACATAATCTTGAGGACTTTGCTGTTGTGCTGTATCTTCATCAGGCATGCGAGGTTTCCTTTTAAGGTGTTGCGTTGCAACTCCCGTTTCGCATTCCTGCGAAAGTTAAGATGGATATCTGAACCTCCTACGATTTGTTCATTAAGGGGACCTGATGGAAACTCCACCGGTTTTTCGTTCTTTGCAAAACCGAATAGCAGGGTCCTTTCCTGACTCTGTACGCTTGTTTGGCAGCAGAATATGCTTTCCTTGCTGAGAAATTTGGAGCTTTTCTCACTACTTTGCTCAATTCAGGCTCGTGATTTTGGGGATGACTTCAAGTGTCTTATGTTTGTGCAGTGTTTGCATTTTCCATTTATTAGTTTCTGTTCTTGGCTTTGTTATACAATTAAAGTGCACTAGGAAAAGTGATACAGAAGTGGCCTTATAATCGGGAACTTAATTCTTTTTTTCTATGTTCTCTGTTTTGTGCCACAAAAGGTCACGTCCGACATCACCGCCGTGAACATGTGGAAATGGCCGAGGACGGCGATAAGAGTCTTTCATTTTCTTTCATTTTACGCTCCTTTTGTAATAGCTTGTTGGGGCTCTCGCCCTACCATAAGCTTGCCGTCCCGATTAGCTCAATTGGTAGAGCGACTGCTCCGGTGAAGCGGTGGTCCCGGGTTAGAATTCCGGACCAGGACGAATTCTTCTTTAACTACGAAGTTTCTAAGAAAGCTGTATAGCTTTCCTTTGTAGCCGTATGGCTGCGCTCGGGTGGATGCCAATGAGTAATTACTCCCTTATTAGCTTGTTGGGGAGACACATTCTTATTGCAGGCAGTCTCTTTATCATAATAAAAGTGACAGCGTATCGATCCAGGCCAAATCCAGTTTGTCCTTGGGGTCCCATTAGGACTTGCTCCGCTGTTGGCACCGCATGTTGCTTGAGGTGCGCTGCCGTCTTCTCTAAGAGGGCCCCTCTTCTCGACCAGGCGCAAGAGGACGCAGAGATGCTGCGTTCTCTGGTGGTGCCCCTGGAAGAGGAGATCAAGGCCCTCAAGGACAAGCTGCGGTCGACAGACGAGCAACTGCACGTGTACGAGGCGGCCTTCACTGGACTCGTCCACGGCCTCGGCTCTGGAACCTTGAGCGACGCAGTGCGGGGCAGCTCTCCGGCCGAAGTCCTCTCGCATCTCGATGACAAGGTTTCGGAGCTTTTTCATAAACAGGCCTACCAGAGGTCTCACCCCCCCACTGTGAAATGGCATTGTCACTTGGCAAGGTCACGTGACTTGTTGTCTTGGTCGCATGACTGATAAGCTAGTCACATTAATTTCTTCCACATCCCCCTAGGAAATAGCTGACAATAACTGAAATAGCTTCTTTCCTTCAGAGGATGTTGAAGTTTGTTGAAGAGCAGTCCTTGGTCATTTTTTTTGTTCTGCCTTTGCACCTTACCTTCACTAAAGCTGCATTTCTTGCACTTTTTTGGAGTCATCATCTGGAGTGGTGTCATCTTTGCCAGTTTCCTTGAAGGAGGGTTTAATTAAAAGGGCCTCGCAACGCATTTTCGGTACTTTGTTTTGCCTGGTGGTTGCGTAGAATGAGTTATAGCCATGCTATTAGTATTGGTCGTACCATGTACATTCCGGTTTTTAATATTTTAGTAAGCCCACAAACAAATTCGTGGCCCTACAGGGGCATCTGTAGCATGCAGATGTTGGGGATTTGCGACACTGTGGCCGTGTCCGGGGAAAAGGGGATCCTGGTGCTTCCTGTAGACGGCACCTCCGGCATAACCTAATCAAGGGAAATTGGCAGTCTCCTTTTCCTATCCCTTTCTCACAACTCTCCTGTCTCCTTCTCTCTTCTTGGATTTATCCTTCTTTCAGGTGGCGAGGGTTAACCTTGTGTGGCTAACCACTCTGCATTATGCTGTATTTGGTTATAGTTAGTGTACAACTGGTGTGGGCAGGGATTCTTCAATGTTCCTGTCCCGTTCCCTTGTTGGGCTCTATGGTGGGCGGTTGGCACCGTGGCCGAACAACATATCTATTTAATGGCTTCTCATTCTTTAAAAACCAATCCCCCCGACAAAAGGAGGCGAATTGAAGTCTCTGCATATTTCCTGCAAAGAAAAAAAAAAATTCTGCCAAATATCACGTAATTCATTCTGAAGTCCAAGAACAACCAGCCTAAATATTGTCCCCATTCCTAGTGTCAAAATGTCTCTCAGATACCCTAGGCTTGTGGTACAAAGTGAGCAAAGTAGCCGCTGGAGACCTACTACTAGAACTTGACGATGAAACACAGTATTCAAAGCTCTCGAACATTGTCCATTGGTGAAGTCCCTGTAACTGTCAGTGCACATCGAACATTAAATACCGTCCGCGGTAAAATCTCACTCAGACTTCTCCACATTACCGAAAAAGAAATGCTGGATGATCTCGCTGACAACGAAATTCTTGCAAAGCACCTCATCCTGACATTCTGTGCATGCTCATTGCTGGAAACAATACATACCGACCATACATACCGAACCCCCCACAGATGCTTCAGCTGTCAAAGATACGGCCATGGGTTGAACAGTTGCTACGGTCACAACCTGTGGGGAATGTGCTATGAAAGATCGTGCAGCTGAGAACTGCTGCAGTGCTGTTCCACTGTGCCAACTGTAAAATAGAGCACCCTGCTTACTCCAGGTCTTGTCCAAGATGGAAAGAGGAAAAAGAAATCTTAACACTGAAAAGAAAATATAACATTCAGAGAAGCCAGAAAAAAGTTGGAACTTTCAAATCCTTTTGAATTTACTGCTAGGACAAATTTCATGGATGTGGTGCGCAGGGGTGGAGCACCACACCTGCCTTGGGCCACTGCCCAGGCGGTGGTATAACTCTCTTGAGCGAGGACCCCAGTAACAGGACCCTCAAAACCGGAAACGTAGGTTTAATTGCACCCCCGAAACTTATTCAACATGGCGTTCCTAATTAGTTGGAACTGTCTAGGTTTTTGAAAAAGCTACAGTGTGACAGATCTTTTACAACTCTTTCCCCTGTGGCTTTATGCCTACAGGAAACTAACCTAGGTTCTAAACACAAACATTTTTAAAAAGTATGAAGTCTTTCGGTGTGACCGAGAGCAAGCGAGTAGGCGTTGCAACCGGTGAAATCAAGTTAAAAACCAAATATGGAGCTGTCGCAGTCACTGTTGTCTATTTTAAAACTCTCAATATGTTCCATATATCTAGAGCCACACCTAAGTTACTCTTTACTACTTAGAAACTCTTATAGAACAGCTACCAGAGTTGTATCTGTTGGAGATTTTAATGCCCACTCCTCTTTCTGGGGAAGTGAAGAAACTAACACTAGAGGTTGCATTTTAGAAGATTTTATTCAGTGCAGCAATGTGTGCCTACTTAATTCAGGAAAGCCCACGTCCTGCTCCTCAAGCACTGGAAAAATGAGCTGTTTAGATTTATCGTTTAGTTCATCTGTTTGTACTGATCTTAAATGGGATGCCGAGGATAACCTGAATGGAAGTGATTATTTTCCAATCATTATTAAACTGTCGTCGTCTCCACCAATCCTTGCCGTTGGAAGTTACACATGGCTGACTGGGCCCTGTGTTGTAAAAATTAGTCTGGAGAAACTGTTTTCTCCAGATGTTCACAACCTGTATAATAACTGCTACACATCTACCTGGCGTAGTGCGACTAAATCATAAGGTGTGGCATTCACAAGAGTACAAAGACTGGAAAAGGAAACAAAATAAAGCCTGGGGAATTTTTCGCAGGTACCCAACACATGAAAAAGTAATAAATTTCAAAAAGGCAAGAGGGAAAGCAAGGCAGATCCATCGAAGTGCTGAAAAAACGTTGTGTGCAAAATTGTATATCATCTATAAACAGTTCAATCACATTTAAGAAAGTGTGGGAGCAAGTCCATAAAATAAATGGCAGATACTCCTCCTTCACAATCCCCTTTTCTCACTGCCCCAGGTGCACAAACAAGTTAAAGAACAGACAGACATTCTAGCGGAACATTTTTCTACAATTTCCAGTTCCGCATATTAGTCATTTTTAAAGTACAGAAACACAGCCGAGAAAGAGACCTCCAACAAGCGGCGGTTTGCACAAGCCATATAACAACTTAATTACACTGGAGGAAAGCCCTAAAGTACTATCAGCTGGTAAAAAGGCAGCACCCGGCCCTGATGAAATACATTACGAGATGTTGGCACACTTTTCCGAAGCTTCAGTAGAAGCACTTTTACAATTCAGCAAAATATGTAAACTAGGAAAAGTACCAGAGGCTTGGAAAACAGCAGCTATTGTGCAGTTCCTGAAGCCTGGAAAGCCACCAGCCTCTGCTGGGAGCTACAGACCCACAGCACTCACAAGTTCTCTCCAAATCTTTCGAAACTGTATTAAATGTTAGGTTAATGTTTATCCTCTAATCCCGTGAACTTCTTGACATCCACCAATGTGGATTTAAAAAAGGATGTTCAACAACTGATCATCTCGTCCGTCTTGAATACTCTACGAGAAGTATTCATAATGAACACAAGCAACACTGCCTGGCAGTATTTTTCGACATTTTTTTTTTTAGGATGCTCAACTGCTTGAGATTTCTCGTCCGTTCATTTCAAGTACACCTTGGTTCAACACTTTCCAAAAAATTTGTTCAAGAGAATGGCGTACCACAGGGGTACATTTTAAGTACTGTGCAGTGATGTTCTCACGTCATGTCCACGACCTTCAAATTGCATGCACATCATCCAGCTTATTAACCTGTGAAAGACAGATACAACTCGTTATACACACTGGCGATTTGGGCAGACTGAAAGGGGTTTAAGTTCTCTCCACAAAAAACAGTAGGAGTCTTTTTCTCTCTCAGAAGAGGCTTGCGGAATGACCCCCCCACCCTACACCTGAATGAAGCAATGAAACATAACATAACATAGGCATAACATTCGATAAAGACTCATTCCTGCCACACATTAACACATTGAAAAAAGAAAGCCTCTCAATCTCTAAACATACTCAAAGTGCTCTCAAGGAAGCATTTGGGCTCTGATAGAACTTGTCTGCTGCACATATATCGTAGCAAGACCATCGTACCTTAAAAAATTGGACCCAGTACACAACTCAGGCCTATGCCTGTGTCTGATGTGGCACATACAGGACATCTCCCATAGTGAGCCTCTCTGGAGAAACAAATGAGCCCTCACCAGAAATCAGAGCAGCTTGTGCTGCATATGTCTTTAAAGTGGGATCTCTGGTAAAACACCTCTATCTAGTTGTAATGAAATGTCCTTCTAGAATAATATTCACCAACAAACCTCAAGCAACTCGACCATTGGTCTTTATTTCAAAGAGATGTGCCAGAACCTCAATATACAGGACACATTGCCTGATTACCCAAAGACAGAATTCACTACCTCCATGGTACAGTTTTCCTGAAGTTTGTGACTTCACTCTGACAGAGTTCCGTAAAAAATGAACTCCGCAGCAACATGTCATACAAGAATTCTTTGCACTCCAAGAAAAATACAGTAGGTTTACGGAATTTTATACTGACAGTTCAAAAACAGATGTTTACGTAGAATGCGCAGTGGTTTGAGGAAGTTGGAAAGGAACACTAAGACCTGCACAGTGTGCATTCATTTTCACTGCCGAATGTTATGCCATTTGTGTAGCTGTAAAAAAAATAGTAAACAAGAACCTCTTGAACAGTATTATTTAGACTCCCTAAGCATACTTGGTGACATCATACACAACATAGTAATAGCCACAGCTCAAGGACAAGACATAAAACTCTGCTGGGCTGAAGCTCTTGTTAAGGAAATAAAGTAAATATGCCCTTTAAAGATTTCGTGAACTTAATACAACATAAATTAACAGAAAAATGGTAGTCATCTTGGAACAACGAGGTAAATAACAAGCTACACTTGTTAAAGCTGGTTTTAGGTGAATGGAAGTCGTGTGTGCACCAGGAACATTTTCAATGAAGGGATTTTCTGCAGTCTCCGAATAGGCCACACACACCTTACGCAGAATTTCCTGCTAACTAAACAAGACAAACCTGTTTGCGAAGAATGTGGAGATGAATTAACGGTTAACCACATCTTATTCTCTTGTGTGAAACTGGAAAAACTAAGAAAAAAGTACTTCATTCAATTTCATAACGAATATATTCCGTTTCATCGAACACTCCTTTTAGGAGATAATGCAATCGTTGACATGTCTTGCATTTTTAGCTTTTTAAGATAAGCAGTAGTTCTCGAGACTAAATTCTGACCGGCTGCTTTGCTGGTATTTTGGTAGACCTCAGCCACTTTCTCATTCTTGAGAAGGCTGAGCTCTTTATTTGGTTCCTTGGAAGCCTCGACATCGTTGCCCAGCCAAGGATAGATGCTGAGGTTACCCAACCTTCTTTTAAGCTTTTACTAGTAGCCATTTATAAAATTTCTTTTCTGTGTCATCACCAGGTAGTACTAACATCTTAGGCCCTCTACACCACCGATAATTTTTCACATCTCTATACAATTCAGCGAAAAACTTTTCATATATACCTTGTGCTTGGCGCATGATGGCCTCGGTTCCTATGTGCCATAGAACGCACAACACAACACAAATGCACGGCGCCGACGGTGTCGCCACACAGTGGCAGTTTCTAGCACTGGATATGGGATCATCGGGTGGGAGCTTGATGATTGGACGAACAGTAAATATACTACAAACTGTGTTAATAAGTGAAGATATGTTCTATCATGTTTTCACGTTTTATATTACATCAACAAAAGGAACACTTTTGCCTTACGTAAAAGCACTGCAAAGCCAGCAAAACAAAAAGAGCACCACCAGTGGCTCTGGCTATGTTTTGCATCGAAGGACTTTGCACCTCTCTGTACACATCTATGAAACAAGAAACAGCACTTAAGGTTATACTCTCTATGTATCTGAGAATGGCTTGGCGGAATCGACCTGATCGAGCAGTGTAAACGGTGACTGTATCGGTACACACTATGCTAAAAAGTATCTCGTGCAGGTTGTCACTCCGTCGCAGTATCTTGCGCTTGAGTTCGGATAAGTCGGGGAAGGCCATTGGTCAGTGTTCTCTTCTCCTCCACCGATGTGACTGTGAAGCTTCACTGGGCCAGCTGGGCATTCACGTGGTTGTAACCATGGAAACGACACTGCCAGCCTTGGCAAGAAGGGGTTAGAGGGAACAGCAACTACGGTGTGCAAACTTCCGCGACGTGCTCAGATAGGCTGTTTTGATTGGTCCGACCCAATGTCGTCGTTGGGAAAGGGAAATGGGAATGGGAAGCACCGCGAAAATAGAGTTGAGGGCAGCACTTTGTTTGCTTGTATTTTGAAATTTGTTTATCGAATAACTCTTGTTCCTATGCAGCGAGTCCTGTAATTCTTTTTGACTCAGCATCTGTGTTGCATAATCACCTGAAGTATAGGTGGCATCCCTTCAAGCAGTGTTTCAGAGCCCTTTAAGGACAAAGGCTAACTCAGGTCAAAAAAAAAAAAAAAATTTAAGGTTCTTTTCGTACTTAATTGTGTGGGGTTAGATGCTGCACAAATGGTAGAATTTCTTTCCTTACCCTGCTGCTCGAAGCTCAGGCACTTCTGATTTTAAATTGCTGGCTGCGCACTGTTCCCAAAGAGGCACCAATTGAAAATTTGTTGGCGGAAGATACTTTTGAAAGAGAAGTGTGCCTGGATGCTCAGGCTCAGGACAGTGGCAAAGCTGATGTGAATTGAGGATCAAAGGCGAAGCAGTGAAGATTGGTTTGCAAGCTCCGTTTTCTAAAACACTTTTTTAATTCCTTTTTTTTTAAATTTTCAAAATTTGATTTGAATTGGCTTGCAGTGCAAGTACAGTGGTGAGCAGCCTTGTCTAGAGCGCTTGAGCAGTGCGCACTTGGTAACAAAAACCCAAATTAGAGAGCAGCCCCTCATTACAGGGCAAAGTTTTCGTGCCTGCTTTGTTTACGAGGCTATCTGGCGCTACTTCAGTGCAAGCGTTGCACCTGGACCCTAGAGGCTGCCACAAAATCTGGATTTGTTTGCAAGGAAGTGCACCGCCCGAGCGCTCTAGACAAGGCTGCTCACCACTGTACTATTGCTTTTTGCAAAAGATCAAATTTCGTATGTTTTGAAATTCGATCTTTTCATTACATTTGTCAAAATCTACCACCACCTTCATTTTTTGGTTTGTAGCATTCTTTGTTGATGAATAGTGCAAATTTGGAAGTACTGAAGTGCTTAGTAGTGAGCACCATCTTGCAGAAAGTACCCGGCTGCCTGGTTGTGTTGAAAGATTGTAACAGGCATCCATTTTTTTCAACAAATATTATGAGTGTCCTACTGTAGAATTTATTTCCCTTGATAACTCTGTTTGAACTGCTATTTTAGATTGTCTTATCTAATGGTACTCTATATACTTGCGTAATGAACCCAGCCAGCCAGCCAGCTTTTAATAGCGCATCCCCCCAAGCAATTTGGCGAGCTCGAGATAGGGAGTGAAAATGTCTAACCCCTCACCAGAGCTAACGCTTAACTATTTGCACTGCACACACTGCAACGGTCCTGCAAGCTTTTTAACCTCTCTTAAAAAGACACGCACCTAACCTTCAGGGCTGGTGTTTAGCATATTCACTTTATCGCACCACGAATGGCCAGTGCTGCTGGCTATCACAAAATTCCGCTGCGATCCGGCGAACGTCTTTTAAAATGAACGATTCTAAACACCAGCAATCTGAATGCGTCTGACCGCTTGCTTTTATTGATGATGGATGGGTGGACGGATGAACGGATGGGCGAGCGAGCACGCAGGTTGGTGGGTGAGCAAACATATGAAAAGACATTTCGGCTCCTCCAGAATAATCAGTTCTTCTTTTCCCATGTAATGAACTTTACTCCTGAATTGATGTCGATTTCTTTGGGGGAAAAAAAAAAAGTGGGTTCATGACGCGAGTATGTCCGCTAGTTACAATAGTTGGCAGCCCGATGTTTGTGAGCCTGAAAGCACTCCCCCCCCCCAAAAAAAAAAAAAAAAGATCCCAGCAGTGCATGTCTCATAATGTTGTTCTTCTGTGCTGCAGTTGAACAGCTTGTGCAAGGGGCTTCAGGCTGAGAAGGCGTCCCGAAGTGATCTGGAAATGTACGTGGCTGTGCTGAACACCCAGAAAACAGTCATGCAGGAAGACATGGATCAGCTGCGGAAACAGTTCCAGGAGGGTGAGCTGTGATGCACACTTATTCCATCTTCCCCCCCCCCCATTCCTGACTGACCAGTATACTGTAATGATCACAAAGTTGAAGGCGGCTTGGGAATTGGAGCAGTTCTGAGTTACCCATGTAATGAGACAGAGAGGAACTGTTACGAGTTCCTCACTGTTTGCAGTTCTATAAGCTTCCAGCTTTTGCCGTTGTATTTTATTGCACAGTTTAACAGAAAATTTCTTTTGAGATTACCAAATTTTTCTCTGAAAACAATCAACCTTTTTGACAAATTTATCGATACTAAGTTAGAAAAAAACAAGCAGAAGCTGATGCCGGTGCCTTGGCTTTGAATGAACAGCAAGTGAAGATGCTGGTGGAAGGCTTGTCGTGTTCAGCGCAATCCATTGCGAGACCTAGTCGATACCTTCATCGTCCTCTACCTGTGACTGTCTGCTGGTGCTATCGTCGAGGTTGAGATTGTTGTTATTTGAGCTTGAACCGTGACCTAAATTCATTCAGAGCACTGATTCCTTTCATCACCACCAGAGAAATATGCCAGGATTGGAACCACAAGAGCTACAGAAGTGCCAAAGTGGATCAAACCATGAAGTGGTGGTGCTTGGCCCCCTTGTGTGTTTGTTCAGGGAACTCTCCGAACACCAAAATAAAAGTGCTAGCGTGACATGGATTTTGTGTATAGGCCACGATCTAGTCCATTGGGTCCGAGTGGGATGAGTCCCATGTGTTTTTGGTGAAATCTGGCGAGCCTGGTGGATGAGTTGCTCATCCATAGTACCAAAAGGGTTGAAAGATTGAGCGGGAACAGCCTCTAGTGTTCCCTGATATGTGTTTATATAAGTATACTAAAAAGTGACAAGAACCTGTTGTTGGGACACGCTGAATCACATTGTTGTGGATGTTATTTCTCATTTGTGGGAGGCCCATAACAGTGTATGCTCAATAAATATTTGGCTCTATTTTTTTGATGGTGGTGTGAGGTCCATTTGATGCGACCGACATTCAATCGGGAAGTGTGCTCTGCTGTGAGCTACAGGACAAAACGTGCTCCCTCCCCTGTGCACTTCCAGAGGGTATCATTGTGCTGTGTGTGGCAAACTGATGACCAGATTGCAAAAAAAAAAAAAAAACTGAGGAGAAATGTGCTGAAGGAAGTGTATGCCCGGACTGTGTCTGGTAGTGAAGCAAATCCAGTTCAACGTTGCATCTTGATATCACAGTGACAGTAAAATGAGCTACCGTGTTTACTCGCATAATTTGTGAACTTTTCTCTTAAAATTCAGGCTTCCAAAAGGGGGGTGCGCAAATTAAGCGAAAATTTTCTGAACATGTCCTAAAAAACGCTACAAAGGCCACGACGTGCAGTGCACGTAGACACCTCCCCATCTCGCACCCCTTGGTGGCCAACAAAAAAGTTGTATAGACGTTCCCTCTCATATCCCTTGGTGATCATCAAAAAAAGTTGACTCCATTTATAAGACTCCTACCCCCTCCCACCCCTTCCCACATTAGGTAGTTCCTCGCGGGATGGCATGACGGTGTGTGCTCAGCTCAGAGCGATAAATGCACAGTGATAGTCGCGAAGCCAGCGGTGGGAGGTAACTGCTGATAAAGTGGTGCCCTCGCGTGCGGTCTGGCTGCCTAGCGGCAGATCACACAGCCAGCATTTCTGTAGTCTTGGATTCGGACGTGAGCGCAATTATTCACCCAGGAAAGTATCTGCCGGCACAAGCGATGCCGGTACACAGTGCACAATTTGTGCCTTCGCCACTTGCACAGCCGCACCGGTCTTTCCAAGCCTGCCTTGCATGCACCTACATACATGCTGGGGGTCAGGCGCAGCAGAGTGCAAAATATGGGAGTAAAGGTTTTTTTTTTAGAAATCCGGGTAAACAGTTGGAGGTGCGTAAATTATGGTGGGTGCAAATTACGTGAGTAAATACGATGTATGGGGCACGGTTTGAAGTGAATGCTTAGAAACGTAGGCAAACCAGGTTGCCTCATGATTCAAATTAGCATCATGAAAGATGCAATATACAGTCAGGAGTATCATTAGCAGATGTGAGAGGTGGCGCGACGGATTCCAGTAACATGAAAGAAAGTGCAGGAAACAGTGATGGAGGTTCAAGGGTGTGCGTCACAAGGTGCGGCCGTTTCGTGGACAGTGGCAGATGTGGTCACGTGTGCAAATGAACCACGTGACAAGCAGTAAGGATGGCGTTTACTGCGGGATAGATTTGCCGCGACGTGACAAATGAAATCACCTGCCAATCACCTGTTTCTGACAGGTGTAGTCCACGAGGCCACCAGCCACATTGGCCCTGCAGGGCCAAACCAGAGTGGAGCGTTTAACCTTTGTGGTCCGAAACTTTTACCCACTTCGGGGCCGTTCCGGTTTGATAGTTCGCCCATTTTTTGAGCCACAAAAGAAAACTGCAATTACATGTCACGCAATGTCTATTTTTGAGCTTTCTGTACCTGTCTAAGTCTCTCAAGGGTAGTTTGGCAGCATGTGAAGCCACTTGAAGTATTCCCCTGGGTGCTGTCTTGGACTTTTATGGCATGATTTGCAGAAAAATGCTTTTTCCTTCCTGCCCGTTGTGGTTTTTCGGTCACTGCAAGCAGTGTAATCTTAGTTACTTTGGCCAGGGAGGTTATATATAAAGTGAGGTCTGCCATTCAGCCTTTCCTCATCGTGCAAGCATCGGAGAGGCCCGCATTTTTAGCACAAGCCCTCACATCACCAACCACCTGTTCGTCGAGGTTCCACCGGTGCTGCTCCTTTAGGCCCTGTTTAAGCTGCTGCATTCTCATCAAAATGGAGCTGTTTGCAATGGAAACTTCCAGAAGCGAGAAAAACAGCTTTCCTCTACTTCATACTTACGTGGGAAAAATGCATAGCTGGCACCAGGGCCGCAGTCTCCAGCGCAATCCTCTTCATCACTGCCACCACTTGATTCAGTAGATGAAGGCACATAGTTCTCTTCCTCACTAAAATCATGTTCACTTTCGCCAAAAGCTTGGCAGTTTTCCCCGTAGAAAGCACATGGTGAGAATGCGGCCATGTTTTGCTGCCAGCGGCGTGCAGTCAGAGCCACGGAGCACTCGCACATGCCAAGGAAATATGCTAAAGCTCAAGAGCACTCGTGTTGTTGTCTAGCGTAAAAAAAAAGAAAGCAAACACTAGAAAAAAAAGTTTACTTACTCTCTACGAGATGGCGCAACCGGCGTAGCAAGACAAAACGAGCGTAATTCAACAATGGAGAAGCTATTAGGCGGTGCCCGACAGCGGACTGCTGTGGCCAGCTCTCGTAGTTAGACAGTGCCCGACCAAGGACCGCAAGAGTTAACCTCGCTGTGTTTGATGCACGTCTTCTGTGGCAGCATTTCAGTGGGGCGTGAAATGCACCAGCTATTTCGCTTTGAGGTGCACATGTCCATCAAACAACTTCTCGTGTGTCTTAAGTTAATCTGTAATCCTTCACTCTGGTCTCTGCGGTTGGCTCCGAGGTTAACATCATTCTTTCCTTCCTCCATGGTTAACATACATGCTTGCGTTTCCAGACTCTCAAACGTGGCGCTACCTCTGTCTTTGAGCAAAGTGAGGAAAAGGTGAGGCGGTGAATTTGTGAAAGTGGGTGCACTACCGTACCCCACAACTATGAAGCCACAAGTCCACGCCAACGTGTCTTAAGTTAATCTGTAATCCTTCACTCTGGTCTCTTTCATAGCCCAACTGTAGGGTTTACTGACCCTCCTTTTCTTTTTCTTTCTCCCTTTGGGGGACATGCAGTGTGCCAGTTGCTGGAGCGTGAGAAGCGGGACCATGCCTGCCTCAAGCGCACCTGGCAGATGGCCAACGACCGCTTCCTAGAGGCCCAGCAGGCACACGTGCGGGACCTGGCACGCCTGCAGGCCGTGCTGACGGCAGACCAGCAGCGCCACCTGGCACACTTGCGCAGGGCTGACGCTAACCGACCGGCCAGCCCCCGGAGGAAGGACGCCGAGATTGCTGCTGCTGCTGCTGCCTTGCCCCCTGTCTCCTGTGCCACTGGTACGGCAGTAGTGTGAGCATGGCGTACCATAAGGGTTGTACATGATGTTACATACGAGGTAGCATGGTCGTGTGCCGGAGAGAGAATGAGGGACGTCTGAGATGAGGCTGCTGGAAAAAGACAATGAAAGAGGACTTTATACAGGAATATTTACAAGTGAGCTGCAGGAACGCTGCATCACGACAGCTCATCAGGAGATCATTCAAAGACAAAGAGCTCTTCGGCTGTGCCGCTGCCGGGGTTTTTAAGAGTTCCCTTCCCTAGGGTCCCTAAATGGGGGCCGGGCCTGCAGGGGAAGGAAGTTCTCACTGGCACCAATCACAGACACACACGCACTCACTCACTCCCGAGAGATCACGCCGTCGTCACGCGCTGGGAGAGGGGAACGATGCCATCCACGTAGTGCAGACGCCGAAATGTCCATGAGCGGCGTTCGCGCGCATTTCGAACGCGCGTTCACACTTGGTGTACGGGAAACGGTCGCTCAACCGGGCAGACGGACGCGGCTTCCGTGGCAATCCAGGCGCTCACCCAACGCGCGTCTCGGGGTTAGTCGGCGTTTCGCTGCTGCCATGTCGTTGTCTTCCCCATGACGAAGGCGAGACGTAACAATGAACTGGCCTCAAATTAACAGGAGACACACAAGACGGCAAAGAAGCAAGGCCGAAATCACTAGCATGGTGCCTGCAGTCTTCAGATGTTTCGTAAAGCAAATTATTTTAATAATGTGTCAGCTTGCCTAGTTTGCAGTGGTAAACTGCCATGGCAAACTTGCAGCCCATGTATCCTGTGTATGTGTAAGCACTGAGACACACATATGCATGCCTTTATGACATGTGCTTGTAGTGCGTGTGTTACCTAGTGGTAACATGCCATGGAAATCTATCCCTTACTCATATTTTAGTGTCCATTCTAGCAAAGGCTTATTCTTTGTGAAGTCTTTCGAGTAGGAGGGTGCTGGACTTTTACTAGACCTATTGTTGTTGTCCTTTTATTTGTCTGTTTGTTTTGTCATGGATGTAACGCACCCACCAGGAATGTTTCAAGGAAGTGATTATCTGCAGTCTTCGTGTAGGACATACACACCTCACACACAACTTGATATTGACAAAACAAGACAAACCCTAATGCAGTGAACCATGTTCTTTTCTCATACAAAAAACTCTAAACACTTATTTGAATTTTGAATTTTTTGAATTTTTGAAAAAAATTTGAATTTTTTACTACAAACGCATACCATTTCATCCAGCATTGCTCTTAGGTGAAGATGTACTTGCTAACTTGTCACATGCTCTTAAGTTTCTGGAGAGAGCAGATGTTTTAAGCAGGCTGCAGATTTAATAACATAGAATCAATTTCTTGCCGCAAACACTTACAGTCGATCCCGGATATATCGAACTCGAAGGGGATCGCGAAAAAGTTCGATATATCAATAATTCGTAATATAAAATATGCCTATTAGACGCTTATTTTAAAACTGCGCAAATCTCGGACAATTTCCCGGGATCGTAGCAAGTGGGAACTTACCGATTTACTCCTCTCAAGTCCACAAAAACGAAAGCACAACTCCACGATCAGCGCGCTTTATTTCGCAAGAAAAAAGTCAGTGAGCTTTGCTTGCCTCTTCCTCTGCACCATGCAGTTCATTAAGCTGTCCTCAAGCTTGTTGATAGGATCCAAATGAGAAAGTCCAGTGCCCTCCATTGCGCCACAACAGCGACGAATGACGCTGAATGCGGATGCAAGTTCAGCCGCAGTGCATGGCGGCTGGGCCTCTTCGCACAATCTTCCTCACTGCTCGGGTCCGCTTCCTCGGTATCGATGATGTCAGCCACGATGTGAGCATCAGAAATTAGGTGTCTGCGGGCCTGCGGCCAGCAGGGTTTCCCTCTTCCCAGCTCCTTATGGCCATTCCCATTTCCTTTCACACCCCCCACAAAGTTCCCATCAGTGACTAACAGCGCAGCTGTCCAAGGCCAGCGCCGCGTGAACTCTTATTAGGAGAAGCCCATTTGCAGGAGCGCGCGCTAGTGGAAGAAGCCCACTTCCAGGGTGGCGCATACTGGGAGAAGCGCACTTGCGGGGGCTCGGCATGGCACGGAGTTCGATATATCAAATATAGGGTGCACAGGAGTTCGATAAACGTAAACAAATTTCCTATACTTTTGCATGAGATTCCCAAGGGGATTCTACATCTGTTCGATATAGGCAATAATTCGATATATCCGGGTTCTATATATCCGGGATTGACTGTATTTAGCCATTCCTCGGCCACTTTCTCGTTCCTGAGAAGGCGGCTGAGGTCTTTGTTTGGTTTGTCGGGAGCCTTGAGATCCTTGCCCAGCCAAGAATGGTCACTAAGGCTACCCAACCCTCTTTGAAGCTATTACTAGTGGCGTTTTTAAGAAATGTCTTTCGTTTTTCGTCACTAAATAGCAAAACTAACATTTTAGCCCCTCTACACCACTGATCACTTCTTACATTTTTGAAATTCTGTAGAAAATTTTTTCTACACCTTGTGCTTGGCACATGGTGGCCTAAGCTGCCCATATGTCATTAAACCCAACACAACACGTCGCCCATTGCTGCTTCCTTTTCTGCAGGCACAAACTCGGAGCTAGTCCCCTGCCCAGTGCAGGAACCAGAGCTGCAAGAGGCCCTCCATTCTGTCTCTCCTCTGCCCACCAGCAGCCCCAAGCCTGGCCATAGGTTCATGGCCGTGGAGCCCCGGCTGTTCTCCAGGGCAAGCACCCTGCCGGGAAGAGCAACCAACGATGTGAGTGGCACTTTTGGTTGCCTTTTTCTGATTGTGATGTGGCAGCATTTTTGCATGATGCTAGCTTTACTCCCTGGTCCTCTGGTTCGCAATTGGGGGCGACGTGCTGGAAGTAGTGAGAGAATATGTCTATTTAGGGCAGGTAGTGACAACTGATCCGGATCATGACAGGGAAATAACTAGAAGAATAAGAATGGGGTGGAGCACATATGGCAGGTTCTCTCAGAGCATGAATGGGCAGTTTACCAATATTCCTCAAGAGGAAAGTATACAACAGATGTATCTTACTGGTACTCACCTATGGGGCAGAAACGTGGAGGCTAACAAAGGGGGTTCAGCTTGAGTTAAGGACAACGCAGCTAGCTATGGAAAGAAAAATGATAGGTGTAACGCTAAGGCTAGATAACCGCTGATCCTTAAGGGTAACGGAGTGGATTCCAAGATAGAGCAAGTGTAGCAGGAGGCGGCAGAAAGTTACGTGGGCGGATGAGATTAAGAAATTTGCAGGGATACGGTGGCTGCAACTGGCAAAGGACAGGGTTAATTGGAGAGACATGGGAGGGGCCTTTGCCCTGCAGTGGGCGTAGTCAGGCTGATGATGATGATGATTATTAGTCCATCTGATAACACTTCACATTGTTTGCTTCTGAAACATTTTTCTTTGTAGTCTACACTATGGATAGGGCACACGTATAACCATGGGGGCTTCCTCTCGTGCGTAAATTTATTCACTTGCATTATTGTCATGGTCATCATTAAGGCCCTTAATTTCCTGCGGCAGAAATTTTTAAATTCTGCTAGTTGAGAACAGAGAATCATTAATATTGCATGGAAGGCTGGTGAGCGTTAACGCATGTGGCCTTTCGTGCTGTAGTGGCTGCCAGTTCTGGCCTCGGGACTTTCATGCTGCAGAATTCTGTGCCCATTCTCCTTTTTTTTTTTTTTCTGACCTCCTCCTTATGGCTAAGCCACCCTGCCTGCTGTTCTTTCTCCATGGCCCGCGCCACCTTCTTTCTACATTTGTAGCAACTCCTTCTTGCCAGTGCATGTCGCGTGCTCCGCATCATTAGCCCAGGGTTGTCGAGAAGTTGTCTTTTCCTCACAGCTTACGAGTCTCGTGGGCAAGCGCAGAGTGGGGTGTCTGAAAGAGCAGTGAAAAAAATTTGCGCAGTGTTTGTGGCTTGGTTCAAGCTGTAACTTGAGGTGCTTTCTGAAGCAGATGATTTAAGGAAAAACTCTTGCTTTATTGTGCAATGATGGTAATATTGCTTTTGACAGTCGCAAGTATTGCGACTCTCCCAAGCAAGTGTGGAACGTGTCGCAGCGCTCTGTGTGCTAGCTTGCTTGAATAGATGGGGGAGCAGGCGCGTCAAGGTGTCAGAAGTTTGTTCGTTTTGTGATTCTACTTTTCAAGAGATTTCAGATGATAAAATTGATCAGATTTTCATCATTCCATCATTCCTACTGGCATTCACAAGCACAATATTATAAATGAGAATCTTGCTGTTAACACACAGTTCCGTGAAAAATGCTGAAATCAGTGATTTTCGTTGAATGGCTGGAAACTAGGGGCCTCAGTTATCATTGATGTGCAGTCATCACTGTTACCCTTTGGTTTATTTTTTTTCTACGAAGAGAGGCAGTCTTAAGTTAGAGTAGGAAAGCAACAGGAAGGAGACATTTCCTCTTCCACATTGGACTCTCTTAATTCGAACTGTTGGTTAACCAAACATGTGCTTGGTCCACTCAGCATCAGCTGTATCAAAAAGGCTCCCCTTAGTCATACGTGAACTAAGTTCTGGCTCTTTTAAGTTAGGATTATCAAGAGTCAGCTTCATCTGATTTCACTGTGGTGGTGTTGATGAAACATTTCAGGACACATTAACCTTACCACCATCTGCAAAGATGTTTCCTTGATACCTGCATTGAAATATTTTCTTAAGTAATTACTCGGACAAAGTCTTTTTAGCTGTGGGTTTATATTTTGCTGCACTTTCTTGCATTTGAATCATGGATTAAGCTACAGCTGTCCAAATAAATACCGTATTTACCCAATTCCAACGCGCACCTTTTTTCGGGGAAAATACGTCTCAAAATCGCATGCGCGTTGGATTCGAGTGCAAACCGAAACTGCCCTATAGCTGCCCATCGTCATCGCCATTATACGATGTGGGAGCTCACTAACTGCCGGCAAACATGGGAGCACGTTTGCTCGTCGTTTTCTGCGTCGCAGGAGCCGTTTTCAATCTGTGTGGCGCTCAGCGACCATGGACCACGTTCACGACGACGCTATCCCGTGCACTGCCGCGGGCGGACGCCTCATCACTGCATTTGTACGATCGAGATACGCGGCTCGAAGAATATGTTGATAAAACAACGGTTGTCGGAAACGCGTCATTTCAGCGGTAAAGTTCCAAAAACGATGAGAGTCCTTTCTGTTTTGCGGCCGATTCTCTGACCGAGATTACATCGTCCGCAGGCGGGGCACGCCGCGCCGCTGACGAGGTCGTGCATCATGCCGATCTAACAGATAACAGCGCTTCCGCGCTCGTTTTTATGCTTGTTTTGGCCGTCGAACGTCTTTATCTTTCGCTCGCACTGACGAAGTCATGGATGCTCCGCAAGAAGCTTGAAGGATCCAAATGGTGCATCGCCGCTGCCGCAGTTACGCCTAGCAGCAGACGAACCTCCCGTCACCGGAGCTCTCCCTCCGCTTGCGCTTGGGGCGTCTTCCTTTATACTGATGCTTTGTCATGAACTTGCATGAAAGAAAATCTCGTTTCTCAGTCGCATCCATAGCGGAGAAAGGAGAAAAACCCGGGCAGAAGCGTTGGTTCACGTCTCGGTGGCGGCAGAACGAAGAAAGAGCGTCTGCGTCCGACCGTGCGGTGGAATGCTCGTAGCCAATGGAAGGGCTCCGATCGTACCACGTGATTTGAAGGGCCAGTCGCGACGCTCGACTCGGGCGGGAAACGATCTTTTTTTTCGTATTTTTTATCAAGAATGCGCCGCTGCCGAAGTGGCTTCTGGTAGGAGAGGGTTAGGCCTACTTCCCCGCGAAAATTCAAGAGCGGGCGACGCCGTGGAGCGAAATGCCGCGTTCCCGAAATTCGGTCAAATTCGCACTTTCGCAAGCCACCGCGAGAGCTTTAATTGCATTTTTTACTAACTTCCCATTGGTTATCGGCTTTGATTTTTTTATACATAAAAGAAGAGGCTTGGGGGAATACAAGACGTAAGAAAATTCAAAATCGACTTTATTGGGAAAAATCGCGGTTTTTTCACCCGCAGCTCTCCTTAAAATATAAAACAGTTGCAAATTATTTTCATTCGTGGAAGCCACATGCACGTTAGAAGCGGGGCTTGTAGTTTTTTTTTTCATTACCAATATCGGGCGCGCGTTAGAATCGGGGCTTGAATTTTTTTTTTTTTTTTTTGGTGCCGTAAATTGGGTGCGCGTTGGAATCGGGGGCGCGTTGGAATTGGGTAAATACGGTAATCGAATCACACACCCACATATGCGTGCACGCATGCACGCACGCACACGTTTGTATGTGCATGCACGCATGCACACACACACACACAATGGATCATTAGCTACAGAAATGCTTTGTTTTGTTATTCAGCAACGAATGCGGAGCTCCCCAGCTGACCTGAATGCTTGCAAGCTGTCTCCGGCATCCCTCTTGGCCGCCAAACAGAGCCATCGACGGTCCCTGTCAAGCTCAGATCTACCCTCTGACACAGACAACTGCCTAGCTGTCCCCGCCGCACGAGGAATGGAGGACACACGGTCACTGGGCGACTACGGTGGTGCTGTTCTGAATGCTGGTGGCATTGGCTTGACGGGAGACCAGCTCAGTGCACTGTCTGGTAAGCCCTACCCTAGCTTGTTTTCTTAAAAAAAAGTTGAGAGCTTTAGTTTTCTTTTTTTAAGAAGAGCAAAGATGGCATTTGGTCTTTTTAAAATAAGGCAAGTAGCATTGAAGGAGCATTAACTGTACTTAAAAAAAGAATGTAAGTGGTTTTTTGTGTTGCTCTGTTGATATTAGCGGTGCAAAGATGTGTTTGCACTTTTACGATAATGTAAAACAGGATTGACGGAGTTTAGGGATGAATGGGATGGAATGTTAGGAATTTAGTGACCTTTCTGATACTTTGAGGCCCTTCAAGAACTCTGAAAATTGATGCAAAAAAAAAAAAATCAGCTTAGTGCGAACTTATGCTGTTCTATCACTACTTCCGGCCACAGCATTCGGTGAAAAAAAATTTGAAAACTACTACTCTCTTTTTTAGGCACTTTGCCGTTGCTCAAGGATCTTTCAGGCATATTTTTGGATGTCAGCTGGCTGCATTAATCTTTTAGACATTCATTTCTTGGCTCTGCTGCTGACCCGAAAGATGCAGGGTCGATCCCGGCTGCGGGGGTCGAATTCCGATGGACCAAAATTCTAGAGGTCCATGCACTGTGCGATTTCTGTTCACGTTAAAAAAACCCCAGTTGGTCGAAATTCCCAGAGCCCTTCACTACGGCGTCCCTCATAGTGGAAATCACTTTGGGAAGTTAAACCCCAATAAACCAAACCAAACATTAATTCCTTGGTGCTTTTGCCCGCAGATGCGACGCCCGAAATGGAGGCGCGGAGGTCCTTGATGGAAGTAGCCCGTACAGAACACGATGATGGCTTTGGTGTTGGCAAGCGAGTCGTGAGCGATAAGGAGTGGAGGCTACTTGAAGAAGAAGTAAGTGGTATTCTGTCAAGCGTTGAAGCTTCTGCTGATTTCCCAGTTGCGACCGCTGAGCCTTATATCAGGTTGTGAAATTGCAGATTTGCCCTAATATGCTTGCTTGTATCAAGGCACATTATGTGTGAGGCCAATTCTGAGGCCGTCTGTGCCTGCAAATAAGCTCTGGTGAATCTGGGTTCAGTAGGTCCTGCCTGCGTGTTCGCCAAATGCAGCCGGTACAGCCAGCGATGACAGCGCCGCCCACCGGCAGGTAGCAGCCACCATTAGGGCTGGTTATAAACATTCAGAACGATGGCTTGACATCGCCGCTATGGCGCAGTGGTTTAGAGGCACGTGTTGCGTATGGAAGGTCGGCTGTTCGACTCCGCTCTCTGTACTGTAATTTTATTGTGTTTTTTATTTCATTTTTTAATTTCTTTCCCTTTTAGGTCGCAAATCGTGATGCTTAGTGGAATATAACGCCGTTTAAGAATTTCAAAACATTTTCTGCATACTTTTACACAGATTATTCACAGCGCTGGAATATCAGTTTTGAATTTAAACTAAATATTACATGGTTAGTAACATTAGGTTCGTATAGACTTTTAAGCATTATTTAGGGAATAACTATCCCTTTTAGGTAAGCCGTTGTGACAATCTTCAGTCACCGTGATCAATTCACCGTGGTTTCAAGCCTTGTGGCTGTACAGGCTGCAGTTGGCGAATACGCCGGTCTCAGCCAGCTGTTCTGGCTACTTGAGGCAGTTGAATTGTTTGAGCTAGAACTGCAGTTCTGGTGTTGGCTGTGCAGTTGCTTATGTGCAGCCTTTGTTAAAAGTTTGTAGACCGCACTGAACATGACGAGAAGTAGTAGCAATGCTTCTGTTGCACCTCTGTCTCTTTTACCATCCCCCTTACGCTCGCCTTAGCAACGAATCTGGTACAAAGTGGCCCGTATGTTGTTTGGGTTCTTACTGCATGGGCGTTTGGCAGGACTTACATGGGTGCTTGGCAGGAGCTAAATGGCAGTTCGAATGTCCAAATTAACTGGGCTCAGATAAACGAGGCTTTACTGTATTACATGTAATTCAAAGAAAATCATAGTGGACTTGTTCATTCAAACTCGCTTGATTCTAACAGGTGGTTTATTCAGAACTAATGCTCTAAAAAGGCTCCCTTTAATTCAGACTCGGCATGATTTAAACCAATTTTCGGTGTGCCTTGAGTTCGAATGCTGACTATATGACTGTGCAGACTAAACAGGATTATGTGCTCCATATTTATTGCCATTTATAGTACTACAGTCCAACCTCGTTATAACGAAGTCGCATTTTGCGCGGAAATTCGTTCGTTATATCCAATATTCGTTATAAAAGTATGCACTCAAATTCCCGCAGAAAAGGTCGCTAATAAATCCAAGTAAAGAGTACTTTAAGATGGACAGCACAGGGTTGAAAAAATGCACTATCTTTGAATTTAACGCGTGGTATAAGCATATGAAACCTCGCCTTGCATTTCGTACTGGAAAGCAAGAGGAAACTCACAAATCGGGCTGCTGGCCAGGTGCGAAAACTATGTTATTTAAAAAACGACGTACCGTATTTACTCGCATAATAGGCGCACTTTTTTTCCAGAAAATCCGGCTCAGAGTTTGGGGTGAGCCTATTATGCGGGGTAAAATTTCCGGAAATTTTTCGGCTCGCAAAATTGAACACACCGCGTAAACGCACTCGTGTACGGGCCGCACCCCGTTTTCGCGAAGAAAATATTGAAAAAAAAAGATCCGTGTAGGGCCGCACCGAAACTTTCCACGACACACGCGGGAATAGCCTTCGGAATGCATGCGCCGAGGCCTCCGCGATCGGCTCCGGCTGCGCGCAACGAGCGCTTGATCGCGGAGGCCACACACGCGCACAGGAGCTTCCAGACGCCGCCCACGGAGGGCGCCCAAGGCCAAGCTCATCATCATCATCGTTTTCCTCCGCCGCGAGCTTTCGCTATCTATATCGCCATCAGCATCACCAGCTCGTTTTTTTTTGTTGTTGTTGTTGCTGTCAAGTGCCGGGATTTGCGGTAGCGCGATAGTTATCATGGTTTATGGCTTTGCCGGGGAGCGTTGCTGTTTTATCTCGACGGGCAAGCACCTTAACAGCTCCACAGCTGGGAGTTTGCTCTCGAACACGCAAGCGTGCGCCAGGTCGGAAAATACGACGTGGCCGAGAAGTGCGGCAGTTGCAACTGCGGCGTCCCTAAATTTTCGTACGCGACTCCAAGCGCCGAGGTTTTCGCAGGCCTAAGTCGGGAACGTTTCCGGCTGGAGATGAAGCTTTCCAAACAGACGATTAAAGTGAGCATCCCTGAAAACTGTGTGCGGCTGTTCTACGCGATGTCGTTGTGCGTGCTGTTGGTCCGCAGCAGCTGCGACGGCAGCAGCACTAGTGAGGACTAGTAGTCAGTTCAGTAAAAAATTTGTTAAAATAAAGATTGGGAAGCGGGGGGTGGCGAGGCGTCGGCTTGCAATCGTGTAAATACAGTATTGATCACAGTGCCAAGTTCGGGATGCGCCTATTATGCATCTGATTTTTCGCGCCCTAACTTGGGGTGCGCCTATTATGCGAGTGCGCCTATTACGCGAGTAAATACGGTAATCTTCGTTTGGCGGCACTTCACACTGTTTGACAGGTTATAGTTCTCGACGAAATCAACACAGAGCAGCGCTTTCCCGATGTCAGCTGATTTGGCCACAGGTAGGTTCTCGAGGTACCCCCTGAACTTCCTGGCCATGTCAGCGGCCTCGCCACTGCTGAGAGCTCGCACTTCGCCATCTTCACATGCATCGTTGTTTCTAGCATCATCTGCAGAAACCACCTGATCAGCAATTTCTTGGTCGGTCAGTTCGGGCGCCACAGCCAAGTTGTCATCTGCACAGATGAATTCCTCGAACATAACGTTCGGAACCGCCAGCTGACGCCATGTCGTCTCGCCGAAATTGTCCGCTTGCCTCCCAGTTGCATGCGGAAGCTTTCAGCCTACTTCTCGCAGTTCTCGGCGCCAACGGCTGCTTCTTCGCCAGACATGACGTGGCAAACAATCCGATGGCGGTCATTAAATCGCTGCAGCCAGCCACTGCTTGCATGAAAGTCATTGTGGCCTCAGACGGAAGTGAGACTTCTCGCCTTCATTTGAAGGGCGGCACCAGACACAGGCAGGTTAACAAGGCATCTTCAACATCGTGTCTTGCTGTCATTCTTCACAGCGCCTGCAGAGTGGGCGTTTGCAATCTTCTGCCTTGCGCTCAAGATAACCATCTTATCTAGATAGATAAGAGTGCTAGGTGCAACACCGAAGTCTGCGGCAATGACTTTTCCTTGCGCCCGCTGTCAACTGCCCTGAACATCTTTATCTTCGTTTCAAGCGAAACTGCTGTTTGTTAAGACGCGTTTTGCTGTGGCGTCTACAGATTGAACTGCAGAGATAGCGCGCGCGGGGCGCGGGTCGGAAATTGCGACGGCGGGGGTGGCCGGGGAGCGGGCGTCGGTTCGATCACGTGCCAGTCACGTGCTAGGCAGCCGTTGATGCTAGGTTCTATTCGCTCTCCCTAGATGGCGTTGCGTGCGGAAGCGCGGGTGATTCAAACACATTTTAGGTGCGCGCGCTTCAAAAGATCAAAATTTAGCGTGTTTTGAGATTTTTTCCTACTTGTTTGAGCATTTTGAGCCCCGTGAATACAAAAACTGCTTTGTTATAACCGATACAGTGTCAAATTTTGAATTTTTCGTTTCGTTATACAGATAGAACTCCCTTAGAAATAAAGCATGTCCAACCAAACTTTTATTTCACTTCGTTATATCCGATAATTCGTTGTATCCGTGTTCGTTATAACGAGGTTCGACTGTACTTGTATCAATTGTAGTTAATTTTGGTACTACACACCTGAGTAGCTGGCAACTTGGGTCACATGTGAAATTACCTGCACTGTGAGGTTACTGTAAGAAAGGTTACTGCATAACCTTAATGTACTTGCTGTGTAACTTTACTATAAGCAAGGCTATGCATCACAATGGGCCGAAACGCATGTTCTCTAACTGGGTTCTGCAGAATACTTGGTTCCTTGAAGTTCTTATTGCCCAAGCACCTAATCCATACACGCCTCCACCCCGCAACTCCTTTTATTCACTTTACTTTGTGACTATTCATAAAGTAAAGCAGACTGTTTCACTTTGCTGCTTGTCACTAACAGTAATTGATTTTGGGCATTTTTTGAGGGGCTGTATGTGTGCCTTTTCTTTATTGCATGCATGTCAGGCAGGAACGGGTAGAAGGCAAGACATGCAAGGTTTTCCGAGACCGGAGACCAGAGGCAGCATCTGTCCAAGCAGTCTTCTGCCCGTGATGGCAGTTCTCGTTTGCCTCTCTCTCTCCTAATTGGCTTCCCCCCTCGCTCGTCCCCCCTGTGCAGCTGAAGCGCCTGCGGGAGCGGCTGTGCCAGCCCTGTGAGATGTGCAGCAACTATGAGCTGCAGCTGCAGCAGGTGCAGCGGGAGCTTGACCGGCACACCAAGGAGCTGGGCACGGCCAGGCAGGACCTGGTCCACGAGCGGGACCACCGCCAGCAGCTGGAGCAGCGCTTTGCCGACTCGGCCACCGACGTGCAGCACCAGGTCTCTTCTCTCTTCTCTTTTCCTCACGATGCATGGCCACAGAACCCACTTTCCAGATTTCTCCTTAGCTCTGTAATATTCCTTGAAGAAGGGTTTAACAACTCGGTGGAGGCGAGGGGCCCATCATGTACAGTCGGACTGGAATGAAACATGGACATTGCCTGTGAACAAAACGGACTGTTTTACTCGCACACTTTCAGCTGCAGTATGCAACTAGCCTGATTACTGTTTCTGGGAAAAGGGTCTACTGAAGTACATATTCATAAACCAGTTGTAAATAAATATCTCGCTGCAAAGTAGAAAAGCGTGGCATACGTGTTTCTGTGTTTCATTCTGGCTTGACTGTGCCATGTGCACTTGCACGAGGGCCACACTTTTCTTTTCTTTCCTTTTTTTTTTCAGTTTCTAAAGTTCTGGCCTGTATGCAGAGGCAGTCTTTCGCTATTAACCTTTCTGACCCCACATCTAAAAACATTTTGCTGCCGCGGTGGCTCAGTGGTTGTGGTGCTTGGCTGCTGACCTGAAAAGACGTGGGTTCGATCCCTGCCGTGGCAGTCGAATTTCGATGGAGGCAAAATTTTAGAGGCCTGTGTACAGTGCGATGTCAGTGCATGTTAAAGAACCCCGGGTGGTCGAAATTTCCGGAGCCCTTCACTACGGTGTGTCCCATAGCCTGAGTCGCTTTGGGACATTAAACCCTATAAACCAAAAAACCAATGTAAAAACATTTTTCTTCCCGTTATCTAGACTGGCTTTGGTTGTCGGTGCCTTTCTGGAGAACTCTGGAACTCTTCATTGTTTTTGCTGTTACCAGTGCTTAGGCTTTGTTGACACCTCTGGTGACGCGGTTATCCTCTGGGCCACCCATTGCATTCAGAGTTCCTGTACTAACATTCGAACGTTTGCTCGAAGCTGTTCTCTTCTTAGCTGGCCTAGCGGTCAGTGACGCATTGTGGTTTGCTGTCTGGCAGATGTCGGAGCTGCAGTCACGGCTGAGTGCCTCCGAGGCGGCCCTGGCGGAGACCCAGCAGGCGCATGCCGAGAGCTCCCAGCAGGCCCAGCAGGAGCTGGCGCGGCTGCACTCGCAGCTGGTGGCCCTGCGGGACCAGGCCCAGAGGCTGGAGGAGGAGAACAACCAGCTGCTGGGCCGGTACGTGGCCAAGGCACGGCAGCTGCAGGATGAGCCCATCAACCTGCCCGACTCCCTCGAGGTGGGTGCATTCATTCGGCTGTGCATTTTTCTGTCCTCGTCATGACCTCCTCCTTCACGGTAGCCAGCGCCTGGGTTCTTCCCGTGGCAGCCAGTGGCTCAGTGGTTAAGGGGGAACACTGGTCTTGAAAAGAAAATTTTATTAATTTAGTCATAGTTGTGAAATTTTCAGGGCACATGTATTTTTGTGCACTGATTCTAGATATGTCATTTAATTTCGTGTAAAGCAATTCCTTGAGCACTTGTGCACCTTTTATGCAAGTATCTTGCGGAGAGTTTTGAAGAAAATTTGCTGCGGGAAACTCGCTGAAATGTATGCCATTGGGTTCTCTTGACAACAAGGAATACAATAAGGGTAAAATTATCATCCTGGATCTCATAGAACTTGAGTTGTAGGGTACTGAAGCTGCCACTTCAGAAACAGGAATACAGTAGCCGACGGGTAATTCGGACTCCAATAATTCGGACTTGTAGGATATTTCGGACTTCAGTGAGGCACCGTCAGCCACCCCATAGAAGCGCATACATATTCGCGACGGATATTTCGGACTTTAAAAGTCCGAAAGTTCGATTTTTCGGACTAATTTCAGTCGCCTGCAGGCCAAAATCTGCCATCTTATCGGCTTTTCGCCGGCACAACAGGCGCCATCTTGGATTGAGGTGGATTGGCTCTGCAGTTGGATTGGCTTGACATGGTTTCGGTGCCCCATTTTTGCCAGTAGAGGTCCCTGCAATTTCTGCCACTTCGAGGTGGCAGTCGGATTGTCATCGCCGTCAACCTGCTTTTGTCGCCAACGCTGACGCGGGTAGCTATCCCTTTGTGCTTTGTCTCATACGTTCGCCATTCGCCGTGTTGTCACACGAGTTTCTCCGACCGCGTCAACCGAGTGGCGCGCCGTCAATCCTTTGGCCGTTTTGTGATTGCGTCCGGCGGTTCCTTGCGTCCGGCGGTTCCACCGCTCTGAACGAAAAGTGCCTCATTTTTGCGTGTTTGACGAGCGGTGTGGTGCGCACTCGGGCTGTGGACATGGCCCCGCCGGTGCTGCCGGGTCCGTCAAAGAAGCGTGGGAGCTATTCTACCATGACCCTTGAGAAAAAGGCAGCGATCATAAAGCTAGTGCTGAGTGGGCGAACGCAAGCTGACGTGGCCAAGGAGTTCGCACTGTCGAAGCAAACTATTTCGGATTACGTGAAAAATAAGGAGAAGATTTTTTCCGCCTTTGAGGCGTCCCACAGCAGCAGCCAGAAGAACGACAGGAAAGGCGACCACCCCGAATTGGAGAAGGCCTTGTTACTCTGGCTTAAAGCTGCTTTAGCGAAAAACCTTCCAGTGTCGGGCGACACGTTGAAGGAAAAGGCAGAGACCCTGGCCGTGAGAATGAGAATTGAAAAATTCAAGTTCACGGACGGATGGCTCCGCGGTTTCAAGAAGAGACACGGTGTGTCTTTTAAGAAGATGTGCGGGGAGAGCGGAGCCGCCAACCCAGCCACGGTAGCAGACTACCGTCAGACGAAGTTGAAGCCCTTGTTGAGCCAGTACAGCCCGGAGGACACCTTCAACTGTGACGAGACCGGCCTCTTCTTCAAGATGTTGCCTGACCGCACCCTCTCTTTTTCGGGTGACTCCTGTTCAGGGGGCCGCCACAGCAAGGAAAGGATAACAGTAATGGTAGGTGCAAATGCCACTGGCACTGAGAAGCTGCCACTTCTTGTGATAGGCAAATCAAAAAATCCTAGGTGTTTTAAGGGCGCGAAGAACCTTCCCGTGTGGTACTGCAGCAACTCCAAGGCATGGATCACTCATGCTTTGTTTGAAGATTACGTGCGTCGACTCGACCGAAGTTTCGAGCGGCAGGGGCGACAAGTTATTATTTTTGTTGATAACTGTGCGGCTCACGGCACCATCGACAACCTGAAAGCCATTCGGCTCGAATACCTGCCACCAAACACCACCAGCGTGCTCCAACCAATGGACCAGGGGGTGATCAAAAACCTGAAGGTGCATTATCGGACCCGTCTTCTGCGGCGCACAGTCCTTTGTTTTGACAACGGGAAAAAGTACGCCACGGATCTTTTTGCGGCGGTTAGCATGCTGGCTGACGCGTGGAAGGCAGTGAGAGCGGAAACAATTGCTAATTGCTTCAGGCACGCTGGATTCTCCGCCGATGAAGTCGATGACGTAGAAGACTGCAACGATTCTGAGGATTTGACTGCAGACAGTGGCGAAGACCTCATCGTTGACCTTCGCGGGAACGGAATGGACATTCCAACGGGCTCCACGTTCCGCGAGTTTGTTGAAGTGGACGACGGCCTCGATATGTGTGCGGACCTCACGGACGACGAACTTGTACGCCAGGTTCTTCAACCTGAAGACGAGTCGGACTCCGACGACGACTCGGGCGGCCTACCACAGCCATCGCTTGTACAAATTACGAACGCTGTGAACTTGCTGTCCAGCGTGTACAGCGAAACGACAACTTTGGCGCAAATACAAGCGCAAATCGTCGCCAGCAAAAGAAATTTGCCGCAAGGTAAAATCAGCGACTTTTTTAAGCCGATTTCCTCTGATTAAAGTGATTTTTTGTGCTTCACGGATTTTTCGGACTGTTCGATTATTCGGACCATTTTTCGGGTCCCTTCAAGTCCGAAAAAACGGTCGGCGACTGTACACACTTTCCTTCTCATTGGGTCTTAGATCATTTTTTTTATTTACAGACCAAATGCAATGAAACTGCATAGACTTATTCAGTTTTTCTGCTGATTTCAAATATGCAATTTGTTTATTTCTAGGCCAATTACAGTATAATCTCGTTACTACGACCCTCACATTAACGAATTTTTCATATTTACGAACTTTTTCAAAATCCCCGCCAAAATATCTATATTTTCAATGTAAAAATATTTCACTACTACAAATTTCAAAATACCGAACATTTCAGAATAACGAGCATAATTTATTTGCCCACCTATTGTAAATGCACCTCATTATTACGAACTTACCCCGGAGAAGTGAGCCGACTCCCCGAGAGGCACACGCTAACTCTGCTAATCGCCAAGGGCAGGCATCCGATACAATCCAGTCCAATCCGAAGCCGCCTCGCAACCGGAAGTTGGCTCGTCTCTCCCCCTCCGTTTTTTTTTTCTCCCACGGTGTGCCACGGCCGGTCTCGACGCGCGCACTCTCTCCTCTCTCCTTAAGAGAGAGCGAGAGAGCGCGCGCGTCGAGAGCGGCCGTGGGTGTGCATGTGACTAGACTACCTCCGCGCTTTTCTTTTTTTGTGTGCGGCCGCCGCGAACGCGAGGCCTAGTCGTTTCTCGCCGCTGCGTGTTGACTGTGCTGACGATGAATTCTGCGGGCGCCAGCGTCAAGATGAAGCGACGGCAGTTCACGCTTAAGGAAACACATCGTTTCGGAAGCGCCTAGTGCAGCGCTGTTAAACCTTTGGCTCGGACTCCCGACAGCCATAAATGTCCGCCAGGCTGCCGAAATGGTAACTGGGGTGTGGTGGAACGTAAAGGCCTCGACCATCAACAACTGCTGGAGGAAAACTGGCCTGGTGAAATCGCCGCTTCACACAGAAGACTGCGATGACGCTGATAGCACGGATGACGACAGCGCAAAAGAGGTGCGGACTGAAGTCACTGAGAAACTTTCTGTAGACTCTTCTGTAACTTTTGCCGACTACGCCGAGTCGGAAAATGCTGCCCCTGACTGTAGAAGACATTGTGAGCAGCATTCGCGAGTATGGAGAGCACGGCGAAGAAAATGAACTGGACGACGATGCCGACTCGCCGCCTGCAGACCAAGCGGCCGAACCTGTGTCTAGTGCGGAGGTTCTTGCATCCATAGGCAAACTTCGCACATTCATCGGACGTTGTAGCGATGTGCCTGATTCTGTGCTCCAAAAAGTTGACGTTGAAGAGTTCGTCCTGGGGCGCCTGTGTCGCACCCGCCAGAATCACGGATTTCTTCAAATAAACGAGCGCTGAACTTCTCGTTTGCGTTCCTGTTTGAAAATTACATAGCTTGTCGTGTGCCCTTCCTGAAGGTACAGTATTTTCATTGTCCAGTAATACTACTACCTTTTTTCGCGAGTCTTTCGTTATTACGATATTTCAAAATAACGAACGATTATTCGCGACCCCGCGAAGTTCGTTGTATCGAGATTTCACTGTAGTTTCCGAGATATTAATATATATCATGCCATTGTCTACTCAAACAATAGAAAAAAAATGGGCCACCAGAAATTTAATTTTAATGTGTGGGTAGATACTACAAAGTGTGAGGAACGCAACGCTGGAAGCAGTTTTCAGTTTTTTGTCTATGTGGACAAATGGGCTTAATGCGCTCGTCTACTGAGCCCGAGTACCCGGGTTTGAACCCGACCGCGGCGGCTGCGTTTCAATGGTGGGGAAACACAATAAGGCGCCCATGTGCTGTGCGATGCCAGTGCACGTTAAAGATCCCCAGATGGTCAAAATTATGTTAGCTCGTATTAGCGTGTTCCTCAGTTTCGAGCCGTCATTGGTGACCACAACCAACGCCACTTGCTTCCTGCCTCAGCTGGCAGATGGCAAAGTGGAGAGCATTCAGGGGAGAGTGAAGATGAGAGAGGGTGGTAGGAAATGGGTGCCAAATTGGCACGACAAGGAAATCACCCTCCCCTGAACTGCAGAGGAGTGAGAAAGAGAGAGGGGGTGGGAGGGGATGGCTGGCCTATTGGCTTGGGTGTCTGCTTCGGCTGCAGGAGGTTGTTGGTTCGAAACCCACTGCAGGGTATCACTACAGTCCTGGGTGAGTCCGGGTTCACCACTGGCTTTCTGGTTTCGCGAGAAAAAAATACAGAGCTTGTCTGAGAAATTCTTTGCTGTCACACCAAAGCTAACACTCAAACTTGTGTTACACACATGTAAACGTACTGCGATTTCTTTTTCTTCTATGAATGTGTGCTTGTGCGGCGATGTGGGGCTGCCACATATGGGTGGCTTAGGAGCTCATTAGAAGCAGTGGGTGAAACAGCATTCAGAGCATAGCCATGCCATTCAAGACTTGCGACAAGAGGCGCAGTCATGATGCTTAGTGAAGAATTTGTTTTCAGAAGAGTTTTTTTTTTTTTTTGACATAGAAACCAGCCTTTTGCAGCAAGGGGAAAGACTAAGAAAGAAGTCTACTTGTCAGCACTGTATTCTCTCCGCAGGTTTTGTTGTCCTTGTGATTAGTACCTTGGGCAATTTCAATGCTCTACTTCAGTGGGTGGGGGAGATATGTGACATTTCTGTTGTCTTGTTGCGTGCAGGAGCTTCGGTTCCAGTGCCTGCAGCTGCAGGAGGACCTCATCAAGGTGCAGCTCGACAAGGAGACCCTGGAGGAGAACCTCCGGAGCCAGATACTGTTCCTGCGCGACCAGGCCAGTTCGGAGCTCAACTGCAAGCAGCAGATCGAGCGCACCCTCACCCACGAGGCCGACCAGCTTCGCAGGCAGCTAGGTGAGCTGGAGACCTGCCCTCTGCATGAGATGCATGAGATTTGCGTTTAGCATTGGGAGCTTCATCGCTGCTTCTCTGTAAACTATTAGTGCGTTGTCACATGGCTTGTGAATTTTGCCATTTTTTTTTTTTTCAGGGTGATTTATTTTAATGCTTCTCTCTCTCTTGGTGCATTATGGTCATGTGTAATAGTCGGTGCTCAGTGTCCCAGATGGACTTGTTTTATTACGTCCTTTCTTTGTTGGAGATTGTCATGTTTCCGTGTGTTTCTTTCTTGTGTTTATTATTCACTGCACAAGGTAGATTGAAAGAAATGGCAGTCAGGGCAAGTTAAAGAACCCCAGGTGGTTGAAATTTCCGGAGCCCTTCACTACGGCGTCCCTCATGGCCTGAGTCGCTTTGGGACATTAACCCCATAAACCAAACCAAAGAAATGGCAGGATTGCTCTGCGACTTTGTTTTTGTACATGTTGAGGTCAGAATTTGATCAAATGAAACAAACCCTTATTGTTTTCAGCCTTGAGCTAGTGTCATTTCTTTCAACAGTATAGATTATGCAAATTTTGTCTTTTTTTTTTTAGCCCTTTTGCCTTACTGTTTTCCTGTGAAAGATCAAGCTCCCCTATTTGTGCTTCTATGTTCTTAGGTGACAGGAGGACCACTGTCACTTGGCATGTGAGTTAGTGCATTGGTTATAGACGCAGCACCAAGGTTAGGTAGGCTGCATGGTTTGCGCCTAAGTGAAGAGTTTAGGGAAACAAAGGGCTTCTTGTTGTTCTCCTTTCCTCCCAGAGGTTCCTGGTGACTGCTACCTGTCCTCCTTGTAGTGCCTGTCTGCCGGCAGCCCTTTCCTTCCGCCCCTTTCTTCCGCTTTCTCCTCCTCACACCTGCCTGCTGCTGGCGCTGCTGCTGCTGCCTGTGTCCACCTGTGCAGCATCCTTGTGCATCGCACATTGACTGGGATTGGGATACAGGATGCCTGGCTTCTCATCTTTTTCTTTCCTTTTCTTTTATTGGACACATTTAAGTTACCCATCTGGTGTGGTGTTTGTATATAAGAAACAAGCACAGCTCTTCTCTCACAATGCTTGGATTGTTTTGCTTTGCTTTTTGTTTTTCTACCTGCCTTTTTTTTTTGCTTTCTCTTGTTTGACCTGCATGTCTATTGTCTTGCTTTTTTCGGTGCTGGTTTATGGATGTCGAGAACTAGCATTGCATTTGTTGCTTGTGTGCTCACTGTTGATTTGCATGTCATTCACTGGGTGTTGGTTTGTGCATAATATACAGTCTCTGTTAACTGTGTGTGTCTTATTAGTGACTGTGACTGCACTTGGGTCCCTGGTTGGGGACCTGCTGGAGTGGTTATGTGGCGTGTAAGAGTGCATCTTGAGGGCTCTGCCTTGTTGCTTTTATCAGACTGCTGTCAACCTTCACATTCAGAGTGCAGTGCTGCACTGCACATGCCATTTCTTTGTTCATTTATCAGGGGTACAGCTGGCTTTGTTGTTTGTGTTTTAAGAGTGGTTTCGTGAAGGAATGTCTGCTGAAGCTGACACTGCTCATTATCAGGACTATAAAAAGTTTCGGTGCTGTCTTCTGGCCACGCAGCACATATAAAATTACTACTGTATACCGTATTTACTCACATAATAGGCGCACTTTTTTTTCCAGAAAATCCGGCTCAAAGTTCGGGGTGCGCCTGTTACGCGGGGTAAAATTTCCGGAAGTTTTTCGACTCTCAAAATTGAACACACCGCATAAACACACTCATGTACGGGCTGCGCCCCGTTTTCCCGAAGAAAATATTACGACCCACGCGGGAATAGCCTTAGAAATGCACGCACTGAGGGCTCTGCGATCAGCTCCGGCTGCGCGCAGCGGGCGCTTGATCGCGGAGGCCACACACGCTCACTGGAGCTTCCAGACGCCGCCCATGGACGGCGCCCGAGGCCAAGCTCATCATATCATCAATGCTTTCTTTTGCCGCGAGCTTTCGCTATCCATATCGCCATCAGCATCACCAGCTCCAGTTTTTTCGTAGCTGTCAAGTGCCGGGATCTGCGGTAGCGCGTTAGTTCATCGTGGTTGTGGCTTTGCCGCCGAGCGTTGCTGTTTTAGCTCGACGGGCAAGCACCTTAATAGCTACACGGCTGGGAGTTTGCTTTCAAACACGGCAAGCGTGCGGCAGGTCGGAAATTCGGCGTGGCCGAGAAGTGCGGCAGTTTGCGACTGCGGCGTGCCTAAATTTTCGTACGCGACTCCAAGCGCCGAGGTTTTCGCGGGCCTAATACCCCTGCCACACGGCAAATTTAATGTCATTCCCATCGAATGACATTCGTTCAAAACGACATTAGTTTGCTGCCACACGAGAAAATCTAATGTCATTCGATGAAAACGACATTAGGTATCGAATGAGTTCCCTGAACACATTCGCCTGCGACGTCCGAGCTAATGTGTTCCCTCGACACCAGAGACTTGGTGAGAATATACACCGAAAAGCACGATTACAAAAACGTCACAAGCACTGTAATATTTCCGCGTCCCTACGATTGTGCTGTCGTTAATTTATGTATATAAAAATGCCAAATAGAATTGGAAAAAAATAAAACTCACTCTCGCTACCAGCCTTGCGTGGTTAACATTCACAACATGGCGACGCCCAGCTCGCCCGCTTCGGATCGAATACTGCGTCGCCGCTGCATTTTTCGACTTGATAGCTTGCTCTAAACGGTTGTATTCGCTTTTTTTTTCTGCATTCTCATCCCTCCGTAACAATATAGGTTTGAAATATCATTCGCTTTTGAGATAAATTTCAGAATTTCTTGATGCTAGGCTTAACTATGTACGGCGTACACTGTCGTCATAGCAACGACCCCGAGCGAAGTATTTCTCCAACTTTGCACTAGAATCTACATTTTCATTTCATCCAATTGATTTACATAAAAAAAAACAAAGCCTTCGAATGCATTCATTACTGCCGTTAATAAAAGAGAAAAACGTTTTTTCGGCACTCAGTCCAGGAGGTTTGACTTGCTATCGTCTAGATGGCGCCACAGTATGTTATGCTTCTCGCGCGCTACGCTAGTCACACCCAACCACCGTGCTCCCTACTAAAACTGTTGTGAGGACGGGCGGCAGTGCGCGCAAGGTGCGCCCGTAGCATGCGCAAAGCTTTTGCGGACGCACAGCTAATACTGTCTAATTTCACCATAGACAGCATTTCACAATATGACGTCCGCCATTTGCCTGCCGCCGCTGGCTGAGGTTTGGCTTGGCTTGGACTTGTGGTGGATAGCAGTGATCAACACGTTATTGAAATCAACGTTTTTAGATCCCTCGCACAGCGCGCCTATCTAAATACGTTGATTAAAATGAAGATGAAGATTTTAGAATCGGTTTCCATTAGCAAAGCAATACTTTTTGCAACGTATTGAAGCATACATCGAAATTTTTGTATGCTGTACTCACTGTACTCTTTTTCCATCGCAATCGCCATCATTTGCAAATGACATTAGTTTTTGCCATGTAGCAGTGCGCAGAAAAAATGACATTAAGTCGAACGAATGTCATTCGATGGGAATGACATTAAATTTGCCGTGTGGCAGGGGTGTAAGTCGGTAACGTTTCCGGCTGGAGGTGAAGCTTTCCAAACAGACGTTTAAAGTGAGCACCCCTGAAAACTCTGTGCGGCTATTCTACGCAATGTCGTTGTACGTTCTGTGGGTCCGCAGTAGCTGCGACGGCAGCAGCACTAGTAGGGACTAGTAGTCAGTTCAGCAAAAACTTTGTTAAAATAAAGATAAGGGAGGGGTGGGGAGAGGCGTCGGCTTGCAATCGTGTAAATACAGTATTGATCACAGTGCCAAGTGCGGGGTGCACCTATTATGTGCGGAAATAAAAAAAATTTGATTTTTCGCAACCAAACTGGGGGTGCGCCTATTATGGGAGTGCGCCCATTATGAAAGTGCGCCGATTATGAAAGTGCGCCCATTATGAAAGTGCGCCCATTATGAAAGTGCGCCCATTATGGGAGTGCGCCCATTATGGGAGTGCGCCCATTATGAAAGTGCGCCCATTATGGGAGTGCGCCCATTATGGGAGTGCGCCCATTATGGGAGTGCGCCCATTATGGGAGTGCGCCCATTATGGGAGTGCGCCCATTATGGGAGTGCGCCCATTATGGGAGTGCGCCCGTTATGCGAGTAAATACGGTATACTCGTGTAAGGACCACCCACATGTAAGGGCTGCACACCCAACTTGGCTGCTGGTAATTAAAAAAAACAATAGCTTATGTGTGCCTAATTTTGCCCGTGTGGTATGTTACACTGGAAGCTGATAGATGATAACTGCCTGCGACACTTGGTGCGACCACGCACACGTCGCCCTGCACACTGGACTCCGTCTAGAACCGTGCCTCAGCGTTGCTAACTTGCCTTGGGTGCTTGGCGTTCCCATCATAAGGGAGAAGACGTTATGCTGTGCAAAAAACTAGATTTGGGTGCAGCCACGCTAGTGGCGTGTTTCCTGTGGCAGTGCAGTGCCTGCCAGGCTCGGGCGATGTGCACTGTAGTTGTACGGTGTTTGCCCAGTATCGCTAGGCCTAGCCTGCTTCGCATTGCAGCTGAAGCGAAAGTGCTTTGAATCTAGGCATGGTCAACCATAAAAGATCTAACTTTATTACCGTTTTGCCATCATACAATAACCTCACATTAAAATGAACATATAACTGATTTCCGCAAGGCCTTCTACAGTGAAGCCTACGCAAAAGCAGGCCACGCGAACGCTGTCTCATGCTGACTGCTGCAGGTCGCAGTCATGATGCACGGCTCTGAACCATCAGCCGAGACGTCATTACTGTGAGTCGAGTGCCGGATCTTCGGAGGATCTTGATCTTAACTCAGAATTGTGACGTTTGCCAGTAAACTGATCTAGAAACCGGTTTCATTTTATGTGGCTAATACACCTGTTGTCACCATTCATACTTTCAGTGCATTATGTATTTCAAGGATTCGCCAGGTTTTCACTAATTCATCTTAAAAATGCGTGTGACGGCATGAAAAAGGGACACATAATCGAGACTGCTGTAGTTAGCAAAATTTTATGGAAAAATGCCGGTCTCGTGTAAGGTCCGCACCTCGACAAAATCATGGAAAAAAAGTGCGGCCTTTGCACGAATATTATAGACGGTATTAATTAACTTCACTCTGACATGCACCAGTGTGCATCTGAATGTCGTTCCTTGCACAGCTGCCAAAGTTCGCTGAGGTCCTTACTGCGTGGGGTAAATCCTACGCCTGGGCTTCATGCGTGAACTGCATGTTAAGACTTGGTGTTTAGAAGGAAACGTGGAAAGCACGGAAGACGTAGTATCAACATTTTTCACTGACTGGCAGCAAAAATTAGGAAACCCATGGTCTACAGCTTTAATTTCATACGATCTCCTTTTAGAGAATTCACTGCCGGTGAGCTTGTCTTGGCGTTTCTGGAATATTCATGTTAACATGTTTACTAGTGCTTACACAAGCAAAATGTTCATCTTTGAATTGCCATTGATTAAAGTCCACCATTTGCATGGTTTTGTTTAAAGCGCTTCTCTCTCATTTATATTTTGTTATTGATGTTCAGAGGTCGGGGAAGGATTTCTGGATGAAGTGGTTAACGGAGTTACTGGAACAGGGTCTAGAAGAAATAAATTACTCTTCAGGTGTGAATTCATAGCATTGCGACTTCATATTTGATGTTCGACAGCTGCTTTCAAGGAAGAAAGAAAAAAATAAGTCGTGCAATTACAGCACAATTCTTAAGTAGCACCTGATTTGAACCAAGGAGTCATGTGGATGCACAGTTCGGGAGTTAGCAATGTCATGATGTCTACTCTCATTTCTTACACCATCCTAGTCATGCTGAGTGCAGAGGCCGGAGACCATAGTCTCCAGTGATATGCACATAATGTCTGGTTATGTTGTGTCTTACTGGCACAGTACATTTCTTGAAATTTGGAGCCAGAACATTGGCGCCTATGTTTTTTTTTCTCATTAAAGACTGCCATTGCACCCTCCTGGAATTGCTCTCACATGCTTTGCATGCCTTTTATGGTTTACATACGCCTTAACTGTACATTTGTAATAAGGGAGTAATTACTCAGACGTCCATACGGCTACAAAGGAAAGCTAAACAACTTTAGTTAAAGAAAAATTCGTCCTGGTCTGGGGTTCGAACCCGGGACCACCGCTTCACCAGAGCAGTCGCTCTACCAATTGAGCTAACTGGAACGGCAAGCTTATGGTAGGGCGAGAGCGAATTGATCAATAACTCGAAGTGGGAACAGCGTTGGTCAAATGTAAAATAACTGTAAATGTAAATGTAAAATAACTGTACATTGTTATCTCAGTGGCTGTCACGTATGAAGTGGAGGTGCCTAATGCTGTCCGTGCACCCTTTCAGACCAGCTGATGGGCGTCCGTGAGGAGTTGGAGAAGGAGCGACAAGTTCGGGAGGAGAAGGAGAAGTGCCTGCAGGCCTCTGAGGCCCGGCTTGCCCAGCTGACAAGTCAGCTGGAGGAACGCGTGGTCTCGCTGCAGAGGGGTCACGACCAGCTGACCACCACAAAGGCAAGCCAGTGCAGGCAGAGGAAGTCAGGCTGCCATCCCTTTCTTTTTATCGCAGATTTTCTGCTTATGGCATTGGTGGTGCAATTTACAGGCTAGCAATGACCGAAGCAGAGCGAGAAGTTTGGCATGTTGGTACTGGTTAATCTTGATTGAAGGACAGCGCAGAAAAAGACGAGACACTCGTGTGTTCCTTCAAGTGTCTTGTCTTTTTCTGCGCTGTCCTTCAGTCAAGATGTAGCAAGGACCTTCGAGGCTGTTTTTTTTGGTGTCTGGTGTCTGGGAACAAATGATGCCAGCTATCTCTGGACATTTGTCTGAAAAAAATGATCAGGCCCTAGGGCTCTGCTGTAATTGCTCCGAATCATTAAGTTCTGAACTCAAGTTGTGCATTCATCAAAGAAAGAAAATTGTGCCTTAGCCGGATGTGGAATGAATGCTGCTACGAGTGTGAAATAACCGCTTACAGATGTGTGTGGTTGGGTCGCGAGCATGTGAAGGCAGCGCACCTGTAAAAGTTATCATCTTGTGCTCGTAGCTTCCACGGCACTTTGGGGAGTTAGATGGAATATATCTGCAGCTGCATTTCCACTCATTGGTATTTTGAAGAGAATGGTCGTAAAGAAATGCTTTGCCATGGACATGTGTAGTTTCTTTCCTCCTCGACTGGTATTGGTCATTCCTTTCTTGAAGGTGCTCTGTGGGAAGCCTGGTGCTGATTGTCGCCACTTGACTGGTGATGCATGGGATATCGTCTTGCTTGAGGTTGTTGAAATCACCGTGGTTGGCGCTGCGTGCAGGAGAAACTGGAGGAGGAGGTTCAGCGGCTGAGAGGTCGAGTGCAGACCCTGCAGGCTGAACTGGACAACAGCGAGGCGGTCCAGCGGGACTTTGTCAAGCTGTCACAGTCACTCCAGGTAGCGTACACTGCTCCCCTGCCGACTGGAATGGTTGCACATTTAGGGCTCCATCTGGTCAAAGCAAGAACTTTCAGTCTGTAGCTTGTTAAAGGGACACTGAGGAGAAATTGAAGTTGACTTGCATCGACAGAATACCAGCTCCTGATTACAAAAACGCCATTCATACTGACAACAAAGCTCCTGTAACATAGAAAAGAGCAAGAACCAAAATACAGGTATCGCCGCCACAGGCCAAACTCGCAAGTACAAGCTTCATGGCGTCATAGAACAAAACAGTGTTGCTAGAACCAATAGTTCTAGCAACACTAGGACACGAGAAGCTACGAATCACTGAGGCGCAGCAAATGCATGCGCAAATCTCCTTGATGTCGCCAGTTGGCGCCACGTACCCGATAGCTACGCGCGCTCCTGCAGCGCCGGGACCAATCAGCGCTTGCTCTCAGCGGTATGGGGGCTCCCGGTATTCCGCTAACGGTAACAAGGTACACGGTATGCTAAAGGCGTCTATTTGCGAGAACTTCGTTGACGACTTCGAGAATGGGATCCATTGTAACGCTGGCAAAACGCCGGTGCAAATGTAAACGAAGCGACGGCCGCAATAGCCGATAGATGCCTTCAACGTGCGGCCGGCGGTAGCTTTCTTTTCGGCTGCTGCTGGGCCGCACTGCTGGCCGCCAGAAATCACGGAGTCTGCGTTACGTCATGTGTTTCACGTCACTTAGTTCTGTGTCGTCACAGCAGAATCCCAAGTTTGAATCAGAGCGGCGGGAAAAACTATTTCAACTTCGAATCCAAATTTCTTAGAAATAAATGCATCTTTCGCTGCCGGCCAAGTGGCAACAAAGCCATGAAATGCCGAACTATCGGATTTTGGTATTAAAAAAATATTAATACAGCTCTCCTCAGTGTCCCTTTAATATGCTTCTGTGTTCAATCAAGTGGAGGGACACGCTGGCTTGTTGACCTTCTTCAACCATGAAGGAAAATCTGTGATTAGGGGCGATTAAAAGCTGCTAATAATTTTGCAAATTTGAACAATTTGAGTCAGTGTTGTAGTTGGTCCGTTGTGTCATTGTACTAAATTCATGCTAGGCTTACCTTTTGCAGACTTTTTATGAGATGAGATGCGATGGGACCTTGTGACTCTGATGTGTTTAAGAGGAGTGCCTAAATTGTTGCATTATGGTGGGTGTATAGGGAGTGCTAGTAAACCAGGAGTGAAGTGAGCGTAGATGTTGAGAAGTTCTCTTGGTTGATCTAATAAGGGCTAGAAAAGAAAAACATATTCAGGCATTAATAGCACTCACAATTAACCATTCAGCTGTTGTAGTTTCTAGCCTCTTACGTGACTGTCTTTTTTGTCACGCTAGATGACCTATTGTTTGCTAGAGAGGGTCCATAATGCTCATACTGTTAAAGAAAGGAAGTTAACTTTTTATTTGGGTTATGGGGAATAAGTGGCGGCGGTACTTTTTCTTCTTAGAATGTGGGCTGCGTTGTGGAAGATTGTGCTAGGAAATATTGTGGACGAACCTCTGAAAGACAAAATACTACGAAAAAGTCGTCCTCAAGTAACATTGTGCATTGTGCAGCTAGGGCTCAGTGCTTTTATCTTAGCTGCTAAAAACGGCGATGACCACCAACTGAAACTAACCTGTAGAGGCTGTAACAGATTTGCTATGAATGAAGATGGCTGAAAACAAAAAGCATTCCAACGGCAAGTACAATCACTATTCCTTACGCACGGTCACTGGGTTATCCTTATTGTCACTGAGTTGTGCCAACCAGTGGCGAGTGCTGAGGTTCAGGACTGTTGACACTTTGCAGCAGCGATTCTTTGCAAGTTTCTGTTGTGGGATCACTGCTACTGTAACATTGCTTCCTGGAAAGGTGCTCACATCTTCTCTAAATGAGAGAGAGAGAAAACTTTTATTTGAATTGAGGAAGGTTGCTCGAGCAACTTGGGTGGCACCCGTAGTCCAAGGCGCGCCACTGGCTTTAGCTGACTGCCGGACTTGCTGAATCCAGGGTCTCGCTGGTCAGGGCCACCTCCCACTGCTCATATGTCGGGTTGGATACAGTTAAGTGTTTTGGTTTTGTTGTGCATTCCCACGATATGTGGTAGAGCGTAGGGCAAGCTCCACACCAAGGGCATGTATTCTGATATTGAGTGGGGCTAATCTTGTGTAGGATGAACAAGTTAGGGAAAGTGTTGGTCTGAATTTTCCTCCAGTCTATGGCTGCGGAGGAGTCTAGTTTTATGTGAGGGGGTGGGTATTTTCTGCGCTCCAGCCGAATATGTTCTAATCTGTCACCATAGGTGCTAGGCATGGGCGTGGGGTAGGGATGAGGATCCGCCCGGGTTGGTTAAATCTCGGGCTAGATCGTTGGCTACCTCATTTCCAGCTAGTCCTTCGTGACCAGGTGTCCATGTTAGTCTGTGTGTTTGGCTGAGATTGCCAAGTAGCTGTGTTGCTCTTGAGGGAAGCCTGCCATTAAGAAAGTCTCTCTAAATGGGCACCAGGTGGAGCTGGAGAAGATCCGGCAGTCTGACAGTGAAGTCCGATGGCAGCATGAGGATGACGTGAGTGAGTGCAGCGGCTGCAAGAAAGCCCTGCATTCTCGCAAGGAGAAGGTGAGCGTGATCATTCCTCACCTGTTTTGTCACTTTTTTTAGAGTAAAATTAGATTGAATGGTTCTTCAGGGCCCTGAAGCATTTTCTGGCCATGGTAGGTAAATCCTACGAATTGTTAGATCTTGTGCTCATAGCGAAATTGAAAACAATTCGCTGTAGTGGAAATCCTGTCGCTGCAGCATTTGTTGCCGTGTAATAAATTTAGCAGTTGGTCAAATGGAGAGCGCATTGTAAACATGAGACTTGGGAGAATAATTCTAATAGGTATTATTCAAGGAATAAATTAGTACACAGCATTTTTGAAAAGTACTGCTGAACAGATATTATACGATAAAATTTGAGCTGCTGGAATTGTAACTCATCAGCGAATGCATTTTCAAATTGGATGGGATTTTGTTTATTCCTTGCAATTGTATGATTGGTTCCATTAATTAGTAGTTTGGGGGTAGACATCAACTTAGTGTTGCAAGTATTATGCGGTGTGAAACTGCAATCGCAACAATATTGCCCCACAGGTTCACTGTGTGTCTGGATGGTGCTGTTTAGAAGCCTTTTACCTGCGTTACATATACGCAGCTTGACTGCGATCGAAATGGCACCTGTCTGAAATTTTTTTCTCTTCCTCCCGTCCGATCGCTTTGCAGCCTCACTGCAGCCACTGTGGCAAGATCTTCTGCACCGACTGCCTTGGCCGGGTGGTGCGATCGGGCCCCAAGCTGCGGCCCTTTCCCGTCTGCAATGTCTGCCATACCCTGCTCGACCGCGACACCGCACCCTACTTCAGCAGCGAGCCACCCCAGACACCCAGCTAGGCTCTTCTCATTTGCGCAGCCCAGGCTCCTCACCTTCGCACTCTCATTCCCGAGAGGAAGCCGCTTTAGTCGTCGGGGCTGCCTCGCCCTTCTTTTTTGAGGCCCCAGTGCACCGTTAGTCTACTACTACGCGGGGGCTGGTCGTTGTCCACACGGGCACCCACTGTGCCCTCCAGGTCACCGAGTTCTTCCAGCGCGGTCATCTCATTTTGCCGGGAAACGGGCGCAGAAAGCGTGGCCGAGACGAAAGTGGTCATTCTTTGGCACTGTCCATGCATGACAAGTTTCAGCGATGCTGAACGAGCTATTCGGTTGAAATGCAGGCAAGCTCTCGCGCTTTGTTTGCAAAACACGTTGCTGTTCGTAAAATCAGGTAAAGGTGGTGCCCTTGACGTTTGGGCAGGCATTTTATTGACACAGGTGTTTGTTGTTGTTTTTTTAATGGAACGAGCGTCAGAATGCTTGGCCTGTGGAGCTTGGGGCATATTTTGTGATGTTTTGTTCCATTTTCCATCCTTTTCATCCTTTGTCATTCGTCTTGGCTTCCTGGTGCGACGTAGGTCGTGGCAGATGACACCAACGGCAGAGGACTTAAAGGAGGGGAAAACGAAATGAAATGTTACAGAACACCGTCTCTGGGCTGTGTATCACCTGAACTGCTCTTGTATTACTGTGTCATCCTGGCATTGTTTGCATACCTGGCATTATATGGGCTGACAAGTTGATGGCTCTCTCAAATGGGGGTTGTCATGCATTTTTAGACACGCGAGGTGTCTTTGAACACGTGGAATGGCTTGTTTGTGTGTACAAACAAGCGTTTGTTTTTATTTTAGGTGTGATGTGGCTGTGAAGGTCTCGCAGAAGAGTGCACGATAAGCCGCTCAGTATGCACGGACAGATGAAAGTCGAAGGTTTAGGTTATACGAAATGGTTGTCAGTGTATAGGCTGGCTGAAGCTCAGAAAAGCTTGTAAGAGATTTGAATGTTTGTGCACCTGTTAATGGACCGTTAGCAGCACATTGGGCAGTACGGGGGTGAAACACTTTGCAACTTTGTTAATGTGCATTTCTCGCCCGCTGTTATTTATTCCCGAGAGCTAATCATTGTTCCTCAGTATGCATGCTATTTATGTTTAAAAAAGAAAAAACTGTTGGTTCCGCTACTTTGGGAGTGCAATCCTGACTGCCTTCTTTGGAGAAAGAAACGCTGGGGATTTTTAATGTCTTGCTTATTTTTTTCTTTTTCTCAAGAGGTGACTTTAGGTGCGGCGAGAACGGGGAGGGAGCACTCGTCTCTTGGAAACTGGAGACTGGGAAATAAAAGTCGCAGTTTGTTTGGCAGCTTTAAAGGGGCTCAGAAACACTTTCCGAGGAGAGCTCATCAATTCGCTCATTCACTGCGTTTTGTTGTCATGGAAACCTGAGCCAAATAATAACTTTCACACGCAGCAGAGAACCCACAATCACGGGCGGAAGTTGACAAGCCCTTCCTAGCGACTTTTTCATGCTCGCAGCCTCCTCCGTCGCTCGCACCTGCTTACACAAGTTGAGGAGTGGCTATTCAGTACAATCTTTCAGATGACAGGCAGCTAGCATAGCCACGGCCAATAAGCCGCGTAGCTCCAGCGGATCAGGAAGCTCCGTCCCCGGAGATGGGGCCGGCGGAAGAGTGCCGACCTTCCATCGTGCAAGGAAGTGACAAGAGGAAAGGGAAAGGCGCGGAGACGCTGAAATTCAAATTTTGACTACACATAACTTACCTTCTGCAAAGCGCATTAAAAAAATTCTTTCTGGATAATATTCATGAAGCGGAGTGCTTTAACATCCAAGGCATACCGCAGCTTTATTATAGAGCCCGTTTCAGAGCCCCTTTAAACGCAGCGCATTTTTGTTGAGGGGCAGGAGAATGCAAGTATGGTACGGGGCAGATATTGGTGTCTTTTGCATTGTAAATGCCTAGAAGGTAGATTTGCACCCGTGCAAGTGGTAAGGAATTGAAAGACGTGGCACAGTCGAGGCATTGCCCCTCTCTGTATCACAGTCCAATCGTAATTTGTAGATGTCTCTGCTGCTTTGAAAGGAGGGGTGCGGCACACTATGCGGGCAACTGCTCATCTCTGCATATTCTTGTGGAGAATCAGAGCCATGTCATTGGTTATGTTTAGAAATCTAGCTACACTTTTGTTAAGCTTTGGAGTGTATATAATCATCACTGCTACAAAAATAGGCATGAACAAAGTTTTCTTATTAGTTGAGCAATGCTATTGTTGCACCTAGGCCTTGTTAAGGAAACAGATCCCCGGCGCATAGCCTTTGCCAATGTCTTAATGCGCTGCTTGGCAGTTGCTCTTCTAACAGTTTAGTCTCTTCAGCGGCCTCACTCCTTCGGGCATTTAATTAAATCGCTGGAATGCATGTTGGTTTGTTGAAGGTCTAGGAATGATCCTTTGCCTGCAAAACATCACCTATTCCTTTGTTTAAGTATTTGTTGGATGGTTATGCTGAGTTTGCAGCACTACCTGTCTGCTTGACTAGGCTTTATTGTCGGTTATTTTTATAAAATTTATTTATTCTAAACATGCTTAGTTTTGTAGGGAACCTTGGCTAAAAGTAATACCAAACTGACAATTTTAACTGGTGTGGTGACCTGGCTTCTAATTTCAAGGTAGTTTTGCGATTGCAAAGCTCTGCAAGCTGCTGCGGTATTGTTTTTAAAGTATTGTGCGCTTTCTGTCTATTGTAAACTGTAGCTTTTTTTTCTTTTTCTGGAGGGCTGCAGTTTATTTGTAACATTACTAAAGAAAACGTTTGTTGATCATTGGCTTATCTAAGTTGATTTTCAGATGGAAACAAAGTAGAAAGAGTGTTCTTTTTTTTTTTTTTTTTGCAGGTTATTTCGCCGATTGCAAAAGCAGTTCTGTGTGTTATGTGATTCGCCAAGGTTATAACTTGAGCTCTCTGACTAGCTCACCTGACATAGTGGCTTTTGTTACATTAACGAAATTTTTGCCGCAAACTGCCTGTTGAAAATATTTGCAAGTAACTAAGTAAAATGGCATGTGTGGCTTATGGATTACAGCCACTGGCTGATGGTGGAGACAGATGCAGATTGAAATTCGCAACACACCTCTTCGCTGTGGGTTTAAAGGTGTAAATTTAGCAAAAACGAGCTTGCACCATGGTCTGCTGTGTTTATTTGGACTGTGTGCTTTCAAGCCAGTTATTTGCCTGCCACTTGTGCGTTATGAGTGGTCATTAATTATTCACCTCGTTCAGCTCGCGACTGTGGTATATCTGGCTCTCCCTGTTCTCGCTCGTCGTTTTGTTCTGCTTTCCTTAGTCCCGAAGAAAACCATGTGATAGGCATGCACGTAGACGAGTGTATGCAGCTGATGTGTGGTATGCTAAGCAGACAGCAGGCTCTGCCTTTGTTTTTATTTTTATAGTTACTCTCTAGTTACATGAAGTTTTCCTGTTTCAGTACCTAAACAGGAGGGGCTTTCTGTGAACCAAAGGCTTCTTTTAGTGTACATAATTTCCTGTGAGTGGGCAAGCATTTTTGTCAAGATTTTCTCTTTTCCTTGCACGTAAGATGCACGCATGTTTGCAGATGCACGCTGTCGTGTTTTATCCATTGCTTGAGTGCAGCTGGGTGCCTTTTATTTTTCTAGCTTGGGACATACAACACCACGTCAGCAGTTCAGAACCTGAAGGTCTGTGACTGCTAAGCAGCTGGTCTTATGGGGTGTGCTTTGACGGGAACAGGCGCAGTCCCGGTCAAAAGTATACAGCCCAAGGGATTTGCTTCTAAGCTATTTAGCGGTGCTCCCTAGCACATCTAGCAGCCCAAAGCTTGAGAGGTTTGAGGACGCAAAGTCATTTCTAGAGGTTACGGTCGTTGAGGATGAATAACGAGGCACACAGCAGGCCTCACAAGCAGATCCCTTGGGCCGTTTACTTTTGGCGGGGGGTGTACATTCAATACCTGGATGGCATTCTGAGTCAACATGTTCTAGATGTCAATCTCTCCAAGCAGATGTTGGTCAACGTGTTTGCGGAAGTGACTGCTGTGTGCTACGAGAGACTGATCACGGAAAGGTTCTTGGCTAGTCTTTGACAGGCTGGAGATAGGGTAACCATGTTATCTTTTAATCATTGGGTGTCGTTTCATTTTGAAAAATTTAGCGCGACACACAAGGACAGAAAGAGTAGACGACACGAGCGCTGACTAACAACTGGAAGTTTATTCGAAAACACGTAGAATTATAAAGGAAGAAAGTGCGATAAAATCGTTGGTCAAAAACCAAAAGAAGAAAACTAAACACAACAGTCACCGCCAGCTCCTGCTATCAAGACGCAAAGCACTTGTCCAGATAAGCTACCTCTTTTTCCCGTATAGTAACGGACGGTTTGGCCACGCACGTGTTATGAGCCTTGGCGATACTATATGCCTCGTAAATTTCCCTACACAACACGTTGTCACTCTTGTACACAATCGTAGTGTTGTCCAGGTTCGGCGAGCACTTGCTGGTCCCGAGATCCTTGCACTCACGGCAGTGCAAAACAAGGTTCGAAGACACCGGTTTCCTGCAGTCCAGTGAATTCTTGTGCTCCTGCAGCCGCACATTGATGCACCTGCCCGTTTGGCCGTAATACACCTTCCCGCAGGCCAATGGCACCTTGTACACAACCCCCTTTTCGCACTTTCTTCCTTTATAATTCTACGTGTTTTCGAATAAACTTCCAGTTGTTAGTCAGCGCTCGTGTCGTCTACTCTTTCTGTCCTTGTGTGTCGCGCTAAATTTTTCAAGATGTATGTTAACCAACTCGCCCAATCTGCAGTATCGTTTCATTTGCTTGTGTTGACCTAAGATATTGTTTAGAGACCAGCCGTTGGTGTGGTTGTTGAGGGAATGTAAACGTGTCACAAAGCTTTCAGAACTCTTATCATGACAAGTATGACCTAATCCAGCATTTTGTGAAATGCAGTGTAGTCCGGAGCATTTTCTTGTTCATGCATTGACAGGAAGTGTGTCTATGCTTGTCACGAATTTCATTGCATCCCTTTTCATTTTTTTTTTAATTTTACCCCAAAAAGGGAAGACTTTGTCATGAGTTGGGCGCCCCAGTAATTTTGTGGTGGTATGGAGTAGTATCATTTTCATAGTTATGCACATTGCACGTATACACAACTTTTCCTATATGGGCCTAAACAAGAGTCTTATTCATGACTTGCCTTTGTTGGCAGAAATTTCTGTATGTGTTTTCAGGCCTCTGTAGAAAGCAATTCATTTCAAACGGAAGCTTTTTGGGTGCTCGAGGTCTGCCTTTGTTGTGTGCATTTTAGCGGGGATGTTGAGGGAAAGACGTTTTATTTTGCTCGGTATAGAACCTACCCTGCTTGCCTGCTGTATACTATTGTGCTTTTGCAGCAGTGGTTTTTTATCTGCAGACACACATGAACAATCAAACTGAGGAAATGAAAGAGTGGTACTTTGGTGGTAATGAAGCACATACATGCAATTGAGTGACTCCTTATCATAGATTCTTGCTCTGCTTATTTGCAAGAGCGGCTCACTTGCATCTTGTCTCACTGTTATGTCAAAAACCTGCAATTCACTGCAATCATTTTAGCCGTTGTGATCATGCTTTGAAAGAGCATGTGAATGAATTGAAATGTGTATGTGGGGAAGTGACGTGATTGTTGGGATGTTCAGTCGAGACAAATTTTGCGGAAGATGGAACTGAATCTGCATGGTCATTTAATTGCTGTCGCAGCAGAAAGTTGAATTCTGGGGGCAACGTGAGGCTCGCAGGTACGCATTTTTAGGTTCAAGGGTCACCTTTTGCTCATTTGCTTAAAAGCGTATGTTTTTAATTGCTCAACTGTTAATATAATGATATTGTTGTTTTTTAAGCACTTTGCATAGGATGAATTCTGTCTTGGCGTTTATTTATCACTTTAAGAATGTGCGCATTACAAAGTGGTCATCTGTTTTTAGGAATTTGGGTAGCTTTTGTTGATTACATGCAAGTATACAGTATGAGCAGCACTTTTTATCTCAAGGCTTCAAGCAAGCAAAGGATCGAATTCAAGCTTGGAGAATGTTGTTGTTTCAGATGATGGCTGTATTTCAAGCAATTTTAAGCCGCTGGTTCTGTATGGATGATATGAAGCTGTCTAGGAAATGCTATTTCAAATGTGCGTGTTTGATTTTGATGTGACTGCAAACTGTGTCAGCTTGCACAGTGTTGTAACACACGTGAAATTTCGGTATTCTTTTATTTCTATACTGGTTTTTTTATTTGGCTTATTGTGATTGTAAATATGTACAGATTGAAAAAAAAATCGGCATGTTCTCCGTGCGTCGTTATTTTCTTTCAAAGCTCCTGCCATACACGTGTGCCTGAATGGTTTGGGCATTTTGTCAGAGATAAAGCATGGCACACTGCCATGCTTGAAGTGATGGTGGGAGATAGTGCTCAGCTCGTTATGTCAGTGATCATCAAGGACTTGTTATAGGCAAAAAGTTTGAGGCCGTAGGATCGGCGACTTGGCTTGGGGTAGCTGCTTTCTCCATGACACACCACAGTAAATGCAAAGTGGTTTCATATCCTCATTCTTTTTGATTATACTCCGTTTCATATATAGCAGGCAACGCTGCCAAAACTAGCGGGCCTGTTCGCGCAGGCTAAGTCCGCGCGCAAAAAGTAGTTCGCCATACAACCAAAGCGAACACAAGCATATTTTGTAGCGACAAATCTTAAGTGCTGTGACTGGCAGCTCCCGGACTTCGTTTTACATTTGCTACATTTTCGTACTGAGACTCGTCGATATTTCGAGAAGCAAAAAGTACACGTGGTGGTCTGATACACGGTTGCTAAGGTGAATCGCTTCTACTAAATCCGTGCCCAAAAAGTAGTTCACACTCAGTGAAAATTATGGCCAGAGAGTCCGAACACTGAGCGCCTCGCAGCTTCGACCGTGATTTTCAATGCTACTATATTGTTTTATACCGCTCTTTGTATTCGTCCAAACAATGACCGGAGTTTGGAGAAGAATGAATGATACGTGGCGGAGTAATATACCTTCGCGGACGCTCTACTTCAGCAACCTCCGCAGCGTTGCCTGCTATGTATGAAACGGAGAATAGGTGCCAATATTTTCAGAAATCTTCAAATGGGGAGACGTTTGGGCTGCACTTTGAGCATTGGTCACAGCTGTTTTCTGCTGTTTCTTTGTTCATGGGATCTAATCTCAAAACACAGCAACTTCAAATGCTGTCTGAGGTAGCCAGCAGCAGCCACTGATAACCAGTCATGATTCCCCTTCACTGGGTGCCATGACACAAACTAGAGCTCTTTAACCTTGCGAAACTTCCCATAGGGTCCATGTATCAAAAAACTGCAGTCCGAGTTGGTCAATATTCCTTTGTCTATAGGTTGCAAACTTTGCAATTGTTAATAAAATGCACAACCGCTTGAGAACAAAATCAGTGAAACAGATACAGTAACAAGAATCTGTAGACATTAGTCTTACAGATAAATTAAGAGAGAAAAGAAGCAAACAAACTGCACAAAATTAGAGGACAAAAAGTAGTTTGTTGGATCTTTTCTTGTTGCCTAAACAAAAAGCTAATTGCAAGAAAAAAATTATGCTCGACTTTTGATACCTGGCTTGTTTAATAAAGTCAGATATTAAAAAGCTGATTTAATTTACTGTTGTGATTGGCTAGCAGAGAAATACAGGACGCTGCGGACCATGGCCCCTTGTTAACTGCTGTCAAGTTTTATCCTACTGTAGTCACTTTTTGATGTGGAGTATCTGAATTGGTGTCATCTAAGAACGCTGACTTGAACTGCCTAGTGAGAAAATGACGGTGTGCAGTTCACTATGTGGTAGCCAGTGTAGGGGTAATTATCATTGGTTACCCTCAGCTTCCTTGAGGCAAGCTTGACAAGATAAGTAGTGATGCGGTACTGTCGCATTGTTTTGACCAGTGGAGGTTCTGGGAAGGAACATCATTTTGCAGAGACAGTATAGAATTTGCCAAGCCAGTGTTACTGCCTATACACTAAAACTGAAGGAAGTAGATGAGCTCAATGACTGGGATCATTGTTGTGGTGCCTTGTTGATCACATGATTATAGCTTCATGTTGAGACATTCTTAACCCTGTTCCTTTGCGGGGAAGCCTATGCTCTGTGACCTATATGGTCTAGCGTTGTCTGGTAATTTGATCAGCAGGCCTGTAGCTACCATGATGTCACAGATACTCGTGACGTACACTCCGTGATACACACTGCAGAAAATAGTTCCAAAAACCGTCACTACAGAGTGACCAGTCAGCCTGTGAAGTGAAAAGATAACGGCTTTTAAAAATCAATAATAAATTGCCAGTTCCATTGTGAAGACCAGTACTTGGTGTGAATGGTCAAAAACTTCCGTTCTACTCATTAAGCACATTTAGCACCAGCCTTCAGCTTGCACAGTACGCATACTTGCATTTCGCCTTCATTGAAATGCGGCCGCTGCGGCTGGGTTTCGATCCTGGGACCCTGGGCTTAGCCAGCTCAGCAGTCGAACACCACTAGGTCACCTTGGAGAGAGGGTTCCAAGTGTGGGAGAGCCCGGGAGTAAATATTGCACTTAATCCTCATGATGAACGATTCGTCCGCACGAAAGTTATGCACGCTTGAAGCAGTGCTAAATTTTTTCGATGCCACCTGCCGTCGCATAGGTCGGGGCACAAGTGTCCACGTTCTGCTGAAGCCATAGCACGTGTTGCGCTTCTGCGTGACTGAGCTGCGCCGGGCCCACTACCTATGAGTGGGACGCCATGGATCAGGCTCTCGATCATTTGTTCACTTAGAAGCTTTAGCTGTCTTTTTTTGTAGCAACCCAAGCAGCTCTGGGCAGAAAATTTGAGGGAACAATACAGTTATTGCAGCGCCGACTTGGTGTTCAGGTTGGCCCATAGTTCTTTTTTAGAGATCTCAGTACTGTGCCCAAAACATCGGGCAGAAGGAGACGCCGAGATAGCTTTTTGTTATAAAGCACATGGCCACGGCTTTCGGCTAGCACGTGAGGGCAGCTCGAAGCTGCCATACCTTCGTACTCTTATACGTGCTACAGCATGGCCATAAAATTGTCCTCGAGTAGCTGAATTTTCACTTATGCCTTTGCCACGCTCACCTAAGGGGTGACTGTGGTTAAGTGACGGCAAGCGAAGTTGTTGACAAAAGCTTGCATGTAATCCTCCTGAGTGCCGCTCCTTGAACGACGCTGAATAAGGCAGTGTAGTTCCATAGCCATGGATACAGACCCTGTGTGTGCATACAGCTCAGCCGCTTAACTAGGTTGTTCTATTCACACATTCGGCTTGTCCATCCAGCCTCTATGGCTGACTGTCTACGGTTGTTGTGGCGATGTTGTGAACTTGCGTATAAACGTGTTCTTCTGCTGCTTTGTGAGACAGGGAAGGTTGACGTCCTCACCAGGGGCAGATGTATGGGCGAGGTGGTTGCCCCCCCCCCCCCCCTTTCCCCCACCTCCCTGTTCCAAGGGATAAATTTGTAAGGAAAGCGACACTGAAATGAAAAATGTCCAAGAAATGAGTGAGCCTTATAAAATCCGTCCCTAGCTTTCCTCATTGCATAATTCGGTGAGTGCAGTGAGCCTGCACTGCCAACGCCTCACGGGCACGGGTAGACGGTGTAGCTTTGATCTTCCAGTGCACGTTAGAGAACACCCAAGTGGTCGAAATTAATCTGGAAACACTAATTGAAAATTGGTGTTGTGGAAAGGAAATGGCGCAGTAACTGTCACATCTCGGTGGACACCTCAGCCGCACCGTAATGAAAGGGATAAGGTGGGAGTGAAAGAAGAAAGGAAGAAAGTTTGGTTTGGTTTATGGGGTTTAACGTCCCAAAGCGACTAAGGCTATGAGAGACGCCGTAGTGGAGGGCTCCGGAAATTTCGACCACCTGGGGTTCTTTAACGTGCACTGACATTAAAGAACCCCAGGTTTATGGTTTATAGGGGCTGAACGTCCCAAAGCGACTCGGGTTACGAGGGACACCGTAGTGGAGGGTTCAGAATAATTTCAACCACGTGGGACATCGAACAGTACACGGACCTCTACCATTTCGCCTTTATTGAATGCGATCCCGCCGTGGCCGGGATCGAACCCGCGTCTTTCGGGTCAGCAGCCGAGCACCATAACCACTGATCGACCGCGGCAGATGTATAGAAAGAGGTGCCGTAGTGGAGGGCTGGGGGAATAATTTCGACCACCTGGGGGTCTTCAACGTGCTCTGACATCGCACAGCACACGGGCGCCTGTTTTCGCCTTCATCGAAACGCCCCACCACCGCTCACCCCCCTCTAAGAAAAGAAAAGATAGCTACGGCGCCTCTTTCTCTCTTCCTTCTTTCACTCCCTCCCCTACGGGGCGTTTGAGGGATCCAGCGAGAGTGAGGTTGCGCCTTTCGTTTCCTCTAAGACCAGCGCTAAACAGACAAAGGACTAAGATTACTTCCAACTCGCCCGATACAGCGTGCTGTTAAATTATAATTTCGTAACCAACTTACCTGTGTCACTTCGTAGTCACAATCGGTCTTCCGCGCTCACCCTTGACGGCCGTCCTGGTGTGGGCCGTGCTGTACACTCTCGAAAATGTGCCGTTCGGCTTTGTGGCCCTATGGGGGGACCACGCGGGGCTTGGAGCCGAAGCTGGCTCCTTACGAAGTACGTAAACCTCTATATATGCATGCACCACGCCATGAGAAGGTGAGAAGTGCAGCCTTTCTACAGGCGTGGTATAGGCTGTGTATAGTACGTCGGCTGAGGCCGCCGTAACGGAGGGCTCTGGATAATTTTTGACCACTTGATGTCATTCTGACATCGCACAGCACACGGGCGTGCTTGCATTTCGCCTCCATCGAGACGAGCGGCCTCGGCGGTACGGCAGCTCCCTGATTAAACGTCGTCGGCCAGGAATAACAGAAAGCCCTTTCGCATGGCCAATCTGACCGATGCTGTACCGAGACGCAGTCGTGCGTAGCGTAACGACAACATGCGATAGAGCCGCACCGTCAGTCATCCGTATAGACCACCGCCGTTGCCGCTCTGTTATTGTTCAATATCTTGTACTGCCTGCCTTTTTTTCATGAGCGACGCCAGAGCTGGGCTCCTCAACAGCGCCACTCGCAATCATTTGTCAAGCACCTACACAATAGACACGCGTTCGTGGCAAGCTTGTGTATGTACTCTTATTGCGCCGCGGCTCAGACCAAGATAACGCACGACACATTGGGATCCGCTGTCCGCATGTGTCACCCTACGTATTCATTTATCGTCTCGGAGCCTGGACCACAAATCGACGTCCTGAGCCGTCGACCGTACGATCAAGCTTGCCTCAGACAAAGTGAGTTGATACTTGTTTGTCGGTAGAGTCGACGGTCCACGGCGAGCGTTTTTCAGCTGCTGAAAAGTGTCCGTTTAGTAGTTGCACTCTATTTAATTTTTTTCTGCCCAACTTGCACAATCCTGTTCGCTTATTATCGTCAAGTTCTGTTAAGCAGTCGATCACTCGTGTATGATTCACAACAAATACAAGTTTCACAACTTGCACAATCCTGTTCGCTTATTATCGTCAAGTTCTGTTAAGCAGTCGATCACTCGTGTATGTTTCACAACAAATACAGGTTTCACAACTTGCACAATCCTGTTCGCTTATTATCGTCAAGTTCTGTTAAGCAGTCGATCACTCGTGTATGTTTCACAACAAATACAGGTTTCACAACTTGCACAATCCTGTTCGCTTATTATCGTCAAGTTCTGTTAAGCAGTCGATCACTCGTGTATGATTCACAACAAATACAGGTTTCACAACGATACTGTTACGATGAAGGGCAAATAAATGTAAATACTTGTAAATGTAAATGCTTGTAAATAAATGTAAATAGTATTTCCCCGAAACAATATAATTTAATACTGGGAGGACTAGCTAGGCCTATAGCCAGGTCTCGGGCAGCATCCTAGAGATACTGCTTCGACTGTCGGTAGCCTGGCCGCGGCAGACATTGACAAGTTAGTCACGTCTGATGATGCAAACCTTCTGAAACCAGTTGCTGGTGTGGTACAGCTGTCAAACGATGATGATAAGCGGTGTGCTTGGTCTGGAGAGGATCACTGTTCCGGCATAGTGCAAGACCTGCATATAACGTCGCATACGGCCAAGTAACCGACTCGTTCGCGGTGAAATAAACTTTTTCGGATTGCATCAAAACATCTTTATTTCGTGTAAAATATCCCAGGCCTATGGGGTAAGGGGCAGAATCTGAGACAGTTCCGGGGGTTCTCGAAAGCAGCCCAAATATAGTCGCAAGGGGATTCTGTCAAAAGCAGCAAATGCTGCAGTAGTTCAGCACATGAAGCTTCGAAAGATCAACTATCGCCAGTTTTTTCCAACGAACGCCAGCGCATTTCTTTCTTTTGCGCAATAACTGCCGTGTAAGTAGCCTAAGGATGTGACACGTGTCTGTGTGAATACCGTACCTACTATCGAACAACAGAAAGGAGAAGGAAAGAAAGAAACCCAGATGGGCAAGTTATCGGAGTCTGCCGGCAGTCTTTCTCAAAAAACATGTTTGGTAACCCCACGTACTCCTTTGTATAAACACCGTTTTTCGGTTCGCTGCCCTCTTCTCTCTTATTTCCTTTTAAAGCAGCCTCCCGGCAGCGTGGAAAACGTTGCCACAAAATACTCCTCGTGTTATAGCGCCGTCGATAGTTTCGAAACACTTAAAAGCGTTATATAATGCAGCGCTGCGTTTTCCTCTCTTCTGCTCGTCTGTCATGGGTGTCACTCGGCATGGCTTTTTACGTCACCGGGAAGCCGACGAGCTCAGTGACAGAGTACCAGATGAAAGAAAAATAAGAACGAAATATTGTAAAATACGACCCCAGATAATCAATAACTGAAATCCTGCTGCCTTCGGAATTTCTCTCCCCCTCCGAGTACATGCTGAGATGGAACCCCGGGCAGTTCTAAGAACTTGCAGAGGTATAAACAGCGTTGACGTAGTACGTAGCGAGCGCGAACTCCCGCGCTAAGCTTGATCCAAGGACGGTGTTTCCCGTTTGGCCTATTCGCAAACTGAGCCTGCACAGCCGCGAGGTCTGAAACAGTGTTAATTAACAATGCAGGTATCTCAGCAGCTGACCTAGAAGGTAGTAACACATTCGAGAAAGAATGAAAATTAGTATCACGACGCTTATTTTGAGCTTGAAACAAAAAAATTCTAAGGAAATACTGTAGAAAAACTTGCCTCGTAGCTTCGCAAACGATGCGACAAGATTTTAAGCAAAAAATAAAAACATGCAAGGCAATATCTCTTCTCTTTTGACCATTGTGTCATAGATTGTTTCGGCCAGTTTTCTGGGTTCGTCATGGGAATTTATTTTATAAATACGTAAATTTGTTGCATGACGATTATGAACAGGAGGAGGTACTGAACTGTGAAACTGGAACTGAGAAGGAGAACTAAAAGCATTCGCAAACTATATTATGCAAAAGAATAAATTGCTAATAATGGTCCGAAACTGCATTTAGGAACAACATTCTAGTTCCCATGCAAATATCTGCAAAATCCATCTCCGGTCACAATATATGTATAAAAGAACGCAAAAAGCACAAAATACAAGGATGACACAGACATTAAACTAACGCGGTATGTATGCACTGATCCACTACAAAAGAAACCTTCAAATAAACCACGCGACCAGCAACGGCTATTAGTCGCGAGGGTGCTCGCGAGCATTCCGAGTGGAAGAAGAGGTGCAGAATTCCGATTCGTCCCGCCCTTCCAAGTTGCAGCTCGGTCAGAGCCTAGCCCGAGTTCCCAGTAAAGATGACGTCTGGTCGGAGGGACCCTTTCTCTGGAATGATGCACACGAAGCCCACTCCGCAGTTTCTAGAGAGTGTGACGTCAGCTTGCAGACAAAACAAGCGTAGTGTTTCCACTCCACCGTCCAACACATGGCGCTGGTAATCTGATCGCTTCGTTATATATTGAACGGCGCCGCTGTAACGGGAGATTCTCTTTTCATTGCCGATGGATGCGTGACAGGCTTGTTGTGTGCGAGCGAGAGGATAAGTTCAAGCGTAAGCCACCGCCGGGAGTGCCAATGACACCGGAGGACGATGACCTGACCACGATCCACGTCAACCACATGGTACCGCCTGACACGCCGTTCGATGATGAAGTGCCCCCGCAACTACTTGATGGAGCCCCTATCGCGCGATTCATGATCACGCACAGAGGACAGGTCTCGCCCAGCCTGCACATCTACAGCGACGGTGATGTCTTCCTCAGCTCGCTCGGAGTCGGGACAGCGCCAGTTGGACCAGTTTGGAGCGCAGGGCAGATCATCTGGAGCCTGCTGGTTTCGATTCAGTCTCTAGTATGCCCCGCGCCTGTCAGCGTTTCCTTATTGGCTGTTGCCATGACGAGCCCGAGTTTCCTAAACTATCAGCTTGCGATGCTCGAGAGGTCGCCATGTTGACGCGAAAGCATTACTAGTCCCATTACGAGAAAAGCCGGCGGCGTGTGTGTGTACTTGCAGACGGTACAGAAAATACCAGCGATTGCTAGAGAAATAGGATGACGTCATCAAGTGGCCGTATAACGCACACACCAGGCCGAACACCGCCGCTTAAGACGATCCTATAAATGTCGTTCGTCTATACACTCGCCATTGTTCGACCTCCATGTGGCGTAACTTTCCTGACATTCGTATCAAAACTGTTATGCAGCGGCTCGTAATACAGCGTTACAGCTGGTGTCATATGATTTCTCGTTGCATGTAGCTTACATGTACTAAGTTGGAGGCTACTTTGCGTCAGGGATTCAAGCCGACGACATATGCAGCTTCAAATCTACGCCATTGTGCACAGAAAAAAGAAGCGTCGTGGTTGTTTTCGGTCTTGCTTTTTCTGCATGTTCTTGTTCCTAACGCGCTTTTGTCGAGTTCATTGAGCTTATTCTTTTGATGATATTTTTTATACTGCCCAACTCATGAATTTAATATTTTCATGCACTAACTAAATATTTCTAAAAAAGGTACGCCAGTTTGTTCTCGGCGACAGCTAACAATATGCTTGTTCAAGTTTATCCCGACAAGCTGGTCTTGATATGACCTTCAGTAAGGTCCTCTTTCTGTCATTTTTTTAAACCTTTTGCTCGCGTTACGAATAAACACTTGTGTTAGCACATGCACAGCTTTGTGTACAGCCACAGGACAGCAAGCTTCGGCACTTTACTCCGCTCTGCACAATTTTTATCTTGTGAATTGATTGAGCCAACTATAGCAGCACACACTGACGACAAATATAAGTTGTACTGTATCGATAGATTACCGCTTTCCGATCACAAGGAGAATTCTTTTACCGAAAACAGAGCTTTTATAAGCTAGAGAAGAACAAAAAATGGCTGGTGTTCAACCTGGCTTGAACCTAGTTATACGAGCGAAAGCTTTGTTAAGCATGGTATCTACTGTCTCAAATAAAATTTCAAGGTCAAGGTCAGGTACCCAATGGTCATATGACCACATGGTCATACTACCATAGCATGGGCCATACCAACACGCAGTTAAATTCGGTTTGATCTTGTGAGGCATTGAAGGTCATTGTCGATGTGGTGTCCGCTGTCTCAAATCAAATGTCAAGGTCACGGTCAAAGGTATCTGTTGCGCTCCTCAACGCAACGTGCGTCATCAGAACCTGAGAAGAGCGCGAGTTGCCCTTCGAATGCGCCGGCGGCTGTCAAGGGTAGACGCAAGCAGCTGGGCCAGCCGCACATTCCGGCGAACGTCGCTGCGACTCGAGAGCGGTTGTTGCGGTGCGCGTCTTGCAGTTCGTCTGGGCCGGCAGCGCTTCCCGCGAACCTTGGAGCGTCGGCGGCGTCGGCACGCATGGCTCAAGTGGTTCAAGTGCATCTTACTGCGGCCGTTTACGCTCTTCGACGCAACGTGTACTGCCCGGACGTAAGGCGACGCCGTGTTCTCCGCGCGGAGGCAAGTGCAATCAACAACAGCTTCCGGTGGCGGTACTTCGCGCGTGAGATGAGCGGCGGGTAACAAGAACCCCGTTCCGTGGAATGCAAGAATCGCCTGTCTTCGGCAGTGGTGCGCGGGATGCAAGCCGTGGACTCCGAACACTGCGTAGTGCGTGACGACCGCGGGAAAGTGCGAAGAGAGTCGTGATTGGTGTAGTGCGTGGGAATGTGAGGTGAAAGTTTGATTCCGCCCAGATGCATGAACCTCGCGCCTGATTGGCGAGGTTGGATGTTATTTGTCTGGCAAGGCTATTTAATGACTGGTCTTGGTGTTTTAGGAGAGATCGAGATGCACTAAACAAGTGAAAACTGTTGGTCGAGCGTCCTAGCAGTCCTCCAAGGTGCCCGGCAGGCACACCTCAACAGACCGCCGGTCAGCGAGTTCGAGCACGGCGGTTGAGGGGAGGGCCTCTTCGAAGGCCTGAAGCTCAAAAGACCGTCGCCTCTTGAAACGAGCACGCCGGGTGATTGCTGAGAAGCGGCTTCGAAACTTGACTGTATCCAATGGTCATAGTCACATAATCACGTGGTCATACTACCATACCTTGGGCCGTACCGCGTGGGGTTGTAATTGTAAGGATAAATACGTTCTGCCCGTTTAACCGCGGCTGACACAGTTCAAAACCACTGGACACCGTGAAAGCGTACGCTACCGAGCGCACGCCGACCACGGCGGGCCTTGCTCTGAGGGAAAAAAGGAACGACACTCTGGCTGACACAAGCAGGCATTTATTGCCGCAACAACAATGCCAGTTAGCAACAAAATACGCTAAGGAATCGAGGTCGTCCGACTCACACAGCGCGGTTACGAGCGAACGTTCGCCCACGCCAGGGCAAGAGGGAAGCTCCGAGGCCGGACGGGACGAGCTGGCGGGAGAATGCTCTCACCGCGAGGTTTCGCTGGCGAGAGCGGAGTCCGCGCCGACACGTTCGTACGCGGCAAAACCCCGAGCCGAAGACGGCCGTCTCCCCCGCGCGCGCAGAAGTCACGCCATCCGTGAAGCTCCTGTCGCTTTGCGATGCCGGCTCCCCCCCCCCCCCCCCCCTTTTTTTTTAGTTAAGGTAACTAAGCTCGGGAGGGTGCATCGCGGGGAGCCAACCACAGGGGACGAATAGGGGCGCGTCCCCACAACTGCCACGAAGTTCGGTTTGACCTTGTGAGGCACTGAAAGTCATTGTCTCATCCCCATCGAAATCGAAAGTTAGAGCTCTCGAAGCAGAGCTTTTGCTCGAAAAAGAAATGCAGGTGTCGCCACCACCGACCAGTTTCGTAAGCAAACTGCGCAGCGGCAATAACCAGTAGACTACCAGACTAGGCGGCCCACCCACATGTTCTAAGAATATCCAACAAATAAATATGTTTTCAATCAATCAAACTGCGGCGCATCGAAACTTGTTTTCGGGCACGGATCTCAGGCTGGGCTACACCGCCATTCACTTCCAAGCGGTGATAACGCACGTCACGAGTTCGAGAGAAGTGGCGGGAAAAATATCAAGTGCCGTTTTCTCAGCAAACTTTTAACGTGGGGCTCGAACCCACGACCCTAAGATCAAGAGTCTCATGTTATACGCCGAATTTACCGTTTCCTCTGATGCCTTGTCTTTGTTTATTGACGACTTTGACATTGTACGCAAACATGAACACAGACGCAAATTATAAGACGTGTCAGTAACAGTTCCATTGAAAAACCTCTTAAAAAGTTTTATGCGCTACCGATTCATCAAGCACATCAATCCATGTTGCTGGTCAGCGAGTGCCCCATACAGTTCCTTGAAGCGTGCGACACGTTCAATGAAACGCTTGATTGCAGACCGCATTGCAACATCAGCAATGTTTAACCATTTCTTGTTTCCCAAAACTGTGGAGGCCCAGGGGCATTATAGCATCATAAGGAGTATCGCCCGTAATTTCTATCGGTAAGAATGTCATGAAGTGTGGATATACAGGCAACTCAATTTTTCCTGAGCGTCCGTTGAAGTATATCCAAGAAGAAGAAAAAAACGGGATTCCAGCAATCCTAATTACGTTTTCTATCGTTTCTCATGTGGAAAGCAGCTAGTCGACCTAGGAACAAAAAGACCTTTATCGTGCATCCGTGCTTTAACTGATAGTAGTCGAGTGTTTGACGGAATCCCGTCTGGCGAGGAGAGAACATAATAGCAGAAAAGAGGAACCATCACCAGAAAAGAAAAAAAGGAAAAACAGTGACGCTTCGGGACCCTTGTTCACAATGGCAGCGGATGGACGAAGGTAGTGACTTATGTATGGTGGAGGTGGCGTAATGAGCATGCGCAAATCTCAGGAAGATTACCCCGCGTTCGGTTCAAAACGTGGTGTCGTTTGGATGTGAAGTGAATTTAGAAGTAGGCGGGACGATAAATACTTCTCCGTCGCTATGACTGAGGAGTTGCCACAATCGATGGCAGGTGATGCAGCTTGATAATGTTCATCCAAGGCATTTCCTCTCGTTCGGCCGTTGGCGACATCATTTTGATGTTGTTTCAAGCACCAAATGAAATTGCCTTATTCACCGATGTATGCAGCTTTGCAGTCCTTGCAGGGAATTTTGTTCACCACACCCGGAAATCTGCTTCGTTCAACTGTATCTTTCACTCTGACAAGTTTTGCTTCAGTTTACTTGGTGGCACGTGGGCGATATGTACATGGTAGCCCTTGAAGGCCCTGGCTAAGGCCTCGCTGACTCCTGTAGCGAAGGGGATGCTTGCCCGATTGCTTTTCTCGGTGACCGTTGTTTCCACGTTTTGACGTAAACAGCGGCGTTCTGCGGTCATTATCATATTTTGCGGGTACCCGTTGTTGGCAATATCTTTCCCCAGGATTTTTAGTTCGGATCTGAATTTCTTCGGCCTTGAACAAAGGCGGAAAGCCTAATGGAACTGATACAACTGGTAGTGTATCATTGTGAAGGTCAAAGAAAAGCGCCTTAACTGCAGGGTTTACTGGAATTATTTCAACCCTCTTGAGAAAATCTCCTGGTAGTACACGCTTTGACAAACGGTAAATTGGTACTGGGAACAGTGTCTACTAGGTCTTTATACAATTTTTTACTAACTACATTGGAAAGATAGAGCACTGAAAACCGCACATGCAACATTCTGTACGCTAGCACGACCTGAGTCTCATGCTCTACCGACTGAGCTAGCCGGGCGACGAATTCCCCTGTTCCTCTGGGGCCACATAGAGGTAGGGCAGACAAAGAACAGCCTTTTTTTTTGTCGTCAGAGGCGCTTTGGCATGCAGCCGCAGATAACATTGTGGAACAAGGGCTGCGGATAAAATCAGAAAGAAGGAACATGGTATGAAGAGCAAAAAAAGAAAGGAACCGCCCAACGTGGGGCTCGAACCCACGACCCTGAGATTAAGAGTCTCATGCTCTACCGACTGAGCTAGCCGGGTTTTTTTTTTCTTTCATGGTATTTATTTACATGGTTTTGTATACAAAGCATATATATACATATGTGTGTGTGCATATACACACACAAAAACAACTATTTACAGAGCACCTAGGTAGGCGCTAGGTGGCAGAAACATAATAGTAACATATTATAACTAAAAGGCCGGTAAAGATATACAGCGCATCAGGAGAGGAAACCAATCCGGTACAAAGTCCGATTTTTTGTAAATGTCCGTTACCTGCAGCAACATTCGGCTAAAGTGAATTCTGGGCGAAACAACAGGTTCAACGTTGCGATCTTGCATGCGTGTTTTCCAAAGACTATGAAGTCCAATCAGAAGAATCATATCATAAGGATTCGAGTCAGGTTGGGAAACAACAAGGTAGCGCACACTGTAGGAATTTAGGAGAAAATCTTTCTGTAGCGTCCTTTGCAACACATCCCAAAACAAAATCGCGTCTTTGCAGTCTATAAAACAATGTTCAATTGTTTCAGGCACATTGCACAAGCGACAGTTTACAGAAGACACAAAAATGTTTTTCCTATCGAGCCACGTCTTGACAGGTAGAGTTTCAGTGTGTAATTTATAGAAAAATGTTTTGGTGCAAGGAGAAATTGGCATTTTACGCACTCGCTTTAAAACATCATGACCCATGAGCCCAACGTAGACGGAACGATACAGTGGGGGCGGGAAGAGCATGGATATCAAATCCCTGTACAGATTTTTGCGCGAAACAGAATATAAGTACTCATTTGAAAACCGAACTGTCAAAAAACGCACGGAGGCATAAACTTCCTGCATAAAGCCTAGTAAACGGGGTCGTTCAGTAAAATTGGAAGAAACTACTAAGTTCGGAAGTAAAGTCATGAAGTTAACCTGCAAGAATGCTCTAATAATCGGAAGGGAACAAGCACGAAAAAAGAAGAAACGGGCAACCAACTGTCTCACATACAGGTGCTCTAGGCCCAGGCCTCCTGCGCAAACAGGCCTGAAAAGGTTATCACGCCGCATGGGCTCAAATTTGGAGGACCAAATAAACGTCGCAAATATACGATGGAAACGTTGTATGTAATGTCTGGCGCAGTGAAGGACCTGGAGTACGTAATAAATTCTTGTTGCCAGAAAAGTGTTGCAAGCCTGGGCTCGACCAAAAATTGAGAGGCGATGCGGTACAAATGTCTGAGCATAACGCTCAACAGCCGGAACTCGCTCTCTCCAGTAATGGGCACTGGATTTGTAGGCATGAAGTGGAACGCCAAGATATTTAGGAGGCACACAAGACCATTCTATGCCAGCGTACAGAGGTGGAGTTGTGCCCCATGAACCAAACCATAGGCCAGAACTTTTGGAGCGATTCATTTGAGCACCAGAAACGATGCCGAATTGATCTATTGTGGACAACACATTATCAATGCTGGGCTTGTCAACGCAGAAAAATGCAAGGTCGTCAGCATATGCCAGCAATTTGACTTCATTACCCAAAATAGGGAACCCATGGATATTACTGTTACGCAAAACACTCAAACAAAGCGGTTCCAGGTAAAGAGCAAAAAGCAGAGGAGACATCGGACAGCCTTGCTTCACAGAAGAGCGGATTGGCACAGGGTTCGAGAGCTGGCCATTAATGATCAATCGTGTTGAACAGTTGCTGTAGCAAAGCTGCACCCCTTTAAGTACAGTAGAACCCACGTTTGCTCGCTCTAGAAGTGAAAACAGAAATGAATGGCGAACGCGGTCAAATGTTTTCGCAAGGTCAATCTGAAGGAGGGCAAGCTGCTCATGACAGCTGGAGGAATATTCAAGTATTGTCCGCGCAATGTGCACATTACTTTGAATGGAGCGGCCTCTCAAACCGCAAGTCTGGTGAGATCCAATGAGTACCGACATTGCAAATTGCAGGCGATTTGACAAGACTTTAGCAAAAATTTTGTAATCCACATTTGCCAATGTAATGGGCCGATAACCTTCTACGGAGCGCAGTTTTCCTTCATCAGTAGTTTTCGGAATTAGGACTGTGTGGCTTTTTGTAAAAGACTGAGGAAGGGCTCCTATATCCAGCCCCACTGTGAAGACCCGCAGCAGGACAGGAGTGAGAATAGATTTAAAAGCCTTGTAAAATTCGCTTGAAATGCCGTCAGGACCAGGCGTTTTTGAGACAGGTAACTGATCAATTGCATGTTCCACCTCTTCCTGCGTGAAAGAGCCGCTGATCAAGCGTGATCTGCAATGTGAGCACCCGACACGACAGGCTTTGCTTGATGAGCGCCGTCATGCGACTGCGAAGTTTATTTCGGGGATGATGTCCAATGGCAGACTAGTGTCCAGTACAAATGAGGTGATGACTGTATTTGTAGATTATTACACAGACTTGTTTAGTGCTTCACCTGATGTGCATAATTCGGAAATTTTGGCGTATTTCAGCACCTTAGTGAGCCCTTTATCAGACGATGATTGTTCTGAGCTAGCCGGGCGACGAATTCCCCTGTTCCTCTGGGGCCACATAGAGGTAGGGCAGACAAAGAACAGCCTTTTTTTTTGTTGTCGTCAGTGGCGTTTTGGCATGAAGCCGTAGGTAACATTGTGGAACAAGGGCTGCGGATAAAATCAGAAAGAAAGAATATGGGATGCAGAGCAAAAAAAGAAAGGAAGCGCCCAACGTGGGGCTCGAACCCACGACCCTGAGATTAAGAGTCTCATGCTCTACCGACTGAGCTAGCCGGGCGACGATTTCTCCTGTTCCTCTGGGGCCACATAGAGGTAGGACAGACAAAGAACAGCCTTTCTTTTGTCGTCAGAGGCGCTTTGGCATGCAGCCGCAGATAACATTGTGGAACATGGGCTGCCGCTAAAATCAGAAAGAAGGAACATGGGATGAAGAGCAAAAAAAGAAAGGAACCGCCCAACGTGGGGCTCGAACCCACGACCCTGAGATTAAGAGTCTCATGCTCTACCGACTGAGCTAGCCGGGCGACGATTTCTCCTGTTCCTCTGGGGCCACATAGAGGTAGGGCAGACAAAGAACAGCCTTTTTTTTGTCGTCAGAGGCGCTTTGGCATGCAGCCGCAGATAACATTGTGGAACAAGGGCTGCGGATAAAATCAGAAAGAAGGAACATGGGATGAAGAGCAAAAAAAGAAAGGAACCGCCCAACGTGGGGCTCGAACCCACGACCCTGAGATTAAGAGTCTCATGCTCTACCGACTGAGCTAGCCGGGCGACGAATTCACCGGTTCCTCTGGGGCCACATAGAGGTAGGGCAGACAAAGAACAGCCTTTTCTTTTTTGTAGTCAGAGGCGCTTTGGCATGCAGCCGCAGATAACATTGTGGAAAAGGGCTGCGGATAAAATCAGAAAGAAGGAATATGGGATGCAGAGCAAAAAAAGAAAGGAAGCGCCCAACGTGGGGCTCGAACCCACGACCCTGAGATTAAGAGTCTCATGCTCTACCGACTGAGCTAGCCGGGCTTTTTTTTTAACGAGGATTTTTTTTTCTTCATTACCGACTTGGCCGGAAAAACGAAACACAAAAATACAATCACATGACAATAAAAGCACTGGTCAGTTTCTAGCTAGTGCACGATGATAAAATGGGTTAAATGATTTTAGTTGGTCGAGGACAGGCAACCACTCAGGTTGTGGAGCTCGCTGTCCGAAAACTTCCGGTGTGTACATGATGCTTTCAATGAAATACTCATGTGCAGGATGCACAACAGCATGCTCATGCCTGACATCCATTCGCGTGCGCCATAGGCTGTGCATGCAGAGCAACATTAGCAGGTCGCAAGGCACTTCACCTGGTTGTGCACATGGTAGGAAGCGTATTCCGAAAGGCGTCAAAGGTAACTCTTTTTTCAGGGTGCGTTTCAAGACATCCCAAAGAAAGACAGCGTCATGACAATCGAGAAGGATATGCTCTATAGTTTCCACTTTTTTGCAAATTAGACATTCCACTGACCAAGGTACAAAAAGGCCTTTGCTCTGCAACCATGGCTTCACTGGGAGGGTTCCAGTATGCAACTGAAAAAAGAGAGAACGCACTGAAGGCTTCACCGGCATTCTTTTGACCCTTTTTAGCACATCGCGTTCGCGACCCAAAAGATATGCACTGCGATAAACAGGCACTGGCAGAAACACATCGAGCAGGTCCTTGTACATCTTTTTCCTTGTTACAATGGCTAGATACTCATTGGAAAATTTTGACCGAAGAATACGCACTGCTGCAACAACTTCTTGCAAGAAAGCACTTAACCCACTCCGACCTGCAGACATGGATGACACAACATAATCAGACAGTGATTCTGACAATCGCACTTGTATAATAGTTCGCAGAAAATCATTATCTTGAGGCAAGAAAAAGAATCTAGTCACTATCTGCCTCAGAAATAAATTTGATAATCCTAGCCCCCCGTTCCGCACCTTATAGAACAGATTGCAACGGCTGGTACGTTCCCATATTGACGACCAAATAAACGTTGCAAACACTCTGTGCAACCTTTGCACTGAAGTCCTTGGCAAAGTTAACGCTTGCAGAACATAGAAAATCCTCGCTATTAAAAACATGTTGCACACCGTAGCTCTTGCAAACATGGAAAAGTTGTGACCGCCCCATTTGCCTGTCTGAGCTTTGACTCGTTCGGTTTCATGGGCCCAATATTCTTTGCTTTCTGTGTAGTTGGCTAGCGGCACGCCGAGGTACTTTCCTGGCGTGTCTACCCACTTCATTCGACAGAATACTTCTGGCTTGGCCTGCCACTTTCCATGCCAAAAACCAAAACATTTCTGCCAGCTTATCGCACAGCCACTTGCATCACAAAAATTTACGGCTTCTCTCACCACTTCTTGCACGCTTTCCTGGTCTCTGCAGAACACTGCTATATCATCTGCCAATACCTTCACTTCATTGCGACAAAAGGCGTAACCTCGAATGTTTTGCGTAGTTAACAGCTTTAAACAAAAGGGCTCCAGGTAAAGTGCAAAAAGCAGTGGAGAAAGAGGACAACCCTGCCTCACTGACGACAAGACAGGAATACTATTACTCAGGCGCTTATTAATTATGAACCTTGATGTACAGCCATTGTAAACCATTTTCACGCCATCAGTGATGATACATCCTACATTCACATGTTCCAACAGCGCGAACAAAATTTCATGTACAACTTTATCAAACGCCTTACGCAGGTCTAGTTGGATCATGGCGACACGATCCTCCGTTGCATCACAGCATTCAAGGACACTCCTAGCTACGTGTATGTTAGTGAAAATGGTTCTGTCTTTTATGCCACAGGTCTGGTGTGGGCCAACAAGGGTTTTAATTACTGTTTGCAGTCGTCCGGCTAGCACTTTCATATAAATTTTGTAGTCTACGTTAGTTAAGCTTATTGGGCGGTAACACTCAACTGACTGCAACCTACTCGGGTCGTCCGATTTTGGGATCAACACCACGTGGGAGGTTCGGAAAGACGGCGGAGTTAACTTTCTTTCATAACACTCGCTTATTACGCGTTGTAATGCTGTTGCCATTTCTGTTTTCATAGCCTTGTAAAGTGCGGCACCGAGGCCGTCCGGCCCAGGCGACTTGTTTAAGCTCAGCTGCTGTATTGCAGCTTCGATTTCTGCTGCCGTTATGGGCTCCTCAAGTACCTGCGCCAGGTCATCCTCGACTCTTGGCATTAGCGACAGGAGTGCAGTTTTATAGTGTTCAACATCGGGCGTTTTAAGGCTGAACAAGTTTTGGTAATATTCCAGAAACGCTCTTTCAATCATCTCAGATTCGGAAGTTACGTCATTGCGATAGCACATTTCCTTTATCTCTTTCGAAACTGCATACTGTTTTTCGTCGCTGAGCGCCCTTTTTGTGGGCGTCTCCCCAAGCCAAAATCTTTCGCTGCGCGCCCTTATCACTGCACCTCGATATTTCGTTTCATCTATTAGTTCAAGCTTAGTTTTGGTCTCTTTTATTTCTTGTCTGTACAACCCCGGCTTGACGCCTTCCATGCTGAGCATGAAATCAAGCTCCGTACGAAGTTCCTTTTCTTGCTGTTTTTCCTTACGCTTTAAAACACATGCTCTTTCTATAGCGGCCACTTTCACGTCGCATTTAAATTGTTCCCATGTTTGTATAAAGTCTGACTCTTTTTCTAACAAGCTTTTGACTGAGTCTTTTAGTTTCTTGCTAAACTCCTCATCCTCCAACAATGTGTCATTAAATTTCCATAATTCCCAACTAAACTTGACAGTCCTTTTCCTCTCCCCAACTGTGACCACGACTAAAGAATGATCACTGAAGCTGACGTGCACAGTCTGGTACTGGGAACACAAGGGCACAACCTCAGAAGAAACAAATTCTGTCCAGCCTTGCGTGACTAACGCCTTGGAAATGCGTGTACTGCGCTTGTTCTGAACCTTGCATTATAATGCCAATGTCTTCCAATTCTGCTTCATTAATCATCTCAAACAGCAGCTCGGCACTCGTGTCCTGCAGGGTTTTGTTCGTTGTTCTATCTTCAGGTCTACACACACAGTTAAAATCTCCAAGCAATAGTACACGCTTTTCTGTCAGCAGGAAAGGTTGAACACGGCGGAAAAAGGCATCTCGTTCGGGAATTCTATCAGGTGCATATACACACACAGCTCTCCACTCTACACCAGAAAAGTAAAAATCGCATGCTACAATCCGGCCACTTTCACATGAAAATACAGTTTCCACAGCGACTTTGAAGTTTCGAGTTAAAATCAGACACCCTCCCGACTTTCCTTTTGCATGGCACACGCAAACACTGAACTGTGCACGGTAAATTTCAGCCATCGCATCTGTCAACTCTTCGCTTTCAATTTTTGTCTCTTGAATAGCCAACAGATCGATTTCGTTTTCGAACAAGAGACGCTTAAGCTGATTTTGCCTCCTTCGCGCAGAAAGACCTCTCACGTTCAGTGTGGCAATACGCAAGCAAGATGTTATTTGAGACGCCATCTAAATGGTTGGGATTCGCCGCTCTCGAAGTGACATCGTTTTGCAGCTCACCTCATCAAAAATCCTTCCAGTTTGCAAAGTACGGCGGTTTCAGCACTGAACCCGATCGAAGACCGGGTTACCAACACGAAGACCCTGCAAGGCACCTCCGCTAAGGCGGAGGGGCAGCCGACGAAGTCCTACGATCAGGAGGGATGTTCGGCTTGGGCTTGTAGGCCGCACGTCGAACAGGAGGCGCTTTGGGAAGAGGTTCCTCATGGTCCGTCCCGTCGTAGCTCATCGCCTTGTCATCAGCTTCGTCGTGCGTACTCTTCGCTGGCAAAGTTGACGCCGCGGGCATCTCCGTGTCAACGTCCTTCTCGTCGGTCGATTCCAAAACCGTCTCAGCTGCACCTACCGCAGCATCATCTGCTTTTCCCGCGTCCGCCTCAGTTCTGGTGTCAGGCACAGGTGGTTCTTCTGAGTTGGCAGCCTCATGTTCCGTGGGAAGCATTGCTTTTTCTGAGGCTATGCTTTTCGGTACTGCGTCTTCCCGACTCTCACGGGTCGCCTCTACCGCGTCGACTTCGTCCATAATATGCTCCTCAGTAGTATCCCTACGACCACGACCAGCTACGCTAGCATATGTTTGCCCGCCCTGGGCGTCGTCGTGGCCGAAGCGACGACAGAGCCCGCAACGTGGCACACGGCACTCCCGACGTATGTGTCCGGTGCCGCGGCACCGGAGGCAGAGCGGAGCTCTGCCAGGAACGTGGACAAGTGCGACGTCCTCTCCAACACGCAGCTGGTGCGGTAAGTCCTCGATGGTAACGCCCACCTTCAGCTTCAATGTCACTGAGCGCGTAGTAGACGACTTGTCGACGCAGCCTTTGACTCCACTTGTCCCGAGTTACGTCGGTCACTTTTCCAAAAGCCGCCAGAGCTGCCTTCACGTCGTCATCTTTCACGCCGTGTAGCAGCCAGAACAGCTTCAGCCTGACGCCCTGGTTGCATGGGTCAATGACCACACAGCGGTGGTCCTTGACGTTGAACGCCTCCGCCTGTAGCATTTTGTTTTTTCCTTCTTCATTGCAGAATGTCACGGCCCAAACATGATTCATCTGATATGCCCCGAGGGCAACCACTTCCGGCAGCAATGACAGACGCTCAAGAGCGTCACGAAAGTTTTCAACACGGTATGGCCTGGCTTGGACGTCGCCATGCAAAAAAACAGTATGCAAAACGCTCGAACCTGTTGGCAAATGCGGCAAAATCAGCTGGTAGTCCTCGTTCGGTTTGATCGTACTCCTGATACCGCGGCCCGGCTGGGCCGCTGAATCCGCTCCTTGGGAGCCCATGATACACACGTCCGTCACGCTCGGTGGCCGGAAGTCGAATCGAGCTAGCCGGGCGACGAGTGCCTCCTTTCCTCTGGGGCCACATAGAGGTAGGACAGACAAAGAACAGCCTTTTTTGTTGTAGTCAGAGGCGCTTTGGCATGCAGCCTCAGATAACATTGTGGAACATGGGCTGCCGCTAAAATCAGAAAGAAGGAATATGGGATGCAGAGCAAAAAAAAGAAAGGAAGCGCCCAACGTGGGGCTCGAACCCACGACCCTGAGATTAAGAGTCTCATGCTCTACCGACTGAGCTAGCCGGGCGACGAATTCACCGGTTCCTCTGGGGCCACATAGAGGTAGGGCAGACAAAGAACAGCCTTTTCTTTTGTAGTCAGGTGCGCTTTGGCATGCAGCCGCAGATAACATTGTGGAACAAGGGCTGCTGCTAAAATCAGAAAGAAGGAATATGGGATGCAGAGCAAAAAAAGAAAGGAAGCGCCCAACATGGGGCTCGAACCTAAGAGTCTCGCGCTGTGCCGGCTGAGATTTTCCTCTTCTTTATTGCCGACTTTGGCATTGGACACAGACACAAACGCAAAAGCTGAAACTTATCAGCAGCACTTTCACTGACACGACGAGTTAACATTTTTTCAACACTGCCAAATCATCGATCGCATCAGTCTATGGTCAGCGAGTGCCCGATAGACTTTGCTGTAACGTACGACACTTGCAGTGAAATGCTCGCGTACATAAAAAAAACTTCGGCATCGGCATTGTAAAACTGCATTTTCGTTTTGCACAGACTTCTGCCGACTGAGCTATCTTTGCGACGAGCTTCCCCTTTTGTCTGTGGCCGCCTAAGTGTAGGGCAGCGAAAGCGAACGACTAGAAACCCCCCCTTTTTTTTTTAATGGTAAGAAGCGCTGTACTGTGTAGTAGCAATAATATTCTGTTGCTGAAATTCGCATTACGCGCGGTGAATTTTATTCGTGACTTTGCTACGCAGAGGCTATGCGAATCTCTGTATCGTTCCACATTAATATACGAACGAAAAAAAGCGACCCCTTCACTCTACATCGATCCCAAAGCGCTCCAATAGCAACATGAATGTCCTAGACAGGTCTTAAGGTGTTTTTTGCGTGAGTGGGTTTTGTCTGGACCTGGAATAAAGACAGCTGAGGTGCATAGGACCCACTGCTATTTAATGTGAATTATGTGATTCACGACAGTTTTCATTAGCGTGGAGCGCGACGTAATGGAACTGGAACGAGCTGTAGTGCCTAAAAGTGCTAAACGCTGAAAAACCCGAAGTTCCTGTTGTGGCAAGAACTGCGAGGCGTCTGGCTGGCGAGATAAACAAAAATTTGCTGTGGCTTGACCAATAGCCATCGCGAGTAGAATTGTGGAAGCAACGGTGCGGCAATCGCAGCGGCGGCGGCACCTCTGAATCACCCGCGTCGCGGAGGAGACGGCGGTGGCCCCAGCGCTGCAGCTGTGCGTCGTGTGACGTCACTCCTCCTGGATAATGCACAGCTGGCGCAGCGGCGACGGCACCTCTGAATCACCCGCGTCGCGGAGGAGACGGCGGTGGCCCCAGCGCTGCAGCTGTGCGTCGTGCGACGTCACTCCTCCTGGATAATGCACAGCTGGCGCAGCGGCGACGGCACCTCAGAGTCACCCGCACAGCGGAGGAGTCGGCGGCGGCTCCGCGCTGCTCTGACATCACTCGCTCCTCGCGCATGCGCAGTTGGGGCTCTCCGGGGCTCCGTGAAATCGCTCACACCTAGCGTAGTGTTGCTTCCGCAACAAAAAGGTTGGTTGGTTGATTGGTTTATGGGGTTTAACGTCCCAAAGCGACTAAGGCTATGAGAGACGCCGTAGTGGAGGGCTCCGGAAATTTCGACCACCTGAGGTTCTTTAACGTGCACTGACATCGCACAGTACACGGGCCTCTAGAATTTCTCCTCCAAAGAAATTCAACCGCCGCGGCCGGGATCGAACCCGCATCTTTCGGGTCAGCAGCCGAGCACCTTAACCACTGAGCCACCGCGGCAACAAAAAGGAATTTCGTTCACCTCCTCAGCAACGAGGGTAAGACTGCGCGGTCAGCGGTGAGAACAGACCCCCTATAGAGACATGACATCTGTCAAAAATTTTACCACGTGGTTAAAGCTTAGTTCCTCACCCAACGAGTAACCGGGACGCAGCAGGATCTTTAAATATTGGAGAAATGGCGGTTATGTGGCCTATGCGAGCAGGACGTGGAGACCGGAGCGCCGACCCATGCGTCTGGGGCGAAGGGTACCGGCCTGTTCTTTGTTTACATAGCGCTACTTCTTTAGTGCTGCCTCTTGTTGAGTATTTGTTTATCACAGCATCTCCGTAATTATGGCTTTGTTGTGTGGCGCTTGTCTCCTGTTTGCGTGTCCCATTATCCTTGCCAGTCATGGTGCAGTTGGTTCAGGAAAGCGAGGCATGACACCTGATCGACGTCAGTAGTGTCCCGTATAAGGCGGCTGAGGCAGCGATTGAATCAGCTTCCCAATTTCCAGCAATTTTGTAATGAAATGGGGCTTAATCCAAAGTGATTTTAAATTACTGCTTGTACGGAGACGAAGAAGTCGGACAGGGAGTTCATAAATGGGTTTTTTTGAGTCGAGAGGGAAGAGCAGTCTCGCGCAATGCTTAGGAAATACTATGTGTAGATGACAAAGGTTTGTAAGTTCTTCGAGTGGATGCGTCTTCAGGCCAGTAGGACGCCACATGATTCTTCAGTAAATCCTACTGCATGCATATTCATTGTTCTTGATTAAAAAAATAGGGATCTTGGATGGCACTTGACACTGAAGAGGACTTGGGTGCATTGGTGTAGAGCTTCGCACTGCATATTTTTATGGTAATGACATGAAGTGTCTCTGATGACAATCAAAAATGCATGTACTTCTACTTAAAGGTGTGTGAGTGAGTGAGTGAGTGAGTGAGTGAGTGAACGTTTATTAAAGAGAATGGATGATGGCTGAAGCGCATGGGAGCGGGCCCTCAGTCCAGGGCTCCGGAGGCTTCTGCCGAGACTTCTGGCGATGAGAAGGAGCGCTGCCTGGACGTCACACAGCACATAGAGACACCAAAGCCAACCTGTCCGTCAGCTGGACCGAGGCTAATCAGGCCAGTCACATCAGGGCAGAAGGGCAGGAGCTATGAAACGATTGAATGGCAACAGGGCAGGAGAAAAGGGAATGCTTCAGATAAAAGAGGGGGGTTCGGGGCAACTGACACATGCAGGGGGAAAACGAGATTGTATAGAAGAAAGAACGGTCTGCGGTGAGAAGTGGAGGGTATGGAACAGGGAGGACAGGGAGGGTATGCATGGAGCGATTTTCTAATGTCACAGTGAAGATGTCACAGTGGCCAGTGAGACGGGGTTCCAGGGTCAACGCATCCTTAACTAATGCAACTGTATTGCTGAAAAGTATGCTGGCATGTTCAGCCAGTGAATTATCGTTCAGTGAACATGGGTGTGGCAAGATTACGTAGAGAAGCCATTGCGCACTTGCTGAGTAAGTCTGTGCACATGGATGCTCCCTCTGGTCAAATGTTTAGGGAAATCCCCTATGGTGGAGTAAATTTGTAGTAAGGGAGCAAATTACACATTGTCGTCCCCCTAGGTACAGCCAAACGGCTACGAAGGAAAGCTATCCAGCCTCCACAGAAACTTCGTGGTTAGAGAAAAATTCGTCCTGGTCCGGGGTTCGAACTCGGGACCGACGCTTCATCAGACCAGTCGCTCTACCAGCCGAGCTAATCGGGACTTTTGTTTTTCTTTATTGCCTTCAAAGGCGTGGGAATACAGTGCATTACAACATATGTGACTATTTACATGGCTATTCACATGGCTACAGCACTCCTCGCTTCCAGCGACCATTCCAACTTCTTCAGTTGGGATAGATTCTGGAAAAGGCATACAATTTCTTCGTCAAAACCTCGGTCTTTTAACACATCGTAAATTTTCAGGACACTCTCAACAAAATATTGATACACAGATCTGGCTCCAGGATCGCATTGGCGATATGCCATGACACTACGCCACACTGCATGCAAGCCAAGCAGAAAAATGGTGTCATATGGAGCTCCATCGTCTTCGACAGGCAGAAACCTAATGCCGTGCGGAGTGAGCGGCAAATCTTTCTTTATGGTTCGCTGCAACACGCCCCAAAAGAAGATTGCATTATTACAGTCGACAAAAACATGGTCATGTGTTTCCTCCTTCCTACACAGAAGGCAATGGGTGCCCCACGGAACGTATATGTCTCTTTCATGTAACCAGCTTTTAACAGGTAAAGTACCTGTGTGCAGCTGAAAGAAGAAAGTTTTTGCTGAAGGCGTTATCCACATTCTTCTTACCCTCTTTAACACATTTTGTCCCGGTGAGGCCCCAAAGGCCGACCGATACAAGGGAGCGGGAAAAGGGACGTGTAATAAGTCTTTCTTAAGTTGCCTTTTCTTCACAGTTGCCAAATATTATCTGGAAAAACGGGTGACAAGGAAACGATAAGATGCGACAACCTCACGGAGGTAACGGGACACACTGTAGCGACCACCTCCGGCAGAGGAGATTACAAAGTCTGGGAGTGCATTTGGCAACATAAACTGAACAAAACACTGGAGGAAAGGGTTTCTTCTTTCGCGGAGAAACATGAAGCGCATGACCACTTGGCTTAAAAACAAGTGAGAGAGGGACAGACCCCCCTCGGCGACTCGCCGAAAAAGATTCGTTCTGGAGGTTCTCTCCCAACTGGACTGCCATATAAATGTCGCAAAGATACGATGGAACTTCTGTATATTCACCCGTGTACAGTACAACACCTGCAAGATGTACTATCGCGCTCAATATGAGTTGCAACGCGCGGTCATCGACCGGGGCTCGTTCCGTGGTGTGCCTCCTCCAAACAGTCGCTCGGAATTCTGGGAGAAACTTTTTCCTGAGCGGGGGTGCTGTCTTTTTCTGGAACAGCAGTTTCTCCCAGAATTCCGAGCGACTGTTTGGAGGAGGCACACCACGGAACGAGCCACGGTCGATGACCGCGCGTTGCAACTCATATTGAGCGCGATAGTACATTATCTTTGCTGCTAGAAAAACATTGCATACCGTGGCACGCGCGAACACTGACAGGTCGCGCCCACACCATTTAGATGTCATCTCTCTCATTTCACCGGCCTTCTTGCTCCAGACCGAATCGCTCTCACGATAGCAATCAAGAGGCACCCCAAGATATGTGCTCGGTGTAGTGGACCAGTGAACATTTTCAAATACATCTGGAGTCATGTCCCATGCGCCATGCCACAAACCAATGCACTTATCTATGTTTAACATGCTCCCACTCTGGGCACAAAAATCCTGTGTTATTTTCAGTACAGCCGTAATGCTTCCCCTGTTCGATGCAAAAAAGGCAACGTCATCCGCGTAAGCAAGCTAATCGGGACTAATCGAGCTAATCGGGACGGCTAGCATATGCTCCCTCTGTAGCGTTATTTTTGCGACATACGTAAAGTTCACGTACTCGTGCTTTCACTCTAGTTACCATCGATCACAAACTCGCGACGGGGGCATGTACGGAAAGTACCGGTTGTTTAAGACAAGGAAGCCAGAAAGAAAATAACTCCTCTGAGTGGCAGTCTCAGCTCCTTGCGCGACTTTTTATATTTGCGGCAAGGAAGACGAAGCACGCGTAACTGTCACCGAGCTGCCTCACGCCGAGGCCTTCTTGCGACCGCAGTGACGTGCACGCCACAGTGTGATTTATTCTGCGCTAAATTTGGATGCAAGGTCAGCGACACGAAGGAAGAGGGAAAACACAATTGTCTCGTCGTGCCCATGGACCAACTCACTTTCCGCCGCAGCCAGCTCTTTCAGGACATATTTGGCCTCAAGAGGCGGGAAGCGACCACCACATGCATGGGTACGCTTGTGACCTCGTTCCACATAGGTTGCAAATAAAGAAAGTATTGTAATTAACATCTGCCTGAGCGCAGCGATACGGTTATGACGGAGGGATGTATATTTTCCTCAAGTCTTCACAGCTGAAGATTTCACAGCAAAAGCCGCCGCGGTGGCTCAGTGGTTACAGTGCTCGGCAGTGACCCGACAGACGCGGGTTCGATACCAGCCGCGGCGGTCGCATATTGAAGGAGGCGAAATGCTAGAGGTTCGTGTTCTGGGCGATGTCAGTGCACGTAAAAGAACCCCAGATGGTCGAAATTATCCGAAGCTCTCCACTAAGGCGTTCCTCATAGCGTGAGTCGCTTTGAGACGTTAAACCCCCATTAACCATACATCACAAAAAAAATGACAAAGGCCAACTTCGGCGTTTATCTCTACCTCCTGTGATTTTACTGCTACTTTCGCAGTATGTTCTATATATAGTTTTCTGGTTCTGCCTGCCAAATTTCGCTACGTGCGGCGCAAATGAATTTCAAAATTGCCCATTTTGTGGTCTAAATCGGGGTGATTTCTACGGGCAACCTTGCGAGCGCGATGTCACTGGATGCATAACCATCAATATTTGCTCTTCGTTTGCTAAATGACAAAATTTCGAGCTGGCTTTTGGTCATTTAAGACAAATAATCCCCCAAGCTTTCACGTACAGTTGCCAGTTTAGCCAATAAAGCACGCACAATATAGATTTTGTGACCATATTAGTGACATCAAAGTTTGGTCGAAACTCAGTTTTGGTTTCCTAGTTGCCGCTCTCTTTAAATGCTTCTATTTAGTATTAAAAAAAGCGATCTTTTTGTACCGGAACGAGGGGACTGTAAGGAATGCGAGGTGATTATTAACTCATAATGTTTAAAAATTCCCGGAACTGGTCTTTAACCTGTGTTGACACTGACATCTTCTTCACTCTTTTCAATACATCTTGCCCTGGGCCTGTATAGAACATCAACCACTCAATGGGATCTCAAATGACATCATGACTTCAGTTAAGTCCTCCTAAAATTTCTTGTTCCTGAATTGAGGCTGAGGTACTTCAGTGAACACCGTACATTTTGCGTCTGGAAATGCAGTTCTCGCAAGTAGCTTTAACACCATCATTTACAGATTTTTGCAAGATAGTCGGGTACATTTTAAATAGAAACAGAAGTTGATAACACTGGGCCACGGTTGGCGGCATCCTGCATTACTCCGATAGCCAATCACCACAGTAAATAAAAATCAGCTTTTTATTGTTTAACTTTATTAAAGAAGCTAGGTACAAAAAATTCTACAGCTGATATTTTTTTCTTGCAATTAGCGTATTGTTTAGGTACAAGAAAAGTTTTAACAACGGACTGCTCTTTGGTCGAGGAGGGATTCTGCGCAGCTGCCCTTAAAGTTTTATCCGACAGCAGATGCAATAAATTCAGGTGGAGCCCTTTTCAGAGTCAGGAGGGCGAATGAGACTAGGAAGTTGTCGACGTTAAGATGGCCGCAGCTGGTGCAGGGCCGGTTTAGAGGCCAGTGGACGGCCTTTGTCCTCAATCCGCAAGTTTCACGCTCCCTCTCTGCGCATGCGCGCCTCTCTCCCTCCAGCTCCGCTGGTTGAAAACAAACCGCCAGCTCCTACTGCGCATGCGCAGTTCATGTTAGTGACAGACGCATGCGACAGATGGCGGCAGTTGTCCCGCACGCACTTGCCACTTTGCAGGCGCAGTCGGCACCTCGTGGAACTGGATCGCATCTGCGTCCCTTACGTGCCTTTATAGTTGCAGATATATTTTGGCCTTTTCCCAGATGCCACCCCGTCTTTTGAAAAGGGCGCATTAAACGTGCTTATGCTGAGGATTATGAGGTAAAAATGACTACGATCTTGGATTGTCCCTATTTAGCCGCTCGCGACTTCGTTGTTGTATACGTACGTTTCGCGACTTTATTCTTTTACTTTATTTTTTAGAAGATAATAAGACCATCATGCTCTGCGGACACAGCCACCCGGGCGAAGAATTTTCACCTTCTCCGGCGCCACCAGTACGAAAAAGGACTGTGTACATAATGCCATTGCCTGTTGCGAGAGCTGCTGTACTACGTAATCACTGTTGACAGTGTTGGACAAAGATAAAATTATAAAATTAAAATAAAAAAGATGAGAGCAAGAAAAAAGAAACCAACGCCCAACGTGGGGCTCGAACCCACGACCCTGAGATTAAGAGTCTCATGCTCTACCGACTGAGCTAGCCGGGCGACAGGTTTTTTTTTTTTTCTTTATTGCATGAATGAATACATAACTAAAATATCGTAGTTGTCATGCCCCTTGGCAGAAAACCGTGTCTAATGGACTTTCATTAACACAAGTTGGTCCATCAGACTCAATACATCATCAGCGTAATCTTGTTGCTTCAAGACTTCTCTTAATTTATACACATGTTCCACAAAATAATCACATACCGATCGTGCATCCAAGTCACAGTGTCGAACAGCCATTCTACTCCTCCAAATGCTGTGAAGGCCCAATAACATAATCTGGTCGTACTGTGCAACATCACTTTCAGTAGTCAAGTACCGAATTCCGCGCGGTGTCAATGGCAAGTCCTTTTTTAGGGTTCTTTGCAAAACATCCCAGTAGAACACCGCATCCCAGCAATCCAGGAACACATGTTCTACCGTCTCCGGTTTTCTACACAGGAGACAGTTCGAGCCCCAAGGAACAAAAAGGCCCTTTTCCTCTAGCCATGTTTTTACTGGAAGGGTTCCGGTGTGCAGTTTGAAAAAGAAAGTTTTGACGCCAGGTGCAACAGTCATCTTTTTAACTCGCCTGAGAACGTCTTTCCCAGGGCCTTTCAGGTTTTTGAAAGTGCGGTTCTCTCTAGAGTATTTAGCGAATGTAACGCCGAAGCGATTATACAAGGATCTCATTGAACAGTTGTTTCCAGCGCCACTGTACAGAACCTTATACTGTGTAGCCGGGCGACAGGTTTCAGTTTGCCTTCGGTGCCACTTAGAGATAAGACAGCAAGGCATTTGCTGTTGTCAGGGGCGTTCTAATCTGTAACAATCGATATCATTCTGAAACAAGATTCACAATTTAAATAAACAAAGTATAAACAAAGTGTTAAAATGTTCGCATCTCCCGCGCTTTCTGACCATGGCAACCAAACGGCGTGCACTCACTAAACCTAGCGGCTCGGTAAGTACGCGAGCAATGTGGAAATTTAGCGTGTTTTATCACTACAAATTTGTGGCGTGGACATCTTCTGACAAAGCGCAAGCTTCGTGCGCCTTTCGTTTGCCGTGAACGTGATACACAGTGTAGCGACGACGACGAAATATATGATGATGACGATCATGATGGCGTGGCTTTTCCTTTTGCACCTGGTGGGCGACAGTTTTTCGCCCTACACAAAAAGAAGAAAGAGAAACGAAACATGGAGAAGAGGAAGAGGGAAAAAAGATGCCCAGGCTTAGCTTGGTTAAGCCAAGAATGCGTTGCATATTGCGCGGCCTTTTTGCGCGAGGTATCGCTTGGCGACACTCGATTTTCTCAGAAGCTTTTCCTCCGTGACGTATGGATGGATAGGAGTGCCCCCTTTGAAACGGGGCGGTGGCAACCGCCACCATGCTGAGCCGTGTTTCTGGTTTTTCTTTGTTTTTTTCTTCATTTTTAATGGTTTGGTGACGTGACGTCACGTCACGTGGTTTGGTGGCTGCCCGGCCGCGCCCAAGGGCTGAACTGAGTGATTGCAATATGCTACGCATAAAAGGAAGATGCTTAAGTTAAGGAGTGGAATGCGACAGCCTGTTGCAGCGCTGTCAGTGAGTCCACGGAACGCCATCGCCTGTTCAACGCGTCGCCTTGCCCGTTGGAAACAGCTTAGAACGCAACGCATTTTTGAGGAGAGGAAATGGCTCAGACATCGGTGGACACCCGAACCCCGCCGTAAGGAAAGGGAGGTAGATGGGAGTGAAAGAAGAGAGAGAGAGAGAGGTGCGGTAATGAAGGAAACGAAAATTGGATTTGAGGGAAGGAAGTTGCATTAACTGTCTCACACATCTCGGTGGACACCCGCTGCCCCGATTATAGGTCGCCGGTTCGAACTCCTGCCGCGCGCTCTCTAACTTAATTAGTAAGCTTATGCTGCTCGAACGGCTGAATGGTATTATACCATCTGGAACATCTGCAGACTATTTTACGACGGCTTTTCGACCGAAACAGCTGTATACGCTGATGCGTATACAGCTCCAGAGCGCCATAGAACTGCACAGATAAGAGGTCGCGCTGATATTGTTAACCACAGCATGACGCATCAACAGCTGTTGCAGAATACCGCATTTACACGTGGTGACCTCATGACGATTGTTTTTTTAACCTTACTCCAGAGTAAGAGATGCGCGCGTTGGGAGGCATCATGTCATTTGTTGTTTTTCTAACCTTAACCCCAGAGTAAGAGAGGTGCCGGTTGTGAGGCATCACACGCGATAGTGGAGTGCTAGCCTTCGGTCGCAAGGATGAAGATGAGCAGTGGAAGAAGAAATAAAAAAATTCAGGGGGCACTTTGACTGTCTAAAGTGGGTAGAGGCGGAAGCGTTTTCCGCACCACCTTCGCTGTTTCTGTGGCACTGGTGGCGTCACATATAATTGAGTACTAATTACTAAGTGATGACAAATCGCTAATTAATGGTTAATTACTGATTAATGCCTGAATACTAATTAACTTCTAATTAATGACGCTTAAGCTTCGCCTTTAGGAGTGGAACGCGACAGCGCGTTGTAGCGCTGCCAGGGAGTCCACGGAACCCCACCACCCGCGTTTCTGCGGATGCCTTGCCCTTTGAACGCAACGCTTTTTGAGGAAAGGGAATGGCGCAGTAATTCTCTGTCATCTCGGTGGACACCTGAACCGCACCGTAGAGGAAGGGAGGAAGTGGGAGTGAAAGAAGATAGATAAAGAGGAGCCGTAATGAAGAAAATGAAAATTGTATTTGAGGAAAGGAAATTACGCAGTAACTGTCTCACAAAATTCAGGGGGGCACTTTTTTGACCGAGTGTGGTCACTGATGTGTGGTTAAGATGTTAAGCTTCGCCCCTAAGAGTGGAACGCGACAGCGTCTTGCAACGCTGCCAAGGAATCCATAGAACGCCATGGCCCATTCGGTTCTACGCCTCGCTCGTCGGTAAATTGGTTTTTGAGGAAAGGAAATGTATCTGTCTCTCATTTGTCGGTGGACACCTAAACCTCGCCGGAAGAGAATGGAGGAGGATGAGAGTGAGTGAAGACACGGTATTCACTAGACGCGCCTTTGTTCATTCCAAACCATCGAGCTGGCATAGCGGAGTGGGGATTCTGCTTCCGGCCACGCCAGTGAACGGACGCAGGATGCAGGGCTCCGATGGAGCGGCTTCAGCGGCCGTGTCAGGCCGCGGTGACAGGGCCAGTCAACAGGAAAATACTTACCAGGTTGTTTTGCCAGCACTGCCTACAGGTCGGTTCGTTTTGAATACGGTTTTTTTGCACGCCGTTATCAGGGCCCGCCCGTACCGGGTGGAAGATTTCCGCGACGCTTTAGCAGAGCAGTCGCTGCTCCCCGATGTTATCGCAATGGGGGCGTATCGGATGAGCCACGTCTGGGCCGTCACTTTCAAGGATGCTGAAGCGGTGACCAAGATTATTAGTGTCGGTGAGCTGGTAGTGAAAAAAGGCCGCTGCTTGGTGATTGACCCGGCCAACCAAGACGTGCGACTGAAACTTCACTGGCTGCTACACAACGTGCCCGACGAGGATGTTCGGGCTGCCTTTGCGCCGTACGGAAAAGTGACGGAAGTTGCCCGCGAGCGCTGGCGCGTGAGCGGTATGCCAGAAAAAGGCTCGACTACTAGACTCGTCACGTTGAAGTTGAGAGCTGGCGTGAAGCTGGACGACCTGCCGCACCAGCTGAACGTTAGCGGTGAGCTGGCGCTCGTTGTTGTACCAGGCAGACCACCGTTGTGCCTACGCTGTCGGAGTACGGGACACATCCGTAAGGAATGCCGAGTCCCGCGTTGCGGAGCCTGTCGAGGTTCGGCCACGAAGACGGACAGTGTGCCCGCACTTACGCGAGCATTACCGGCCCCGGTGCAGGAGTAGACTCGTCTGAGTTGCTGATGGACGAGGCTGATGCGGAAGATGCAGCCCGTGCAGACGGGCAACCAGCAGCGAGGGAAGGGCCGTCGCTTACGGTTTTGACGAAGCAGAAGGCGACGTCAAGTGAGGTACCGGTGAGTGTAGTACAAGTTCAGAGTGCCTTTCAACAGGATGGCGATGGCGCGCCGAAGGGCGCGACAGAAGCCGCGGCCGAAGCTCTGGACAGCGCTGAACCTGCCAACACCGAAGACATGGACTTCACTGAGGAGGCTGGCACCCTAACGGCTGGAAAACGCTCCCGAGAGGAAAGCGCCGGCGAAAAGACGCATCTTGATGGTGGCAGCGACGAACCGCCGTCGAAGGCCCCGGGAATCCGGCGTCCGATGTTCAAGCCGCGGCCGAACGTCATGGCCGAGACAAGGCAGGCGGGGAAACCGCCTTCGTAGTTCTGCAATGTGCATTTGTGCTGTTTTTTCTTGCTTTTCTTTTTTTCCTTGTTTTTTTTTTTGGTGAGGAGTGGTACCCATCAGACTGTGTGCGGGGATCTGGAACTGCTGGCGAAGGAATTACCCATGGGTTCCCGACGCCTGCACGCGGATATCTGGAAAGGCGACACCGTACATGCACAGTGAGTTTAAGAATACTGCTCGGCTGACTATGAGGGGTACTGTGGGACTCAAGTCTCCTTTTCATAGGGCATGGCGATGAAACTAGACACAGCTTTACATGTAGCAACTTTGAATGTGAGAGGCCTTGGTGCACGACGGCGTCAGTGCCAGCTTAACCGCCTGCTTGCTGAAAACGCGCTTGACATAGTTGCAGTCCGAGAGACTAAGATCGAAAGTGAGGAATCCACTGATCGCATGGTGTCCACCTTTCGTGCAGCCTTTAACGTTTGTGTTTGCCATTCCGTTGGCACCTCGGGTGGATGCGTATTATTTGTCCGAAATAATTTAGGCATCACTGTCGAGTCGGTTTTTTCTTGCCCTAGTGGACGGCTTATTGTTGTAGATTTTTCTTTTTCCAATTTATGTTGGCGCATTATATGTGTGTATGCTCCAAATGTTGAATCTGAGCGTTTTGATCTCTTTACCCGTTTGGAGCCCTACCTTGTTTGCGACCGAGTGTTGCTGTTGGGAGATTTTAATTGTGTGTGTGCCGCTAATGATCGAGTGAAGGGTACACCTGTGCATGATAAGAGTGCTCAATTGCTTCAGTCTCTGGCTTATGATAATAGCTTAGAGGATATTGGCAGTATATTTACCGAAGGGAATCGACCTCAGTTCACTCATTTTCAACGTAATAGTTATGCCAGGTTGGACAGAATTTATGCATCCATAGATCTCGTGTCTCTTTGCACGAGTTGCAAAGTTATACCTGTAGCTTTTAGTGATCATTGGCTAGTGATCGCAAGTTTCGGCATAAAGCAAAGAAAGACAAGATTTAACTGGAATCTCTGGAAATTTAATGTAAAGCTTATAGAGGACGAGGAATTCGTAACTGATATTGCGGATCGAATGCAGAAGCTGCTTGAGGAGCGACCCAGCGTTGTTGCGGTTCAGTGGGAAGATTTCAAGGAGTGGATAAAAAGAAGGGCCATTGAAAAAAGTTGCTTGAAGCGATACGAAGAAAAACAGAAAGAAAAAGCAGCTCGCGAACAACTGCAATTTTTAATAGGCATGGAAAGCTCCGAGCCTGGGAAGTATTCCAAGGAGCTAAGGGAGGTGAAAAGCCTGCTCGAACGCTTAGACACTGAAAGGTATAAAGCTGCCGTTATACGCGCAAGGACACAGAAACTGTGGGCTGGTGAAACGCCGACGAAGCGAGCTTTGTGTGACGAAAAGCGTTATGCTTGCCAAAACGAAATCAGGCAGATAAGGAACGGAGATGAAGTCACGAGTGACGCTTTTACAATCAAGCAGCTATTTGAAGAGCAGTACATTGAGCTTCTTGGACATACGCGTGACATGAATGAGGCCTTCCTGGTTGACTTTTTGCCTCTCCTGCCGAGACTTCAGGACGAAGTAAAGGAGCGTCTTGAGCAGCCCATAACTGCAAAAGAAATAGAGACTGCAATCGAAGACCTGCAAGCGGGAAAAGCTCCAGGACCTGATGGAATAGGGGCCGAATTTTACAAAGCATTTAAGTCCACAGTCGCTCAGTTACTGCTAAGAGTTCTAGATGAAACTTACGAAAGAAAACAAGTGCCACTCTCATTCACCACGTCGTACATAGTATTGATTCCGAAATCAGATGTCCCAGAAAAGAGGTTGTTGGTGGGGAACTATCGCCCGATAAGCCTCACCAACGTGGACTATAAATTGTACATGAAGGTTTTAGCGAAGAGATTGCAGAGCATAATTACGAAATTGGTTGGGCCGCACCAGACTTGCGGAATCAAAGGTAGGAGTATCGCCACAAATGTGCACGTCGCACGGACCGTGCTGGAATGTTGCGATGTGCTCGGGGACCGCATCGCTATGATGCAACTAGATCTGGCAAAAGCCTTCGATCGCGTTTCCCATGATGTCATTTTCAGCATTTTGGAGCACGCTAATGTAGGCCGTATTATTGCAGAAGGTGTCAAGATGGCATATGCAAACTGCACCACGCGCATTATTGTTAATGGTGACCTCACAGACAGGATAGCAGTTCATTCGTCGGTAAGGCAGGGATGCCCGCTATCGCCTCTGCTGTTTGCGGCCTACTTGGAGCCATTGTGCTTAGCTATCATCAAAAGTGAGAGCATCACGGGCTTTCGATTGCAGTCGACTCACGTCAAAATCCTTGCTTATGCGGACGATATTGCGGTATTCTGTTCAGACAGAGGCAGCATTACCGAGGTGATCAGCACGGTGGATAAATTTTGCAAACAAACGGGGTGTCTCATAAACTGGGACAAAAGCTCTGGCTTTTGGCATGGCGACTGGGAAGCGATGCCTGAACACTTTTCCAGGATGCGATGGTCGTCTTTGCCGACGCAATATCTCGGCGTCCCCCTAGTGCATTATCGCGATGCAAGTGAACACTTTAAATGAGGATATGTCAAGGTCGAGGGAGAAAGCAGATGCCTGGATAGGGAGGCAGTTATCAATGTTTGCGCGAGCCTCCGTCTGCAATCTTTTCCTTGTATCCAAAATATGGTATTTGATGAATGTGCTGTGCGCATCTCGGGCCAGTATTCAAAAGATGCATCGAGTATTTGCTGTTTTCATTTGGTCGTCAAACTGGGAGAGAACCAGTCGTACCAATCTGTTTCTTTCAGTGAAAAAAGGAGGCCTCGGCCTTGTGCATTTATTTCTGCGTCAAGTTGTTTCGCGTTTTTTCTTTCTTCGAAATCAAAGGGATAATTTTCTTATGACCGTTATCCAAGTGCGGTTGCAGAGACTTCTTCCTGAATTTGTCGTCTCATCTTGTGCGAATATGTGTGGCACTGTCAATGGTTACATGCGAGAGGTTGTACTCTCTTTTAGGCTGCTCCATGTGCGATTTTCCCCTGAGTACTTATCTAAAGTGTCAAAGCAAAAGCTGTATAAGGATCTGGTGGACACCATGTTACCGACCCCAATCCACCGGTTACCTTATCGTGGAGGCCCAGGGCACGATGTATTAAAGAGAGTTAAAAATATGCCTGTGAACCCATCTACGAAATCTTTTTTCTTTAAATTGCACTCGAATACACTTCCTGTTAAAACGTGGCTGCACGAAAAGGGGATTTTTGTCCCATGAACCACAAACTGTCTATTATGCAAAAAACCCGAGACAGTAGAACATGTATTTCTGGACTGTTGGGACCCCATTTTCTATTGGGATGTGCTCCAACGAACAGTCAAAAAAGGTTTTCCCCTGGACCCCTACGGCATCAGATTCTTGCCAATTCAGAATGAAGCAGGAGTACCGTATGATTTAATCATGCTTCTGGGCCTCCACAGCCTCTGGAGGACACGGATGCAAGTGCGACACGCGGATGTTAACGTTCGCTCGGTGCGCGAAAACTTTATTGAAAGTGTTGCGAGCTTGAGAGAAATGTACCGAGCACAAGCTGACCCACCTGAATGGATTACTGTATTTGATGAACTGGTCGCATTGAGAAGATTTTAAGCCCTGATACGTCAGCCAAGTTAGACTGATGTTTTTATCATTTGTACCTTTTTTGTTTTGATGTCACAGACGGCAATAAAGAAAAAAAAAAGCTGGCATAGCGGAGTGGATAGCATGCTCGTCTCTCACGCCGAAGACCGGGGTTCGATTCCTGAGCTCGACCAATTTCTTAATCGGTTTTATTTATTTATATGGCCTGACTAGTAAAGCTAATTAGGCTAATTGGGTAATTAAGCAATTAACTAAGCTCAGTCCCACTTACTTGGAGCATCACTATACGATCCCTTCAATTGGTTGCATGCTTACTAGCCAAAGTACAATTGGCCCCGTTTGAAATTCCCGCACTGTGACGTCACGACCGTTTCCACCAATTGAAAAGCGTGACATTTTCTGTCGACAACTGCTGCTTACAACGATGAGACATTAAAGGCTTCCGCCTTAAAACATGGCCGAGGCACTCACGCGTGCTTTACATAATGGCTCAGGGGCGAGAGTGTGTGCAAGCTACTCGTTGAAGCAGCAGTGTGTCGAGTTTTAACGCTGCGTCGCTTCCCCCCCCCCCCCCCCCCTCTTTTCTCCCATTATGCTCAACCGGCGAATGGAATAGCCGCATTTCCGTACCGAAGAAAGCCTGCATGACAAGTTTTGTCTACGACAGGATGTCCTGGTAGTCATTACAATCGATCAGTTAAGACCTTGTAGACTAATCCAAGCTACGACCCGAGAGATTTTTATTTATTAATGCTTCTGGGATTTCTCGCTCACGGCCAACGCCGCCGACGACGACACCGGCTTTTCTGCGACACGGGGCCATTAACGCTATCGCTTTAAAAGAGGGGTGTGTGTGCACGCTAAGTGTCCGTGTGCAAGTCAACTCCCCGTGAGTTGGTGTCACTGTAGTTTTGCGCTGTCGGGTCCAGTGTCTACGAGGCCGCATCGCCACCCTACTTGGAGCGAAGTTCAACAGTACTTGGAACCAAGACAGCGTGTAATACACGGGATGACGGTAAGCGTTGTCCGCTCGCGCGGCTGTGCAGTGCATAATAAACTGTAGCGGTATGTAGGAGCGTAATTCGTCTTTTTTTCGTTCCTAATTCGGCCTCGGGCGCTGTTTTTACTAATGGCCACACACCATAACTTAACGAGCAATGGGGTCTCAGCAGAGTGCACAGAAACTGAAAGCACGAAGTGAGTGTTTCGGTGGATGAACAGCTTCATGCTGCTGTGTTGTGCGCTTATCCTCGCAGATTTTTATAAGATCGAAACCTTTCTATCGCGTGTTGCGCAAATAAACGAACGCGGTAGAATGCTTCTCCCAGCTAAACGGGCACATTTTTCGAGCTGAAATTTCGCACAGAAGTGGCATTTTGTCGACAGAATTGTTTCATCCTACATTTGTTTGGGTTACTTGCCTGAATCGATCAAAAAAAGTCGCATATTCGCATCGTCTGCGGCGACAGCGAAGGAAATCACGCCGTTCTGTCAGCGATCGCACCGGTGGCGCCATCTCGTTTGTTGGCCGTGAAGATTCAGCAAAGAAGAAAGGTTCGGGAGGTTTGAAGACGCTCTTTCGACTGTTTTTTTTAATGGCCACAGAAAACTTAACTTGCTGAAAACTTAGTTGGGCGAAGCTAAGTTTTCTGTGACCATTAAAAAACCAGTTGAAAGAGCGTCTTCAAATCTCCCGAACCCCCCTCTTTAGCTTAATCTTCACTGCCAACAAACGAGATGGCGCTACCGATGCGATCGTCGCCGCAGACGATGTGAATATCCGACTTATTCTGTTCGAATCAGGTAAGTATCCCAACCAAACGTGGTATAAAACAATTTTGCCTACCAAATGCCATTTCTGTGCGAAATTTGAGCTCGAACATTGCGCCCGTTTAGCTCAGAGACGCATTTTACGGCGTGCGTTTATTTCAGCAACAGGCGATATATTGGTATCTAGCGTTTGCGAACGTGTTTGTTGCGTTCGCACGTTCGAAAAGGGTGCATGAGGAACGGGCGCGAACAGGGAGAGTACGTCCTTCTGCAGTTCGGTTCCATGAAGCTCGCAAACGATCGCATCCCGCACCTTTAACTCTCTGTCTTGCAATCCACAACCCACCACGTATTTTCCCTGCATTTTCATATCGTAGAAAGAGCACATTCGGCAGCCACCCGCAATATTTCCACGGCTGCATCGAGGCGTACACGCCCGTGACTTACGAGGCCCGTAAGTCACCGTAAGTTCCGAGCGCACGTGTGGCACCATCTGGTCTCAACGGAAGAACAGCGCGTTGTAAACGGCCCATACGCCGCCTGATGCTGCCTCCTAACGTCCCTTTGTGCCCGTGTTTGCCTGGGTTTGTTAGATTGTGGTACGTTGTGGGCGCATGCTTCACGTGTCTAAAAGCTGTGAGCTACGGCCATCGTGCTTTAAGGAGATTGAGTCGCGCCGAATGCAATTTCTTGCCGCTGAGTTCTGCTCTACAAGCTGAACGCCCACACACTAATCGAATTTGGATTAGAAAGCATTTATTGTCAACATTGAACCCTATGTGGGCACTATACTAGATGGCTTCGAGCCCCTGGCTCTCGGCGACTTCGTGAGCCTGCTCAGTGACCCGGACTTGCTTCAACGGGTCCGAGCTGGCCAGTATAGCCTTCCACCGTTCTAGAGAAGGGACTGGTAGCACGTCTACCGGTGGCGGCGCCGTTTTGCAGCTCTATAGAATGTGATTGTATCCGGCTATCTCGCCGCATTCTGTGAAAGTTGGTGTATTGCTTTGGATACATGTGTGCTAGTTTCGACAGGCTGAAGTAGGCTCGCGTCTGGAGCCGATGCCACGTTACCTCCTGCCTTTTGTCGAGCTTCTTGTCTGGTGACGGATATATCCACCGCGCGGGTGGCACAAAGGACTCGCCTCCTCCATATTTCGCCGCGTCTACGTAGGCAGTGCACTCTGAGCCTTTTAGCTTGGCTTCAAGGGTTTTCGCTGGCTCGTACCCAAACCTACACGTACTCAACAAAATGTATCCCACACAATACACTGACAAATGCCCTTGGTGCCAAGAACCACCCACGCTGTACCACATAACGTGGGCATGCCAGAGGATAAGCGTGGTACCAGTTATAACAAACCCGAGTGCGGAGCAATGGGAGGGAGTGCTCTCCAGCGATCGCCGAGTCGACCAAGAAGGTCTGATTCGGCGAGCACAACTGGCAGCAGCTTCCAGCGGAGCCCTGGACTAAGGGCAGCTGACCTTTGTACAAGTAGATGGATGAAGCCATCTGACAGCCGCAGAAAAAAAGCAAATCTAGAGCTTAATAAAGTTTTTCACTCACTCACACTCGCTCTTGCTCCTCTCCTGCCTTCGTGAAAAGCGTTTCACGAGCAAAAGCGTTTTCGTGTATGTTTTTCGGTATCGGTTTAAAATTAAGTTCCTCACTTCGGTCGGTAGTTTTTCCTAGCCGTTTGTTTCCGGGATTCTATCATGTAGTCCTAGGTATCCCAGGATCTTCCCCCCCGCGGATGTGGTCGCGAGCCTCCTTAAGTGTGTGATCGCATGTGCCTAGCACAGTTCCGCGGTGTTGTTGTACACCCCCAGTTTAAGAAGTCTTTCCGTAAGGGTGCAGCCCCAGGGCTGCTTTATATGCCTGCCTTATGATCCCCTCTATTTTATTATTTCCTCAAGCCCTAGCTTGAGCCATAGCTTGCGCCACTGTCCAGCGATGGCAGGTGCTGCCACCGTTGGGGATTGTGATACCCAGGCTGCTCTTTCCGAGCAAACTCTCGAGTCGAATAATTAATTTAACTGCCACCTCCTACGGAGGGCACTGTTCCAAATTTTGCGCTTTCTCTGGGGCCACCTAGAAATATGGCAAGAATTGCCTTCTCTGTTGTCAAAGGCGCTTTATCATGCAGCCGCGGATGAAATTCTTGGATAAGGGTGTCGAATAATCATCATCATCATCATCATCAGCGTGACTACACCCACTGCAGGGCAAGGGCCTCTCCCATGTCTCTCCAATTAACCCTGTCCTTTGTCAGTTGCCGCCACTGTATCCCCGCAAACTTCTTAATCTCATCCGCCCACCTAACTTTCTGCCGTCCCCTGCTACGTTTGCTTTCTCTTGGAATCCACTCCGTTACCCTTAACGACCAGTGTTACGACCCATCTTGAGACCTGAGATGAAACGGAGGGAGATTCAACGTAGCGGCAATTTTGACGGGTCGTTTGACTTCAACTTGACCCCACGATGACCTCACGAAAAAGGGTGGCTTTCTGGGAAGTGGCCGACGAGGCTCTTCCCACACTCGGCTCGGCGAAAACGACCTCCCTTCGAGAAGCAACCGATAACAGGAGAAGAAAGGGTGTCCCTCGTCTTGAAAAAAAAACCGGAACGAATCAGAGGAAGCCTGCGCAGCTGCGGCTGTGACGTCAACACGACACAATGCTATAGGAATGCGGAATGCGGACTTAGGAATGCGGACTCGCCAGTTCCGACGTGCGGGCTCTAAGCAGGTGTCTTAGTTGGCAGTGACGTGTGGTGCCGATCTTTTGTGCCACGATGAGTTACCGCCTAGTGGGGAGGCTCAACAGGTCTTCGATGGCGGTGCTGGTGCCGATCTTTTGTGTCGCGATGGAATGTCGCCTGGTGCAGGGGCGGAGTCTTGGGCTATATAACCTGCGACCAAAGTGGGCACGAACGCTCTGGACCTTCGGTAATAGGTTCATCCAGTGTGGCTCTGGACCTTCGGTAATAGGTCCATCCAGTGGCTCTGAGCCTTGGTTAACAGGCTCATCCAGACGCTCGACGCTATGAACTCTTAACCTTTGATTCCTTGCTCTTCTTTTTGTAAATTTTTGTAAATAAGTGTCTCAGTTTCTTGTCATTAAATCTGCTTGTTTTTGTAATCTAACCAACTCTGAAGTTCAGACATTCCTTCATCCCGGACGAGCCCCCTTGTTGACGCAACAACTGGCCACGCTACCTCGAGCCGTAACAACTGGTGGCAGCGGTGGGATCTGCTACCTTGCGTCGTAACACCAGCGGTTATCTTGCCTTCGCATTACATGCCCTGCCCAAGCCCATTTCTTCCTATTGATTTCAACTAAGATGTCATTAACCCGCGTTTGTTCCCTCACCCACTCCGCCCGCTTTCGATCTCTTAACGTTTCGAATAATACCACACAGAAATAATGAAGGATACGGAGCAAAAAAAAAAAAAAAAAGGAAGCGCCCAACCTGGGGCTCGAACCTACAACCCTGAGATTAAGAGTCTCATGCTCTACCGACTGAGCTAGCCGGAAGACGAATTCCCCTGTTCCTTTGGGATCACATAGAGGTAGGGCAGACAAAGAACAGCTTTTTTTTTTTGTAGTCAGAGGCGCTTTGGCATGCAGCCGCAGATAACATTGTGAAACATGGGCTGCCGCTAAAATCAGAAAGAAGGAATATGGGATGCGGAGCAAAAAAATGGCCTGGTTTAGCTTATGGTTAAGCCTAGGATGGGAAGCATAGTATCTTGAGTCTGCAGTAAAACCATTTCTTCAGCGCACTGCTCCTTTCGTTTCTCACGTTGCTTCTTCCGGTAAGCACGCTCCTTAACAAGGCGCTGTTCCCGCTGTTCAGGAGCTTCTTCAGCACGCATTTTCCGTTTGGTAGCATTTCGCCGCTCGAACCGAGTAGAAATACTCGAAGCTTCATCCTTCACCTCGGCATCGGTTGTCGAACGCTGCCGTCTAGCTGCATACTGTGCACGTCGCTTGGCAAGCCGTACTTCTCGTTCTTCTCCCGTTCCCGTGGCTCTTTGTAACTTGCGCTTTGCGGTCTGGCGAGCCGCCCTCTCCCTGGCCGACATCTCGCTGCTCAACTGACTCAACGAGTGCGTCGCCTTGTATACAATTGCGTGACGTCAGTATCTCCTAGCGGTAGGAGCGGGAGTTAGGCCGCCAGCGGAGGCTGCGCGTCCGCAAGCTAGCGCACGAGGCCCCAGCTTTCACAGCTGTTGTGACGTCATATCACGTGGTGCGCCGATGAAGGTCGTGGTAGCTACGCGGCCGTGCGCGGCGCAGCAAGGAAGAGCTCGGTTGTGCGAGTAATATGCTTCGCATAAAAAGAAAGGAAGCGCCCAACGTGGGGCTCGAACCCACGACCCTGAGATTAAGAGTCTCATGCTCTACCGACTGAGCTAGCCAGGCTTTTTTTTCTTTATTGCATGGAAGAACTTCCGTAGAAAGGAGGAAAACTTCAATCAGACTGGTTCGCGTCTCAAGTTACCGGGCTGCTTAATAGGAGCCCGCCATAGCCCTACCTCAACACTGCATCCCCATCAAACATCAAAATTCAGGGAGGCACACACATGCATCTAGACACGGCAGCCAGCTTGGAGGTTCTTCGCGTGCAGCATATACCTCGACGAGGAAGTGGCTGAGACAGCGGTCTTATGTAGTTTTCTGTAAAACGTTTGCGCCCCATGCCTTTCAGCGCTACTTCGTAACGATGTGGGCGGTACGGCGCTGTTGATATGTCACCCTTTTGAGCCTCGATTGCGCGTTGTTCTTGCTTTCTTTGCTCATATTAAGGCGAAAGCCTTTAATGCCTCATTGTTGTCGATGGAAGGTCGTCAGCAGAGGTGTCATGCTTTTGACGGGTGTCCACCGAGACATGTTACTGCGTAATTTCCTTTCCGCAAATACAATTTTCATTTTCTTCATTACGGCCCCTCTTTCTCTTTCTTCTTACTTTCCCACATCCTGCCTTCCTGTACGGTGCGGTTCAGGTATCCACCGAGATGACAGAGCCATTTCCTCTCCTCAAAAAGCGAGTTCAAAGGGCAAGGCATCGCGCCGAACTGATGGTGGCGTTCCGTCGCTTCCCTGGCAGCGCTGCAACAAGCTGGCGCGTTCCACTCCTAAAGGCGAAGCTTAAGCGTCATTAATTAGCAGTTAATTAGCATTTAGTCATTAACAAAGAATTAGCCATTAATTAGTAATTCGTCATTACTTAGTAATTAATCATTACTTCCTAATTAGTCATTACTTAAGTGTGACGTCATCCAGTGGTGACGTCACCAGGGCCACAGAGGCAGTCAAAGCGGTGCGGAAAACATGTTCGCCTCTGCGCACTTTAGACAGTCAAAGTACCCTCTGAGTTTTTTGTCAGCAGTTGAAGCAGCGCAGTAAGGAGTGGCGTAAGCGCCATATAGACAAGTTGAACGCTGTCTTCAACTCCTCCTGGATGCCGGCGTTGCGAGATCGTGGCGCCATGCATGCATACACACGAAGCCGCAGCCATGGCACAGCGTATCACCTTACTCAACGAAGGCGGAATGAGACCCGCAGCGGCGCTGTGCTCTTTGTAATTACAAAGTGCACTCACACCTAAAAGCACTGCCAATCTTCAAAACAAACCTCCAATTGCTAACCACGAAAACGCCGTATATTTGCCGTGAATATCTGTACCCGTTGTGTACCCTAAGTACTCCGCTTTTTTTTTTTTTTTGTGGCGAAAATCTACCCCAAATCTGCTCTCGCTGCCAACTGCAAGTACTCCGTAACTTTTGGGTAAAAATCTACCCTAAATCTGCTCCCGCTGTCAGCAGTGGTTGCTCCGTTTTTTTTTTTGTTGTTGCGAAAGCAACCCTAAACGAGTCACCGAGCCATTTCGCGGAGCTGACGAAAGGCCATACTGCGCATGCGCGAGGAACAGTGACGTCCCACAGCGCACAGCTGGCGCGCCGCCGCCGTCGCTGCGCGGGTGACTCAGAGGTGCCGCCGCCGCGGTCGCCAGTTGCGAATGCGCAGTAGCGGCGCATAGCTAGCATGCCGGGGCCGCCGCCGCGCGCTCTCTATCGCCTCTCTCTCTCTCTCTCTCTCCTCGTTGCTTTCGCAATCCTCCAGGTTTAACCAGAGTTAAACCACTGCCATTTTTTTTTGTAAAAATTAACCCCGCATCTAACGAAGTATAGTGAACCTCGATTAGAGAGGACGCTAGAGAACAGGCCGTTTACATTCTATTTTATTTTATTTATTTATTCAATACTGCCAGCCTCCCTTTGGTGGCCAAGGCAGGAGCGGTACAAGGAAACCATTCCAATTAGTGCACTGCACGGGCTCGGGCCGGCCCGAAAGCCCGGGCCCGGCCCGGCCCGCGGGCCGGGCCGGGCCGGGACATGATCTGTTTTGCCGGGCCTGGGCCGGGCCCGGGCCTGAAGTTGCGGGCCCGGGCCGGGCTCGGGCTTAAACCTGCGGACCCGAGCCGGGCTTCGGTCCGTATAGAAACGGCTGGTGTCCGACTATTCATTCACTATTGCAGAGTGAAGTACACAATTGCGGCATTGGAGCAGCGGCACAGGTGAGCTATGGGTTATAGTACGCGCTGAGAAAAGAACTAAGCTTTATTGATTGACTTATTTATTTCCTTGTTTCCGCACCGCGGTGGCTTAGTGGATAAGGTGTTGATTACTGAGCCGGGGAACCAGGATTTGCTCCTAGCCTCGGCGGCCGCATTTCTATTTAGGAGGCAAGCATGACAGCCATGTACTTTGTATTATCATTGCTATTTGAAGAAACCTATGTGGTCGAAATGATCCGGAGCTCTCTGCTTCGCTGTCTCTCACAGCCTGACTCCCCTTGGGCCCTTAAGCCCCAAAAACATCGCTTTCATTTTATAGCTATATTTTTCTCGTGTGAGAAAATTCACAAACTAAAGCGCGTTTGGTTTTCTTTTTGATCAGCTGACCGGAACTACTCGTAAATGAAATAGTCACAAAAGCTCGCGAGAGTTTGTAAATCTCATCTGATAACCACATCTATCCCTCCTTGCTTCTTCAGCCTGGTTGACATGACAAGTGTTTTGCCCTGTAAGTTATCACGTGGTTCGCGCGTTATCTTCTGCTCCACCAACGAGAGTAAAATGTAACCGGTATTAATCGCCCATTGATCGTTCGTCATCCCAAAACATACCTATACACTATTAGAATTGCATTCGGGAAGGACATATTAGTTCAGGACGCTTATAGTCTTCAAAACACACACCGTGAAATACTCAAGCCTTTTAGCTTTTCGTTTCTGCTGAAAAGCGACTAGTTCGGCTAAGAGTTAAACCTGTGAGATCGCGTTCACTAAAAAAATGTCACCCCACTGCTGGCTAGGCAGCTTTAATGTTTATACTTCGCGGGCGGCAAAATATAACTGATTAAAATCATAGGGGAATGCAAAGTAGTCTATTACGCGCGTATGCAGCCCTTTTTATTTGGTTCTCGGAACTTCCGAGTTTACCTTTGCGCACGTACACGAGATCAGTGTCCAGAAGAGGGCCTGGCGAGCACTACTCTTAATCACTTCCTTCTGGGTCAAAAAGAACCAAGTTTCTGCAAGCCAAACTCAGAACCTTTGTCGGCCAGTTTCTTATCGGTCTAGTAGCAGTCTACTTGCTCAGAGTGAGCAGTATACCTCAAGCGGTACTGTGAAGCGGGCCGGGCCGGGCCGGGCCCGGGCTGGGCTTCACTCCGGGATTCACGGGCCGGGCCGGGCTCACTAGAGCGATAATTTAGCGGGCCTGGGCCGGGCCCGGGCTTGAAGCCGCGGGCCTGGGCCGGGCTCGGGCTTCAGGTCGCGGGCCCGGGCCGGGCTCGGGCCTCAAATTCAGGCCCGTGCAGTGCTCTAATTCCAATATCGTTCTTGGAAAAAAAGGAAACTGATACGCTTTCGTTCGGCGCCGTGGCACCATGATTGTCAAATTGTGTTTATTGCGCGTTGGTCGTGAGGTGTTGTATGCCATGTAGGTCTCAAACTGAACGTTTGTTAAGTTATTAACAATCCCATGAAACATTTTTAGACGGTGCAACTTGCGACGAGATTGAAGTGTCTGCAGTTCAGATTGCCTCAATAGATTAGTAACCGAAACGTGCCTTCCATATGCATTGCAGATAAATCTAAGCGCCTTCCTTTGAACGCCTTCAATGCGCTGTACATCTACTTGGGTGTGCGAATCCCAAACCACATCCCAGTAATGGCCGTACGAGTGCAGTGTAAGCTGCTAATTTAGTTTTAGATGTGCAGTGCCTTAGACGATTTCTTAACAGCCAAAGCCTATTGGACGCCTTTGAAACTATATGCCCGATGTGCGAACTCCAACTCAAGTTACTATTGAATACAACCCCCAAGTATTTGTATTCGTTTACGGGGAGACAGCTGCACCGTTAATTGTGTATGTGTAATTAAGAGCGCACTTTTTACGCGTAAATGTAATTTTTGAGCACTTAGACGTGTTTAGTGACATTTGCCAGACTAGGCACCACCTTGAGACCTCTGATAGGTAGTCATTCAGCACATGGTGATCCTTCGCATTTTGAATAGGCAGATATACAACGCAGTCGTCAGCGAAAAAATGGCACCGTACAGGGGAGTCGAAGTTTAAGTCGTTTAAGTAAATAAGGAACAATAGTGGACCGAGAACATTCGTCTGGGTTGATTCGTGTTTAGAGTGATAGTGGGAGGTGAGTTGCGGCATTATCATACGGGGGTCCCTACATAGCGGTCACGCGATATTTCTTGGGGCGAAAACTGCCGTAGAAGACAGCGGTGACCCGGCTGTGGTCCGGACATGATCGTGCCTACTCCTCAGCAAGCCTGTGTTCGCTCGGTCGCAAAGGAGACATCCCCGCTGCACCATGGCTCCAGTGTTTGCCGTCAGGTTGAATTTCTCACAGTTATATCATTGGTTACAACTTGTTTTTTCGACAAACGCAAATATAAGTAATAGATTACAGAAAAAACTAACTGAATTACCCGGAGCGTTACCGTTTGAAAACGTAATCGATTAATTACAAATCGCAAAAAATATCATTGATTACAAGTAATCAATTATTTGTAACGCGTTAAGTGCAGCTCTGAATACGGTGCCTAGTTCTGGCCTCCACGAGTCAAATTTGATTCCAAGAAAATGCATGGGTTTATATCGCTAACGCTCACTCGTGATTGAATCGGTCTATCGTGTCACATTTTGCTTCCCTGCTTGAGTCTTCTTATCGATGATTGCATGCTTTATCGGCGTTTCGCCGAAGAGCGCTCTTTCAGCGTGGGGTTGTATCGCGGCTTTTATCTTTCGCTGTCAACATGCTCGAGCCGACACTTGAGTCTTCTTATCCACGCTGTGTTTCCTGAGCAGCTCGAAACAAGTTCGAGTTGATATTGCCGCTCTTTTCCTTTTATGTACCCGAACGGTACTCTTTGCAAACACTCATACTTTCTTTAAAGTGCTGACGCCTCACCTGAGTGTGCTTTCTCGGTCTTCGGAAACCTGTCACTGTTTCCTTTAGGCTGTGTCGATAAACTTCGATTTACATTGATCGCCATTAAGCGATCAGTTTTGCGCTGCAGAAAAAGAAAAATATAATGCAGGAAGGGAAGCGAATGTGTGTCCACTGATAACTAGTAAAAACATGGCTAAACTAGGTTACAACTTAACACATTCGGCGAGAGCTGTTAGGTCCCTCCATTTTCCCCTTTCCTTCTTCCCTTCTTTTTCTCTTCTATTCTTCTGGGTGAACCACCCGCGTAATTACTTCATATTAATAAAGTTTATTCTCTCTCTCTTTCTCCTAGCTTGATTTTTCTCTTCTCCTTCTATGTCTTCTTTCTGTTCTTCTCTCTTTTGGCTTCGTTCGGCTTTGCTTGCGGATTGCTACAACAACTAAAGTGGTTCCAGCTACACGACGGCTTGGGACGGACTCCCATTAAAGGGACACTGAGGAGAGCACTATTAATATATTTTTTATAGCAAAATCCGATAGTTCGGCATGTCATGGCTTTGTTGCCACTTGGCCGGCAGCGAAAAATGCATTTATTTCTAAGAAATTTGGATTCGAAGTTGAAAAGGTTTTTCCCGCCGCTGTGATTCAAACTTGGGATTCGGCTATGACGACAGAGGACTCAGTGACGTGAAACATGACGTGACATGGCGTGATACAGACTCCGTGATTTCTGGCGGCCAGCAGTGCGGCCTAGCAGCAGCCGAAAAGAAAGCTACCGCCGGCCGCACGTTGAAGGCATCTATCGGCTATTGCGGCCGTCGCTACAGTCGCTTCGCTTACGTTTGCACCGGCGTTTTGCGAGCGTTACGATGGATCTCGTTCTCGAAGTCGTCAACGAAGTTCTCGCAAATAGACACCTTTAGCATACCGTGTACCTTGATACCGCTAGCGGAATACCGGGAGCCCGCCTAACGCCGGCGACCAGGCGCTGATTGGTCCCGATGCTTCAGGCGAGCGCGTAGCTGCCCGGCACGTGGCGCCATCTGGCGACGTCAAGGAGATTTGCGCATGCATTGGCTGCGCCTCAGTGATTTGTGCTTCTCGTGTCCTAGCGTTGCTAGAACCATTGGTTCTAGCAACACTGTTTTGTTATATGACGTCATGACGCTTGTACTTGCGAGTTTGGCCTGTGGCGGCGATACCTGTATTTTGGTTCTTGCTCTTTTCTACGTTACAAGAGCTTTGTTGTCAGTATGAGTGGCGTTTTTGTAATCAGGAGCTGGTATTCTGTCGATACAAGCCAACTTCAATTTCTCCTCAGTGTCCCTTTAACGGCTCTCCCTGTATAAAAGGTCATTGTAACATTCAGCTCAAAGTGAGGCTGCTTTTGTCGGAAGAAAGGAAAGCCCACACAAAATCAGTAGAGAAAAGTGCCGACGATCTATGTCAGACACGGAGGAAGGAAAACTCAGGAGAGGCCCTCGCTCTCCGAGCTGCACGCCAAAAAGTGCGACGGAAGTCACTCGCTTTCGCAAAGACTACTGGGAGTCTTTGGCCGACGGCGCAGCCAATAGCAACGCTGGGCGCAGCTGCGTCGTCTGCTGCACTGCCTGCTGCTCACGCGCAAGCGCGCTGAGGCGGCGGCCAAATTAGGGGAGGAGCAGGGGAGAGCCCGCTTCAAAAAATGTGACGTAACCGCCCCTCCTGAGTTCTTTCCTTCCTCCATGATGTCAGATTACGCATTAGAATTGTTCCTCCTGACCGAAGCAGCCGCTACCGCTCATTCAGATCTTGCAGATGGTGGTGTGATCTAGTACGTCAACAACTGCGTGACACGACGTACCCTGCCTCCATGCCGTACCCCCTCGCCGCTCTCCCCCCGTCTCTTCCTCTTTCCCTTTCTCACCTTACCTCTCCTTCCCTTTCTGCTCTGAAAGTGCAGAGGACTACTTTCCTCTGCAGTACTGCTGCCAACTGAGGCTTCTGAATGGCGTGCAGATAAATTTTTCTGACATGCTAAACATTAAAAGAACATACGTCCAATGCAGTGCTGCCTTGCTAAACATTAAAAGAACATACGTCCAATGCAGTGCTGCCTCGCACACCTGAGCCTCATGCTGTACAGACCGAGCTAGCCGTGCGGATGGTTGAGGATCCCGTTCGATGCCATGCGAGTGGCTGCGCGCACAGTACTACGTGGTGCTTAAATTTGCAGCGGCCGATAACACTTCTGGACATAGTGAATTATTAAAAAAAGACTATACTTAAAAAGGAAAGCGCCCAACGTGGGGCTCGAACCCACGACCCTGAGATTAAGAGTCTCATGCTCTACCGACTGAGCTAGCCGGGCGACAAGAGCCCCTCTTCCTCTGGGGCCACATAGAGATAGGGCAGCTAGAGCGGACACAAAGAACAGCCTTTTTTTTTTGTCGTCAGGGGCGCTTTGGCATGCAGCCGCAGATAACATTGTGGAACAAGGGCTGCGGCTAAAATCAGACAGAATGAATATGGGATGCAGAACAAAAAAAGAAATGAAGCGCCCAACGTGGGGCTCGAACCCACGATCCTGAGATTAAGAGTCTCATGCTCTACCGACTGAGCTAGCCGGGCGACGAAAGCCCCTTTTCCTCTGGGGCCACATAGATAAGGCAGCTAGAGCGGACACAGAGAACAGCCTTTTTTTTTTTGTCGTCAGTGGCGCTTTGGCATGCAGCCGCAGATAACATTGTGGAACAAGGGCTGCGACTAAAATCAGACAGAAGGAATATGGGATGCGGAGCAAAAAAAGAAAGGAAGCGCCCAACGTGGGGCTCGAACCCACGACCCTGAGATTAAGAGTCTCATGCTCTACCGACTGAGCTAGCCGGGCGACGCGGTTTGTACATCGTCCGGTGATATATATAGGGCTGCCGGCTATCTTTGCTGACGATCTTCGGTTTACGACAGATTGCAGAAATGCCCGCAGAATGTCGACATCGCCTGTGGCAGGAGATATGGGTGATTCTTGGGCAGTCTTGTTAACCTCGAAATTCTTTCAGAGTCATAAGTACATCAACGAGGGCCAACCCTACTGCAGCGTATTTTGTGGTCTTAATGAAGGAACGCATTTAACAGCTGCCTTTACAGCTGTCTTTGTCCTCAGATTTTTGTACATCCGGCAGCAGTACGAGAAACAATTGCAGGTTGAGTGGGATATGAACCCGCACCTTTCAGGTGCCAGTGCGGGTAGGGGAAACGCGGCGAAATGAGGCTGGTTGCGCCAACGCGAATAGTCAGCGGTCATTTTTTCCTTCCTTCGATGACTCTTGCGAAGCAATACAACGTGCAAAGAAAACAAACAAAATTCATCAGACAAACTTCCTGCTGCTTTCACCTGGCCTACAGGTCGTAGAAGCTTTTGCAGATGGCACTTGCTGTCTTAGTTAGGTTGCAGTTAGTGCGACACGAACAAGAACAGGTGTTGCTAAAAATGGCGCTAATTACGTGCGCAGCTAAGCACAAGGACAAAAGCGAAAATTTATATAAAAGAGACCTTGCGAGAAATAATTTTTTTCCGCTTATGAATGTACAATATCATCATGAGATGACCAGAGAAAGACCTCTTAAAACGTTCCAGCTTTTTTATCCCTTCCGTAGGTGATATTCTTAATGCTATAGCATTTAGGTCTTTGTCTTGCAAAAAACTTCCGGTTTCTCCGTAAAGAAATTCTCTGATTGGTCGTGAGGGCCATGAAGTCATCATCACCACCAAATTTTAAAATCTGAGGATAAGAATGTTCGAGTACCATTGAAGTTTCATATGGAATTGTACTGACTCGACCCACTTTTTCACATTAATCCATTCACTAACCTCCATCAATTAATCCGCCCACCACTAATCCACACCAGCATGCGCACGCACGCACGCACGCACGCACGCACGCACGCACGCACGCACTAATTCACCTTAATCTATTTTCTGAGGTGGGCGTGCTTCCGAAATTTGGGGATTCTTTAGAATATTTGGGTGTGGGCCAATTCTAAATACTATTGCATTTTCTTCTTTAAGAATGTGCCCCCTAGTTTTTTTTTTTGTGTGTGTCTGGTTGGCTCGTCGTGCGTATAAAATGCCTATAAATATGATTGTGGCAGCGTTGGCATCCTCGACCCTCAGCGGCAAGTGGCTTTGGCGTTCGGCTGCTCATCCCAAGGCCCTGGGTTCGATCCCGGCCGCTGCGGGGGGCATTTAGATGAGTCGAAGCGAAAGAAAAAACGCCCTTGTGCTGCACGTTGTCAGCGCACGGTAAAGGACCCTCGCCGACAACAGGCGACGATCCTGAGTAGACATGTCATACACGTCATCGCTGCTGCCTAGTGGGCACTCGCAACTGACGTAACGAAAGTAGCGCATAAAGGTTTCTTTAGTGACAACCTTCCTTGCGTTGTTCCTTGTGTGTGCATGAGATCTCAAGGTCGAAGAGCTCGAGTGCATTCCTTAGGTGAGGTGATCTAGGCTTAACAAGGATTAGACAAAACGATTTTTGCTTTTTAACGAAGCTTCGGGTGCTCTTAAGAAATACCGGCTGGCTAATGCTCAATCAACACCAGTTGCGATGTTGTAATCCTGCACTTCAAGATGCTGTTCAACGCAGGTGTTTCGTTGCCACTGTTGTCTGTTAAAAGAAAAGGGCATCGACCGTCAAGGCGAAATTCGTTGTTAAGGCGAAAGCCTTTAATGGCTGATACTGTCGCCCGTTAGCAAAGCGTGTCACACGTGTTTGACTTGCAAACTAAAAAAGATAGAAGAAAACGAATGGTTCGTTCAGATAGAGGAGGAAAAAAAGAAGCTAGAAGCCAAGTTTGATGACTGCAGATTAAATAGTTAATTAATTATAGGCAAAAATGTGGAAATTGCGTCGAAACAGCGCGGACGTCGATATAGCCACGGGAACGGTGTGACGTGACATCCACCGGAACATGTTTGAAAAACAGCGCACAAAAGACTAGAGACAAGAGTAAAGGCAACGACAGGACAAGAGACTCTTGTCTCTAGTCTTTTGTGCGCTGTTTTTCAACCATGAACCTATACCAACTCGCCCAACTTACCGTTCTACTAAATCCACCGGAAGTCGCCACGGCATAGTGCAAATTGTCGCAGAATGAAAAAACGCCGGATTTGTATCAAATTAGAGGGAAAATTGTGTAATTAAGCGTAGTTAACACTTAACATTCCGGAAAGATGTATAATTGGGGTATCGACATAGACAGGGGAACGGTGTGACGTCACATCCACCGGAAGTCGTCACGGCATAGTATCCTCGGCTTTCGCCTCTCAACACCTTAGTTTCCAAAGTGCCCTCGCAATTTTTTTCATCTTCCACTGCGGCACAACCCGCAGGAAAACAGCGAAACAGCAGCTCTGGAAGACCTGCGTAATCATTATCTGCTTTCTGCAGGTTATGCAGTGAGTCACTCAGGGCACAGAAAGCCCCTTTTCAGCCATACAAGAATTAACAGTTAGCGTTTTCCAAAGCAATTTAATAATGAACGTTTTGATTCAAGCGGCGACTGAGATTCTTTTTCGCACGATACATGATATTTTCGTCGTGGTTTGCGCAGTAAGAGACAGGTGTAACAGCACGAGCAGTACTACATCGCAAATACCATCGTGCTCTTTTCGCAGTTTGCATGTCTTGAGCGCTCCAAATGAAACATGATGATATGAGCTGACATGGTACAACGGCTTCACGTATTAAACCGTGCACGTCACCGGCTCACCTGTTGGTAGGGATAACAATGTTGGGGGATCGGGCTGCACATAATGAAGTTGGCAAACTGTGTGTAGAAGCTGTTCCTTCGCACTTATCGAAAACGGTTCTCGAAATCACATAAGAACAACTTGTTAGGCCCAGTCTTCAACGACACCCAAAGGAATACATTTGTGAGGCTTGTTCTTTACCACATTAGGTAGTGCCCGAATACTGCGGACATGGATATATTTTCTGAATCTTTGCTCAAGGAGAACGCAACATGCAGTGGGATGTACCCGAATAGACTGACAAAAAAAAATTGAAGCTTCAAGCGGTGACCTTTGCAAACATGAACCAATTCTTCTGTTTTTCGAAAATGAATAACGTTATTTTGGAAGTACGGTTCGCTATCTGCCGCGATTAATTAGGTAGCATTCCTACGTATTGTTATCACCGAGCACGCATTCCGCTGGCACACGTGGAAACCAGCGCCGTGCGTCCGCCATCGCGCAAAGCAAGCCCGGACCCTTGTACATGTCGCGGCTTGCAGCATAATTCATCCAGGCTCGCCCGGCGGAATCCGCCCTCACTAGCGCCGGCTCGAGACTCAACCGACGCTTCTCCGGCAGCAGACGCAGCCGCCCGCGCGCTCTCTCACCGGGCTGTTTTCTCCTCCCCACCCGATCAGGAACCCGATTTTAATCCGGTCTATACATTCAAAGATATTACAACATATTATCAAAATTGTCATCGCCTTTACCCTAGCCCATGTAAAGGCCTCAAGAAGGCGGATGAGCGGCTCCTTCTCCGCCTTCTCACCAATACATTGCTGTGCCCGGCAGCGCTAAAACATTTTCACCCCTCCTTTAGCGGCAGCTGCCCACACTGTAGTGCGGTGTCTTCGGACACCTATCACATGGTGTGGGCCTGCCCCTCCAACCCCGCTATTCCCCCCATCCCCAACCCAACCCGGGAGGACTGGGAGGCGACCCTGCTCGGCTGCCATGACTTACAGGCCCAACAAGCCTTAATCGGGCGCGCCCGGGCGGCGGCAACCATCACTGGGGTCCCATACTAGGGACCTCCACCTAGTGTTTGTAAGGATCGGTCCCTTACGGGCTGATCCAAGCATACCTCCTGTTCATTCGTAATAAATGTTTTCACCACCACCTCCGGCAGCCCTTTCCCGGCTGCTACTTCGAACGACCGTGTCCCTTTCGCTTATTCGTCCAATTCAGACGGCGACCAGCGGAGTGACCTGATTGGAGGGCTCGAACGGCTGGCTGCTGCAAAGGTTTCCGAGGCTCTAAAAGCCGAGCCGCACTGAGCGGGAGCAGCAGACGAGGAGCAGACGGAGGCAGCAAACGAGGGCGACGCTGTTACGGGTCCTCGCCGCGCTCCCTTGTGCGAGCCCGATATGCTCTCGGCCCCTGTGCTTACTATATAACGTCCATTAACGCCCTTGTATATAGTGCATATAAATGTTTCGTTAACTCACTGTCGCCTACGCCCGCCGCGGTGGCTCAATGGTTATGGCGCTCGGCTGATAACCCGAAAGACTCGGGTTCGATCCCGGACGCTGCGGTCGAATTTCGATGGAGGCGAAATTCTAGAGGCCCGTGTACTGTGCGGTGTCCATGCACGTTAAAGAACCCCAGGTGGTCGAAATTTCCGGAGCACTTCACTACGGCGTCCCTCATAGCCTGAGTCATTTTGGGACGTTAAAACCCCGCAAAACAAACCATAGATCACTGTCGCCTTGACCGTTTCGTCGCTCAGCCCTGCGCAACAACGGCAGCATGCTGGGATGCCCAGTCGCAACAGTCACGGTGGCAGAGGTGGGGTGCCCCAGTCCCAACGGTATCTAACTGGATCGATGGGGGAAAAAAAACATTCCCACAAATGCTGAAGGTCATCAATCAATCCCATCGTTGTAACTTTAGGCACTTTCGCAACTGTACCGCCTTTCTGCGTGCAGAACAAAACATTTATTTTTTTCGACAGCTTGCATAACATTGCCATGGTGAGGACAATTTTCTGCCATAGGTCAGAAGCCGAACTAGCGGATTAAAAAGGCAGCACACATTCTACACACAAATAACCCTATATCGGAGTAAAAAGGGTGTAAGCTATCCTCTGCCGCACTGCCTATTAGGGGCGGGATATAGTGCCTAAGTTACGGAGTAAATTTTGGTCACTAAATATACCGAATGCTTACTCTTGGCAACGTGTACCTCAAGGATCCGTGTTGGGGCCACTGTTATTTTTAATTTTCATCAACGACATAACCAACAATATCGATTCTAACATCAAACTCTTCGCCGATGACTGCATTATCTATAAAACAATTAACAGCTACGAAGACCACATTTCACTCAGCGATTCATTGAACAAAATAACCGAATGGTGCAAAACATGGCAAATGACGGTAAACACGACTAAATCTGTTTGCATGACGGTAACAAGAAAAAGGCAGCCTTACGATTTTCCGTACTTTGTTAATGGCAGAATACTGACGAAAGTTCACCAGCATAAGTACTTAGGTATCACACTAACTTCTGACCTCAGATGGGACGCGCACATTGCTAACATAACCTCGAAAGCATTACGCAAACTATTTTTTCTTCGAAGATGTCTGCGCCTTGCACCCACATCGACAAAGCTTCTCGCATATACTACTTTCGTTCGACCAGTTTTAGAATACGCTAACACAGTTTGGTTCCCCCATTCAGTGACTAATGTAACAAAACTAGAAAAAGTACAGCGTAAAGCATTGCGGTTTATACACAACAAATATAAGCGCACAGATTCACCAACTAACCTCGCGGATATTTCGGGTTTAGCGACGCTATCATCAAGAGCGCAACAAGCACGACTAAAATTTTTATTTCACCTGATACACAACTACTACAAGATAGACGTATCAAAATACATATCTTTCTCGCAATCACGCCCGTCGAGGCATAAACACGCACGCGCGATAACAGAATACTCATGCCATAACGACGCGTTCATGTATTCGTACTTTCCCCTCGTGATCAGAGAACGGAATCGCCTTGATCGCTCAATCATAACTGCAACCACATTATCTCAGTTCACGTCACGGATAGAATCCTTATCAATTAACGAATAAAGCAGTTTCACTGACATACTCAACCGTCTTTCATCACTTCATTAGATTGTTAATTAATCGTGAAGAAAGTCTCTTATTTTTTCCGCTGCTGTGTTCCCATGTGCTCTAATTGAATTCCTTATGGCAATGCTCCACCCGACTCCTAGACATGTATTTTTCTTTTTCCTTGCTAATGTTTACCTTTTATTTTATTTTGCTTGTTCCTTTCTGTTCACCTGTGTTTGATTTGTATTCACTTTTTTTTTTAAATTCCAGAGTGCACTGCTCAAATTTTTATCATGTTTGTCATTTTTGTTCGCCCACCTGCTATGGTCCCTGCTGGGACTGGCAGTATTGTAAATAAATAAATAAATTCCCACTGCAAGTAACCTGACTCAATGGGAAGAGGCTTTTAAACATAGCGCCAAAGGTCTTGATGCTAGCAAACGCAGGAGATTGAAACCTTGGCTAAAAACTGCGTAATTGCTAGAACATCTCATGCTTTGGAGAGGAAATTTGTTTCCGTTTCCAACCGTATAAGTATTCCGTATGTTTAGTGATGGGCCTGCCCCTGGAAGGATGTGCGCTATAGAGGACAGGCTGCTGCCTTTTAAGGCGAAAGCCTTTAATGCCTCATAATTGTCGACGGAAGGCTGTCAGCAGAAGCTTGTAAGCAGAGGTGTCCCGCTTTTGACGGGTGTCCACCGAGATATGTGAGACAGTTAATGCGCATTCCTCAAATACAATTTTCATTCTCTTCATTACGGCCCCTCTTTCTCTTTCTTCTTTCACTACCACTTCCTCCCTTCCTCTACGGTGTGGTTCAGGTGTCCACAGAGATAACATAGAATTACTGCGCCATTTCCTTTCCTCAAAAAGCGTTGCGTTCAAAGGGCAAGGCATCGCGCCGAACGGGTGGTGGCGTTCCGTGGACTCCCTGGCAGCTCTACAACTCGCTGTCGCGTTCCACTCCTAAAGGCGAAGCTTAAACGTCATTAATTAGCAGTTAATTAGTATTTAGTCATTAATTAGAAAACTGTCATTACTTAGTAATTAGTCATTAATTACGTGTGGCGTCCTCCAGTGGTGACGTCACCAGTGCCACAGAGGCAGTCAAAGTGATGCGGGAAACGTTTTCGCCTCTACGCACTTAGGACGCGCGCGTTCGCACGGGGAGTCAGACGTGCTGTTCGTCGGCTCCGCTGATTTTCAGCCGGAGCAGCGGAAGTTTCCGCCTGACCCTAGCAAGTTCATCCCCAACGTGCACCGAAAGCTGTCGGGAACATCTGGACACCAGTTTTTCCAAGGTGGGCCCGGTTAAACCCCTTTTTCGGGCAACACATGGCCCGATCGGGCCGGTGGCGCGGCTAGGCCTAACGGCCGAACCGGTAACCGGCACATCGGGGCCTCTGGCCACTGACGCCAGTATGGCTGCTCCGCAAATCTCCTGCCGAGGCTACGACCCCGAAAACATGCACTGGACAACGGTTAACCCAGCGGCAACCGAAGGCCCAGTTTCGGCAACGGTTACCCCAGCGGCAACCGGAGGCCCAGATTCGGCAAGATTTCGCAGCGCCGCGTTGAACGCCGCAGTGCTGCGCCGAGCGCAAGACCAAGCCTTAAAGCCGGCGTCCGTAGACGCGGCCGGCGTTCACGCCGGAAACCAGCAGTCACCCGCCCCGCACGCGTCGGGCCGCAGTCGGCGACTGCTCACGAAGTGGAAACCGCCTGTTATACTCAAGCCTGCTCCAGACGACTACGTCGTCGTCATCAAGCCCCGGACCCGCGTCTCATTGTACGAGACTTTCCAGGAGACCGGCTACGGCCGGGCGTTCACGGCTCTCCTGGGCACGCAACCCGCAACTGACCTTACCATAATACCGGTAAGAGAACAAAACCTCATTATTGTTCATACTGCGAAACCTGAGCTAGCCGACCGGATCATCGGCGAATTTGAACTTAATGGACCCGACGGGAGGGTCCCGCTTGTGGGGCACCTGCGCCAAGACGGCAAGGACGTCTGCTACGGCGTCATTACCGTCCGTAACTCTGAAACTACGGACTCGCTCCGTACTAGGCTCCAATGGCGCTACGGCACCATCGTGGAAGTGCGAAAATTTGGGACATCCAACAAAGCGAGACTGACTTTTGCCGGAACAGAGAAGCCACGTTTCGTGCACTACGATTCAGAGCTTGTACAAGTTAGGCCTTACCAGCGAACCATTCCAGCCTGCCGACATTGCGGTGTGGTCGGCCACCGCGTGGACGCCTGCCCCGGCCAGAGGCTGGACCGGTGTGGCCTGTGCGGACAGCAGGCTCTACTCGTTGAGGGGGTGCGGGCCCCTCACCAGTGCAACCCAAAGTGTTCAGTGTGCGGCGGGGCCCATGCCACGGGGGGCCCTGCGTGTACGGCTAAATATCGCGCTATCCAGCCCCCGCATGCCGAGCGCGGCCGTAAATCGAAGCGGAATCGACGCAAGCGTGGCAAGCGTCGCCCGGACAAGCTGAAGGCCAAGGCTGCCGACCAAGCCATGGACCAGCCTGTGAATTCCTCTACCGGGAGCCAGGGGAAACCTCCAGCTGCGCCACCGCCGCCTCAAGCCGGTGCAGCGAAGCCCCTCGGACCTCCCCAGAACGGCGGCTCCAAGACGTGGGCAAACGTTGTCAAGCAACACTCCCAGGTGAGCGGCGCGGGCAGGGCAGCTTCTCCCTTCCCTCCCCCTTCCCAATCCCAACCACGGCCAATCTCTGCCGAACAAAAAGAAATATCTGCTCTCCGCGAGCAGGTTGCAAATTTTCAAAAGCGCCTCGCAATAGCGGAGGCCCGCCAAAATTCCCCCAACCACACCTCTGCCTCACCCGCAGCAGAGGCAATGGAAAGCGACGCAACCCCTTCAGGACAGGCTGCGCATGCCCTCACGGCACTCGAGGCGAGAGTGAGCGCGCTCGAAACTCAAGTTAACAACAGAATAGCCGCATTGGAAACGCAAATCAATGCCACACTTACGGCGGCACTCAACAAAATTAGCCACCTTGCGGCATCTATCCCAAACCTCATAACCGCTCAGTTCGCTCAACTCACCCGCGCTCCCAAGCGCGCTGGCCCGCTCAAAACCTTCGCAGGCCGGCAGCTCAAAGCGTCTAGGCGTCGAATCGCCGGAGAAGAAGAAGAGGTCCCCTGTGCCATCTCCAGTATAGAGAACGCTCCTCTCTTTGGAGCCACTGGCTCTCAAGCCTCCTCTCTCCAAACTCACAACTCTACCCTTGATCATGGCGGGCGCCCCTAGAAATAGGAAGCATCCGCGAAGCAATTCGATCCCTATTCAAATTGTACAGTGGAACTGTCGCGGATTCAAGGCACGCACAAAGCGAGCCGATCTACGCCTTTTCCTTACAACTTTCCCAGAATTACCTGCTGTGGTGGCCCTTCAGGAGCCAGGAAATGGCGCCACCCTTGCCAGTTACACGGTGTACCAGCAGGATGCGCAGAGCTGCCTCTGCGTACATAAAAATTACACGGCCTCCCAGGTTGACCTGGATCTTAGCGCTAATTTCTCCTATGTAATGGTGACGATCCTTCCGCTACGCAAACAGGACCCCCCATTGCACATACTCAACATTTACTGTCCCCCAAAGCTACCAAATGTTACATTCGCAGACATCTTCAGCCGGGCTTTGAAGGTCGCGAATCGGGATCCCCTCATAATCGTTGGGGACTTTAATGCTCCCAGCACCTTATGGGGGTACACACGTGAAGAGAAACGCGGACGCAAGTTGGCGGAGCTTGTTTCCACACTGGGCCTTACTCTTCACACGGATCCCGCGCAACCCACTCGTATAGGTAACTCCGTTACACGCGATACGTGTCCGGACCTCACCTTTACGAAAAATATTCGCTATGCAGATTGGAGGAACACCGAGGAATCCCTCGGTAGTGACCACTGCATAATTACCGCTACAATCCATACCAAACCACTCACAAGACCACAGGCCAATGCAAAACTACCCGACTGGACCAAATTTAGGAGCAGCTACACCAATCCTCAATCAATAATGGACCAAGGATACTCAACGTGGTCCCTACACCTGGTATCCCACTTGAAATCAGTCGAGCAAAATGTTCAACTCTCAGAGGCGAGCCCGGCGGTGGATAACCACCTCCTTCACCTCTGGGAGGCACGACACAGCCTAGTCCGCCGCTGGCGTCGTCAAAAACACAATCGGAAACTCAAAATTCGCATCGCGGATATCACCCAACAGGCGGCACAATACGCGGCCCAACTCGCCGACTCCAATTGGGTGCACCGATGCAACACTGCAGCTCGGCAAATGTCGAGTCGGAGTACGTGGCACCTCTTCCGCGCCCTTATTGATCCGGCACAAACCCGTACTGAGACACAAAAACAGCTTCAAAGGGCTATACATAACTTCACTGGAGACACGGCCAAACTGGCCGATGCGCTCCGCGACAAATATTTGAGTATACACCAGGATCCCCGTGGTCAGGCGTACTCGTATGCAGGTTCCGAGAACGCGGATTTGGATCAACCGTTCCAGCTCCATGACCTAAAAGCGGCCCTGGCTAAAATGAAGCGAGGTACAGCACCAGGCCGGGACAAGGTGACGGTAAAGCTTATTGCCAACCTCCCAGATCCCGCCTACGAAACTCTCCTCGATTACTTCAACACTATCTGGATTGGAGGCACAGCACTCCCCATAGATTGGAAAACGGCACTAGTAACTTTCATTCCCAAGCCAGGTAAAGCCATTAACACCGACAACCTCCGGCCCATCTCCCTCACTTCGTGTGTGGGGAAGCTGATGGAGACTATGGTCCGCGACAGATTGTCGGCTTTCCTGGAACAGCAAAACATTTTCGCAGACACCATGTACGGTTTCCGCCCACACCGATCCGCACAAGATGTCCTGTTGCAACTTCACAAGGAGATTCTCGACCCCGTCGAGCACCCCAGCAATGATAAAGTAGTCGTCGCACTTGACCTGCGGGGGGCTTTCGACAATGTGACCCACGAGATCATCCTATCCCACTTGTCGCAAACAGACTGTGGGCGCAATACTTTCAATTATATCAAACAATTCCTTACAGATCGCCAATCCTATATCCGGCTGCAAGACACAGAATATGGCCCATATCAACTTGGCACACGAGGGACCCCACAGGGAGCTGTCCTCTCGCCATTACTATTTAATCTGGCCATGATGAAGCTCCCTACCCAGCTGGCAGAGGTCGCCGGTGTGCAGCACGCTCTGTATGCGGACGACATCACCCTCTGGGCAACACAACAATCGGTTGGAGACATCGAGACCAACCTGCAACAAGCGGCAGCTATTGTGGACGAATACGCTCGTCGCTGTGGTCTTGAATGCTCCCCGAGCAAATCTGAATTTGTGCACATACGCCCCAACTCAAAGTGCACAACCAAAATTGCCCTTTCCCTACTTAGCGGACCGATACCTGAACACGAGGAGATCCGGGTACTGGGGCTTTTCATTCATCATAGGCGCAAGATAGACACTACCCTAAACAAGCTACGTAAGGTGGGGGACCAGGTGGGTCGGATGCTCCGCCGGGTGTCCAATAAAAGGGGGGGACTACGATGCAAAGATGCCCTGCGGCTGGCCAATGCATTCGTGACCAGCCGGATTTTATATTCGGCTCCCTACCTCCACCTACGCAAATGCGATGAGAATGCCTTAGAAGTAGTTCTCCGCAAGATTTATAAGAGAGCGCTCGACCTCCCCATAACGACGTCCAACAAGCGTCTCCTCGGTCTGGGGATGACCAACACCTTTGGGGAGTTACGAGAAGCTCATCTTAACAATCAATACTTGCGCCTAAGCAAAACACCTGCGGGGAGCCGCCTTCTGACCCGCTTACACATATCCTACGCAACACATACAGAAGAACGGGTCCGCATCCCTGAAGCCTGGCGCTTTGCACTCCAGGTGCGACCCCTTCCGAAGAACATGACTGCAGACACCCATGATGGTCGCCGTCTCGCGCGGGCGGAGGCTATTTCTCAACAATATGGCCATAAGCCAGGTGTCTTCTATGTGGATGCGGCCGGCCCACACCATGGGGGTTGGTACACGGCGGCCGTCATCCACCAAAACACTACAGTTCAGGGCCTTACTTTCCGTGCCCCAAACATTACATTTGCGGAAGAGATCGCCATTGCACTGGCCGCCGCAGATCCAGAGTCCCGAGTCATTATTACGGACTCCAGGGGCGCCTGCCGCAATATTGAGCAAGGGTATATTCCAGACCGTGCTTTCAAAATTCTCCACGCATGCGAATACACAGGGTTTCCGACCCATCGTACCATCGTGTGGGCTCCGGCTCATGCGGGTCTTGAGGGGAACGAGGCAGCAGACGCTGCCGCCCGCGCGCTTACTCACCGGGCGTCGCCTCATCCGCAGCCTGATCCGGAATTCAATTTCAATCCGGCCATCACCTTTAAAGAGATCACCTCTCTTTATCAAAATTTTCATGGTCTCTATCCCCCTCCCTGTAAAGGCCTCACCAGGGTGGAGGAGCGCTGGCTTCTCCGCCTCTATACCAATACTGTACTGTGCCCGGCAGTACTTAAGCACTTCAATTCTTCTTTCTCGGGCGCGTGCCCACACTGTGAGGAGGAGTTTTCGGACACCTACCACATGGTGTGGGCATGCCCTTCCAATCCTGCCTACCCACCCCTCCTCCACCCCACTCGAGAGGACTGGGAAGCTGCCCTGCGCGGCTGCTCCGAACTCCATGCCCAACAGGAATTGGTAGCTAGAGCCCGGGCCGCTGCGGAAGCTACAGGGATCCCGGACTAGGGATCCCTCCTAGTGTTTGTAAGGGGCGGGCCATTCCGGCTCGCCCCATCGACCTCTCACTGTAAATAGAAATAAAAGTTTTCCTCCTCCTCCTTCTACGCACTTTAGGCACTCAAAGTGGCCCCTGAATTTTTTTACTCCTGTGCAAATTCGTGTTCAGACTAAATTCGCTTTGAAAACACTGAGAAAAAAAACATGCACTGTGCCAACAACAACAAAAAAAAAATTACCGACGATTACGTTACTTCCTAATGCGAAATTTGAGCGCAGCAAATAAGCTGTTTCACCTTTTCGATAGATTGAGGCAAAGAAATCGAGCAACACATGTATGCGCTATCACAGAATTTTTTTTTATTTTTCACACGTATTCGTTTAACAAAGACTCCACTAACAGTTCTTGACAGTCATGAAGGAAGCTTTGTGGTCGGAGAAATAGAGTGATATATGTTCGAATTGGTACACCAATGCTTGATTCTCAAAGGCGAGATCTATACAAGTGCCTCGCGAGGTTGTCACAGCCGTGGGACGCGTTACGAGCGAGAGGAACGGGATGTTCTCCCGCATAAGTGTTAGGAAATTGCTGTTTGTCTTTATGTCAACATTAAAGTCCCCCACTACTAACATCGGTGTGGATCGATGGACGGTTAATGCGAGTTGCAGGAAGTGCACGACGTCTTTCGTGAGTGCGGTAGGGGCGAAGTAGGCAGCTACTACCAGCAAGCCGTTGGGCAACTTTGCGGCGCACAGTTCGCCAACTTCATGTGACGTGCCAAACATTTCGACTGGTATTGCAGAGAGACCTGTGCGCAAGTAGATAGCGACTCCCGCCGCTCTGTTGTGGTCTCTGCGAGCACCACAGCAGTATAGGAAATCTATGATTTCGAGAGGCTCTTCGGGATCCATCCAGGTTTCAGCAAAGCAAAGTACAGAGGAATGGCGCAGAATGTGATCGTGGTGTACGTCCTTGGCATGTGCGGCAAGGGAGCGTACGTTAAGAATGTGGTTGTGAATGATGAATCAAGTGCTGCCAGCGAATGACGCGTCCATTGGCTGTCTGCGTGTGTTACTGATGTGTGTTTAACATGTTAAGCTTCGCCTGTAAGAGTGGAACGCGACAGCGTCTTGCAACGCTGCCAGGGAGTCCACAGAACGCCATCGCCAATTCGGCTGTACGCCTTGCTGGACGGTAAATTTATTTGTTGAGGAAAGGAAATGTATCTCTCTCGCATATCTGGGTGGACACCTGCACCAATACCTCCTCCGTAAGGCAAAGGGGGAAGATGGGAGTGAACGAAGACGCCGTATTAGCTAGACGCGCCTTTGTTCATTCCAAACCATTCAGCTGGCATTACGGAGTGGCTAGCGTGCTCGTATCGCACTCCGGAGACCCTGGTTCGATTCCCCAACTCGACCAATTTCGTTCTCGGTTTTATTGATTTATGCGGTCTAACTAGAAACGTTAATTAGGCTATTTCATATTTATATTATTGAATTTCTATCCATCGTGTTCTGTCATTAACCTGTCAATTGTTGGAACTGTCTAGGATGTTCGACACAACGTATATGAAACGAGCAACGTCTTACTGAGTGGGGAAGTGCGTGGTGGTGGAGGGAACGCCGCTTCGTACTTATCTGTTTTTTTCAGCAGCGTCTCCTTCCGCGGACGCTGTTGTCGCTTCGGCGCGCGTCTTTCTTTTCTTTTCTTCTGACCTCTTCATTCTCCTCTATATTAATTAGGCTAATTGATTAATTAAGCAATTAACTAAACTCAGTCGAACTTAGTTGCAGCATCACTATACGATCCCTTTGATTGGTTGCATGGTTACTAGCCAAAGTACAATTGGCCCCATTTGAAATTCGCGCACTGTGATGTCACGAGCATTTCGACCAATTGAAAAGCGTGACATTGGGGGCGGAGCTGGTTACGAGGCCGACGCCGAGGCCGACGCCGACGCGAAACCCAGGAACGGACGCCAAAGAGCTGCGCTCTAAAAAGTCTGATGAAAAGGAGCAACCTCTAGTGCGACGCTTAGTGAAATGCGTTTTTCTGGTCCATTGTGAGCACTGCCTGCCTGTTCCTCATTGCAAAGAGGCCGTCCAGACCGCTTCGTGCTATGAGTATGCCCGTAAAATGCTTCTGCGTTGTATGCCGCACATTTCATTTGGTCCAGCTGACATCACAATAACTGTCTGCCACTTCTCAGTGAATATTTTCTTCGTAATTCAGCAGTCGTGGATTGCTAACCAGATTGGGCGGTAATATTCTACGCTGCGCAGTAAATCAGGGTCGTATATGCATCGTGTATGTGCAACAAATACGGAAGTAGTATATACAGGTCGATTGCATCGTCGTGCATGTCTGCTGTAGGACCGGCAACAGCATCTTATTCACCGACTTGTAGAATAACGAAGTTAGATTGTTAGGACGAGACCACTTTTTTTAGGGTGCATGCTTTCAAAGATGCACCCACCTTCGTCTACTGAAATTGGCTCTTTTAAAATTTCTCGTGTTTTGTCATCCAGCCCTGGTACCGAGAGAAAAAAAGTCACTCTTGAAACGTTCAGTGTTTCCTTAGCTACATAGGTGGGTAAGTTCGGGCAGTGTTCAAAGACAGCGGGTTCAATATCTTTTGCAGCGTTAGCGATTTTGCTGTCTAAGAGTACAATGGCATTGTAGATGGTTTGTGTATCTTCAATGCCAGCGGGGTGTACGAATCCACTGTATTTGTCGCAGTGAAAGTTCAGATGAGAGTGGAAGGTTCACTGTACAGAGCGAAAGCTATTGGTATGTGCTGTTGCAGAGGGCTCATATGACAACAAAAAAATGCGATTGTAGGGATAGTGTGTGTGTGTGAGAGAGAGAGAGATGCAAACTATGCGCCCCTCCCTGAGCAGCGATAGTATCATGTCCTTTACTTCGCTGGTCTACAGTTTGGGTCCTGGCTTGATTTATAGAAACTGCGGACAATAAGAATGGCTCGTTAGACTCCGTAGAGTTCGTAGAGTTGACTTTTAAGAGCGTTAGCTCTTACTCATCACGTTTAGAGATTTCGTGGGGTCTTCTACCACCCTGATATCACAGCGCCATCTGTGGCAGCAACTACTCATCACGTTTCGAGATTTCATGGGGTCTTCTACCACCAGGAGATCACAGCGCCATCTGTGGCAGCAACTAGAAAACAGCAGGTCTCGCATTGTAGAGTCCAGTGACTCTATCGCATTGAGACTTGTAGCGCTATATACAATAGCACTGTAGAAACAACTACCTGCCGCGTGCCAATGATGGCGTCACGGTCCAATATGGTGGATAGAGGTGGAACTATGTGAGTATGACGTCAGGTGATGAAATGGCAGCATTGATATCAATTCTAGTAAACCAAACCGCTAACGCTCGTTACTTCAACGTCTTCCAGACGGTGGCGGCTTTTTACTGCACCGGTACTTCGAACCACATGACGTTTGCTTCTCACGGTATGCGTCTGCAGGGAGTGCCAGGCCATAAAAACGTTTTGGTCATCCAGAAACGAGAATTACTGCGCATATAAATGAAGTCAAATAAAGTCTAAAGTGCATGGTTGCTTTTAAAATGCTTGAGACTGCACTCTTTGATGACAGTCTCTTTTCCTTTCATAATTTTTGCACTGTTGTACGGAACCATATCCTGTAGAGAGGGAATGCGACATGAAGGTTTTGTCGGCCGTGCAGGACTAATGACTCTCTCCTCGTGGAGCTATCATTTAAAGTTCTTGCAAAAGTAGAACAAGTTGAGAACACTGCACAGTAGGCAGGGTGTTCCAGTGGGGAAGCTCCGCACTGGCTCCATGCTTTTTTAAAACATAGGCAATTAGTGGTCGGAACTTCCAAGTTAGCCACTTGTTAAGCAACTTTGCGGCATTCAGTTGAACTGCTCAGGGCTGCTAAAGACAAGGATGATGATGATGATGATGAAAAAGACAAGGAGAAAGAAATATTGCAGGGTGTCGCGAACTAGGAAGGTCATAGCAGGCGCGTATATTTGTCTACGATTCTCCGAAATGAACAGAGACGGCGCAGTAAGCCATATGTTGAGCCGTAGTTCCGCAACAATTCTTATAAAGGTGTTAAGAAGTGAATAGGCTTGGGCGTGTTGGTAATAGATCGTAACTATAGAAACATAGCGCAGGAACAAACAGACGACGACGGTCCAGTGCTTTAAAATTGCTCGGGTGCTGCCGATTGTTTTTTCTCTATTCCCGTGTCACAAAAACAAGATCACACGAGGCACTCAAAATAAGTCAAATGAGGTCTAAAGGGGTCGCTTTCATAATGATTGGTGCTGCACCCTGTTTTGACGAGAGTCTCTTTTCCTGTCATAATTTTTACAGCGAGAGTTATTATAAGGAACCCTATCGTGTGGATTCACAGCTTAGACGTCCGCGTCCGGTCACATGATCGATCACGAATTCATGGCTTCGTAACCACACGTTATCTTGCGCCCTTTGCTATGGTTGTGGTAGCTCAGGTTGCCACAAAGTCTGCACACCTTACAGGCTTTATGCCATAGGTTTTAGGCATTAGCTAAATACAGCCAACAGCACGGAAATAGCTTTCGTTGTGTTTAGCGCTCTACGCGGCAGAGGGGAAACAGTTGCAATAAAAAAAAAAAACCTCCTTGCGTAACGCCCACAGCACTCTGTCCGGCCTGAATCCACGCCTCAACGAGGCAAATGCTATTCCTGTTGGCACAAGGCACGTAATATGTCGCATGCAGCTTAGTTTCCGTTTATTCTCGGTGACGCTGGCTTTCTCTTTACCCCTTAACGTTTACTACGCGATGTCAGCGTGTATGTACCTATGTACCCGAGAGGATGCATCGTTAAGGTTTCGCCTCTTGCGGTTATCTGCAAAAAGCATCAAACCTAACTACAAACTAGGCCACAGGCAGGGCGCCAGCTTTCCGGGCAGACATTACAAGACCATGGCCTTCACCGCAGTCGTCCTTGGCAGCGTCCAGGTACGCTCCATCTGAAGATTCTCCCACCTCAATCGATCCGTGCATCGCCAATTTCTTCGCCGAGGAGCGATCTCTGTACGATAACTGGCGCTCCCAGCGTCTACGGCGGACGACACAATGGCCGTGCGCTTCCTCCGACCAAGGTTATCTTGGAAACGGTTCGCGAGGCGCACGTTATTTTCCTCCATTGTCTCGTTCTGCAATCTCCGCTGTTTTACCTCTATAGCGAATGCTTTCGAAGAGGCTGAACGTATGTTCGATTTCTCAGGGACGCGGCAGCTGCTACATCTGCGCATTTTTTTTTCCTCATTTTGATGGCGTTAAAGTTTATGCCTTCCACGAAGAGTAACCAATCATTGTGGAGATACACCGATAGAACGTACAGCTCTTTCCAGGAGTTCCCAGGCCACTTAGCTTTTGACTTGAGCGGTCGACCAAACGTTCTGGATCGACACCTGCCGAGCACTTAGAGCTCTAAAAGCTTCAGACGCCGTGGGCGGTAGTCACGCTTTTAGTGCTAGCACAACTAGATACATGTTCGGGCAACCGTCACATGACTCAGCGGCTAATGCGTTCAGCCGTTGAGTGCAAGGTCGCGGAATGTATCTCGGCCGCGGCGGCATTATTTTGATGATGGCAATATGCAAAACACTCGTGTGCTGTGGGTGTCAGTGCCGTTAAACGACCCCAAGTGGTCGAAATTTTTATCCTGAGCCCTTCAATGCGGCGCCTGTCATAGCCCCCGCACCGTTTCGTTCATATGCGGGCACCTGCATTAAAAGCCTCACCGGGGAAAAAAAAAAAAAAGATTAGTCTTCGGTCTTAAAATTCACCCAGTCATAGAGTTAATATAACCAACTCACTCAATGAATGGTGAGAAGCGACGTCACTACACCGAAAGTGACGTCACATCCGGTAAGGGACTCAACCGCTTCTAATGCCATCGCGTTGCCAACACATAAATAATTAGGTGTCCCTGCGAATTTGACAGCTGGAGCTGCAGGGTGTTATTCTTTGAAGTGGACAGTGCAGGCGTCGTATGTTGTAACCGACAATCCCCACGTCCACCTTTTGCGAGCGAAAAATGTTTTCTAGTAGGTACTTATGAGACAGCGACTGTGCGATGGCACCTTTCGAGACCTTGGCAGTTGCTTCGCCGTTTTCCATCAATATTTCGAAAAAAGGAACTCCTCTATGTGCAGAATCTGCCTCTAAGGGGCTTTCACGAAAACTTTGTCTGACAGCCCTAAAAGCCCGCAACTTCCACAGTTATTTATTTTACCAATTATGAAGCAGTTATGAAAAGTAAGCAGACAGGAGCGCTGTCTATTGACAGGACTGGGAGCTGGAGTACCTGCAGGTGTTCGTTAGTCGTCAGCAGTTGGTTTCAATTCCGCAATGGATTGCAATTCCGCGCCATATGCAGTCAGCTAACCTCCGAGTTTTTTACAAATCATAGCGCCCGGTTTCGATTTACGGGCTTCAGAGAGAACTGCTGAGCTGTTGCGATCAAAGAGCTGCGACGGCTCTTGCGGTAGCGAAGAGATCACTAACTTTTTTCTTTTTGCTACTGGCCACAGTACAGTAGAGAAAGGTGTTGTCTCTGTAGAATCGCTTCGTCGTCCAGACGTCCACTATCTGGACGTCTCGCATCGGGACTTTTCGACGTCTGCAAGACGCTCTCCGCAGCGTCAGGAACGATAGTCGAACGTCAAGCCCACTCCCTGTCGGTTCAGAAGGCCTTGAAGGCCCTGCTTTGTGTTTTCTGAAGGCGACATACCTTTCCGAACACCCTTCACTACAGGCCTGGCGTTTCTTGTCTATTCGACTTCTATTTAGCTCTACCCTTGTCTCCGCCCCCCCCCCCCCCCCCCCCCCCTCCCCCCTACTTATGGGAACCGGACGCTTACCTGATTAACCTACCCGTGCTAACCTACCCGTACTTGTAACCGCCAGTTTGCACTGCTGCTACAATCGCTACAGGAAGCAAAAGTAATCGGCAGGTGTCCGCCACAGCAAAGTACCACGATGCAATCTTGTCCCGAAAAGTCATGCAAAACCGCTTATCCTCCCCAATTATCTTTTATTTCTCTTCTACGGCCGTTGCTGGGCACGGAGCAAATCGATGCTGGCGCCCGCCAACGGTAACGCTCCCGTCGTCCTTGGCGAGAGCACCCACGCGCGAAGCGCTATTGCGGCGAGCGTGGAGCGGGTCCATTTACGCGGAACAATAGAGGACGCGCACGGCCTCCCCTGAAGTACCGCGCAAGCCTGTCTTCAAAAACAAACAAACAATCAAACAAAAAATTGCTCCAGGAGCCGTCTTCCTCCAGAGTTGCTCATTAGTGCCACCGACACACGACGGTCGCTTGCTTACTTAGCCCGCGCTTACGCTCTAATGGCGACGTCGGCAAGGCCGTGAACCTCCTTCGGCGTCGCTAATTTCTTTCTGTAACACCATAAGAGGCAACAGCCGGACAGTACCGGAGGTTAGAACGTCAAAAAGAGTAGACGATCACACGACTAAACCTTCGCACGATTCGACCTTCATTTCGCTTTCGAAATCTTTCTGCCCGTTGGCTACATGACGACAGCGACGACTACGACGTCGAGATGAGCGAAGGGCAGCTTTCCTGCGATACCATCTCCAGACGAGCAGAAGTCGCCGGCCGCGTCGAGACTGTAAACGCATGAAAATCCTATTGGCCACACGCGCGGCCAAACTCGGGACCGGCTCTGCCACCGCGTAGCGCCGGGAGCGCTGGCCACGCTTGCTCTCATCGAGCCGCTTTCCTTCTTTCAAATCTGAGCGCGCTGGAACTCTCTCTCTCTCTCGTTTTCCTCTCACTCTCCGCTTCGTATGTACACACAGGCTTGGCAGCTGGTTTCCACAGTGGCATGCCAGCTCGGCGCACACTCTCGGACGAGACTCTCACTCCGACTCCTACCGTTTCCTCTTTCACCCCGTCCCTCTCTCTCTCTCTCTCTCTCTCTCTCTCTTTCTCTCTCGAGTTTCTTTTTTTTTTGTTATTATTACGCCTTTCCTGTGTCTGCCGCCGCCGCTGCCCAGGGCGACCGGGGGCGCGCGCGCACTGTTTCACGTTGTCGCAACGACCCCGCACATGTGCCAGCGCCGGCGTGGAGCTCGGCGGCGCGGCGGCTAAAAGCGTCGCTCCAGCGCTCGGAACGACAGCGTCGAAGGATGTGCGACTCGTCCCCGTGAGCGTGTGAAGCGAAAGGCTTGAATACTGCGTTGCTTGTGCACCGGCCGTTGACGTCTGACACGTCGTCGATCAGGATGCGACGCAGGTCGTCGGCCTAACAGAGGCACGTGTACGCGAGAAAAAAGGTATGTTTGTTCAGAAGGATACCTTGACGGTTACGTTCAGCGTTTCTGCTCTCTCTGCTGTTTCTTGGCGGTTCTTCCTTTGAAGATTGTTTCGAGCGCATTGCACTTGTTCGAGGTTCGTGACAGATTGTTTTGAACACACGAGAAAGTTTTTACGGTTGTAGAGACCCCCCGCTGTATGGACACCGCGTGACGACTCCTGTTATATCGAACGTCGGTGGCCTTCGACGTTATTTATGGCGCAAGTTTAATCTGCATGCCTAGCACGTCTAAAAAGCATTTCGGTTGGGGCGACTGCCAACCGATGCTCTCAGCTACGGTTTTTGCTCGTATATAAGATTAAGTTTGAGTTGACTACACTGAATGCACATACCGCAGCTTGCAAATAGTAGCATGGAAGCTTCAGAGTTTTCCGGCTTGCCTTTGTAATAGTGGCGGACGTTTTAAACCGTCAACTGCGCTTTGTGGATATCGTTTTTTTTTTTTGTATTGAATTGAAACGTCTGCCGCATTTAATAGTGGAGCGGCTGAGTAGAAACCAAGGGGCTTGGCAATTCGTTGCACGTAAGTAACTTTTGAAAATTAATTGCGCGCAACTGACAGTCTCATCACGTCGCCTACATGCCCTCCGTCGAAAGTCGATGCAGCCGGTGAGTGGGCGAGGAGCACCGCGTGCGAAACGCGCAAATCGCTAATTTCGCTTCCCATCTGGGATGAAACGTTGTACTTCTTTCTTTCTTTTCTGCCTCATCTTTCTATTCTCGGTAGCTTCCAAACTGTATGCGTTTGCATAGACGCTTCCATCTGCGCTGTCATGCTCAGCAGGGACTTCCTGTTCCGTCTGTTTCCGCCGCATCATTTATGATGCGTTTCCTACCTTTCCATTGACAGCCTTTTCATAGCTGCGTGAGACGCCAGTGGCATGTCAGGAAGGAAGTGTATTTTACAGCTGGCTCCGTGAAGTTTAAGGTGCGCTGAACAAACTATACTATTCATCTAACAGGCGTACGAGCAACAGGGTACAGGAAGCCAGCGACACCACTCATCGCCTCTGACCAGCGGTTAACGCGCAACCAGTGTGTTCAAACTATCAGACGGTTATTGACGAGACGCTTGCGTCGCCAGTGGTTTGACTGAAAAGCTCTGAAACGCGGAACTGAGAGCGCAAGAGGAGGGGAAAAAATTTTTACGAAGCCCGGAGAAAAGAAAGCTTGCTTCGCCTGTTGAGTCCCAATGAAGCCAAGCTGCCTAAGGGGATGGTAAGGGAAGTAAGGAACTGTAATGACAATTTCACGAATGCAGGTACACACCTGCATGCCTCAATCCCAGCGCACCTTACATGCGAACAGTCACCTGGCAGTCTGTAGTACATACGATGCGAGTGAGAGAGAGAGAGAGAGAGAAATATCTACAATCGAATTCCGGGAGGTTTTAGCCTCCAATGCTAGGAGTCGGCCTGGATCCCTTGGGACCTGGCGGCTGCCTGGGCTTGGTTGATTGTAAGTCATGATAATTACAACTTTAGCTCACTACAGGCTCTGACATTTTTGACAGGCGGTGACGCGAGTCAAGTTTTAAATCGTCGCTGACGTCTCGAGTAACGGCTGTTTGAGGGGCGCGCGACAAGTCAGCGCTGCCTTTATATGCGTAGTAATTCAAGTGACAGGGTACGCGCATTCAAAACCACCTGCGGCTTTGGGAATCGATCTTGAATGCAGTAAAACGGCGTGAATTGTTTTTTTAAGGCTAGACGTTTATTGTAGCGAGGTTGAAGGCTTTTAAGCAGCTTCGTCGGCAGAGAAAACGATCGAAATTCCGTGCTCGCAGCGTATCGCACAGCGACTTTTGGGATATTGAAAGGTTTTGAGGGTGAAGTGCCGAAAAGGGTTTTCTTCAGAGGGTTTTTATTTTGCCTAAATAGAGAATGGTGGAAACCACGGAAGGAACGAACAAAAATAATAAAGAGTACATAAAGGCGCGTGTATCTTGGAAACGGCAGCTCTCGTTCGCAGGAGCTATGTCAATAACCAATGTATGGTTGGCCAGCGTGTCAAACAAACACCAGAATTTATATTAGAGATGCTGGAATTCGAACTATATTATTATATTTCTACAAATAGAGCCTCAAAGCGTCACGCGCAATAGATTTGGATGCAAAACCGAAAGTATGCCACAGGGACTGCACGCTACGAGTCGCGAAATGCAACTGCACTTATACAAGCCCCTCCAATGTGAAAGGCAACAAAGTTCGAAAATTCATTCAACGATTACTTCATAAATATGCGCGACAAGTGCCCACTGTCCTGCTTTAAGACTAGTTTTTCTCTTGACGTATAATATCCGCAAGTGAATTTCAACTTTATCAGAGAAACAACCGAAAAATTCGTTTCATTCATTCATTCATTCATTCATTCATTCATTCATTCATTCATTCATTCATTCATTCATTCATTCATTCATTCATTCATTCATTCATTTTCCTTGGCGGTTTTGTGGCTCTGGGAGCCTGGCTGCTGAGCCCAAGGCAATGGGATCGTATTCCGGCTACCCCCCTGGTCGAATTTCTACAGCGACGAATTGAAAAAAAAAAAAAACACTCATGTGCAGTGCGATGTCAGTTCACGTTGAAGAAACCCCGGACAGCTGAAGTTAATCCGGAGTTCCCCTCATAGTCCATGTACTATACCATGCCCCTCTTAATTGGAACCGGAGTTCTCTATCACGTTTGTCAAGCAACAAATACGTCGCGTGTGAGTGTTCTTGAGATTCCAGGCAACTTTCCGCAGCTCAGTGCGGTGACCACATATCTCAGGGCACATTTCTTCTACGACGAAAAACGATACTTGGCTCAATAAGTAAGCCTGTACGCATTTATGCATGAGCAAGTGCAACGCAGACCTTGCGGTATACTGGTTGTTTACTTGCCTCCGTCTGACGTCACTAGGCAGGGCTCCTGTCTGGCTTCGCTGCATGCGCAAATTAGCTGAAGCGCGATAGAACGCAGTTTGCCAACTTTTGCGCCAACTACGCTGTATGCAATCCTCGCACGCAGCTCATCCAGTAGGTAAAAATAAAGAAGCGATTGCACTGACAGCAGTGTATGAAAACCTGATGTGCAACTTACGTAATAAAAAGAAAATAATGAAAATATATGGCCGATGTGTTCTGCTCGCATAGCTCAAGTCGCGGCTAATAGCAGCGGTGGCGTGTTTAGCTGAAGTCAGAAGATAGCCCGCGAGATTAGCGTGAAGGGTTGCATAACTACAGCTCTCAGCGAAAAGAAAGTCCAGAACATCTCAGAAGCGCGAATTGCAGGCAGTTAATCGTTCCCTTTCGTTTCACTTTTATGAGGAACACACTGCAGCTCGTCGATTGTGTGAGGCAAGAGGAATCATTTTTTTTTTGTTTTGCCGTAACTCCAACGAGGCAGTGAAACTTACGCAACACGGCAGTATTCGCTGTTATCCGCTATGGTACCACCGCCGACGAGAAGGACGAATTCCTCCCGAAGCTTGTTCCTGTTTTTTTTTTTTAATCTCTTTTTCACAGAGTAGATTCAACTGTTCGCTGTGCTCAAACAGTTCCGGATAAGCAGTATGTGTAGCTGTGCAGCCCTTCGGTAACAAAGAATGTCTTTCCTGCCACATGTCACGCACTGAAGCGGTATATAGCGGGATCATAGGAACACCCCGCTGCGGATATATAAATATAAAGCGCTGCGTTCAGACATTTACATCGGGTACAGGCAGATTTCAAAATATCTGCTCTTCGGAGTTTTGCGAGCAGGTGCCGAGAGCTCGCGCTTCCGCCGTGCAAGCTCCAGGCCCACACACAACAGTCCAGCAAGTATTATGGCGACGCCCAGAGAGCGCTTCTTGGAAGGCTCTGTAGCGAACCTACGTGTTTCCAGGTGGCGCTGCAATCGTTCTACTGCGTGCGCAGCCAGGAACGACCGCTGCCGCCGTCATAGGCCGCGACAGGAGCGATACTATTCTCAATGTGAGAGACGCATGCACGACGGACAGTGTGCCAGACACCTCTGAGTCAATCAGAGGCACGCTTCTTGTTACTTTGGCAGAGTATGGACGCTAGGCGGACGCCATTAGCGGGGAAGCCCATAGTTGTGCCACGTTTACCCGTATTTATATTCAGAGAATGTTTTTTTTTTCTTGTACGGTTTATGGGGTTTAACCTCCCAAAGTAACTCAGACCATGAGGGACGCTGTAGTGGAGGGCTTCGGATAATTTCGAACACCTGCGGTTCTTTAACGTGTACTGACATCGCACAGTACGCGGGCCTCTAGCATCTTTCTTTCCTTCTTTCCTTCTTTCTTTCTTTGCGCTAAAATCAGATTTCTTGCCTGACAAGGGCCGCACCACAAAGCATGTACAATCGGCAGCAAACAGAAACACAACGATACATACATTCTTTCATACATTCTTTCAAAACAATAAATAACACTAGAATACCAAAGCATCCGGAACTTCAGCATATCTTTAAATAAAATAAGGAGGCTGAGGTATAAAACAATGTTTTTCATTTAAACAGTGAACAAAAGTCGTTTTAACAAATTTCTTAAACCACACGGTTTAAGTAGAAATGCACTATTTTTCAAAGATACTTTGGCATTATTGTTCAGTAACTTCAGTTCAAGACCTACTGAACTACAGACCTGCACATTTGGCACTGCTCCAGCGCGCATGTTCTAGTTCATGCCTTTTGCCGCTAGGGAAAGACACCTACGGGAAGCGTGGCGCCACATTATACCTGTTGAACAAGATGGCCTCCTCCATCATTTTATTTCAAAGAAGGCAGTTTCGTCGTTTGTCCACGTAATCATTAACATCCATTTATCTATGCTAGGCACGGTGGTGCTGACGAAAAGAAAGCGGATAAAAAGAAAGACGCTTTTTGTACTCATCCAGAGCGGAAAAAGTCGTCATTGTGGATATTTTTATCGTCGATGTTAAGATAGCAGAAGAAGACGAAACAAATGTATCAAATATCTTGCTCAAATTGGCAAACGATGATGATGATGACAGCAGACGAACAGGTCAACCGAGCGCCCTCAACGGCCAATAAGCTAACGAAAGTTGGCGCACGCTGCTCCATAGGACCCCGCCAAATGTGCAGGTCTGTAGTTCAGTAGGTCTTGCTTCAGTTGCTCAGTCATTCAGTGCAGGAACGCACTGCACGTGTCTTGCGGCATCTCCAGCGCCTGTGACCATGGCGTGTACGGCTGCAGCCCCGCAGTTATTTTCCCTTCCTACCCGTTGCGTACTGGTGCCGGAAATAAATACATAAAAAAAACGAACTCGTGGAGACGATGGGTTGGTGGAGTGTTGAAAGAGTCGATGACGAACCAGCACAGCTGCCTTCGTGTGGTGTTCGCGGCGCCATGTATGATGCAGTGGCACCGGTCTCAGCGTAGATTTTAAGTTTATATTTGAGATGTCTCATTTACGTATTGTTTGTTTGTTTGTGTGTGCAAGCCTAACGTAAGACTAAGAATGACGAATTATTTGCTAGAGAAACTATTTTTCTCTTAGCCGGCCCTTTTCTTTCCGTTTACCCCAACAACGATCACAGGTCTTCTTCTGCCGATAAAAAGTTTAGTAATTCATTCCCAACATTCTTCAGAAATTTGTCAACTGAGAGCGGTCGGCCACAAATGAACAACTACTCGGAAGGTTGACCACATTACATGACCTTGTGCAGTTCATTGCTGGCTGTCACATTGCAGACGATCCGACTAGCTTAGCAACAGATTATTCCGGGGGTTGCCTACTATGATCTTGGATATCTGCCAGATGTAAGAGTACCGTGCATATTTATGATAGGTCGTTTTGAGAGCGCTAAGCGTGAAAGAGGGGTGGGATGGGGCGGTCTTTGTCGCTTCTTCTTGAAGGAAACGTTGAGCCAGAGGACTGCGACGGTGGCGGTCAGTTTACGAGGAAAAAAAACCGGCTCGAAAACCTTCCTTCTTTCCGGTAAATGACGCACTGAGTGACGGGGTCGGGAAGGGTGAAAAACCGGCTGTCAGAATGTGGCCTATAACCTGCTCCAAGCGATGATGGCAGGCTGGGCGGTGGTCTGCTATATACTCTGCGCCGGGTGCTTTGAACTTTGCAAGAGACCAGCAGGGAAGCTGAAAAAGATGTACTCCCAGCATCCGTGAACATACCCCACTAGGGTTTGTCATCGTTCGCCAGTCGCTCGGAAGCAAGACAAAAACGTACTACCCGGAAGGAAAATTTTATAGAGAGCCTTCACGTAATGTGACTGCAGCTACAGCGGAAGAGATTAAATAGGTCATGGGATCATGCATGTGTAATGGAGCCGGGAATCCCATACCCGCCAATTCCGGACAAAAGCATTTTTTGAGCGGGAAACCTTAACGCAATTTTTTCATATAATCTAAGATTTCGCTACAACAATCAATATTCAAACGTGACGTATCCCGATTCTGTACCCACCCGGGTTATAACCCGAGAGGAAGTCCTTTATACAACCCTCGCTGCACAAAACGCAGATGCAAGCGATGCGCCGCGGCCATCGCATTCAGTGGTTATCGGTGAGAAGAAAGCGAACGCTTACGGCAGCGGGAGTGTGTCGGCGCCGTTATCACAAAGAGAGCTAGAAAAAGTGCTTGCTCGTGCAGTACGTGATCGGAGAATAGAGCACGTACGGAGTTCTCCTCGAGGAGTCTCCCAAGAGGCTTGGGCGCATATCTGCGACGCGGTGAGGTCCGGGAGAACTGTGGTCAGTATGCTAGTTAAAGAGGAGCCTTTGCCCGTTCTTCTTCCTGTGACGTGTTGTTGATTGGTGGGACTGGATCGCCTCATAAACCGGGAAGGCTTACAGAGGCGCGTAGCAGCTGTTGCTCTGTCCCGGTCCCGTCCGAGAGTGGCCAGGTAGGTTGGTGGCTGATTTATTGAGCTGTATTTCCTACTACCTCATTTAACTTGCTCGGGTGAAAATGGGTGAAAATGAAGAAAAGTGAGAAAAAATATTGAAGAAGTCCGTATTCGGTTTTGAAGAGTGCTTGGGGGTTCTCTGCTTAAATTTTTAAATAGTATAGACACCTAACTTTTGGGTGCGTGTTTTCTTATTTGTAATGATGTGGAAGGCATTATTATGCATGAATCACCACGTGATATTCTCCTACCACGGCTAATTAATTTATAATCGAATTTCTTTCTCGTACTGTTTCGGTTTCAACAACCGACTGAGGCCTTTGACGTCCTCGGTTATAGGTCAGTTATAGGTCACGTGAAGCTTAAAAAAAAACTGCAATATAATCGCTGCTTCTACATTCATGGAGGAAGGCTGGCTTCAGCACTGCGGTGAATTAAAACGATGAAGCAGCAATTACGAGGGGGTACCCAAAAGAAACAGGACTAAATTTTTTGGTCGGCAAAGCTTCTGTCGTACCGCGTTTTGCCACTAGGAGCGCACAGAAATAACATACCAGAGTCAGTAAGCCGAGTGCCGTCGTTGAAGGAGGTCAGACTAGTTTAGGCAGAGTTTTAGAGGGACGACTGTTTTGTGTGAATGTCGTTTTTGCAATGTCTGATTTTCGTGAACAGCGTGCGCCAGTGAAATTCTGATTTTGAAAAAGTTGAATGGAAACTCTTGAAATATTAAGAAAGACGTACAAGGACGATGCTATGGGGACAACTCAAGTGTTCCTGAATCGAATCCTGAATCAAAGCAACAATCATGCCAATGGAAAACTTCAAATTCACCTCGCCTCAAGAAAGCTCGTCAGGTGAAACCAAACCTCAAAACAATGCTGATTTGTTTTTTCGACGTGAGAGGAGTCGTCCATTGAGAATTTGTTCCGCAGGGTCAGACAGTTAGCCAGGCTTTCTACTTGGATGTTTTGAAAAGATTGGGCAACAGTGTGCGGTGGAAGCGGCCAGATTTGTGGCGGTCGGGTGACTGGTTTTTCCATCGTGGCAATGCCCCTGCTCACACAGCCCTGTCTCTACGACAGTTTCGGACCAAAAATGGCATGACCCCTATTCCTCAACCCTCATACTCTCCCGACCTTGCCTCGTGCTACTTTCTTTGTTTCCTAGAATGAAAAAAATAGGTCAATGGAAAGCGTTTCGCTGATGTTGCTGAGGTGAAGAAGAAAACGACGGAGGCACTGTCAAGCATCACAAAATATGAATTTAAACAATGTTTTGAAAAATGGAATGAAAGATTAGACATGCGTATCATTGCAAGTGGGGAATATTTTGAAAGAGATTGAAGGTTTGTGCTTATAATGTGAACAAATAAGTTCAAACAAAAATAAGTTCGGTTTCTTTTGGGTACCCCCTCGTATATCGACGTTTTTCCTTGCCTCACATGCATATAACCATACTTTGGCGTCACAGCCATGCATCGTTCGGCTGTTGAAACCGAACCCGAAACAGCATGACCGAAAAATTCGATTATAAATTATTTACGGTCGTAGCCGAATACCACAGGGTGATTCATGCATAGTAGTGTCTTCCGCATCGTTGTAGAGAATAAAACATGCCACCAAAATTGGGTGTCTTTACTGCTTTAAAGAGGAAAACATCATACTGCCGTACTGCTGAGCTCTTTCCGTACTCCCCCCGCAAGCAATGCGGTAGCAGTCTGGTAAAATGAATACTGGGGCCGTATTCTTCTAAGCTGTCAATTTTGCGTTCTCTATTTCGAGTCTATTCGGTCCTCTCTCAGTGGCCACTGAGATATACCCGCGGCTTTGAAGCATCTGTAGCAAGCGAACCAGCCATTGGGCTGTTGGAGACCGGACCTCAACATTGGCTTATGTTGCATGCAACATGCAGCCAACGGTGAGGTGCATCGCATTGCCCTGTCAACAGCAGGCGACAGGACCTTAGCAGCCAATGGTTAGGCAGCCAAATACCCAATGGCCGGATCGCTGGCTACAGACGCGGAAAGCCGCGGGTATATCTGAGTGACCACTGACAGAGGACAAAATGGACGTGAAATAGGCAGTGTAATATGGGCATCTTAAAGTAAACGGCCCCTGATAACTTCATTGTTATTTATTTACTGTTTGTTCCTAGAAACACTGTTTCAACATCTGCAGTTGTCTGGCTAGTTAATCACCGATAACAGGAGTACTCACATATAGCACTCAGAACTTTCAACTTAAATGTGAGACCTGGTTTCGAGAAATTCAGGATCACTTAGACCTTCTGGAGGCTACTCCATTTTTAGTGTTAAGAAGCGCTAAGCTACTCCGATCAATATTACTGTATTCACCAATTCTGCGCTTACCGTGTCATTACCTCTTACTTGTATTCTCGCATTAGCAGTTAGCTACTCCCCGGATCCTAAAACTGGCCGTTTATGTTGTTGTTATCTACCCTTGTACTACCTGCATGTTTTCCTGTCTTTTTGTTTGTGCTCTTTTCGTGCCTGTGTTCCTGCGTGCTTGTGTTTGCGTTGCACCCAGCCGCCTTATTCGCTTTGTTGTAGCTGCTTATACCGCACTGGCTAATGTTTCTCGTTTTGTATTATGTTTTCTTCCTTTTTTATTGCTATTAATGGTGAATCTGATTGTAGTCTGCTTTTTAATTCGGTCTCATCGTTTTTGCACTCGGAAAGCGTCTTTGTCAGGCGCGGTTCTTCACCCCAACCTACCGCGGTAACATATGCACCGAATGACTAATATGTGCCCCGTCCACAAGAGCTGAACGCTTCTGCGCGCACGGACAGTAGCATCTCTAGGTTACGCTGAACAAAAGTGTATTGTATTTTATTGAATTAAATTGGTGAAACGGTAAATCATTGGTATTATAATGAAAATAGGCTTGAGGGAAAGCATGCGAAAACATACAGCCCTGCACCTTTTGCCATGTCCAACATTCTAGGACAAAAATTTCGGATATTTGAAAATTTTAAGGTACTGTAATGGAAATATTGAAACTAGTGGTCCATTTTTGTAATGTGAACCACCATCTTTCTTTTGAAAGTTTTTCCGTCGCTCGCATCGAGCAGTTAAAACTGCGATAGAAAACCAATGGGGAACGCTTTATATTATAGCAAAAAGTTAACAGCAAAAAAAATGCAAGCCTGCCGGCGGGAGATCTGCGTATGTATTGAATGTTATTGTGAAATCTTACAAAATATGAAAAAAATGCGTTCATAAACTCTTTCCCGTTCAAAAATTCTTTTGTCGAGAATTGTTGGGTATGCACAGAGCCCACAACCTCGACCCGCCGCATGCGAAGTCCCACACAACTTGAGCTACACGGCAACTGGCCCGCGGTAACATTTTCCGTGTGTGAGTTTCAAAACGACAGCTGTATAGAACAAATGTTTTCTTAAGCTTGCAGCTCAGTTTTCGGTTTTTCAGCGCGATATGTGGTAACGCAAAACACAGAGGCGTTGCCCTTGCCAAAGGAATCTTACCCGTAGACGGCAATGAGTCCGGTTATGGGAGCCTTGTGGCCTATAGATATTGCAGCCACCGCAAAATTTTTTTAGAGAGTCCATAGACTGGCTGTAGGTGGTGTCCATAGAGCATGTGGCGTCCTCTTCGTTTTGTCCTGTGTTTCGAGCGCTACATTTTTCGTCATATTCTTTGTATAGTCTATGGACTGCCTATTGCGTTTTTTGCAAAAGTGGGCAGTTGGAGGGGTTAGATAAAGCTACTTTCACTGTTTCGCCCTGGGAGCGCAGGTGGTGTCGTGACTGGGCCCTTCCGAACCTTGGATCGCCCATTGGGATAGAATAACGTTATGCCATAGCCTTAGTTGGAAAGTGCACCTTGGCTCAGTCAAATCGCTCACGCCACAGCCCGAGCCACACCGCACATGTTGTTGTTAAGCCTAGTTTATCGTTTTCTAGCAAGAGCTACATTACGTGCAAGTCTCGCCGTTTCGCCGTGGCACCAGTTTCACTGTGGCCGCTCCGTGACCTTGAGCCGTTGCCTAGCAACCGCCGCAGCTGGCAGACGTAAGGCGGACGCCGCTCGCCGTGCCATCTGGTGTGACGTCGCAGGAGGAGCCGTCGCCGCGGCGTGCTGGCGAAACCGAGTTGCAACAGCTATGCGCATGCTTCGTAGGAGGAGGGGGGTTAGTGCAGCTGTATCTATAGGAGGCAGCTGTATCTATAGAAGGTGGAGCCGTCGGTAGATATGGAGAGTGAGTCGGAGAGGCTGAAAGAAGCCAGGCTTCAACTACAAGACGAAGAACCGGAAATAAAATAAATTCGTCGCACTTTGCTGCATAACAAATGTACAGTTTTAATGTCGCCGCAATTAGACGCAACGGGGGGATAACAACCAAAGCTAAACATTGGACGTAGCCGGAGAGGAACCAAGCTAAACAAAAACGTGTAGTCAAGTTTAACCGCACTCTCGCTACGTATAGCCTGGCCTAGCTGAGCTAAGCCGCTGCCATTTTTTCTCCTCAGATGGCGTCGTCGGGCGCGGCGGTCTCCGCTGCCGCGTCGGCCGGCATGGACTCTCGCCGCAGCTGGGTGGTGCTGGCCTTCCTCAGCTGGTGCATGATGATGTCCACGGTGAGCGTGCGGGCCGCGGGCGTCATCTTCGTCGGACTTGTCGAGCACTTCCACACCAGCCGCGAGGAGGCATCGCTGCCGCTCACCATCCACATGACCGTCCTCTGCTCTGCCTGTAAGCATTATTGGGAAACCAACTCCGAGCTGTGTTTGCAGAAGGCAGGGGGAGTGAAAAACATGGGGAGAAGGTCTAACCTTCAACGCCGGTTGAGTTTTGTTTTAAGCAAATATTTTCGTACATCTGCGAACTCTCGGAGAAAGACGTGGCGGAAATTCTGTTTGTACACCCTAAACACGAATCTTCCTATATGGGAGTTATAGGGAGGGATCTCACAGGCGCCACTGAATGTTGAGGGGGCATCATGATAGCCGCTACACTAAACAAAAAGGAGTAAAAAGAGAGTAAGGTGTTCCCTAGCGCACTCCCTTTTATAAGAGGGAGTGTACTAGAGGGGAGCTTACTCTCTTTTTACTCCTTTCTGTTTACAGTGTAACATTCAGTGGCGTAAGGGAATGCGCTAGAGGAGAGCTTACTCTCTTTTTACTCCTTTCTGTTTACAGTGTAACATTCAGTGGCGTAAGGGAATGCGCTAGAGGAGAGCTTACTCTCTTTTTACTCCTTTCTGTTTACAGTGTAACATTCAGTGGCGTAAGGGAATGCGCTAGAGGAGAGCTTACTCTCTTTTTACTCCTTTCTGTTTACAGTGTAACATTCAGTGGCGTAAGGGAATGCGCTAGAGGAGAGCTTACTCTCTTTTTACTCCTTTCTGTTTACAGTGTAACATTCAGTGGCGTAAGGGAATGCGCTAGAGGAGAGCTTACTCTCTTTTTACTCCTTTCTGTTTACAGTGTAACATTCAGTGGCGTAAGGGAATGCGCTAGAGGGGAGCTTACTCTCTTTTTACTCCTTTCTGTTTACAGTGTAACATTCAGTGGCGTAAGGGAATGCGCTAGAGGAGAGCTTACTCTCTTTTTACTCCTTTCTGTTTACAGTGTAACATTCAGTGGCGTAAGGGAATGCGCTAGAGGAGAGCTTACTCTCTTTTTACTCCTTTCTGTTTACAGTGTAACATTCAGTGGCGTAAGGGAATGCGCTAGAGGGGAGCTTACTCTCTTTTTACTCCTTTCTGTTTACAGTGTAACATTCAGTGGCGTAAGGGAATGCGCTAGAGGGGAGCTTACTCTCTTTTTACTCCTTTCTGTTTACAGTGTAACATTCAGTGGCGTAAGGGAATGCGCTAGAGGAGAGCTTACTCTCTTTTTACTCCTTTCTGTTTACAGTGTAACATTCAGTGGCGTAAGGGAATGCGCTAGAGGAGAGCTTACTCTCTTTTTACTCCTTTCTGTTTACAGTGTAACATTCAGTGGCGTAAGGGAATGCGCTACAGGGGAGCTTACTCTCTTTTTACTCCTTTCTGTTTACAGTGTAACATTCAGTGGCGTAAGGGAATGCGCTAGAGGAGAGCTTACTCTCTTTTTACTCCTTTCTGTTTACAGTGTAACATTCAGTGGCGTAAGGGAATGCGCTAGAGGAGAGCTTACTCTCTTTTTACTCCTTTCTGTTTACAGTGTAACATTCAGTGGCGTAAGGGAATGCGCTAGAGGGGAGCTTACTCTCTTTTTACTCCTTTCTGTTTACAGTGTAACATTCAGTGGCGTAAGGGAATGCGCTAGAGGGGAGCTTACTCTCTTTTTACTCCTTTCTGTTTACAGTGTAACATTCAGTGGCGTAAGGGAATGCGCTAGAGGAGAGCTTACTCTCTTTTTACTCCTTTCTGTTTACAGTGTAACATTCAGTGGCGTAAGGGAATGCGCTAGAGGACAGCTTACTCTCTTTTTACTCCTTTCTGTTTACAGTGTAACATTCAGTGGCGTAAGGGAATGCGCTAGAGGGGAGCTTACTCTCTTTTTACTCCTTTCTGTTTACAGTGTAACATTCAGTGGCGTAAGGGAATGCGCTAGAGGGGAGCTTACTCTCTTTTTACTCCTTTCTGTTTACAGTGTAACATTCAGTGGCGTAAGGGAATGCGCTAGAGGGGAGCTTACTCTCTTTTTACTCCTTTCTGTTTACAGTGTAACATTCAGTGGCGTAAGGGAATGCGCTAGAGGGGAGCTTACTCTCTTTTTACTCCTTTCTGTTTACAGTGTAACATTCAGTGGCGTAAGGGAATGCGCTAGAGGAGAGTTTACTCTCTTTTTACTCCTTTCTGTTTACAGTGTAACATTCAGTGGCGTAAGGGAATGCGCTAGAGGGGAGCTTACTCTCTTTTTACTCCTTTCTGTTTACAGTGTAACATTCAGTGGCGTAAGGGAATGCGCTAGAGGAGAGCTTACTCTCTTTTTACTCCTTTCTGTTTACAGTGTAACATTCAGTGGCGTAAGGGAATGCGCTAGAGGGGAGCTTACTCTCTTTTTACTCCTTTCTGTTTACAGTGTAACATTCAGTGGCGTAAGGGAATGCGCTAGAGGAGAGCTTACTCTCTTTTTACTCCTTTCTGTTTACAGTGTAACATTCAGTGGCGTAAGGGAATGCGCTAGAGGGGAGCTTACTCTCTTTTTACTCCTTTCTGTTTACAGTGTAACATTCAGTGGCGTAAGGGAATGCGCTAGAGGAGAGCTTACTCTCTTTTTACTCCTTTCTGTTTACAGTGTAACATTCAGTGGCGTAAGGGAATGCGCTAGAGGAGAGCTTACTCTCTTTTTACTCCTTTCTGTTTACAGTGTAACATTCAGTGGCGTAAGGGAATGCGCTAGAGGAGAGCTTACTCTCTTTTTACTCCTTTCTGTTTACAGTGTAACATTCAGTGGCGTAAGGGAATGCGCTAGAGGAGAGCTTACTCTCTTTTTACTCCTTTCTGTTTACAGTGTAACATTCAGTGGCGTAAGGGAATGCGCTAGAGGGGAGCTTACTCTCTTTTTACTCCTTTCTGTTTACAGTGTAACATTCAGTGGCGTAAGGGAATGCGCTAGAGGAGAGCTTACTCTCTTTTTACTCCTTTCTGTTTACAGTGTAACATTCAGTGGCGTAAGGGAATGCGCTAGAGGGGAGCTTACTCTCTTTTTACTCCTTTCTGTTTACAGTGTAACATTCAGTGGCGTAAGGGAATGCGCTAGAGGAGAGCTTACTCTCTTTTTACTCCTTTCTGTTTACAGTGTAACATTCAGTGGCGTAAGGGAATGCGCTAGAGGGGAGCTTACTCTCTTTTTACTCCTTTCTGTTTACAGTGTAACATTCAGTGGCGTAAGGGAATGCGCTAGAGGGGAGCTTACTCTCTTTTTACTCCTTTCTGTTTACAGTGTAACATTCAGTGGCGTAAGGGAATGCGCTAGAGGGGAGCTTACTCTCTTTTTACTCCTTTCTGTTTACAGTGTAACATTCAGTGGCGTAAGGGAATGCGCTAGAGGGGAGCTTACTCTCTTTTTACTCCTTTCTGTTTACAGTGTAACATTCAGTGGCGTAAGGGAATGCGCTAGAGGAGAGCTTACTCTCTTTTTACTCCTTTCTGTTTACAGTGTAACATTCAGTGGCGTAAGGGAATGCGCTAGAGGGGAGCTTACTCTCTTTTTACTCCTTTCTGTTTACAGTGTAACATTCAGTGGCGTAAGGGAATGCGCTAGAGGAGAGCTTACTCTCTTTTTACTCATTTCTGTTTACAGTGTAACATTCAGTGGCGTAAGGGAATGCGCTAGAGGAGAGCTTACTCTCTTTTTACTCCTTTCTGTTTACAGTGTAGCGGCTATCATAATGCCCCTTCAACATTCAGTGGCGTAATCGAATGCGCTAGAGGAGAGCTTACTGTAGTGATGCAAAACTATCGATAGTACTATCGATACTATCGATAGTACTATCGGTAGCCGTTTCAATACTACTTCTTTTTATAGTACTATCGATTCTATAAAATCAACCACGCGTACTCACTGCATCCTAAACTTGGCTTCCTGAGTGTGTGGTATGGATGTGATGGTCCGAGTAACGACAGGACTCGCCCGTTTTCGCGGCCTACGCAACAGTCTTATCATCGACAGTTTCACTATCGATAGTCTTGCTATCGATAGCGATACTATCTCTAGTAATACTATCGATAGACTATCGATACTACTATTGATAATACTATCGATAGTCTATCGATAGTAGCACTATCGATAGTTTCAAAAATACTATCGATACTATCGATAGTCAATTTTTCGATACTTTTGCATCACTAGCTTACTCTCTACTCCTTTCTGTTTACAGTGTAGCGGCTATCGTGATGCCCCTTCAACATTCAGTGGCGTAAGGGAATGCGCTAAAGGAGAGCTTACTCTCTTTCTACTCCTTTCTTTCATGAGTGTAACGGCTATAATGATGCCCTTCAGCATTCAGTGGCGACTGGGAGGTTTTCGGAAAACCATTTCATCGCTTGTCGGTGATCTGTGCGTTTATTTTATCCACACAGGTTTTCCAGTCTTCATTTCCGGCTGTCATTTTTTTTGTTTTAAACGGGGGTGTTTTATTTTGGAGTTGACCGTTTCGTAACATTTCTGTTTCGATTGCAACATGTTTGTTTTGAGGAGTATATAACAGGTGACATAAGGCCACGTTACACGGAAGGAAATGATGAATTGTGTGTGCCACGCATGCTCCTGCTGATATCTAACGAACACTAATAACGAAGGAAACAGGAAAGAAGGACGAAAGGCGTTCTACACTGGTCGGAGTGGGGCGGGGTTTTGAGTTATTATTCTTTTTAGAGACTCACCAATACGAGTCAACGACAAGTGTTTAAAAATCTCCATTATTATCAAGCGGCGTGCTTTCTATGACGTTTGCTGCCGATCATAATCGAACTGAAGCTGACAAAACCTCGCTTTCCGAAGTGCGTGTTTAATTTCCTCTGCACTTACCGCTTGCAGCGCTTGTCGGAGGCTACCTGTGCGAGCTCTGCTCTTTCGAGGCGGTGGCTCTGGGCAGCGTGCTGCTCACATCGACATCCATGATGATATGCTACTTCGCGCCAAATATCGACTTCATCAATTTCTTCTTCGGCGTCATTCATGGTACGTTCACACCTGTTTTGCATACGTTTGCGTTTTTTTGGTTACCTCCACACATCGTTTTTCTTTTTTTTCCCGCTGAAGTCTAGGATTCTTGGACATCAGTTTTGAATGTGAGGCAACTGTGGCGTACGGTAAGATACTGTTTTGTAAATATTGAAAGTAATGGCTCCTTCTTCTGACGTGTGGCACAGTATTTCTTTTAAAGGTTGTCCATCGCTCTCACGGAGTAGTTAAGACTGCCATAGAAAGCCAATGGGGAACGTTTTCAACGATAGAAAAAGCGTGAATAGCAAAAAAGAAAAAAATGCAAGCCAGCCGAGACGACACTGCGGATGTATTGTCTGTAATAGTTGAATCTTACTATATATGAAAAAACCGAGTTCATAAACAACTCCCGTTGAAAAATGCGCTCGCTGAGAAGCTGCACGACGACAATAGAGAGTAACATCGTCTTTTGATCTAAACTGAATTTTTTTCATTCATGATTGTTTCCTTAAATTGTGATCATACCCCCCCTCCCCTCCCCCATTCTCTCCAGCCTACTTCTTTTATGTCTATCTGGCTATGCTCAAACGCACGTATTTTCCTTCTTCCGTTCTTGTCTTCTGTTTTATATTCTTGCCTAAACAGCATATTGAGTGATTGTTGTGTTCACGTTCTCGTACAAGGCACATTTATGGCGTACCACGTGGTTGTTCAACCGCGGTAGATGGGTCCTCTTCGTTCACTATTATATCTTTTTTTACCTCCTAGCTAACCGTACAGTACCCCACACCCTCTAAACACAAGCTGCGTGCAAGTCACGGCCTTCGACTAAGGCGGGTCATCGTACTCCTCAGTATACGGTCGAGCCCGCATTTATCCAACCGGGGCATTTCGAGTTATTGGCTACGTCGAACACACAGACTTGAAAATCCTGTGTAAAAACATAGGAAAGTCGCGCAGTATATCAAACTCCAATTTAGACGGACATGTGATATATCGAACGGTGCGCCACGCTCCTGCAGCTGGCGCTTCTCCTGTCTACTTGTTCTTGTAAAACAGCACAACGGGTCGAAGTCAAACAAGGAAGGGACAAAACAGCCCTCAACTAACAAGAGAATGGTTTTATTCAGGACAGCAATGCTTAAAGGGGCACTGAAGAGGATTCTGAACTCGTCTTTTTGCTGCGGGAACTCGATCTACACGTCCTGAGCATTCTTAGAAACTTCGATTTATTGCCCTGTGTGGCTGATTTTCCTAATTAAATCGAATTAACGTCCGGCTCCCGCCTCTTTTTTTGAATTCTCCCTCGTACGGTGGGCGGAGTCGACCAACGCGTGGAGTGCCTTGCAGCCAGCTCCGTGGAGGGTTTGCTTTCGCCTTATTTTGTTTTTTAGGTTTCCGTGAATAAATAGTTTCATTCGCAGATAATATAGCCGCAAAATAAGCCCTTAGACATAAAAATACGCGCGGACTATTTGCTTCTACGGACTACTACGTATTACTCCGCCGATGGCAGAGCAGCAAGCCGCCGCAGGACTGGCTGAAAGGCACTCCATGCGTTGGTCGACTCCGCCCACCGTACGAGGGAGAAGTAAAAAAAAAAGGCGGGAGCCGGACGTTAATTCGATTTAATTAAGAAAATCAGCCACACAGGGCAATACATCGAAGTTTCTAAGAATGCTCGGAAAGTGCAGATTGAGTTCCCGCGGCAAAAAGACGAGTTCAGATTCCTCTGCAGTGCACCTTTAAGTGCACGCTGCTGTGGCAGAAAAAAAACCCCAGAAAAATATAGAAAACATCAAGTTTCACCAAGAAAATCATTCTGAGCCTGCAGAAGTGTGTCGATGCACGTAATCTAGCACCTATCGGTTCTCCTATCGGTGCTCGTAATCTATCACTGGTTAAAGAATGCATCGCGAAAAGACAAGGACAAACGAAGAAGTGGACAGGACTGGCGCTGTGATCATGGTTAAAGCGCCAGCGCCAGTCCTGTCCACTTCTTCGGTTGTCCTTGTCTTTTCGCGCTGCATTCTTTAACCATGATCACCACTTTATTCTACTTTAGATCACTGACCAACAAGCCCAAACAGCCACTTTAGCTCGTAATCTGTAGCACCTACAGAAAAGGCACCTATCGGTGCTTTTCGAACACTTTCGAGTGCGGATAAAGATCAGCTGCGCGGCCTTCGGTACCTGCTGGCAGCTAGCGCTAGCGCAGTCAAACCGTGTGACGTGTTGAATTAGTTAACGTCGGGGTTTCTTGACGGCGGCCTTCGGTCTCTTGTACTCAATGGTGAAGTCAGCCTATAATTAACTGAATCCTAGCGGCGGCCCTCACCTGATACGCATCACTGCCTAAAGCGCTATCGAAACCAATCGTATTCCTTCATTCTTACGCGAGATTATTCTACTTATAGCGCATGTGTAACAGGATTAGAGATCTCATGATAAGCAGTAGCTAGTTCCAAAGAACCGTCCGCTGCGGCGTCGATGCAAAACAAGTTAGGTACAGCCACGCCTAGCGAGTTGCGCGCTGTCAGCATATCTGCAGGTGGCACATCGCTGCGAGAAGCGCGTCATGACTTACAGATAACCTTAATCGTATATTGCCATTTCTTATACATCGAATTATGGATGTATCGAACTATTTGACGATTCCTTTCGAATTCGATAAATCTCAGGTTTAACTGTATACCACCACCCGGTTTCTTTTCCGGGCTGTACCGTGCTACAATACTGCTCTCGCGTTTCTGCAGGCGGCGCAACGTCGGGCATCTTCGTCGTCGCAAACGTGCTGCCGTCTCTCTACTTCAAAAAATGGCGCGCTACGGCCACCAGCATCGTGTGGTCCTCGCAGTGCTACAACGTCTACTTCATACCGCAGCTGGCGAACTACTTTCGCGTGACGTACGGCACGCCCGACCTCTTCCTCCTCATTGGCGCGCTGTGCCTCAACGCCCTGCCAGCCTGCATCGTCATCAAGACACCGCCTTGGGCCCTGAAGGCCAAAGAGCCTCCCGCACTTAGCAGAAACTCTTCTTCTGCCGACAACAACAGCAGTGGTCTCAAGAAGGCAAAGGCCTACGGTGATGGTGTGGCTAGGCGCCAGATTCAAGAAGCCTCAGAGGCGCCCGAAACAGCGAATATGTTGGAGCACAAGTCGCCAGACGCTTCCTCGCCTGTGGCTATTCACAATGACTCCAGGGCCGACGTCAAAGTCATCGCATCGAGCTGCGACGGCTTCGCCATCCGCGACATGCCTCGGGGGCTTAAAGGCATTCGGGACAAGTCCAAGCTGCTTTGGAAGGACACTGCCAGGGCTCTCCTCAGCTGGAGGTTCTACGTGGACAGCTTGTCGTACGCGTTCGAAGTGTACACCATGTCGACGTACTTCATGGTCTACGCCGACATGGCCGTCGACAAGGGACTTAGCGTCGAGAGGGCCGTCTACCTCTTGCACGCGTATTCCACGTCCGACCTGGCCTTCCGCGTGCTGAGCGGCTGGGTGGTGGACCGCAAGTACTTGCCCATCGAGTGTTCCAAGTTTCTGGGATTTGTGATCAGTGTGCTGGGCGCCCAGGCGATAATTCAGTCCACGTCACTCGTGGCGCTCGTTTTCTCATCGCTGCTCTTCGGCTGCGGCACGGGCATCAACATCGGCATCATCGCACCCTTGCTACAACATGACTTCAAGAAGGAGTCCCTCGCCATTATGTTTGGAGGAGCCATGTTCATCACAGGTCTTGTCATCCTCACAAGGCCCCCCGTCGTAGGTAAGAAAACATATGCCTATGGCTTCTACGTTTGTGCTCAGCTTTGCTAAAAAACATCCCAGGAACAGCGAGAGGATCGCCAGGAAACTTATTGCCGGTTCCAGCTTCTGTTATTTTCGTTTCAACCTCACTGACGCCTTTGCGTAAACAGAAAAACAAAAATTAAAGTCGAGGAAGTAAGGAGACGCGGAAAGTATATGTAGGAGTTGGTTTTCGAGGCCGCAATGGTCGGCACTATCTTGCTTGCATAGTAAATGAAGGATTACTCATGGCTGTGTTCACCGTAGATACGAAAAGACGTCGCATTTGCGTGTCTTCTCGTCACCATAGCCGCCTGGGGTGATTAGTTTGTCTCTAGTAGCTTATTCCCGTCAGAATACGACATCGGAATATTAACTATATGACTGTCTTCTTTTTTTTTTCTCGATGTTTCTTGGTATCACGCTTCGAGCGCTTCCGTGTAGAATGTGCCGAGCGTCTATTTTTTATTTCTCTCCCAACCTTTCTGCTTTCGTCCTTCAACTGTTTTATAATACTTTGTCCGTCGTTCTCCCATCTGGCGAAGGCTGGCGTCGGTCCCCTTATGGAAAAATTTTCCAAGCTCTTTCGTTTTTATTTTTAAGCTATTTATCTCCTCCCTAATTACGATTCCAAAATAATGATAGTAACAACAATAATAGTGAGTAAGGTGTATGTATATACCGGCAAGAGATAGAAGTAACTTATCTTTCGGACATCTCCTGCGCACTTAGCGAAGAGCTAAAGCTGTTTAAGTAAAAGTTCTTGCTTTGTTGGCGGGTTAGGCCTAGTTGGGATAAGGAAAACATGGCGAGGAGGTTCGTGTAAAATCCGGCACTTCTACGCTGCTATTGCGCTAGCAAGTCGAATCAGGAAATGCTTGCTGGTTTCACTTCTTTCGCAATCTCCGAAAACCAGATAGGTGATTCAGAGCTGAGCTTTTCCAGGTGAAAGTTGCGAAACCACCGGATATATATTTCGCTCGTATAGACGCGCCATCTCGCTTTTTATTTTTATCCACTGCTGCTTCTGCATTCATTTCTCGCGTTTGTCTGGGACGCGTTTTGCATTGTTCGCGGTTTCCTTAAAGTTGACTTCGTTCGCTATTTCTTTTTTGTGGTTAGTGTTACTTCAAAGCGCACTACTGCAGTCCGCGCTGTGGTTTCTACTGCTTTTTATTTCGTTCCTTTTATACTCCAAATGTTGGCAAAGAAATTGCACTTCTCTTGTGCGTCGACCGGCGAGCGCAGGCCGGGCTCGCTTCCATTTCTGTGGCATATTGGTTTTCGAATTCTCCGGTGTCAGTGCCTCACACATTATAGTCTCCTTATTTTTTTTAAAGGACTATGGATACCTAATTTTATTGCGCGTTTTCTTTTTCAAACGATGCATTAGACATTAGAATACAATGATTACTGTGTGGTATTTTCCTGCAAGCGCTAAATAATTTACATTTGATTTTTTTTCTCTCATGCTGTTCCGGTTTCGGTTTCATCGACCGAACGACGACGGTGACGTCAAGTTGGTGTTTTCGTCATGTGATCAACTAGAAAAGCGGTCATATAATCGCAGATGTGTAGTTTTAATTCACTATGACATTTAATCCAGCCTCTTCCAAGGCATTTAATGACAAAAAATGACCTGTCAGCAATTATATCTGATTTTTTTTATTTCTCACTTGACCTAAACACCAACTATGCGCCACAGCCATCGTTCAAAAAGCTTCGAAAAAAAAAATCATAAATTATTTAGTGGTCGTACACGAATACCACAGGGTGCTCCATGTATACGAATGTCTAACGCATCGTTTGAAAGAAGAAAACACGCAAGCCAAAATTTGGTGTCTATAGTCCTTTAAGGGCGTTAGCGTTACTATTTACGTTTGTCAAGGACGCGTCTGTCTGCAAATTGGCCGCAACAGTAAATCACACTATATCAGACAGCAATAGTGGGCGCGTAGCTCGTCAATTAAAACCTATACTTTCAACACGTTGTATATGTGCCTGTATACCGGCCATCAAAATTGGACCCCCTCCAGGGACCACTGCGCACAGTGGATGACGAAATTGTCAGTGGGTATTAAGTGAGCCCGCAAGCATGCTATAGGAAGAAACGACGGTTGAAAAACGGACGCTTCTGTCGCAGTCCACTGTAGAAAACCAGCACGTCTCTTCGTAGCGAGCACTTGCAGCGAATTTATGGGCGAACTGCGGTACCGGAAGCCTGGCCGCAAAACTCTCGCGCCGGAAGCTCTGCTCCGGATGTATGTATTTTTCGTGGCACTGCAGTTCACTCAAGGCCAAGTCTCAGGGGCATTCGCCAGTAAGCTGTTGAAACTTTGTTGTGACACGAGCCCTGTTTACATGAACCCGACAGGACCGGGTAGAGTCGGTGTCGGGTTAGGTAACTCGCCCCTGATTCGCCCCCATTGGTGTCTACATGAACTCGGTTCAAGCGCGTAAATATCGGAGCGGCGCCTAGCGCCGAAGTTTTTAGAAAGGCGGGTCAAGCGAGTTAACCTAGCCCCTGCAGGCGGGTTAACTCGACTCGCTCTGCCGCTTATCTTACTCGATCCGACAGCGTTTACACGAACCCGACAACTGGTTTTTTACTCGACAAGCAAACTCGACTCGACTCTAGCGAGCCAATGTAATCAGGCTGAGGGTTGGGCCGTGCGCTGATCCAACACGAATTCTGCGGCATGTGTACTGTAGAAGCCCGAACCAAAAACCCTTCAGATTTCGTAGTTTTCTGATGATGCTGTTTAATTACGTGAACGATGTGAATTTGTCGCGTAATCGCGGCCCTGTTTATTTCCTGAAAAGGCCATTCCCGCAAAGTTTAGCAGAAAACGTATGCGAGATCAGATGTTTTTTTTTTTTCTTTGGAAGTGCGAGGTAGCTTTGTTTGGTGTTGTTGCTTTTCTGTTTCTTTTCTAACGCAGTAAGGTATCGATGTCGTTGTAAACAACCAATGTAGTAGCAGTGTGAAGGTGCTCCTGCCTTGAGGGTTTGGCGCACGTGAGGCGACCGTCCAATAAAATGATTACTTTAGAATCCCGGAAAATCTGTCGAAGCGTAACAGGTGGAAAGGACGGGCAAGTTGGCGCCAGGTAGGCTCTTGAAATAACCCATGCCGAGAGCAATGCAGACGAAGCACGTAGGAACTCACATATACAGTGAGTCCTGTTTCTGTCGTTAGAAAAAGAATATTCCGAGCCTGCATCTTTCTTTCCTTCTTTCTTTCTTTCTTTCTTCCTTTCTTTCCTTCTTTCTTTCTTTCTTTCTTTCTTTCTTTCTTTCTTTCTTTCTTTCTTTCTTTCTTTCTTTCTTTCTTTCTTTCTTTCTTTCTTTCTTTCTTTCTTTCTCTCTTTCTTTCTTTCTTTCCTTCCTTCCTTCTTTCTTCGCTATCGCTTTCTGCCTTTGTTCCTACTTGTGCCTGCCATGACTTTGCAATCCTTCATGCCCTCACAAGATAAGCTGTACAAGGGATTTTCGAATTCTACGCTTATATCTCTTCTATCGTCGATTGCAGTTTGGAGCGTCATAAAATATAAGCCGCGTTTCTGCGATCCTTCACGAACAATCGAGTCCCATCGAAAGAAGAGACGCAGTACAATTCTCCCCGCGTCATGCACTGCAACTGATAAGACGAGGCGCTGGCAGCGATTAAGAACGAATGGTCTTAAAAACACTCGGTCTAGGTCTTTTCGCCATGGCTTAGAAGTGCAGTAAATGCTCACAATTTATGGGGCCTCGGAGACGTGCTTCTATGAGAGGAATGTAATCGAGGTCGCGGTGCGAGCACTGCGCGAGAGAGCGCGGCCTGAAATGACCAAACAGCTGAACAGCCTCGAGCAATCATTCTGACACCTCTGCAATCGGGGCTCGTTTCCCTTTACTTGAGCTCAACGTCCTCCGCCCTCTGTATCCGGTTCATGGCGAAATCTGTCATTGTTCTCTCTTTTATTTCTTTTTTTTTTCTGTCAGCCTCCACAGCAGAAATGAAGGCCTGCAAACGAGAATTCCCAGACATTCTTGCAACTGCACTGTGGAGTATTTGGGAGGAAGGCGTCACACTTAGCTCAGCGATAAAGTCATCTTAGCGATCAAGCGTGGTGCGCTTGCTTTGAAGACGTGTATTAAAACGGGACTAACAGCCTCTTTTCGAGAGCGATATGCTGCTCCCGCAGAAGTCCATACATTGAAAATTGCGGCATCTATTTTTGTGTTAAGACAGAGACAATAAAGTGTTGGTAATGTTACAGAGTCGTCTTGGAGGCAAAGTGTGGCGTACCTGTATTGAAGGTGTGTTCATTAGAAAGGGAGTTACAGCCGCTTACTTAGATGTAATCTAGCGACGCTACATCTGACTTAACTGATATTAGAGAACATATGCTGAGATATCTATAGGAAAGACAAAGAACAGGCAGACACGATGTCGCCCCTGTCCTTATGCCTAATCCCAACATTGCCTATGTACCATAACACAACAAAACACAACACTACACTACACTACACTACACTACACTACACTACACTACACAGCACAGCACAGCACAGCACAGCACAGCACAGCACAGCACAGCACAGCACAGCACAACACAACAAAACATGCACGTGCTCGATCAGCTTTAATTAGTGCTTTAAGTGCTAGGTGTCTACCCGTAAATGCGAAGCGCCAAGAACATAAAGATTGCAGGAACTATTTTCTCAGCAGCTTTTCTCAGCAGCTTTCCTCCTCGATTTTCTCAGCAGCTTTTCCTCCGTGACGTATGGATGGATGGATGGATGGATAGGAGCGCCCCCTTTGAAACGGGGCAGTGGCAACCGCCACCGTGCTCAGTTGTCCTTTTTTTGTTTTTTTTGTTCTTTTTTTCTTTCTTTTTCTTTTTTTTCACGTGGTTTGGTGGCTGCCCGGCCGCGCCCAAGGGCTTAACTGAGTGATTGCAATATGCTACGCATAAAAGAAAGAGAGAAACAGGTGCCGTAGTGGAGGTCTCCGGAATAATTTCGACCACCTGGGGATCTTCAACGTGCACTGACATCGCACAGCACACGGGCGCCTTTTGCGTTCCGCCTCCATCGAAACGCGGCCGCCGCGGTCGGGTTCGAACCCGGGTCCTTCGGCTCGGTAGACGAGCGCCTTCACCACTCAGCCACCGCGGCGGGTAACTATAGTTCAATTTCAGGAAATAAATCATTTATGGCTGAGAAAATTGAATTAAACAGTTTTCCCGCCCCTCGATTCAAGCTAGTGACGTCCGCACCAGGGACTGGAGTTCGCCGTTTTGTAGTGAATGGCGGTGTAACATAGCCTCCGGGATCCGAGAAAAACGTACGCAGTTTACTTGCGAAACGAGCCGGTGATGGCGACACCTGTATGGAGTCTTTTATTTGTTTTTTTTTTCAGTTATATTAAGCTCCGTTTTCGGTGACTGGTGTCCTTTTAACCGCGTCGTTAGCTTTTTGTATTTGCCATCAAGCGAGGTTAAACGCTGCGTAGTGCGAGACTGAATGACGCACTCCCAACCTTTACCCAGAAGGATGACGCAATATGCGCATATCGTTGCAGTGCGGCCTTTTTACTGCAGGGCACTTAGGTTTGGAATTTATTGCACGTCCTTCAGTAGAAAAAAACATACCGCAGCGCACGTTCCTGCGCGCATGTGTGCACACGAGATGGGGAAGCAAAAATGAAGAAAAGAACTTGTGTGGTAACGACACGTACCTGTGAATGTAGAAACGTGCTGTGGCGGATTTACAACATTAGCTTCTTTTCTTTATGTAAATAAAATTTTGGTGTTAAACGTCCCGAAGTGACACGCGGGCTATGAAGGATGCTACATAGTAGGGCTACTATGGTTAAATTAGCATGACATGTTTACGCAAAAGGCGTACTGGCGCTAAAAAAAAACGAAGACAACACACACAACAGGACAGGACTGGCGCCAACTTCCAACTAGTTTATTCACAGAAAAAACCACTAAAGAACCACACTGCATGCAAAAAGATACAGACAAACCAGAAACAAGGGGTGATTTAACAAAGATGCACGTGCCAAACGGACCAAAGGAATGATTATAACGCTGCAAGAGACCCACTCAGAAACCTAATCTCTTCTTCTGACAATGACACAGATGGCTTGCTTATGCAGATATCGCCTCTCTGTTTGATGTAATAGGCTTCTATTATTTCACGCTCTAATCTGTCTTTTGATCTTGCAATGAATTTGGTGTTCTCAAAACCAGGACGGCATTTGCAGCTTTTGCAGTGAGTGGCCATGTGGCTGCCATAGCCATTTTTTACAGCAATCTTGTGCTGCCTCACTCTTTCATTGTAGCACTGACCTGTCTGGCCGATATATTCCTTGCCGCAGCTTAGAGGAACAACATACACAACATCAGCCGTGCATTCAGTGGCGCGAATTTGGTGTTTCTTTTTGCACTGCTTAACCTTTCTTACTCTGTTGAAAGTGCAAACGCGTGACAGCTTGCAGGGAGCAGAAAGCACCACGTTGATCTTATATCTGCTGGCCACTTTCTTCAGGTTGTGCGAAAGCCAATATAGGGAATCACCACCGTCGGTTGTTTTTCTTTATCCTTGTTTTTTTGACCCTGTTCTCCCATCAACATCCGCTTGCGCTTCTTAACCAGGTCCTCACTAATGCTAGTGATGAGGTGTTCTGGGTACCCGGCTTGATGAAAGCGTTCAATTTGCGCATCGAAGCTCTGTGCCATCTCATGCTCACACGATTTATCCAAGGCTGCATTCAAGCATGTCGCAACGATTCCGCGCTTAATTAGCTTGGAATGTGCACTACTAAAAGGCAGTAGCTCTTTGCACGATCTCGGGTTGTAGGACCAACAAACATGGCGGTCCTGCTTAAATTGAAGTTTCAAATCAAGAAACTGCAGGCTATTGTTGTGGGGAACTTCATGCGTGAAACGGAGCCCTTTTGATTCACTGGTGAAAATGGTGACTATATCGGCAAGGAATATATCGGCCAGACAGGTCAGTGCTACAATGAAAGAGTGAGGCAGCACAAGATTGCTGTAAAAAATGGCTATGGCAGCCACATGGCCACTCACTGCAAAAGCTGCAAATGCCGTCCTGGTTTTGAGAACACCAAATTCATTGCAAGATCAAAAGACAGATTAGAGCGTGAAATAATAGAAGCCTATTACATCAAACAGAGGGGCGATATCTGCATAAGCAAGCCATCTTTGTCATTGTCAGAAGAAGAGATTAGGTTTCTGAGTGGGTCTCTTGCAGCGTTATAATCATTCCTTTGGTCCGTTTGGCACGTGCATCTTTGTTAAATCACCCCTTGTTTCTGGTTTGTCTGTATCTTTTTGCATGCAGTGTGGTTCTTTAGTGGTTTTTTCTGTGAATAAACTAGTTGGAAGTTGGCGCCAGTCCTGTCCTGTTGTGTGTGTTGTCTTCGTTTTTTTAGCGCCAGTACGCCTTTTGCGTAAACATGTCATGCTACAACCAACTAGCTCAAATCAAAGTATTGCTGGTTAAATTAGCATCCGTGGGGCTCTTCAACATGCGCTGGCATCGCACAGCACACGGGCATTTTTGCATTTTTTGCGCTCCGTCCTGTCTACCTTGTCTTATTGTGTCGTCTATCTGTGCGCATAAAAGAAATCTGAGTATGAACCAACTAGCCCCACAACGCATATTACTGTATTGGTATTGGTTTTCGAGGAAAGGAAATTGCACAGTATCTGTCTCGGATCGCGGCGGACACCTGAACCGCGCCGTAAGGAAACGGAGGAAGGTGGGAGTGAAAGAGGAAAGAGAGAAAGAGGTGCTTGTGAATAATTTCGACTACCTTGGGATTTTCAAAGTGCACTGAGATCGCACAGCACACAGGCGCCTTTTGCATTTCGCCTCCATTTATTTTTTTTATAAGTACGACTGCCGCGGCAGGGATCGAACCCGCAACCTTGTGATCAGGAGCCGAACGCCAAAGCCGTTTAGCCACCGCGGCGGGTTCTTTTCATATTTGAAAGGAATATTGAAATCGCGTGTTATAGTAGCTATAAATATACGAAGCCGCATTAACACTACTTTTTGGGGTAGTTGGTGCATACTTGAATTGGTGAAAAAATAGCGTCAAACCATGCAAACTAGAAGAAAGAACGAATACCCTGTGTCTCGTCTTCGTTCTTTCTTGTGTTTTTTATGGTTTGTCAATGTAAAATATGTGAATATATTAAACTTGCGGCAATGGAAAATAATTAAAAAAGGAAGAAAGAAAGGAAAGCAAGGAAAAAAGAAACAGTTATTGGAAACGCTCCTCGTGTGCATGTCGACTGCAGATAACGGCAAAATCCCAGCAGTGTGAGCGTTGAGGCGTAGAAGAGATGCCGCCGTGGTTCACAAATGTTTCTATAGCCGTCGCGCACCTGCGGAACTATTAAGGTCGCGAACGAAAGAAGAGAAAAATTATTCAGGCCACGCAGCTCGCGCCGGAATAAGAGGAATTCGTTAACGACAAAATACAGGAAAAAAAAAACGCCGAGGTCGAATCCATTAACCCGTTTTCTAGCGCGTATATATTTCTTCGCCTTTGACGTCGAGAGCTTTATATATGTAGATTTTCCGAGATTAACGTTGTAGTTGGCGTACGTTGTAGAGGTAGTCGTAGTAACTATTTGTAGTATTAGCAGCAGCTGCAGCAGTACTAGTTGTCGTGGCAGTAGTAGAAGTAGTGGAAGTACGCGTAGCATACTGGTGTGCTACTAGATGTACTAGTAGTAGTAGTAGCAGTAGTAGTAGTAGTAGTAATAATAATAGTACAAGTAGTAATACTCGTAGTAGTAGTTTTAGCAGTAGAAGTAGCAGTAGTAGTAGTAGCAGTAGTCGTAGTAGTAGTAGGAGCGGCAGCAGTAGTGTAGATAGTAGCAGGAGTAAGTATAGTTAGTATAGCGGTGGCAAAACAGTCAACATCAGTGACGTGAGAGCAGTACTAGGTACACTTGATGACCTTCCGACCAATGGGAATTGTGTATGACGTCTCCATGCGTTAACCAATCAAAATGCGTAATCTCTGTTCACGTCATTAAGACCTGAGGTTTAGGGATCCAGCAGTGGGTGGGCGACTGCAGAAGGTCGGTGCTTGTTGGTCCGTTATCTTTCCCTATCACATGGGAAGTTCATATCATAGGGAAAAGTAAATGAGACTCCATACGATTTCCACGTTATTTCCGCCTGTTTTCCATATCATTTCCATGCAGTTCTCTCATAATTTCCATATGACGTGCATGACGTCATACGGAGCCCGTATGAATTCAGGCTTTCCCAGCTGCGGTAAGTTGGTTGGTTGGTTGGTTTATGGGGTTTAACGTCCCAAAGCGACTAAGGCTATGAGAGACGCCGTAGTGGAGGGCACCGGAAATTTTGAACACCTGGGGTTCTTTAACGTGCACTGACATCGCACAGTACACGGGCCTCTAGAATTTCTCCTCCAAAGAAATTCTAGCCGCCGCGGCCGGGATCGAACCCGCGTCTTTCGGGCCAGCAGCCGAGCACCATAACCGCTGAGCCACCGCGGCGGCCTGCGGTAAGTCCGTATACTCCGTGTGGACGCCGGTCTCGTCCTTGTGGTATCCATACAAGCCCTGCGAAAAGATACGCTCTTATGAGAATCATCATATGCTACATTAATAAGATCATCGCCAATGCCGCCTACATTCCGAACATCTTCCGTAAATGGCTCACCGGCCTTCGCTGGCATCACGGGGGCAATGTATAGATGTCATGAAATGCCGGTACCGCGGCTGTACGTGCCGAGCTGATCTGTACTACTTATAATTTGGCATTGCTCAGAGTTCCGCAAGGGATGCGGCAACCTCGTCGCCAAGTACGATCTTCCCACCGATGGCGAGGGATTTCGTGCACTGAACAGAGCCGGAGCGAACGGTATCTGGGAAGATATTGGCAAATATGCTAAGTGGCCTCTAGAAAGCACTGTAAAGCGCGGCTAGACCACCCATGCCATCCGCCTATGCATGTATAGGTCCAGCATTTCCCCTAATAAACAACGGCATCGAGCATTCATTCATTCATTCATTCATTCATTCATTCATTCATTCATTCATTCATTCATTCATATGCAAGGTTTCGCTTTGGAGTGGGCACCTTTTGGCAAAAGGGACAATGGGGGTATATAGATAAGCCATTGGCGCCCGGTCTCACGCTAGCAGCCTCTGTAATTTCCCGCGTCTCACGCTCTTCATATCAACAAATGTAATGCTTCGTTCTATAACACCTGGCTTCGCCAACCTCATTTCAGAACCCTCCGAATATTCGATATCGCTTTGCACAATCCTTGAATCCGTGGTCTCGTACTTGGTGACAACCTGCCTTTCATATATATTACTGGCGCTATTGCAATTTCTACTGCTCACACCGTACTTTTTGCATTTCCGGGTGTCTTCGTGAATAAATTTATTCCGCCTTGTCGCCAACACTCCGGTACGGGTGTGCTAATCGTTGAAACCTTCTGCTCATTTACTCGCTGTTGAGTGCACTTTTGGCTGCGGTTCAATAATTAATTCTGTATGCTCTATCTCGCTCATCGATATCTCTATGTCTTGCTGTGCGTTGGATAATGTCATCTTTTGCTCTCTTCCGGTCGAACGTATTCAGATATACTCCTTCCTCTTTGCTCGCGCTTCACGTATATCTGCCAACTTAGGAACGTACGGCTTTTGCAGCGCATTCATTATAGAAGGCATTGCAGTGCAATTGCTGTCTTAAATGCATCGGCGGTTCCTCGTGCGTCATTAAGATTGTTGCTAATTTTAGGATGCACTTTTAGTCAGCCATTTCTTTTTTGTCTTTATTCTTGGCGGCACGATCCCGTGCTTTTCTTGGACCCGTGCATCTATTTTGCGCGGTGACAATGCTCAAGATCAGCTTTCGCATCTTTCTCCTTATTTTTCTCTTTATTTTTGTTTCAATCGTTATTTGAACGAGCAGGATGCGTTTCTGCTTTTATGCACGTTATCTCTTACGTTCTTGTCTACTTCCTTCTGCAGCAGCTTCAGATTATTTTTTTTTTTGCTTTCTTCTGCCCTCGTCAACGTTTCGCCGAGCTTATGGATTGATTACTTGATTTACTCACTTCAACAGCTGTGGAGAGCTTCCTCCTAGTCCTTAGAGCGATCATTGTCACCTTTTTATAAAATCTAGATTTGGGTAAATAAGGCTGCGTATTTCTACCGCCTGTCTTACTGCACACTTTTAAGGCGCATGATGGGTGGGGCCTTTGTATCGTCAGTTTATATCTCCCTTGCGAGCTGATTCCATGTTTTATCTCTTGGCCAAGTAGAGGCTGGATAAGCACAGTCGTGCGAGTAAACACGTGGACAGTTCCTTGCACTCTATCCGCTTTCTGATGATGTGCTTTTACATCTTACTGACGTACGCGGAGGATTTCCTGTGTTGCATCAGGGCCCAGATTCATACCCAATAATTGTGGACAAAAGCACTTTTGAGCGAGAAACCTTTTATGAACGCAATTTTTTCATATAATGTAACATTTCACTATAACAATCATATATCCGCAGATCACCCAACCACAGTCTTTAATTTCTTTAATCTTTTTTTATATTAACGTTTTCGCTATCGTCAAAAGCGTTCCCCATTGGTTTTCTATGGGAGTCTTAACTGCTCGATGCAGTCGATGGAAACACTTGAAAGATTTTGCCACCTGAAGAATGGACCACTGCCTTCAATATTTCCGTAAACTATCTTACAACTTTCTAATTTAAAAAATTTTTCCCGAAATTTTTTGGACATGGTCTGGGCTCAATCATTTTTAAATGCCCATGTAACTTTCTTTGTCAGTTGGTTTCACCTTTGTAGTTGCGAAGCGAGCAATATCTTTCGAGCCTAACGCCTTATGCAAATTCGTATCGCGACTTTTTCGTCATACCGATGTACAATCTGCATTCTGTCTCGAACAGAGCACCGTGCTGAACAATTTTCCTCTCTTCCAGCGCTGCTAGGTTGCGAGCAGTTCTTTTTTTAACTGGTGCCTTTGAAGCGCAGAGCATCCCGTTTTTTTTTTCTTTCGGCTTTATTTCCGATCATCATGTCGCCTGTCGTATCACACTTCGGTTCGGACTGTACGCGGGTCTTTTCGGTGTTCTGAGGTCGAAGGAATGATAGCCGGCCGTGGGTGTTGCGCCGCGTCCGAAAGTTGTCTGTGCGAACATCGGCGCGACCTTTCAAGAGAGATCCGGCCTTGTTGTTGCCATTGTGCTCAGTTCAACTTCAGACACGCTGTCTGACCCATAAGCAAGAAGCTGACCTCCGACATCGCCCACAACCGGCTGCTTAACGAGGTATTCGTCGCGACGGAGAAGAGGGTGTTTGTCGCTTATTATATCCCACTCCTGCTCCCACGTGTACACAAAGTGGATGAGGTGGTGGGGTAAGGTGAAGGCGTCACAACTCCCACTCGAATTCCTTCCTGACATTGGAGCGAGCGGGCCGCAGCGATAATTAAGTGGCCGTCTTGATGCCCGATAGAGTTGCTGGTCAGGTCAAGGCGATTGACGGCAAGATTTTCCTGAGGCCTGCTGTTCCAAGCGAAACCATAAGCGAATGGCGATCGATATCTACCAAGCTGGACACACGTGCCTTTCCACAGCAGGTCGCTCTGCGCATAGCGCTCCAGAGCATAAACCTCCAGGTGCGGGCAGTGGCTGTCCTACGTGGAGCATTTGTCAAAAGCGCTACCACCCTGCGGTGTTGATTTCGTGGTCCCTCGTTAGTCGTCACCAGTCTCCTCACTCTCTACATAGTGTCGGATCTGCAGCGGCTTCCAGGCGGTTTACCGAGGGGCCAGGCCGCTGATCTTGCAGCGAGTTGGGAGGTCTGCGTACATTTTATAAACTGCGTGTGCTAAAATAAAGCAAGATGATATTTTGCTTAGTATGTACAAGGCGTTGATCACTAATTAAAAACAAAATTGGGTTCTTGAGGCATAGTAATACCAGTGTTGGTGGTCGTCAAAAACAGACGAATCATGTAAACTAGTAAAGTGATTAATTAAATTCTAGTAGTTAACTTTCTAACTATTACCAATAGGTACCTGACTGCAATTATAGATTTCAAGCCGGCTGTTACTAATAGCCATATTAGTTTGTATAATTTCGAAAACTCGATTACTCTCTGCGCTGTGGCTGGACAAAATTTGGCTATTTCGACTAGTTACGTGCACTGGAGGGGTTGCTTTGTCTGCATGCTTCTCGAAAGTAAATGCACTTTGGCAAGGTGTAGCCAAAATTAGTTGAGGTACAGCAGCCAGGGTTATCGCGTTTTCGAAATTCGAAATAATGATATGGCTACTATTAACGGTCAGCTACAAGTATCTAATTGCAATAAGATGACTAACGGTAATAGTTAAACAGTTAACTACTAGAATTTAGTTAACCTCTGCACTTCGTGCGTTTTAATTTTGATGTCCGCACGCACGCACACGCACGCACGCACACGCACGCACACGCACGCACACGCACGCACACGCACGCACGCACGCACGCACGCACGCACGCACGCACGCACACGCACGCGCACGCACGCACACGCACGCACGCACACGCGCACATACACAAACACATCGCTGGCGACCGACCTCAAGATGGCATTTTCATTGGTATACTATGTGCTAATGAAAACATAATCCCATGGTTTGTGCCAACAGTACGGTACGGCTATTTTCGCGTGACGTTAGAGCTGCTTATTTAATGCGCAAGCGCTTGAGTAAATCGAAACTGTGTATAGACGGACCAACGCTGCACAGCTTACACGGTGTTCGAGTGCTTGCAAAAACAAGACGCGTGTAACCAGAATAACTCCCCCACGTTTGACTCTCCTTGAACCGTCTGACGTCCTTTGCGTCTGAAAATAAAAACGAGGTGGTTGTTGTGCCACACAACTTTACAGTCGCTCTTTGCGCTGTCGTTGAGCCTTTCTGTCTATGCCTGCTTGCACGCAGGAAATAACTGGAGCAGCTATTTAAAGCTGTGTACCTCAATAACGACCTCTGTTGTTGTTTGCCAGTGATGATGACTGGTGTTGGTTGACGGAACGCAAGCACTGATAGAACCTTGTGCGGCATGGCTGTGCGGACTGCTAAACTACACTGTGGCGTTATAAAAATAAAAAAAAAAAATAAAACAGCGTAGGTGCTGTCCGTATGCTGACAGCTGAGTCGTGATAGACGGCATTCACTGTGCCCGCTGCAGAAACCTTTCAACCTCCGTAAGCTAAACGTGGCCTTAATCGCTCACGAAACGCCTTTCACGAAGTGGCAAGCACTAGAAAGAAATCAGTGCTCGGTGGTAGTCGTAGTAGCGTGAGGCCAGTTCCGAGGCCAATGCCGAGGCCCATTCCGAGCCTAATTCCGAGGCAATCTGGCTGAGGCCAATTCCGAGGCCCATTCCGAGGCCAATTCCGAGGCAATTCGGCTGAGGCCAATTCCGATTGCCCGCTTCCGATCTTCCATTATGCTTCCTTTAGTCACCGGCTCGATCAACCGGGATGAAATTTATGTCCAAAAGAAAGCGTAATAGTTGAAACGTTTTGGGGGCAGAATTGAAATTTACGCCCTTCGACTATCATTCCGTAGTAAATCGCTGAAGATCCGACAAGACAGCGACATCTAATCTAACTATAGTCCACATTTTCTGAGCTGCATAACCGGAACAGACATATTTGATTTTGTAAGTTATGTGCAAAAGAAGCCGCTGCCTATCTCTTTAGAACTATAGCCGATGCGGTGACTCAGGTGCTCGGCTGCTGACCCGAAAGACGCGGATTCGATCCCGGCCGTGGCGGTCACACTTCATTGGAGGCGACAGGCTATATGGGCCTGTGTACTGGGCGATGTCAGTGCACGTTAAAGAACCCCAGGTGGTCGAAATTTCCGGAGCCCTTCACTACGGCGTCTCTCATAGCCTGAGTCGCTTTGGGACGTTAAACCCAATAAAACGAAAACTGATCTTTAGAACTATAACTCCTTAAACCCCCAATGAGGACATAGCTTACTATTTCAAACCGCACTACGTGCAACAGTTGTCTCGTTGGTTGCTCGGGACTTGCAAAAAGGTTGGTGAAATAATCGCTGATGATGAAAGAAAATTGAAGTTGTTAGTCCTGCTGATTTTGAAAGATCTGAGAGGTAACTTCACGCAGTTATATGACAGCGTCAATGCGTTGTCTCTTTTTTTTCTTTTCCTAGCCTCGCGTGCTCGAAAAGTACGTGGTTTTCAAAATTAAGGATGCTTGTTTTTATCAGGAATCCATGGGCTCGTAAGTGCGAAATTTAGGTGTTATTGGCAGCCTGTCTAACAACGGCAGCAGTATCATGTCGGTTTTGCTGCGTTTGCAGCCTTGGCGTGCAGTAGTAGTAGTAGTAGTAGTAGTAGTAGTAGTAGTAGTAGTAGTAGTGGTAGTGGTAGTGGTAGTGGTAGTGGTAGTGGTAGTAGTAGTAGTAGTAGTAGTAGTATCGTAGCTGCTGTAAGAGAAAGCTGTATGTGTGTGTGTGAGTTTGTGCGTGTGACCGTGGGATCACCTACTGACCGTGTTCGCATGCTTGTATGCCAGAATGTGACCTCTGTAATAATGTGATTCCCGTATGTGGGCCTGGAAGTGGAAAGAGGGAAAGGGTGTCGCGATGAAATCCCTCCATTTCTCTCCCCATGATAGAGCAGACAGTCTGGGAGCCTTTTCTTCTCACAGAAATTACGTACCTGTTTTAATATTTCTCGTCCGGAAGTGGCGAGATCCTAACCCGCACTCTTAAATGCAATAAGTTTAATCGGAATCAGTTCAGCACTGCCACGAGAAGAGAATTTATTTTAATGCACATCTGTTTAGTTGATACTTACGACTTGCAATGACCGCACACATTGTGTGAAAAGGAGCCTGGCCATTTTTTGATACAAATGAATGAACATGTTAATTTTGTAAACGTCTTTAAAAAGTGGGAGCGCAGTTATTTCGTAGCTACACTTTCGACCCTAATAAGGTACGTCTTCATTTTTACAAATAAAACACGCTAACCAACACGACATGCGAAGTGCAATGCACTCTACATCCGCGTTAAGTGAGGATTGATTCATACTGATGTTTCCTTCTCTCGCCTTACCAAAAACAGGCTGCCTAGGAGCGACATATCCGATACGTCTTGCGAAGAACGCCCCTACCAACTCTCAATGTCGGACGTGTAGAAGAAAGAGAGAGAGTTTTTATTGGCAAGGAAGGCAGGGTTGGTAGTCTGCAATCGACGTTCTCAGTAAATCGCTTCTGTGCTCCATATTAAAGAAAAAGCGAGAAAAAAGCGAATGCGAAGAAGCGCGATAGGAGGGCAGAAATAATGAATTCGCATGTGTACATGTACACGACACTCGAACGTTCGTAAACCCACCGTCAATATGGCACTGAGGGCTGCGTTGCCATGGTTGCACATCTAGGTCCAGGTCAAGGGCTCGAAATACGCCATCCGACAAATGCCCCTTGTCGATTCTCTTTCGGTATCGATCCAAGCCAGCCCCCAAAGAAGTCGGGATGACAGCTAGGAGACGGCCCGAATGCATACAGAAAGCAAAATTACGGGTTGGAAACCACTGGAAGACCCGAGCTGCTGATGGTTGATGGGAAGGATTTCTCTCCCCTTCGTTTGGATATTTGCCGACCTCACACTGCATGACCTAGAAGCAAACCACGCGGGCTGAGTATTTTTGACAAACCCTACTGAAAGTTTTCATATGTCGAGTTTTATAATTCAATAAGAAATTCCATAACAAATTTTATAGACTCATTTTGGAGTATATGGAGTCGGTGTGGACTGTATGGAAGCATGTGTGAAAACTTACGGACTCCATATGACCTCACGTACACTGAATGGAAATCATATAAAAATTATGCGGAGTGATTATGTACTCCCTACAGACAAGATATAGATTTCCATATATTTTCCATGCCTTATGGACCCCTTATTCCCATAGTTCTATATGAGCGGCTCATATGGAACGTTTCAGTAGGGAAGGCTTCACGTTGTCATGAATGTGCGTGTTCGTATAATGATTATGTTGAAACACGTAAACTTGGGGGGGGGGGGGGGGTAGAATTGTATATCGGCGGAAGAGGCTCCTTGTCCTGCCCTTATAAAAATGGTCTATAGACAGTCTATAGACTTCTTATTGACACTATTGACTACCTATGGATATTGCTTTTTGTCTATTCATCGTCTATAGACTGTGTATAGACAAAAGTCTACTAAAAGTGTATGGCCATAAATCTATAGATTGTCTATAGACTGTCTATGACATTTGTATTGCCTATATACTTTTTTCTATAGACAGTCTAAAGACTTTATCGACAGAAGTCTATAGACACTCTATAGACTGTCTAAAACTTTTTTTTTGTCAGGGTGCACTGTAAGCAGCCATGTCGGGACGGTGATGAAGTAGTCTCAGTTTAAATTGAGCCCACTGTATGCGACGCACTCTGAAAGAGTAATCGTTTTGACCATTTTCATTTGCTTTTTCTCCAAGGTCACTTCCGCGACACCATCGGGGACTACGACGGCCTCTTCCATACCCTGACGGCCGTCAACGCCTTCTTCGCTCTTATCTGGCTGGCTCGGGCCATTTGCTCCAGGAGGCAGTCCAGGAGCTCGGCGAAAGACGTGCCTCCATCAGAACTGGCGCAGTTGGAGACTGCCGTGCCCCTCAACGCCACCAACGACGCCAGTGAAGCGTGATGACCTGCTGTGCTCGTGTGTGTCGTGTGAGTGACTATGCGCGCTGGCGCAGGGACAGCCTCTTAACGATATCACTCGCTCGTGCTGACGGTTTCGTGTAGTGAGCTGTGAAACTTGATTCAGCGACGTAACATCTGCAAGTGGACTCTTCAAGCAGGCCTGCAGTGGGTGTAAATAATAATAGAGAAAAAAGGCCAGATAAACAATGAAGCCAGTGAGACCGTCTGCGGTAGCTCAGCTGTCCTGGTATTCGTCTCCAGAGCGGCCGCCGCGGCCTGGATACCAGGCCGCGGCGGCCGTATTTCGATGGAGGCGAAATGCAGAAATGTTCGCGTGTTGTGCGATGTCAGTCCACTTTAAAAGACTGCAAGTGATCAAAGTTCATCCGGAGCTCTCCGCTGCAGCGACCCTTTCTCCCCCCCCCCCCCCCCCCCCCCCTCTTTTCTCCATTAAAGCGAAACTCCGCTTCAAAAAGTGACTAAGTCTTGTAGCCACATTCGGGGTGCTTGCAAAGGTGACGCCATCTGGAAGAAGAAAATAAATAAAAGCAGTAGCCGTAGGTTGCTGTTCTCTTCTGAAAAAAAAATTTCCTTTATGGCCTCTTCAATGCCTTAATTTATCTGTAAAACTGTGTATGAATGGATTTTTGTTGATGCGCCTGGTTCATTAATTTTATTGGCAGGCGTTTGCGCGTTTATCAAAAATATAGAAGTTTGCAACTAAAGCGCAGTTTACCTTGTTCACCGAGAGCGGCGCGGCAATCCGTAAACGCCCGAATTTTGGCCACCTCGAACGACTTTTTATTGATACAAGGACAATATGGGAAGCTTCGCAACTGGTACTCCCTTCCTCATGGCATGGTTGAAGCGTTCACCAAGAGTGAGACAGTTACTGCGCATTTTCTTTGGTCATAAAACATTTCCATATGCAAGGCAGGGATTTTCTTTTCAATTTTCCTTTCCCGTAGCCCCAGAGACTGTTGGTCTATGTGTTAAAAAAAAAAAAGAAATGTACTTGTTTTTGGCAAGCACACATGATCAACGTTCAGAAGAGGATCTCTGCCCGGGACTGCTGCTAACCAGCAGGGCAGTTTATGGGACAGATGCAGTGTCAGGGTCCTGTGACAGTTTCTATACGAGTAATGGTCCGGCAGCGCCGGAAAAAGCTAGTTTTCAAACCGTCGCTGCAAAAAAAAAAAAAAAGTATTTGAAAACGACCGAACTTTCTGGCAGCTGCTGGCTAAAAAGCCTCTGCCACGCTGCGCTTTTCTTTTTACCTTATTTTACGTTTATTTTATATTTTGGGAAATTTCAAGCAAGAACCCTAAATCTTCTGCTTCTCTAGTCAGATGTCCATTACGGTATTTTTTTAATGCTTTTCTCTTTTTCTTCTTAAAACATTTGCGCATAAACATGGAATTATTTTCTTCTTGTTTGAGAATTTTTTTTTTAAAAACTCGGCAGCTGACATGACACGTCTGCCCCACCGCGGTCGCTCACTGTGGTTAAGGAGCTGAGCTACAGAGCTGGTGAACCCGGGTTCGTACCCTGCTATGGCGGCCACGTCTCGATGGAGGCAAATGGGGCCCCTGTACGGTGCTATGTCAGCGCACGCAAACAAACCGGTGTGACCAAAACTAACCTCGAACCCTGCACTGCGGCGTCCTTCATAGACTGCGGGTCGCTTCAGGACATTAAACCTCACAAATTACGCGACATCTATATTTGAGACGTCTGCCTTTTTTTTTTTTCTGTTTTGCATGAAGGGCATTGAACCTTAGAAATATTGAAGGCAAACCTTGCCTGAAGATTCAAAATAAATTTCTCCAGCATTACAGATGGCATGTACTTCATAAATTGCTTAAAAAGTAGCAGCGAATGTTTCTCAGTAAGCAAGATACTTGTCGTTTCTTCAAACTACCTGTTTGCGTAGCGAGATGGCTCTCGAAACAAGCATTCACGTTTGTATTAATAAGAAAACATTTTGTGGCTGCTTGTTGTGGCTCTGTGTGTGTGGAACGCTCGCTTGACGACTGTCGGCATGCTGACGTTATAAGAGAGTCGGTAGTTAAAAAGGGTACTCCCCGCATAAAGGTATTTTCTGGTAACGGAATTTTACCTAAATTTTCCGCACAACCAAGACGGTACCATGTGCAAGATGAATGGGGACCTTAGTTACGTGGAGGGTGCCCTGTTACTTTTTTCAGTCGAACCGTTATGAAACCACAGGATACCCACCCTGCATGTCAGAGACTCCTGGACTATGGCAGCCGCTTCTCGGCCTTGGGGCAGTAATTCGGTTTGATTTGGGGTCCATGATTTGGTTTAACGTCCCAATTTGACTCAGGCTATGAGGGACGCCATAGTGAAGGGCTCCGGAGCTTTCGACCACCTGGGGTTCTTTAACGTGCACTGACATCGCACAGTACATGGGCCTCTAGAATTTCGCCTCCATCGAAATTCGACCGCCTCGGCCCGGATCGAACCCGCGTCTTTCGGGTCAGCAGCCGAGCGCCATAACCACTGAGCCACCGCGGCGGCTAATTCGTCAGAGCGCTGATATCAACTACCAGACAAATATTTGTACGTGTGCTGAAAGCAGTCGCAGCTGCGATGCGGTACTTTGCAAGCACTGGCGTAAGCCCGTTGCACCGGAAAAAATGTTTATTTATTTGTTTATACATACTATCAGTCCAACCGTGACCAAGATAGATGTGGAAAACTACCATGCGAAATTGCTCAAACACCCAGACTAGAAGTACCAAAATCGGGTGCAATGTGGCATCCATATATACTACAATTGAACCTCGTTATAACCAAGTTGAAGGGGCCCGGGGATTACTACGTTATAGCTGTAACTTTGTTATAGCAACCCGTGTTTGGCCAAGCTTCCAAGTGTAGTCGTCATTCCTTCGTTTCACCCATTATTTCGTTATAACGAGGTTCGACTTACTCATACAACCAAGGGACGCTGAGGTCAAAACCCTCCAGTTTTTAGTCTTGGTAAAAACCGATTTACTGCTCTTTTTGTTCCTGTCAATCTTTGTTGGGCAGCAAAAGACGGCAATTTATTGCTGAGGAAATTGGATTTCAAAAATTTCCCACCTCTCGGTTTCAGTCCGCGATGTTAGGTCTGAGAAGGTCGACTCCGTGATCACTGTTTGAAAGTGAGCTGCTCTGCAGCCTAGCCTCAGGGATTCGTGTCGGAAAACTTAAATGACGCACCGCTGTCTGCCTCCGAAACTGGCCGCTGGTGGCGACACTTGCTCTTAATTTATGGGCTCTTCTAGGAGATAAAAACTCTGTTTTCGGAGACACAGCGTCTTTGTCATGAGAACGCTGAAGCCAATCGATACAGGCAAGCTTCGATTTGTCCTAATGTCCATTTGGCGCAAGTACGCTGGGGAGAACCCTCGTGTTGATCTTGTTGGACAAGTAACGTACGGCTGTATCACGTGCCCATGTGACTAATATTTGACTGACAGGGCCTCTACAGATTTATAATTGTCGCCATCCAGCCGAAGTAAATAGGATGTTTTGAAAGGGATTTACAAATGTGCTCCTTTTCGAGCAACGTAGCTATGCACGACAACGCCCGAATGGTAGCTTCTTAGTTTGTAGGCCGTCAGCCCAGTGCAAACCCGCTGCTCAGTACAACAGTCCATTTAATTGCGCCCGCACCTCACCCTGCTAGCAAATAAATAATGTCGCTAGAGAAGGCAGTGTTTGATTCCTTTGTCAGACTGTAAATGATACAGTTCGCTCCACTGTGATATTGAGAGGAACGATGGAAAGAAAATTAGTACGAGGAAAAAAAGAAAAAAAGAACCCTTACACTGTGGAATTTACCTTCAGCGGAAACTGGGGCTGCCTTTGTTCAGTAATGAGGGAACGTACAAACTTCGCATTCGGCATTACTGTAGTTCGCCAAAATAAAAATAAAAACGAAAATGGATTCAGCTGTAGAAACTGTGGAATTTCAAGAGGGACAATTTCTTAAAACGGTTCTGCTGTTTGAAAACGTGTCTGATGCGAAATTTTTTTTCGTGCATAAAGTTTAGGGAAAGGAAGAACATGCTGATTAAATTTATTATATGCACAGTGCGGAGAAATCTGCCGCGTTTTTCTGTGAAATTTATAAAGGTGCATGCATGTTGTCGAGCGGTGGGGACAACGTCATCTAGTAACAAACGAGGAAGTTAACATGAAAGTTACCTTATTCGGCTTACTTGCGCTCGCAAAGAATTTTACTCGGCAGCAGCAATAGCAACAAGCGTCCTCGACGGTCGTCGAAGAACAGAATTCCCGCTGCTCTCGGGCGCACTCAGTTTAAAGCTGACAAGGAACCTTCGAGATAACAGGCTAAACGCCACTACGAAAATCTCGGCTAATGTACGTAGGAGCAGTTTTGCGGGGCTGCGATAATTCTAGTTAAATTTAGACGCATCTGGTGCCACAAACAGAAAAGGCCGCGTGCCGATGGCTGCGAGCGTGAACAAACAAACAATAGAAAGCTTCGCGGCAACATCTAAACTATGGGGCTGTAGGATATATATATATATATATATATATATATATATTGATACATGCGCCGGTCGCACCGAACTGAAGTCGTGCACGTTGTTCGCATGAAGCCTTATCAAGACCGGCTACCTGACTGAACTGCGGTTCCCTGCAGCTGTGTTCTACCCTCTCGCTGTCTTTTCTCTCCTAGCCGCATCGTGTCGATGCTGCAGAAGAGGGGGGCAGTGATACATGCTTTCGAAGAGTCAGTAGTAGTGCATGCGCTAGTAGAGGAAGAAGTTGGTTGTCTCTCGCGCGCGCGCTCGAACCACTGAGGGACCGCCGCAGGTTTTTCGTCTCTGCGCCGCTGTTCTATTCGCGTTGCACGCTACAATATATATATATATATATATATATATATATATATATATATATATATATATATATATATATATATATATATATATATAGTTGTCAGTATTGAAAGTATATGTCAGTATGTCAGTATATATATATATATATATATATATATATATATATATATATTGGGAATTTGAGGAACGAAATTGAAACGAGATATTGAGAAACGAAGAGCGAAATTGAGAAACGCTTCATTTAGGTAAACATATATTGCTAGTCTACGTTTCGGACAGAGTCTTGAAAAAGGACAGGCGCTGTCCGAAACGTCGACTAGCAATAAATGTTTACCTAAATGAAGCATTTCTCAATTTCGCATTTTACCTCTACCAACCAAGTACGTTTATCTTTTTGTGCTATATATATATATATATATATATATATATATATATATATATATATATATATATATCAGCGTTTTAGCCAACGTTGTATGAAATAAATAATGATGTGAATTGTGCCGCATATATGCTTTGGAAGCAGAATCCGCGTGTTCTTCCAGTTGTTATACTATACCCAAGCGTCCCTCATAGCCTGAGCCGCTTTGGGACTTTAAACCCCCATAAATTAAACTAAACTAATACTATACCCAAGAGAAGCACGAAGTCTGCACTTGTCAAAATTCGTGCAGAAGAAGCGCTTCTTAATAAACATGATTGAAGAATGGAGCATCTTTTCTTTCTGGGCAAGTTTTGTAAACTCTGTCTATAAAAGCAAATCATACAGCAGCTTCTTACAAATATAGAAAGGCAGGAGAATCATGTCAGCGCGTCGATCTTTATTTAAACTGAAACGTTGATATTAAAATCCCGTAAAGCTTTTAGATAATGAGCGAATATTTAGTTGCCTTTCACACGCATTCACGATTATTATTTTGAACATTTTATCCGTCGCGGTGGCTCAGTGGTTACGGCGCTCGGCGCTGACCCGAAAGACGCAGGTTCGATCCTGGCCGCGGCGGTTGAATTTCGATGGCGGCGAAATTCTAGAGGCCTGTGTACTGCGCGATGTCAGTGCCCTTTAAAAACCACCAGGTCGTCAAAATTTCCGGAGCCTTTTACTATGGCGTTCCTCATAGCGTGTGTCGCTCTGGGACGTTAAATACCCATAAACCAAACCTAAACATTTTAATACTGACAACTGGTCCCGGACAAGCGGGGACTGAAAAAAATCTGCCCTTTCACTATAGGTTGAGGAACAAGTTCTTGTTCGGAAGCAATAAGAGAAATTTATCAGATATTCCTCGGATGAAAAACTGTAGCGCTCGAGACGAGGACACAACGAAGACAACACATGCGCTAACTTTCAACTGAATCTTTATTCAATGCACAAACAGTTTTTAAATACTGCGCAAGCATCAAAATATCTTCCCACGAGCCTATCACACCGCAAGTCACTTTTCACAATTTGTACAAGCCATCAAGAAAAATCATCTCCTTCTTTGATAAATATACAGATGGGATGCTTACATACTTTGCTTTAACAATCTCCCGTGTTGGCTGTTTCCTGCTTTTGTTAATCACCTGGCATTCATCGAACTTCGGCATGCATGCATCTGGTTTACATTCCTCACAGTGTTCTGAAAGATTGCCTTTTTTATTTTCTATATTCCTATTGTGCTCCCGTAGCCTCTCGTTTAGGCACCTCCCGGTTTGGCCTACGCACACCTTACCACATGACAGTGGCAAGGAATACACAACACCTTCTGCGCAGTCAACAAATTTCTTGCTGTGATTCTTTGTACAACTTGCACGCGTCTTGTAAGACATGCACTGACGCTTGTGGTAACTTAAGTGGAGGCGACGAAATAGAAGCAGAGCATTCTTGTCAACTAAAGCGAAGGAAACGGCTACGATCCATGTCATAGTGAAGAGCTCCGAATGTATTGCGACTGCCTCAGGCTCTTCAATATGTGCGCCGAAATCGCAGTCTACGGCATTCGCGTTTTGCCTACGCCAAAATGTTGCTACCGCGGCAGCGTGAACATGCAATCCCGTGCTTAGGGAGTTCAACGCCGGAAACCCACTGCAGTGGGTATAAAGGGGTCACAGTTAGTTTACAGCTGTAACCTGGTTTGCAAAATGACATTGAAAAGAAATTCTGCTGTTGAAAAAATATCTGCCTGCACGCCGATGTCAAAACAGCTGGGCCCAGTCGCACGAAACAAAACTAGACAATCTGGTTCCTGTTCTACTGTTATTCGCAGTCTCGTTGCAAACTACGCTATCCTTGGGAGACAAAACCGCTTGCACGAAGCAGTGAGACTGCCATCAAGACTGCGAATTGGCGAGTGAAGGATTCTACGACCTAGGCTGCACGCAGCGGACAAGCTCACAGCCTGGTCCTGCAATCTGCTTGCCCTAGGTGCGGTTTCCAGGTGCGGTCACAAGGTGCGGCCTCCAGGTCAAAGTCAAACTCATTTTATTCAGGAAACAGTAATAGGTGCCTAGGAGGCAGACTTAAAGGCAAATTAATGCCTGACTCAGTGTCGGCCCCCTTCCAAAACACATCACTCAACAGCAGGTGCAGTCACATCGTTGAACAAGTTTCGATCAACATAAAAGGAACACATTAATACAGCATAGCATACAGGGCTAAGTCATACTGCGAGGAAACAAACAGCTAAAATAAATGGCATGTGGTCATAGGCAGAGAAAATAAACAAGCGGGAACAATTAAACATTCACAACACAAATCATCTGGTATCTACTTGGAACCCAGAAAATAAAGGAAATAGTCAAAATTGTGTGCTAAAAAAATGTCTTAATGTTTTTTTTAAAGGCTTGAGCTCAAGAACTGTCAGTAATGATATTCATAACCATGGCGTGCTTATTCAAGAAGTTAGGAATCTGATATGTTAACTTTTGTGTTCCGTAGTTTGTACGAATCCGGTCTTTGTTATAAATGGTATGCCGGAGATTGTACATGTGTTCTTTATGAAGATATTTCTCTATGAACGATGATGCATTCTGTTTGATTTGAGTGTATATAGCTACTGCTAGTTGTTTACATATGGTGCGGGAACAAGGTGCGGTTTCCAGGTGCACGCAACTAATCCAGGCAACGCTTTTTGGCAAAGTATATAGGTTGCTGTTTGTAGCCCACGTCATATCGATGCTGACACGTTGGCCGATTTAGAACGAGGGTCAAAGACAAAGAAGTGCCTGAACTCAGCTAGAAGCGTTAACACAGCCGCTCCGAAGTGTCCTCCATTGAGAAAACCGCGCGAGCGTGGGAAATGGTCCCTGGCGCGTACGGCGTTGTCAGTTTTGTAACCTACATGCCCGTTGTACCGACTGCTAGCCATACCGTCGTCTAACCAAAGGTAGTCTTGTCAAACGGCCAGAGAGGGCTGTCAGTTGGAAACGGCCAGCTCCTCTCGAAGCCAACATTTCTAACTGCCCTTATATTTGATCCGAGGGCTAATTGCCTCCAGCGAACCGAAAGAACGAGCGTAGGGATAATTTTGGAAAAAGAAACCGAGAGGAAAAAAAAAAGATGTCGGCACGTGCACACTGTTTTGCGGAACAAGGCCGCAGCTGCCGCACTTGTATAAGCGGCCGCAACCGGCGTTGTGCGTGCCTGCCCCCGGGACTTGCATGCGTGCCAGTGTTTATAAAACGCGGTAAATGTAGCCCTAACGGCGCGGAGCTCGGCGTACTTGTTATATTGGTAGTAGTTGTGACAAGAAGCTAGCTGGTACGGGCACGGATGAAAATGTGAAGCATCTTTGGTTGCTGAACTGTGCCCTTAAAGGTGCACTGAAGAGGATTCTGAACTTGTCTTTTTGCCGCGGGAACTCGATCTACACGTTCCTAGCATTCTTAGAAACTGCAACTTATTGTCCTGTATGGCCGATTTCCCTAATTAAATCGAATTAACGTCCGGCTCCAGCCTTTTTTTTTTAATTCTGCCTCGTACGATGGGCGGAGTCGACCAACGCGTGAAGTTCCTTTCAGTCAGCTCCGTGTAGGCTTTGCTTTCGCTTTATTTTGTTTTTTAGGTTTTCTTGAATAAATAGTTTCATTCGCAGATAATATAGCCGCAAAATAAGCCCGCAGAAATAAAAATACGCGCGGACTATTTGCTAGTACGGACTACTACGTATTACTCCGCCGATGGCAGAGCGGCAAGCCGCCACGGGACTGGGTGAAATGCACTCCACACGTTGGTCGACTCCGCCCACCGTACGAGGCAGAATTCAAAAGAAAGGGCGGGAGCCGGCCGTTAATTCGATTTAATTTGGGAAATCATCCATACAGGGCAATAAGTCGCAGTTTCTAAGAATGCTAGGAACGTGTAGATCGAGTTCCCGCGGCAAAAAGAAAAGTTCAGATTCCTCTTCAGTGCACCTTTAAGGGAAGGAAAGTTCGGCGGTGGTGTGCATTATTCACACGTTCACTTGGCATTCGCCGCGATCTCGGAGCGTTTCCGGATCTCTGGTCGTCGTTGGCTCCAAACTTTCCGGACCAGGCGCTCGCTATGTCCTGCTAGCTCCCGAACGGCGTAAAGCACAACGGCGCGCCATGGACGCGATCATTCGCGAACAATATATCGTATATTACTTTTCGGGAGATATTTCCCATGTATCAAACCTCTCACGGCCGATATCCACCCCCTTTAAAGGCCTCAAGAGGGCGGAGGAGCGCTGGCTTCTTCGCCTCTACACTAACACTGTAGTGTGCACTGCAGTGCTTAAACATTTCCACTCGGCCTTTTCAGGCGAGTGTCCACACTGTGGGGAAGTGTTTGCGGACACGTATCAAATGGTGTGATGATACCCTGCCAATCCTGCTTTCACCATCCCACCCGAGAGGACTGGGAGGCTGCCCTGCTCGGCTTCTCAACTCTCCAGGACCAACGAGCCCTGGTGACAAGAGCCCAGGCCGCTGCGGAAGCCACAGGGGTCCAGGACTAGGGATCTCTCGAGCCCTTCAGGCCCGGTCCAAGCAATAACTCTTTTGTAAGTAGTACAAATAAATGTTTTACATCACCACCGCCACCTACAGCTTGTCCACCCGCCGTCTTACATTCAAGTGCAGCAAGGCCACTCGAAGGCAGCGATAATGACAGCTTCACTGCTGCCAAGCGACTGCTGGCGACCACCATACAGCCGCATTCTTTCAGCCGCTTTATACGTCGGCCGTAAAGAAAAGGCCAACTTTCTCTTCTTTCGCAACTGGCAGGCCTGAGTAGTTTCACTTCTGTGGCTTGTTTTTCATCACATCTTTCCGTGCGCGCCGACAGCAAACGCCGCAAACCGCTGACTGGCGCACGGTGCTTTACATCTCAGGTATGTTGAATTGGAATAAGGTTCAACAAGGGGAAGCTTTGGGCCAGTTGGTCAGACTTGAATTGGAAGTTTAACGGCGCCGCTTATCAGTTCTGGAGGAGGGTGGGCGCTTGGGCTGCTATATGGGCGATGATAGTTATTTACACGGTGTCGTCGCGTTTAATGCATAGTCAAGCGGTCGCGTCAGCTGTGCTCGCTGGAGAGCGAGTGAGATGATTCGCCCTTTATGCGTATAATAAGGCAGATCCAAGGCATGCACTCTCGAGGGTCGTGCGGGCTAAAAAAAGATATCGCATTCAGTGCAGCAATGTATATTATAGGATGTATCCAGATAACAGCTGAAATGCTTACATGGCTATCCAAAATATTCATGAGACGTCAAGGGCGCCATTTTGTGGTGTAACGCGCAGCTACATCTGTGCAAAGCGAAGCAGGGGGTGATAAGCAGGCTGAATATCATTAAGCCTTTCGCTGTGCCACATGCCGCATAAAATGGCCGCCACTGTGACGTCGGTGAATATTCCTCGTAGAGTGGATGCATGCACAGCTGCTTGCGGCAAGAGTGGCAAGAAGAACTGCAGCTGAACCTGGTTATAACGAAGTTGAAAGAGCCCAGCGACTACTTCGTTATAGCCCTTGTTGACCAAGATTCCAAGAGGAATCGTTGTTTCTTCGTTATGTCCATTATTTCCTTATGAACGTTTCGTTATTGCGAGGTTCCACTGTATTATTTTACAAGTTGCCCCATGCTGTCTGAACAACGAAAGGCACACGACTGCAAGACGTCAAGGACACATGCACCCCGCACCCGGCCGTTAGCCTGGTGCAACGTGATGCGGTTATTAGCTTGGCAGAATTAATGAAAGTTTGGTAAGCTAGTTCCCCCAAGCAAAAAACTCTAAATGAATGCCCTGCGTAAGTCAGTGTGTTGGCTAAACCACGCCTTTTGCTTACAAGACCACAGTTGCCCGTTTAGAAACAGTTCGTTGCGTGATCATCATCATCATCGTCATCAGCCTGGCTACGCCCACTGCAGGGAAAGGGCCTCTCCTATGTCTCTCCAATTAACCCTGCCCTTTGCCAGCTGCGGCTAACGTACCCCCGCAAACTTCTTAACCTCATCCACTCACCTAACTTTCTGCCGCTCCCTGCTACGCTTGCCTTCCCTTGGGGAATCCACTCCGTTACCCTTAACAACCAGCGCTTATCTTGCCTTCGCATTGCATGCCGTACCCAGGGCCATTTCTTCTTGATTTCGACTAGGATGTCATTAACCCGCGTTTGTTCTCTGAACCACTCTGCCCTCTTTCTGTCCTCTAATCTTATACCTATCATTTTCCTTGAAAAAAGGAAAAGCGTTCAACTTAAAATGAGGACAACGCAGCGAACGTCGCGTGACCACTTGAGGCTAATTGCGTCGTTAGGGGAAGAAGCCTCCTCCCCTCTGCAGAGCGGCGGCGACAAAAAGAAGCTGTCATAACTTTCCCACGGGCACGATGGTCCACCCTATCTGGAAACCGACCCTTCCACTTTCCTGAAGCGACTAACGACGGCGGCAATCTCCATTCACCTCTAGGAAGCACCTTGGTTTGAAGGAGGTGGCATTGGGGGACGCGGTACTTCTAGTTAACCCTGGTTAACGACCGATCCAACCAGGGCCTCTTTGCTGTCATACTGAAATTTTCGCCGCCACCACCAGAAAAGCTGGGAGACGGAGACAGGATCGACATCGCCATCGGAAGTGCGGGCCCTCGCCACCGGAACCCCAGCCAGGGAGCTCCGCGGCACCGCCTTCTGAATAGTGCGGCTCCCAAAGTCATTTTCAGTGACCCCATGATTGGACATTAATAAAGTAGAGAGATTCACCTGCTAGGGATTTCGGGATCTCGGACTGCATTTAAGCAGCCGGACTGCATGTGTCAAAGGCGTACCACTCACTGACTTGCTTACTTCTCGTCTTTTCTCAAGTGCTCTCATCTGCGGAACTTGACTGCTGCAAAATATATAGAATAAACTCTACAGCCTTTTTCAGCACTCGCCGACTCTCGCTACTCCGTCTCCGGCCGCACCGTCCCTGACCCGATCCTGTCAACGAGCATGGGCCGCAACATCGACAATGGCAGCACTGTGCGGCTTGAAGCGATCCAATGAACTCTTAAAGGGATCTGCGACAGTTTCCCGTCGTCCTAAGGAATGCTTTTTGTGACGTCAGCATCATGAGCCTAGTGTCGCGCGGCTCGTCAGCGCGTCGTCGCTCAGCAGCTCACCTTGGCAAAGACATGCTTGTCTGATGAGGCTTTTATCTATTCCATTAACTACGCGAACGTCACTGAAAACGTGAGCGCGAACGATGACTTCCTGAAGATCCGGGGCTGCGCGGCCGAGAAGCTGGGCGAAGGCGTCGACGGCGAGAGGATAGCGACGCGTGAGCTCCCAGTGCCTAGATGACTTAGAGGCGTCAGGATCAAGATGCCCGCGCGCGAAGTCGAAGCCGCCGGCTAACCACGATGGCGAACCCGGGCATTTGATCAACTTTTCAACGCCAATCCGTACAACGTTGCGTGTTCCTTCAGCGGCATACTCTCAACAGGGCAGCGACTTTCAATGGCAGCTGCATGCGGCTCGTTCCTTAGTAACATCACAGGGAAGTTTAGTTCAGCGACCATTAACGCTTAAGCTAGCCGCAACTTTTTACGGTCCCAGAAACAATTATTTTTGCTTCTTGTCGGCTCTTGTGACCAACCTTTCGAAACTCCTCGTAGCACCACCTCGAAAGCTTGTATAGCCGGGTACAACTCAAGAACGCAGCTGCTTTTCCCCGCCAAAGGGTCACCTTCCAGCCAATGGCATAGGCAGACTCTCATGACCCTGCTATTTTGACAAAGAAAGGAGTGGTAGATTAAAAGTGGTAATCCTTTCCTTCTATGGTCTGGGATAGACCACTCTGTCCGTTGTGGCGCCGCTGCCGGCATTGTCCCGCTAGCAGGGTAATGAGAATCGACCGACGCCATTGGCTGGAAGGGGGGGGGGGGGGGGGGTGTCCTTTGACGGGGAAAGACCTCTACGTCCTTGATTTGTATCCGGCTATAATAGAAGAGGTGGCTAGCAGGCACTAGATTAACAGAATGTCCAAGGTGTGGGGAAGAGGTTACGCGGTTATCAGCTCCTTTTCACGCTTCTAGCAGCTATCAATAAGAGTAGGGGTCCCTCCACATGCTGTTATGTAATAAATCAGTTGCGTGTTTTGCTCTGCTGTCTCATCGCTCGTGTTGGGTGTGGTTTGCGCGTGTCGTGCACAGACTGCCGCCTAGAAACCACGTGTAAAAGGCCCATAGCAACGCTGTAAGAACATGCAAAGAAAACAAGAACAGTGCCACTTTGCAATAACTAACGCAAGAAGCAACAAATATCGCGCACTTTATTTCCTTGCAGCTGCGGAGAACCTTAAGGACAGCTAATGAAACCACGCGATTCTAGGAAAATTTCGAGACTTGATGGTGATTAATTGTGTTTTTTTATGGCGTAGAAGTCGTGTTGGCTACAACGTGGCAAGGACGAGCGGTCTTTGCCAAACGTAATTGAGAAAGAGCGCCTGTTTCTCAGCCGTATATTGGAGCCCTTGAGGCGCCCCTTAAAGCCCGGGAGACATGCGACGTTTTTTTCGACGACATTCCCGCGCCAGGAAACGTGGCGGCGCAACGCCCGGCTGGAGATACACGGAGAGAAGAAGCAGCAGCGCGTCGCCGTGTATCCCTCGGCGCGAAAGCAGTTGTGATCAAGAAGTGGCAAATACCACTGAGCAATTAGGTCCGTGAGAGCAGCGACGCTGACACTTCTGTTAAAATCATGAAAGTGTTCACTTCGACACTAATATATTTGCTTTAGCACGCGTGCATAAGTATCTGTAAGAATTTGCGTGCTCGAATGCATGGCGTCGCGTACTACCTTTGGGCGCCCGCTCAGCCGCAAATACAACCGGCTGCGGTTTTTTTCGACACATTCGCTTCTGGAAGGTAATGCAGGCATTTAGATATACGAATTGGCCGTGTTCTCTCTCTAAAAAAAAAAAAAAAAAGAAGCGTCCTTTCATGTCTGATGTAGCGCTTATTTTCACGACAATAACATCTCCGTGCCAAAATCACTGCGTAGCTCGTCGGCCATGGCGGCCATGCTGGTGTGACTGCAAGCAGGGGCAGCCAAACCGGAAGAGCGAGCTTTCTGCGCTGCTAATTAGCAGCTCGCTTCAGCTGCCGCTTCCGGTCATACCGGACGTCGCACGTCAATATCTGGCGGAAGCACATCGGCGGCGGCGGGCGTTTATCTCGAGAAGAGATGAGGCTTGGGCATGTTGGTATGACATACTTAAAGGAAATAAATAGCGCACAAGAGAAGACGGGACAAGCGAGGAGACACAGGCAAGCGCTAACTTTCAACAGACGGTTTATTGCAAAATCGGGAGCATATATACGCCGGGCGTCGAGTGCGCGCCGCCGGGCGAAAATCGTCGACTTGCAGACGTAAAAACGCTCATGTATTGCGGCCTTAAAGGCGAAAACGTCTCGAAAGTCAAGGGCAGTGGTTCTTCTTACTTTACACACTTAGAGCTTAAGGCATGTCATCAGTGCTCCCCAACACAGCTAAGATACAAATGCCACGGCCGGGTTACTTTCGGTTGTTGTTGTTGTTGCGACTGAGAGAAGAATGAAAAGGAAATTGCACGGGCCTGCCAACTGGCTCCAGCCGAGCCACCACCGCTGCCACGTGCAGATAGAGGAGAGTTAAAAGATCAGAGAAAGAGAAAAAAGAAAGGAAAAGACGCGCGTCGCAGCAACAACCGCGTCCGCCGGAGCGGACGCTGGCTGAAAAAACAGATAAGCGGCCGTAGCCGCGATTCGTCACCACCTAAAGACTGCAGGTTTGGAAACCGTGGAAACGGTCTAACTTGTGCTAGTTGTTGGTGGCAACTACCATTCGCTTTCAGCAATAATACGTCAGCATGTTTAAAAAAAATTGGAGGGGATCCTCCGCCTTAAGGGTATGACGTTAAATTCCATATATGCAGAATTGGCCACTCTCTAGTTGACATTCACAGATCCCTGGGAGCCCTCATGCTACTGCTGGCGCAGTGGTGCAGCGGTTAAGCGATGCGCCACTGTTCTGCGACGGTAGGGGCTGCCACCGCGGTGGGGTTCGTTTGTTGCTCAGGTAGCTCTTCCCGAGCAACCTCTTGCGACCAATCAATAATTTAACTGCCACCTTCTACGGTGGGCAATTTACTCACATTCCGGTGGACAGGTTGTGATGACGACACAATGTTACGTCACTTGGGTGGCCCATCTGCCTCCTATAGGTTGCTTCTCTGGAGATTTTTCGTGGATTTTTCGCTCACGGTCGACGAAGCCTGATGCCTGCTTTGCGGCCCACATGGCTACCGGGTTGTAGGGCAACCTGCCGGGAGTGTGCACCTGGCAGGCCATCACTTGGATGCCTTTTGATCAAAGCCTTCAAGGTAAACGCCTTTAGGTCAGTCCTTTGCGCTAAAGGCCTTTAGGCCAAAGACCTTTAGGGTAAACTCCGTATGTTAAATGCCTTTAAAGTTAAGACCCTAATGATAAATACCTTCTGGGTAAAGGCATTTAGGTCAAAGGCCTTTATGGTAAAGGCCTTTAAGTGAAGTGTCTTTAGCGCGTAAGACCTCAAGTGCCCATCGTGACTAGTGCTAGCGCACGATATTCCGCGCTTGGCCATGCTAAACCGTGTGCTATTTTTTCTTAGTTTATGCAGAATGTACACAGCCACATTCTGCGCAAAATGGGGCGAGCGAACGTATACTTAAAAAAGGAAGAGGCATGTCACAGCCAACATACAGACGTATGCCCAACTTTGATGAGTTCTTGTTGCATCGTGACAAATGTCAAAGGAGAGGCGGTGAATAAAGTTATAAAAGCTAAAACCGCGTGTCACGCATGAAGAATTATATTTAAGCGCACGTGGCGTTCCAGCTGGGCGTCATATGTCAGCTGCAGCATCCGTGTGAAATGTGACATTTCAGTGCATGAGATACGCATGACGATTCGCACCGCGGGCGGTCGGCAGCGTCCATCTTGCAGGCCGTTGTCAGATATTTTCCTTCGCAGATCTCGTGGTATGTACACGTCGTCTATTCTCGTAATACCTGTACTAAAATAGATTTTTGAACGCGTATCGAGCCAAAGGTTTTCTCACTAAAATTCCTGCCGTCCGTGTGCTGCTTGCTACACGAGATTTTAATTCATTAATGCATTCTGGCGTGTCTGTGGCAGGCTTTTCACTGTGTTTTGCGTTCAAACCGCACAATTCACCTGGATTACACCAAAGAGGACCGATGAATTAGGAAGCGTCCACTCTACGCGACAGCGCAGGTATAGGCGAATGGGTTATGCACGTTATCGAAGTGAGCATGGAAGAACAGAACAAAAGAAAGAGCTCTTTCCTTGTGCGACCGGCGGAAATAGAGACAGGGAGAGGATAGCGAGGAGAATTACATAGAGGAGCGATGGCGAGAAACTTATGTTCATCAACAATTCAGGGTCTTGCACCTTGGATACAGTTTACATTTCTGACTAAGGCGTCGCGACAATCTGCAAGTCACCGAATTTTGGCCTGAGCTGACAAAGAAGATTGTTTGCACAGAATACAGGGGCCTCCATAGGCATTCGTTTGGGACGCTCTTCTGTTGCTGCTGTAGCCAATGTTTCAAGCGTGGGCATCTGTCATTGGAGTTCGGTTGAAAAGCCATCCGGGTCGACTGTATAAGCAGCGATGACATGGGAGCTTTTCAGCACCACCGAGACGCGAGCTTGTGTACCGTCGTGCGGAGCGCTTGCGATTCTTCATGCGGTTGAAAAAAAAAAAAAATGGAGAGAGAGATAGAGATAAAGAGTGAAAAGGTTTGCTCTGCGTTCTTGGTCCGAGTCACTAGTGCGTGGGTTTCCGCCCATCGCTCCAGAATGGTGGGCACGCGCTAGCTGCCTAGTGACGTCAGCGCGCTCGTCGCTGGCTGGCCGAGCGGCACCCAACTCGAACATCACTTGAATTAATTATGAAATGCGACCCTGGAGCCAGTTGTGCTGAAGTTTGCCTCGATATATTGCTTCCTATTTAATGCTAGCTTTTTGAAAAATAATTCTTGCAATCGATAAAATTTTACTAGGCTTATGTACTTGCCGAAATTTGAGAGGAAATAAAGTGAGGCAAATATTATACTTGTGATAATGTTAATAGTAACGCATTCCAGTAGAGTTTTTGTATTTAAGGCTCTCGAAAATTATAGTCGGTAGGCGCTGCACAGTGAGAGCGCTTGCGGTGCTCATATAGCTCTTCTGACAAACACTTCGATGCTTCAAGGAAAATAAGGAAGTGCTCTAATACAATGCCGTGCTATCACGCCCATTAGTTGAATGATTCTGTTGTGAATCTGTACTGAAGGGTCCTGATAACCGGTCGCTGTCAGAGCACATGACTTCAGTCAGCTGTCAGAGCACAGGCCTTCAGTCAGCAGTCACGAAAGCTTGTCACGCACTTTTGAATTTGTAGACGTCGTCGAGCATGAGCAGTACGATGTGACAATGCTGAGCATATTCTGCTGTGCGCGCACATTTTCTACGCTTTTCCTATCCCGCCTTTGACACCTTGATTCAGGTTTCTGCTTCTCTTAATGCAGGATAAGCAAATGAAACTCCTCGCAAAGGCCCTTCCCTTCTCCCTTTTGTCTTCTCTCTGTCTCTCTTTTTCGAAACCTTGGTTCACCGCCCTCGTGCGGATAACCTCTCGCAAAGGACATCACACCCCTCCTACCCTTCCCACCCTCTGAATGCAGTGCCTCATGACCTACTAACGTCGCTCTAATACTAACATCGCTCTAATACTAACATCGCTCTAATCCACCCATATGAGGACGTTAAAGACTGAAACATTTGTAAACGTTAGCCTGCTTCTCCTTTATCAGTTTAACGTGTATGTTGTTAAAGCCAGAACCATCGCATGAAATGTGCGCATGTCCGCTTCAAATGACGTCGTCGCATTACAAGGTCACACGAACCATTGCCAGCGTTCACATAACCTAATAAAAACACCTGCGCATAACCATGGACTTCTTACACTACGTGAAGGTATTAACAGCTAACTCTAAAGCGGTTTTGTATTACTTGAATACTATTTCCTTTCTTTTTATAGCGAAAGCTCTACTTATCCCGTACAAAGCTGAAGGTCATGTGGCTTTGAAATTTGACCTTCAAGCCAGGAGGAGTGGAGGCTTGGCTCTGACGTCATGCCACGTCACTCACCACGCTTCGCCACATCTCATGATCTTTACGCTATGGAGAGGCGTCAGTTCGAATAACCATGTTTAACAGAGCTTTCGCTCGTTTTACTAGGCTCAGCTGAGTTGAACCGCAGCTAAATTTTTTTCTTCAGTGGCGCGGTTATATCACGTTGAAAATGACTCCAACGACTCCATATTATCTTTTCAAGGTCCTTCCTCGGGGACACGGTCACTTCCAGTTGAGCATCGTAGCCGCAGCGACGACACTGCAGTCTGCGTTTGGCGTTTCGGTCGAACATGAGGCAGGTCGTGGTTCCTTCCGTCCTCCCCATTATCTTCATGCTCGTCTTTCTTTTCTACGTGGTGAAGGTGAAGAAGAAAGAAGGTAAGTTTAGGCTGTTGGCCTCTTAGTCGCTCTTGTCATCTCCGTGCAGCAGATTATGTATTTCTAGCAGAAAAACAAAGCACATCCCGAACCATAATATGACCTTTCTTTCTTCAACGGAAGCATCTTGCTTCCGTTGATTTTTCTTGTTTACTGCTCCTGTAAGGAAACAAAATAACAAAGCTGTCGGTTGGCTTACATGCCGTTCCCATGGTCGGTGCGTAAGGCTGTTTTCTGAACAAAGCAGATTACAGAAGTTGTATCACTAGGAGACGTAAAATAAAAAGACAAGCTTGCTTCATTTAGCGAAATTTGATTGACAGTAACATTTAATTTAATTTAAATGCCTGCAAGAGATGGTATCGGCATTCTTAAAGGCGCAGCATGCAACATACTTTCTCTATGTGAACTAGTGAATGAAAGCTGGCTAAAATAAAACAACCACATGTTACTTAGAAATGACGCAGAAGAGATGTACGCTACATGAATAAAGTGTCAGATATACTACATTTTAATAGTAACTATTAAGGCAGTTTGCGACTTTGGCTCCTCTTAAGAGTGATAATTTTGTCAATTAGTTACAAAACCATCAAACAGCTCCAGGAATAAAAAAAATACGACACAAACAGAAAACATGAGCAAAAAAGTTTGGTACAGAGTTTATTGATTATAAGGCCAGAGAAGTCGGCCCGAAAGATGAGTACAAAAATTAGTGCATATATCTGGAAACATCCCTTCTTTTCGCACTAATATATCGCCTTTCTCCCCTTCTTCTTTCAACGGGGTCTTCCATGCACGGTTTCTTCGTCAGAAGTGACTGCGGAGCACAGCCTGGTTAACGGAACCGACGTACGCAAGACACTTTACTCGACACCAAATACGACAGCAGCGCAACAAGAGTGGGAGCAGAACTTGGAGTTGGCCCATGACGTCAGTAACTACACAAACGTTACCAGCGCCACCAAAGTGATCAGGGGTTGAAGTGTCATATGCGTCGAGGCGGTCATAAGCGCTGTGGCAAGGAACATTGCCATTGCAACGGCAGACTTATGAAGACCCGATTTTTCCAAACCCGGTAAAAGCTGAAGTATTTTCTGAGCCATAGGCTTTGGGGCCATCCGAAGCTGAGGATCATAACAAAAAAAAAAAAAAATATAGCCCTTCTTGCCGTGAGTGCACTTTCCGCCATATTGTTCACACTGAGCGAAGCTATAGCGTGCCGTCGGTTGCATGCCCGCAGCGTTCCAATCCAGCTGTTGTAGTTTTAATTGTGGGGACCACATCAGGAGAATGTAACGAATTCGCTAGAAATGGTTCAGCATCATTGTGTTTGCTTTATTTTCTTTAACAACAATAGAACTGCGGAGATAACCAATACGAAGGCTAGACTTGATCTTGTATGCATCGCGTCTCGTCATAAAATACTTCGCCTCTGTCTTTTTTTCATAAAACATTTCCTCCTATATGCCCCTACGTGAAGAATTTTTATCGCCCCAACATTACGTGTCACCTCGGATAGATCACGCTCATAGCATTGGAATATCATTTTAAGAGGGAAAAAAAACTTCTTTCACGGTTTCAGCCCTTACATCAAAGAAACGGAACCACATTGCTGCATCACTGTTCCTCACCATCGCATTTATACAAGACTGCATTAGTTAACACTATAAATAGCAATTTTTTTCCCTACTATACGCTCAGTGTGATATTTTCCTTCAAACTTTTATTTCTCGTAGCCACAGCACGCTTTATTGCCTTTTGGTCGGGGTCATATCTTTAAAATAAACAAAAACGAGAAATTATTGTCATTTTTGAAGAGCGTAAGATTACTTCTGTAAGATTTAGACAAGTATTATTTCATTTCATAAAAAAAAAACTCTCAAGTCTTTTCCAGCTGTGAATGAAGCCGTTACCGCCACAACATTGAGCGCTTCAGTTAAAAAAACAATTTGAACTGCTTTGCAGGGCTTACTATAAGAAAGAATGAAGGGGAGTTATGAAGGAATAATGGTTACGGCAAAAAAGAATATACGACTCTTTTTTATGAAATGGGTTTTAGTTTACAAATGGAAAAAAATGGCAATATTAAGAAGTTAGAAGATTCTCCTCATAGGCCTGTTAGTGAGCAAAAACTACTTGTGTGAAATAGAAATTTATATTAGTTAAAACGCATTTTGATTCTTGGCCGCTTGCGTTTCCTAAACTCCATTACGACATACTCTCCTGTTGTCGCAGATTTATTCCTGGAGCTACGAACGAATTAAAGCAGTAAAAAAAATAAAAGAAACAGTCCTTCGCTGAATAGCAAATATAGAGCTGGCTTGTTGTCGGTACCCTGCACTGAGAGGAATGACAGGTCGTCGATTGCCGCCTAGTAGGAACTGTATTCAGATCTCCCCGGTGTGACATGTTGACGACGGGGAATTCCAAGGTAGCTTTGAAGAAGTGTGTGCAATGTTCACTCGATTCGGACAATCTTCAGCCCTGAACGCCACATCGTAGACTGCAAGGACAGCGTCTCCAGGCTTTTAGAGCTATCGCCCTCAGACATCACGCTCCGTCGAGCACGTACGCATTGAGGAGAAGAGCACGTGCGCACGGCGGGGAAATAATGAGGTCGATACGAGAGGAATTAAGATAAGATGTGTGTTCAAGGGTAAGGCCAAACGAAGCAACTGGTTTTTACCGTTCTTCTTGAAACTCGGTAAAACAAGGCGACGTGACCCAGACGCACACGTGCACGGATGCGAGTATCAGCATAAAACTTTCGACTCCAATATGTAGGTCACGTTCACTGAAAAGCAAGACGTCTAGTTGGGATAGTGCACGCTCGCATTTCTTCTGTTATCTGCGGCTCCCTGGTCTGACCTGCAGTATGTAAAAAAAAAACAAAAAAAAAACGAGCGGTATGGTTAGCCTTGTTTTCCGCAGGTATTTTTTTCTTGGAAAAGCCCAGCCTGGGCTATGCATCTTCGCTTTGTCGAAGTAGGGTTGTGTACACTGGTGGGATTAAGCTGTTTATGCAGGCACCTTAGTAAACGGGGACTGTCGGGTGCTATTTCTGTCGATAGAATCTTTCTTTGGAAACTTCGTGCTAGGAAAGGCAATGCCGAATTACTACCGGTTGCAGAGACCTACGCGGGAAGAAGATGAGACATGCGAAAAGTCGAACAAGGTTTGAACCAACCCTTACAAAAATGTTTCCGACAGTCAATAGACTTCTGTCTATAAAGTCTATAGGCTCTCAATAATCAAAATTTGGAGAACAGTCTATAGCCATACAAATGCAGTCTATAGACAATCTATATATTTATGAACATGCTCTTTTAGTAGACTTTTGTGTCTAGATAGTCTATAGACTATGAATAGATGGAAAGAAATATCTATAGGAAGATAATATAGTCTATAAGAAGTCTATAGACTGTTTATAGATCATCTTTGTAAGGGTTAAGTCTCGGCGGTCCCATTTTGTCTCCATTGAACTGTAGAAACATTCGTGAAAAACAGTATTACTCACGTCTAGCCCGGCGTTGTAGCCATGTCTATGCCATGTTTTGCCAGCACATCATACGCTGGATTAGGAGCGACAGAAAAATGTGCCGGAGTTGCTTTGTTCGTGGCGCAAGCCAACACTCCCACGAAGCAAGATGCTAGTTCTGAGAATGGCGGTTGTGTGGGACTGCATATTTGTGCCTCCATATATATTGTAACGTTGGTAATCAACGGCTGAGGGTCAACAGCGGGTCAACAGACGTGCGCTTCCTGATCACTTTCGCTTTCACACACCCACACTTCCTCTTCTTCTTGAGAGGCGCTTCCGTCTGCACGAGCGCTGGCGTCATTAGGCCTTCTCCTCCGAAAGCATCGACCCGATGCCGCCACGAACGCAGGAGTGGTCTCGAGAAGAGTTAATGCGCCCTTTCGTAGTAGGGCTTCAGGCGAACGACGTGGACCACCTCGGGGCTGGGGTGGCGGCGAGATTGTTGAGGCTCGTGAGGGACGACTTCATAATTCAGGGCTCCAAGGCATCGCACAATTCGGTAAGGACCGAAATAGCGGCGCAAGAGCTTTTCACTTAGGCCGCGTCGTCGGATTGGGGACCAAACCCAGACAAGATCACCCGCGAGGTATTCAACAAGCCGCCTCCGTAGGTTGTAGCGTTGCGCGTCCTGGCCCTGTTGGTCTTGAATGCGAAGCCGTGCGAGTTGGCGGGCAGCTTCGGCGCGTTGTAAGAAGGATGCAGCGTCGTCATTTGGGTGGTCGTCATCATGGGGCAGCATGGCATCGAGTGTTGTCGTCGCCTGACGGCCATAAACGAGGCTAAAGGGCGTCATGTTGGTGGTTTCTTGTGCGGCTGTATTATACGCGAACGTGACATAGGGCAGAACGTCGTCCCAGGTTTTATGTTCCACGTCCACGTACTTACATGGAAAGCATGTCTGTAAGCGTCTTGTTTAGACGTTCCGTCAATCCGTTAGTTTGGGGATGATAGGAAGTCATCCTACGGTGACTGGTGTGACTAAAAACTAGAATATGGTGCAAGAGCTCAGAGGAGAAGGAAGCCCCTCTGTCCGTAATCAAAACTTGTGGGGCTCCATGACGTAAGACGATTTGATGCACAAAGAACTGGGCTACTTCGAGGGTGGTGCTACTCGGAAGGGATGCTTACTGAGTATTTAAAAAAATTGTTTATTTATTTACATTACCCCTCAGGGCCAGTGGCATTACAGAGGGGGAGCGGTAAATATATACAAAAACGGAGGAAAAAGATACAATTGGTTACATGAATGTTAAATAGCACCGGCTGCACAGTATGTCCGGCGCTGCTGTTCGGAATGCGTTTGTAGTCTATATCCTACAATACATGCAAATGTATATTGAAATGTTGGTTACAGATACAGTTGATTACACGAATGATAAATAGCACCGGCTGCACAGTGTGTCCGGCGCTGCTGTTCGGAATGCGTTTGTAGTCTATATCCTACAATACATGCAAATGTATATTAAAATGTTGGTTGCAGATACAGTTGCTTACACGAATGTTAAATAGCACCGGCTACACAGTATGTCCGGCGCTGCTGTTCGGAATGCGTTTGTAGTCTATATGCTACAATATGTGCAAATGTATATTAAAATGTTGATTACAGATACAGTTGCTTACATGAATGTTAAATAGCACCGGCTACACAGTATGTCCGGCGCTGCTGTTCGGAATGCGTTTGTAGTCTATACCCTACAATATGTGCAAATGTATATTAAAATGTTGTTTACAGATACAGTTGCTTACACGAATGTTAAATAGCACCGGTTACACAGTAAGTCCGGCGCTGCTGTTCGGAATGCGTTTGTAGTCTATATCTTCCAATATGTGCAAATGTATATTAAAATGTAAATATGTATAACCATTATGTAATACTGTGTTTGAATATTATTCATGTGCCTAAAAGTATCTTTCTTGTGAGTGATATGTTTTGTTTTTCGATGTGTCCTTAAAAGCGTACTGTTATGTAGCCATTTGAGTCGATACAAATTTGCCTCTTTGTAGCGGTGAAGAGGCTTGACAAGCGGTCGCGAGGACTGCTTTTTTCTTGTCGCCCTCAGTTTTTTTTGCAAAGGAAACAGAAATAAAATGAATCATTGACTGAGTGATTGATGTACAATATTTGCTAGGGCTACGCGGAACTGCTGACAAATTTAAATGGCAGCAACTTCTGCTGGAAGCTGGTCCCATTTGCAGTCACAAGAGATTCGCGGCAGGGATGACTGCGAGAAACGTTTCGTGCATTTTGAGAAGCATACATCGAGAATTGAGTGCCCGTAAAAAATGAAAAAAAAGACGCAGGTGGCCGAATTAAGCAGTTAATCATCGTTAGGCAACGGCATAACTGTTTGCCGACAGGCGGGAACAATACATTCTTTCTTTCATGAATCTTGTTCAGTTGCCCACGCACTTCTCTATAGAGCACTCGCACGACGCGCTCGGTTGGGCACTTACGACAATCGCCATTTCCGGACGGGACCTATATATAGCTTTTAAAGACTTGAAGAGTTAAACACGATGAATGGGAATGTGCATGCGCGATGGAAGGTCAGATTCAGAGCCCCAGGCCACTTGTAAATGAAACAGGTGTACTACCCGGTGCGCAGTTCGAACGTGCTAGACCGATTTGTGGACGACTGTACAAAGCACACCCACAGCACAGCACACCCATCGCTACGTTAGTGTGCCGTGGGACAGATAGTGTATATTAAAGGAATATTTCAGTTAACTGATATCAGCTGTATATTATTTATAATAATCCTGTCCCATAAGCTGCTGTGTTTCCCCGGTGGACCCTGTTACTTCCAGACACTCTATGAACAGAACATTGTTTCCCCTTCTGCGTCGTTGTTTGCTAGCGCTTGAATTTTTCCACAATAAAGGCAGCGAGCCTCCTGTTCTGCCGAGCGGAAATGACGCACTAGGGGCCGTGCGGCGGTATAAGTGGAAGCTTGGGAAAGTAGGTGCGACATTAGAGCGTCTTAGCGTGGCGTATACCGCGTACTGTTAATGCGCACCGGAGACGGGTCAGGTGTAGGCATAAAGTTTCTCAAAATTACACGAAGGGAATGACGTGGCGCTGCAGTAGTTCATCCACATGCAGAGACATAGGAATATGTAGCTTCGTATTTGGATTGGCTATTGCTGTTCCGAAAATGTGGATTCAGTACTAACAATGTGACTCTACTGTGTTCTTTTTCAGTGTTTTTTTTTTGTAACGTGGAAGCATAATTAGTCCCATTACGAAAAAAGCCGGCGGCGCGTGTGTATGTCAGTGTGTGTATGTGCTCACAAGTGCTACAGAAGATCCCAGAGATGGCAAGAAAAAAAGGATGACCTTATCAAATTGTCATATGTCGCACACGGCAAGCCGAGCAACGCCACTTCAGACAATTCTATACAAGTTGTTCGTCTACACATACTCGCCACTGGCCGGCTTTCAAGTGGCGCCAGTTTACCTGACAACATTCGGGCCAAAATTGTGACGCAACCGTTAGTACTACAGCGTTCCGGGTGGGCGCGTGAGTATTGTGGGGGGGTGTGAGCGTGGGTGAATGTCAGTGCCGATATGGGCAGTAATGCTTTTGCATTCCCACACGTAAGCAGTCTTAAATGTCTCTGCCGTTTCCTTTCTCTAACCAGACTCTCCGCCAGCATGCATTCTTTTATGGGTATTTACGTTTTCTTTCTGGGTGTTTTTCAGTTAGTCTCCTTACAAATTGTTTTGTGACGGTGATAACCCTTGTCTCGCCAGTCCTCATTTCCACCTTTCTCCTGTGAAGTCTTGTGCGGCCCGAATGCAATGTGAAGTGGAAGTTAGCGCCTGTGCCCTGTGCTATTTAAGCTTCAGGACGATGGACACTGCCACGAATGTGCCCTGCGTGGCGCAGTGATCCTGGTGGTCCTGTCCAGGGTCCTTGGAGTGGTTGCCCCTCTCATGAAACCAATGGTGTCGATGGTATGGCGGTTGGTAGCTTGGTAGTTTGGTAGTTTTATGCTAAAAGTAAAGTAGTTTTTTTCACAATCCTTCTTCCATACTTTTGTGAGCAACACTGATCCTAGCGGGCTCTAGTACTATAAGACGACCGAATCAAGTTGACTCGACAATGCACCTACACAAAAGCCGCTGTTCCTGATTACATCTTCTTTGCTCACGCCACATTCCAGGCGCTAACCAGACTCTGCATAACGGTGTCTCAATACTATGGTTTATATGCGGACAGAGACGCCCAAAGTCGAACACGAGCTGGGGCCCAAAGGTACATTTTCTCTTTCACAACCCCCACCACCCCTTCCCTTTTCGTATGGGTCCTCTGCAGATCCAGAAAAGCGGGAAGCCGTGGCGAAGGCCATCCAGTCGCTAAGCAAAGTGGCAGAACCGGAAGGCTAGAACTTGTGTGCAGCTTGAGTAATTTGCGAAGACTGGCGCAATTCTTGTCCAAGGCGAGCGTTACATCATGGCTCTTGTTTCGAGGGCTTTGGTTCTGCACAAGCCTTTGCAACACCGAGTTTAGTACGAACGAGGCTAGCCGTTTTAGGACACACACACACACACACACACACACACACACACACACACACACACACACACACACACACACACACACACACACACACACACACACACACACACACACACACACACACACACACACACACACACACACACACACACACACACACACACACACACACACACACGCACGCACGCACGCACGCGCACGCACACGCACACACACACACACACACACCATGCTGCTGTCTAAAGGGAGAAGGAGGCTGAAGTTATTGAGGATCTCCCGTTCTGCATAATTTTTAAGCACCACTGCAAGGAATGAGGCAATCTGGCATATGTTCTGGTGTTGTGCATGCAGTCTGATAGCTTAGTTGTCGTCCGAGGTCTTCTGTTCATGCAACTATATTTAGCCGATCCTTGAGATTTTGCGCGCTTAGGAGGCTTCCGCTTAAGCTTGCCTAATAGCTATAGAAAATAGCGCATTCGACCACAACCTGTTCATGCACTTGCCTGTGTCCGGGAGAAAGCACACCCCTATCGTTTCTCAATACCTGCGATGTAATCTTTAGGCACACGTGCGAGTATTCGAAAATTATCCTAAAGGTGATTTTTCCTTACTGCATTGGCATTCAGCTGGCGAAATATGCTTTCTAAGTTTCCCGATATTGCGTTGTGATCGCTGCTTTCTACACCCTCCATAATGATATAATGACTCCTTTATGTACTGAAACTCGAACACACTCAAATGGTAGAGCTTTCTTCACACGCTCAGTGCCAGCGCAATAAGTTGATCGATTAGTTGAATTCAACATAACTTTTTGCATTTTGTTCTGGGCAAATTATCTGCTTGCGAGAGTGTTCAGTTCCATTTAAGTGAACTCAGATGTAGGGTTTGAGCATTGGTTGACCTTATCATAGAATCCTGATGACAAGAAATGAATGACAAGCTTACATGCCCCTCCCCCCTAAAAAAAAAAACAAAAAAATCCTAAGCACATAATTTTTACATTGACTGACATTAGTGAATACCTAAATAGCACACAGTAACGTCATGTTAAATTCGAAAAAAGAATTACGCAGGCATGCTCTGCCGTACTAATTTACTTTCTAAGGGGCATTGTGAGTGACCTGGGTGAGCTGGATCAATAAGATTTTTCTTTGTTCTTCTGTAGCGAAATAAATCCTCAATTTTTGTTCGCCAATGCTTAGCGTAGAACGCTTCGGAGCCACTCAGCTGCAGTGTGCTTTGGCTGCTAAATTTTCGAAAACTGCAACAGAAATGACAAATGGAGAGAGCACGGAACGAAAAAGAAAGAAAAGACAGTCAAAATGTGACCGTAGCTGTGACACAGATGTGCAGAACAAACCAAGCAAGATACTGTGCGCCTATATAGATCTGGCAGTGAACAATAGGACATCTCAAAGCTTTCACTCTTCATTTGGCGTACTGTACACGTGAGCTTTAGCGGCCTATGTAGGTCGCGTCTGGGAAATATTTGAATAAAATTGACTAACAGCCGACAGGTTTACCTGCAGTCGAGTAGTTAATTATTGTTCAAAACGTTCCTTCTATCTGTTGGCCCGTAGAAAAGGCTCCCCAGACAAGCGTCGGGTTACAGGTTGAAATTTATTCGCTCACATCTACGTTCAAATCCAAAAGTCCCTTCCTTATTCTTGCATCCCTCGTGGTTAAATACCATTCCCACACAATGTCCACCAATGGAGTCCGAGGTTCAGCCCCGGGTTGAGCCCCAGGGCAGCACCGTCCACCCCCCGGCATTGTTCCTCCTTTTCATCGGAGTTGGCCACGAATCATAATCAGACACACACCTGCGCCACTCAGGGCACACTATCGCGAAGCTCGGCCTCAACTGTGTGTTCTCCAATCCTTGGAAGAGATCGTCTCGCCATCACTGCTGTCATCACCGCCGCCTCCTGCTTCGTTGCCGGCGCCACCAAGGTTGGGCGCTAAACTTAGTGTTTAGCAACCGCGAAAGGACGTCAGAGATGTCTCCACCGATTTAGATGCATGGCACAACCCGACTGTAGCGCAACCACTAGCCAGCGGGCTTCACGAATGAAACTGGATTCGCGCCCTCGCCGACACACGGAGATTTAGCGAACTGCGCGACAACAGCGCGAATACTTTTAAGGCGAAAGCCTTTAATGCCTCATACTGTCGTTAGCAGCTGTGTCGGCAGCCGTGTCGGCAGATGAGTCCGCGTTTTTACAGGTGTCCACCGAGATATTTCAGTTTCTTCATTACGGCCCCTCTTTCTCTTTCGCCCCGCTGCGGTAGCTCAGTGGTTACGGCGCTCGGCTGCTGACCCGAAAGACGCGGGTTCGATCCCGGCCGCGGCGGCTGAATTTCTTAAAGGCGAAATTCTAGAGGCCCGTGTGCTGTGCGATGTCAGTGCACGTTAAAGAACCCCAGGTGGTCGAAATTTCCGTAGACCTTCATTACGGCGTCTCTCATAGCCTCAGTCGCTTTGGGACGTTAAACCCCAATAAACCAAACCAAACCAAACCAAACCAAACCAAACCTCTTTCTCTTTCTTCTTTCACTCCCACTTCCTCCGTTCCCGTACGGTGCGGTTCGGGTGTCTACCGAAATGACAGAGAATTACTGCTCCATTTCCTTTCCTGAAAAAGCGTTGCGTTCAAAGGGCAAGGCATCGCGCCGAACGGGTGGTGGCGTTCCGTGGACTGCCTGGCAGCGCAACAACGCGCTGACGCGTTCCACTCCTAAAGGCGAAGCCTAAGCGTCATTAATTAGAAGTTAATTAGTATTTTGTCATCAATCAATCATTAGCCACTAATTAGTAATTTGACATTACTTCGTCATCAATTATGTGTGACGTCATCCAGTGGTGACGTCACCAGTGTCACATAGGCAAAGTGGTGCGGAAAACGCTCTCGCCTCTGCGCACTTTAGACAGTCAAAGAGCCCCCTGAATGTTTTACTTCCCGGCGACATCTGGCCACTGCGCACTTGCCGCCACTGTCATTTTGTATTTCGCCTCATCATGGCAGGTGGTTCATTGTAGGCATTCCGCCAGTGTAACAAGGTTGGCTCGAGGAAGCCGCTCATTTCTGGTGCGCAGGTAACCCTGCGGTAGGTGTTGAGCGTAAGACAAGTCCTGGCACACTTTAACCTATTTCTTTTGATAAAGGCTGAGAGCAAGTAGCTTTTGCTCGGCAAAAATTTTTCTTGACGCTTATTTCAAAAGGACGAGTAAGCTGAGCTGATCGGACTAGCAAATGATTATAAAATTATCTGATAATCGCAGACGTGCTTATTCGAACGTTTGCATTGAGTCTGTAATCTCGATTCAGAAGTTTCCTTTGGACCACGCCTTCAGAGTACTCACACTCCACACTTCGAATAAGGGAGTAATATCCTTTGTAGCCGTACGGCTGCGCTCGAGTGGATGGCAATGAATAATTACTCACTCATTAGAAACCTGCTTCACCTTGGGGGATTCCCCTAAATATTCGACCAACACTCTGTACTTCTGTATTGACATAATCATCAGTACACGCGTTACACATAGCTACTTCGCCGAAACGCATTGCTCATCAGTTTCCATGTATATGAAAGCTAGCCGGGATCGAACCCGCGTCTTTCAGGTCAGCAGCCGAGCGCCATAACCACTGAGCCAACGCGGTGGTGATACATGCGCACAAAGAGCGTATACCTAGAGAGCTGATTACTGACTTGGGGTAAGGAGCGTTCTATATGAACTCGGTTGAATTCGATTTATTTCGCACATCAATAGGGTGAATTATGTCCTTGAGGGGCGGAAAGATACCATAGGCCTCGTTTCGTGGCGTTTAAAAATGGCTGAGGTTCAATGCGGCTTGAGCCTAGTTATACGAGCGAACTATTACAAGCCAAGTTTCATGGTCAAGGGTCAAGGTCATGGTTAAGGTCAGTTACCAACTGGCCATAGTGTTATGATCACGAGGTCATGCTACCATAGCTTGGGCCTTACCACGCAGTTAAGTAGTTTGACCTTGCGAGACATTGAAGGTAATTGTCGACGTGGTGCCCACTGTCTGAAATAAAATGTCCAGGTCAAGGTCAAGTTCAAGGTCAAATGTCAAGGTCACATATCCAATGCTCATAGTTATACGATCATGTGGTCATACTACCTTTGCTTGGGCCATCCCACCACACAGTTAAGTTCTGGTTTGGGTTTGGTTTATTGGGGTTTAACGTCCCAAAGCGACTCAGGCTATGAGGGACGCCGTAGTGAAGGGCTCCGGAAATGCAGTTAAGTTCTGTTTGACCTGGCGATCCATTGAAGGTCATTGTCTCATCCGCATCCAATTCGGAAGTTGTACCTCGAGGAGTAGAGCTTTCGCTTTAAAAACGGACTCGCATGCCTGACAGCCGATGTGGAGCACCTAATAGAGAGTTTTGACACTCAAAGCCAAATCTCGTTAAAAAAGGAGTATCTGTTCTTGCTTCGGCGAACGCGGCTTCGGCCGCTTCTTTTTGAGCAGCGTCCGCTCCGGCGGACGCAGTTGTTGCTGCGACGCGCATCTTTTCTTTACTTTTTCTCTTTCCTCTGATCTTTTAACTCTCCTCTATCTGCACGTGGCAGCGGTGGTGGCTTGGCTCGAGCCAGTAGCAGGCCCGTGCAATTTCCTCTTCATCCTTCTCTCAGTCACAACAACAACAACAGAGTGCGTTTGTGCAACCGCTCCGTGCCAGCCGGCCAGCTAAATCGCTACTGCGGATGAGAAACGCTCACCCAGAAACGTGCCGGCAAACTGAAGCCTATGTTCCGCTACCGTATGAGCCATACGGAGAGCGGGGCCAAGCGGATCGGTGTGGCTGAAGCCAGCTAACAGGGCAGCCGCCACTTCGAAATTTCCCCTATAACGCAATCGTATTCGAGAATAACTAACAGTCAAGAAACATTTCGTGTTGTATGTTGTAAATTGTTTACAAACAAGCAATTTTTGAAAATGATAGGTGTAACTTTAAGAGATCGGAAGCGGGCAGAGTAGGTGAGGGAACAAACGCGGGTTAATGACATCCTAGTTGAAATCAGGAGGAAGAAATGGGCTTGGGCAGGGAATGTAATACGAAGGCAAGGTAACCGCTTTTCCTTAAGGGTAACGGAGTGGATTCCAAGAGAAAGCAAACGTAGCAGGGGGCGGCAGAAAGTTAGGTTGGCGGATGAGATTAAGAAGTTTGCGGGGATACAGTGGCGGCAACTGAAAAAGGACAGGGTTAGTTGGAGAGACGTGGGAGAGGCCTATGCCCTGCGGTGGGTGTAGTCAGGCTGATGATGATGATGATGAATTTTTGATTGCACAGAAGGGTGGTCAGTTATTTTCTTGCTGCAGCTCGAGATTTTATAACGAGGACTTGCAACCAGCGGTTTGCCCCTGTCAGCTCAGCTAAAATACGATTTCAGATATGCCGCTCCGGTAGGGCTGAACATTTTGTATGAGAGGAGCGAGTAAAAAAAAAAAAAACAAAAACAGTATACTAACACTATTTCTTATAGAGACAACAGAATGAAGGCTGTTTTACCATGTGCAACATAAACGCAGTTATTAATTACCAGTACGTCGTAACGAGTACCATATTGACATCCACATTGGCGGCCACCTCTGTTTTCTTTATTGGACTAAAAAAAATCCAAATATATTCGCCCACAGGTTGCGACCTGTATATATGTTATTATGTTAATATGTAAATAGATTTATTGCCAGTGTACCTCTCCCCCTGTCCTTTCTACTGCCCCCTCATCTCTTTCATTTCACTTCCACACACTGCCTGCTATCCTTTATTTCCTCTGCCCCAGCTCAGGTGCTTCTAGCAGCGGCAGCAGATGCCGGGGCTAGCAACAGTCTTCTACGCGTAGCATATTGCAATCACTCAGTTCAGCCCTTGGGAGCAGCCGGGCAGCCACCAAACCACGTGACGTCACGTCACGTGGTTTGGTGACGTCACGTCACGTGGTGCCGTGACGTCACAAAACCACGGAAAAAATATAAAAAAATTAAAAAAAAACGAAATAAAAAGAGAAAAAAAAAGGACAGCTGAGCACGGTGGCGGTTGCCACCGCCCCGTTTCAAAGGGGGCGCTTTCCATCCATCCATCCATCCATCCATCCATCCATCCATCCATCCATCCATCCATCCATCCATCCATCCATCCGTCCGTCCGTCCGTCCGTCCGTCCGTCCGTCCGTCCGTCCGTCCGTCCGTCCGTCCGTCCGTCCGTCCGGCCGTCCGTCCGTCCACCGAGGGAAGAGATAGCAGCGACTGACTGGTGCCGCTGACGCCGATAGCGCTGGGGGGATGAAAGGGGGGCGGAGCTGGTTACGAGGCCGACGCCGACGCGAAACCCAGGAACGGACGCCAAAGAGCTGCGCTCTAAAAGCAAGCAAAAAAAATAGAACGAAGGGCGTGGACACACGTGAATCGGGGTGTGGGCTAGTGGCAGGGACAGCCACCGCTAAAGATCGGGACTTCTCGACCTGCGGACGGAGGCTTAGCACCGACACTCGCTCGATTAACACGCATCAAAAGCACGCTCAACTCGATGGCCGAAGGGAGAGACGCGGCTTTACCCTCTGACTACAGCTGGGAATCGAGAAACATTTGACGAACCGCAAAGCAGGGTTACAAGAGACTCACCCAACATTCGTCTGTCTATTGAGTACATAAAATCTGCCTGTCCCGTAACCGAGAGTAGAGTAAGCATGAAATGTTTACGGGCATAACACGAAGCGTAAGCGGACACGACGAGACGCAGGCCTGACAAGAATGTATGTATATGCAGCGCGTTCGAAACTGTCTAAAGTGCGTAGAGGTGAAAGCGTTTTCCGCGCCACATTGCCTATGTAACCCTGGTGACGTCACCACTGGATGACGTCACACAATTGATGACGAATGACAAATTACTAGTTAGTGACTAATTATTGATTAATGACTAAATACTAATTAACTGCTAATTAATGACACGACAGAGTGTTGTAGCGCTGCCAGGCAGTCCACGGAACGCCACCACCCGTTCGGCGCGATGCCTTGCCCTTTGAACGCAAGGCTTTTTGAGGAAAGGAAATGGCGCAGTAATTCTCTGTCATCTCGGCGGGCACCCGAACCGCACCGTAAAGGAAAGGACGAACGCCACCACCCGTTCGGCGCGATGCCTTGCCCTTTGAACGCAACGCTTTTTGGGGAAAGGAAATGGCGCACTAATCCTCTGTCATCTCGGTGGACACCCGAGCCACACCGTACAGGAAGGGAGGAACGCCACCACCCGTTCGGCGCGATGCCTTGCCCTTTGAACGCAAGGCTTTTTGAGGAAAGGAAATGGCGCAGTAATGCTGTCATCTCGCGGGCACCCGAACCGCACCCTAAAGGAAGGGAAGAACGCCACCACCCGTTCGGCGCGATGCCTTGCCCTTTGAACGCAACGCTTTTTGGGGAAAGGAAATGGCGCAGTAATCCTCTGTCATCTCGGTGGACACCCGAGCCACACCGTACAGGAAGCGAGGAACGCCACCACCCGTTCGACGCGAAGCTACCGGCGCTTGTATGCCGGTCCTGTAGGAGAGCTGAGTGTCTAAATCTCGTACGGTGCCCGGATGCTCTCGTTTCAGTGCCCGGATGAGTGGAATTCAGCGCCCGGATGTTGGCTCTTGGTCTCGACGTGACGTCACCACACTGCTGACAGCGGGAGCTAAAAGCATTTCATGCTTAATACATTGTTCCCGTCGGCGCGAGCAAGCGGTTGATGAAAATGCTCGTGCGGATAGCGGGCAAAGCACATTGAGACATAGAAGAGCTGGCGTTTAGTGCCCGGTCGACGTGTGTGTTGCGGCAGCCTTCAACCCACACACCGAGAGCGCAACACGATGCCGAAAAGCGCATACAAACCGAATCTGCCAGTCTTGCCAACGTGCGCCAGTGTTTTCCGCGACGGCAAGGGGGGCCTCAGGGCCTACAAAACGGTTCTTGGAGCAATGATGGAGTAGAGGGCAGGAAGGGGCTGTTTCGGAAATGGTATTGATTGGATCTCTCAAAACAGGAGTCTAAAAACTTAGCCGTTGAAGCGCCATTACGAATCGCATTTGTGAAGTGCCTTCACCTTCGCGAGCTCGGCCATTGCCGCCTTCTGTCGCGCTGAGTACTCTACTTGTAGCCGTACGCGCTGCCTGTCCTCAGGTCGTCACCCTCGCTCCGCCCACAACATTTTATGTCACAACATTTTATGCAGGAATATCTTGTAATTGTTTCATCTTGCTCGTGCGTTAGGAGGGGTACTGCCATGCAGCAGTACACCTGAAGTAATAAATGTGAAAGTGCTAGAGGCGATTTGATATGAGTGTACCCATGAGAATACCAACTGGGTAGTTGAAAGCGTTTTCATCTGCGCGAGCAACGGAACGCATATTCAGTGACGTTGTGTTCATCAAGTTTTTCACGCAATACACTGTCTAAAATTTCAACTGAAAAATGAGTGGTCCTGTTCTTCAGTTAACTTTAATAGCCGGGAAATAAGGATAATTTTTTAGAATGAATTACGTTCTGCTAGAAATGAAGATCGCGGCTAGGTAAAGGTGCTAATTCGCCTCCAAGCGCACGAAATTATATGAGATAGCGCAATAAACGGCAGCGCAGAAGCGTGTTTCCGAACAGTCAACGGTACAGGGCAGGTAACCAGCTGCACCACCTGGCGCATTGTAATGGAAAATGTCAAAAAATGCGGCATAATGGATTAGAGCACTGCTTTAGAATGTGTAAGATTGCAGTTCGAATTTTATTTTTACTTTAACACCTTTAATCATTTTTAATTAGTTTCTTTTAAAACACCATGAGGCTCAATGCTCACGGAAACACTTCATGCAACAGACCCAGACAGCAACGAAGCGCGGCAGTCGAGAACGGAAGTCAGTTTATGTATTCTCTGCGGAGTGTTCAAGCGGCCGCCACACAAGTAGATCTGTCCATGTGTTGGTCCATCGATTCCCGGCTTCAGCAACGATCCTCGCCACGCTTGTGATAGTCCGTGATCCTTCTCACACAGTCCACAGACGGACTAACAAGTCACGCGCAAAGGACACTGGTGGCTCGAAGTGAGTGGAGAAACTTGGAATGTCGGTTGGAGCATCGCACGTAGTAGGAGTGCACGAATCCTCTGGGCGGGTGGGTGCGGCTCCCCTTACGTTACTTGCTCCCACATTTTGCGCATATCAGCACCAAACAACGAAAAATGTTCGCAGCAGATCAATATAATCGGCCGAAAGATGATAAATATGAATAAGTTGTGCGATACCAAGGCTTAAGCTTTGGTGGGCATATAATGCTATTGGAAAGTGAGCAACACTCTGTACGCGCTATAAATCGACAATAACAGGAATATCAGGCTGCCTTATAGGCAGCCCGGACAGGCCGTACGGTGGCGACTGCAAACAGTATACGCAAAAAGCAATACAGGGACACGTTGCACGTATTATAAGGTCCAATATACACACATCAAGACAAACTTAATACATTTTACACTAAATTATCATGCAAAGTCGTCACCTGTATAGGCTGTCCCTGTCGCGGGAGAAAAACGCCTCCCGGGTGAATATCATCAAAGGAACGAGCGCACTTTTGCACGACCATGAAAACCCGCCATAAACGTAGTACCAGAAACACCCTCTTGCGACGCAATCTACTCTCGGCGTGGGTTTCAAACACGCAGCGTTCTTATTACAATAGTGCAGCGGGATGATACGTGGTGTAATTCAGGAGAACACGTGTGCTTCAATACATGATACAGGGTGTACCTTAGTACGCGCATATGCACTTCAACGCAGGTAACGTACGACACCTCGCACACGTGTGATGCGTACACTTAATCGAACTGGTGCATCCTATACCTCACTCGTGTAGACCTAAGATATCCGGGGGCTGAAGCATTTCTACTTACACTCATTACCCAAAATTACGCGAATCCGAGTGAACGGATATATTGCGAACAGATATAACGCGAACAGGTATATTGCGGCACAATGACACGCTGCAAGTACGCCAGCGTGCAAAAACCTTTCGCGCACCATACTAGAAAAACCGAAAAAAGCTCACATGCATCTCAAACGAGCTCCAATCGCAGAATATGAACTCGCAGGAGATAACAGTCATAAAAAATACACGCAAAAAACGAATGCCGCTAAATTATCGTCATACTCGAAGCAAAACGCTTATACTCCTGGAGCACTGCATACGTCAAATACGCGCAGAAAGTTTTCGAATAAACGATTAATATTCGCCCTATCAACAATAAGGCTCGTCCCCAATTGCGTCAATAGGTTGCGCACCGTCACGTATTCACTGGCACGCCATCCATGCGTTCGGTGTGAGTTGTATGCACACCAGCACAAAACGATGCTTCAGGAGGGACGGCGTCACCAGAGGTCTTCGTCACGGACAGAAGGGGTCGTTCTGGAGGACTATATCCGTCAGGCGCTCGCTGTATTCGTAGATACGTCGGATCCTGTTAGTACCGGCGATGACTTGGGAGTCGGTGGTGTTACACGCGTTCCGCCAATCCTCGCACTCGACGTCGAACAGGGCCAAGCTGACATTCGCCCCGTAACGGCGCCTGACTTCGCACAACTGGGAGGAATGGATGTGCAAGAGTGGGTTAGCGGAAGAATTGGTTTGCACCCAACTCCACGTTTATATGGGGCAGGAACATGGAGACTAACGAAAAGGGTTCAGCTTAAGTTAAGGCACACGCCCAATGCGCACTTCACGTCGCCTACATAATAATCTTAGCTTCCAACGTCTATTCGGCCGAACACTCGCGTTTAATTCTTCTGCTTTGCCACGTGCTATCAAGTGTTGGAATGGTCTTCCGGATTGCATTGCTACCATACGTGACCCATTAATGTTCAAACACGAATTGACCACCTTCATGCATCCATGATATTGTACATAAATTGTGTTCGTATGTGTAGTCAAATCCATGCAGTGCCGCTATTTGTTCGCTGTTTTTTGTTCTGTGTCAATATAATATGGGTTTCTTCAAGTACGGTGTATAATTGTTTGCAGTACAATGTATTTAATATTGTTTACTTTTGTTCTTTCCACTTTGTACCATCTCTTGTCTGCTAAATATTGTAACCCCTCCCCTCACACAATGTTCCAAGTGTGGAACCTGTGAGGTGTTTGTATTTGTATAAATAAACACAGCGAGCTATGGAAAGAAAAATGATAACCTGTGTGACATTAAGTGATCGGAAGCGGGCAGAGTGGATGAGGGAACAAACGCGGGTTAATGTCATCCTAGTCGAAATCAAGAGGAAGCAATGGTCTTGGGCAGGGCATGTAACGCGAAGGCAAGATAACCGCTGGTCCTTAAAGGGGCCCAGCAACGCTTTTTTCACATGCTTTAGATGATTTATTCATGACACGCAGATACCGAATCAAAAAGAATTACTGGAATCGGTGCACTAGAACGGGAGTTATTAAGGAATGAATTTTCAAAATACAAGCAAACAAAAAATTGCCCTCGACTCAAATTTTCCCGGTCTTCTCTTTGCCGTTTCACTCACCCAATGACGACACGCGGCGAGGCCAATCGAAACAGCGTGCACGTGCACGTCAGCACAACGTCCCGGAAAATATCTTCTCGTGGTTTCCTGGTCGCTGTAACACGTTTCCGCTGACGGCGTCGTTTCCATGGTTACAAGCACGTGGGCGAAGGAGCCGAAAGCTCCACTCTAGTACAGGCATGCTGTCGTTGCTCGAATCTAGAAAGCACCCTTTCAGGTAGCATGGCTGTTTTTGTATTTTCTTGTGCGAACGTGAAGTAAGCCGAGCCAGCCGGCCGGCCAGCCTGGACGTCGGCAGACGGGATCCCGTCTGCCGGCATCATAAAAACGAGCTAAAGAGTGTTCTTGACGTAAGTAATAAAGCCTGGGATAGGAAAATGAGAAATATACCGTTTTTCTGGGTCACTGGCCAATACCGAGTTGCTGGTAAAAGGGAGAACTGTGGCACGAGCGAATTTATTGCGAGAACCGCCTCGCAGCTGCCTCTGACCCGACCGAGTCCGGCTCGACTGGCGCCCGCTAGCTCCGCTGCTGAGGTCGTAGCGGAAATTGATCACGCTATTATTTTATTGCAAGATAATGCTGTTGACAGAAAAGCGGTGTGAAGAGTAGGCCTTTTATTATAGCGCAGGCGCCTTCCGAAGCGTCGGCCGCAGCGACTTCGACGCGAAACGAGCTATAGGCCTAGCGACGACCACGACAGCCAGGCAGCAGCAGAGCTCGTCGCCCGGAGCGCCCGCGAGCGGTGCCGTTGCCGTAAGTTCGCAACATAAGCAGGCATGCTTTGTCGCTGCTCGAGTATAGCTGGCAGTCTTTCTGATAACAAGGCGATCTTGTCTTTCCTTGCGATATTTGTATACCAAGCCAAGCAGCGCTCAGGCACTGCTGCACGGCGGTAACGGCGGCGAAGTGCGGTTGTGGGCTGAGCTTGGGCAGAGCGGTGCAGCAGGAGGCCACGAAGTTCTTTGATGCAAAGTAATAGCCAGCGCCTCTGGTGGGGCTTTTTTTTCTAACAGGCTTTGAAATGCTTTTGCGTAAGAAAAGATGCTAGTTTTTTCAATTTAATATAAAAGGACACAACAAAACATAACATATTTTTGCTCACGAACACAATTAGCTTGTTATTAGTTGTTCATCCAATCATAATCACACGCCAGCTGAAGTCATATCCGCTGCAAAAATGCAAAAGACCACCGCTGTGTGTCGATGCCGTCAGTGCCATGATTTTGATTCTCGAGCAACTTAAAATATTAAATACAGAAATATGCGTGTTATGACCGGTGGTAATAGCGTCGCCATAACTCAACAATTACAACAAGGAAGCAAAACAATGCACTCAGATTATGGTGCAGGGCCCCTTTAAGGGCAACAGAGTAGATTCCAAGAGAAGGCAAGCGTAGCAGGGGGCGGCAGAAAGTTAGGTGGGCGGATGAGATTAAGAAGTCAGCGGGGATACAGTGGCCGCAACTGGCAAAGGGCAGGGTTAATTGGAGAGACATGGGAGAGGCCCTTGCCCTGCAGTGGGCGTAGTCGGGCTGATGATGAGGACGTATTGATCATCAGCCCCGTTAGGTCCAGTGCACAGCAGTGGCCTTTCGCCCTGACCTCCACTTTGCACTCATTGGTCTGGACTTGCAATCTGTTCCGTTGCCCTAACAGCCCTTTGGATATTGGCTCCCCGCAGTACATACACAGAGCGGTGCGCGCTGTCCCACCGGCAGCATGTGCATCTTTCCGTTACTGGGAGGGGGGAAGTGTGCGCAAGAGAAGAGTTTTACACCCCTCCCCTCCTCCCCTCCCCCCAAGCGACTCAAGCTGTAAGGGACGCCGTAGTGGAGGGCTGCAGATTAGCTTAGATCACCTTGAGTTCTTTAACTTGTGCTGACATCGCGCAACACACGAGTTTTTGCATTTCGCCTCCATTGAATTACGGCCGCCATGGCCGAGTTCAAGACCGCGACCATAGGATGGGCAGCCGAATGCTAAACCCCTGAGGCACCAAGGCTAGTAGCTACACAGAAGAGGTACTGCGCCACATCAGCTTCGCAACATGACTCGGATGAAATACACCGGAGCCAAAATATAGAGAAGCAAGAAAGCGACCAAATAAGGACACCAAGTGAAACTGAAAAGATACGCGGATTAGGAGCTATATGTGGTAGCACTGTACTCATATATTCCTGATCTGAAAGGTTGCGTTTGTACGAAAACGATCCTGCTCGCGCTTGTGATGACATGTCCTGTCCTGCTGTTCGTGTCTTAGTTTTTCGTCTTCTGCTGCGCTACAGTTCAGTTCTGATTTCCTGCACGGCTTCCAATACTGTTGCGAAACTAAACGGCGATCTATTTACTCATTGGCAACTTGGTAGCGATGGAGATAAGAAAGAGCCGGTGCATAATTAAGCTCTTCACCTTAAGCGTAGCAGTGTAGATGACTTCGAAGACTGCCAGGTATTCTGTAAAGTTGGGTGGAACGGCGTATGCGGTCTCGTCTGCCATGATTGAGAAATTGAGGTACAACTTCATGGGGTCGTTGCAGTACTGAAAAAAAAAAATATACAAGAGCCTAATAGAGTGAACCGAATATGCACCGTCACCAGCATGTCGAAGCGCCGGACGCATCTGCTGCTTTATCTGAAGGCAGTGTTTCAGGAGGCGACGGATTTGATGAGCAAAAGCTTATGTTGCTCATACCGGGTGTCCCAGCTAACTTGAACCAAGGGTTTAAAAATGAAATATTGGAGTCAGGAGAGTGAAACTACCTGCATATTGGTGATAGGCATTTGGCGCACCACGGGAAATTTTTTGTATCGCAATTACTTAACTAGTAATTAAGATAATTTTTTTAAATTTTTTAATATTGACTTTAGACACTAAATGTGATTCGCAAAGTTGGAGAGCACTTTCAGAAACCCGCATTCCATTATTCGCCATAAAGAAAACCTTACGTGTACCTCTTTTTCCGAGCTCGAAAGAAAGCCCGCGAAATACAAAAAAAATCACGTGACGAGCACATTTGCGCGTCGCGATCGTGCTGCTCTCAACCGTGCTTTCAGTGAACGAAATCAGCTCCGGCCTTTATTCGACGGCCCCGTTGCAGCGGCAGGCCGATATCTTGGCGGGGGTTTTTCGTCCGCGTCAGCTAGTTGGCACCCGGCGACGACGACTTAGTCCCAATCTGATAAGATACTGAGATGGCGAGTCTGCTTTGTCACTCAGAAGCAAAAGAGAAATACAGGGAATAATGTTTCGCCGCGAGGTGTTGGCGGCTGTGTGTTGCAGTTTCCTAATGAGGATTTTGAAAGCTGGAAGCAGCGGTGAAGCACAGTTTGTCGTGTGCTCTTCTTATGCCACTCTCATGCGAGACTGAATCTTTGGTGTAGTGATTACTAGCACTGCAGACATGCCGTTTACAAATGAAGAGAAAGCAGACATGGTTCTGGCTCTAGGTGCATGTCATGGGAACAGAAGGCGCGCTGCAGACCTTATGCAACAATGGCACCCAGGCAGGCGGCCAAGTTCAGTAACGATCCTGCGTGCCTTCGAGACGCTGCGACGGATGGGCAGTTTTACGTCCACACGACACAGAGCACCTGTTTTTGACGAGGACTTCGAGACGCATATTTTATCGCTGTTCGCTCTGGAACCCCAAGCAAGCGTGCGCAGCGTGAGCGAGGATACCGGAGTCTCCAGGTCATCAGTTTGGCGAATACTGCGCAAACACCGCCTGCATCCGTACCACGTACAGCTTCATCAAAATCTGTTGCCACGGGACTTCCAAAACAGGACCGATTTTGCTAATTGGATTCTGATAAAGATGCAGGACGACCCGGATTTTTTGAACAAAGTGATATGGAGTGACGAAGCTAGTTTTTCGCGCAATTCACAGGTGAACCTGCACAATGCTCATTACTGGAGCGATTCAAATCCCTACTGGGTTTTACAGACGCAGCACCAGTACCAGTGGTCATTTAGTGTTTGGTGTGGACTTTTCGACGGTAGTTTGATCGGGCCTGTGTTTTTCGACCAGACGCTGACAGCAGATCGCTACACCAATGATATCCTCAGAGGACCCGTTGACGACTTCCTTTCGGATCTACCGCTCGCCAGGGCCACAAATGTGTGGTTTCAACACGATGGCGCCCCCGCGCACAGCAGCGCCAAGGCTCGGACCTGGCTCGACGCAGCGTTCCCGCAGAAATGGATAGGACGACTAGGTCCCGTGAACTGGCCAGCCAGGTCTCCTGATATGACACCTCTGGACTACTTTTTGTGGGGTCATATCAAGGACAAGGTGTACAGCACACCAACTTCCACACCGCAAGACCTTAAAGACAAAATAACGGAAGTCTGTTTAAACATGCCTGAGGCTGTCATACGAAATGCAACGGCTGATTTGGTTACAAGATGCCATAGCTGTATCGTCGCACAAGGTGACCTATTCGAGCACTTTTTATAATTGGTAAGAAACCGAAATGAAATGGAGTCAGGACAACCGCATGCCACGGCTGTCATCGCCGCACAGCCAAGCCATAAACCGCCACTTTTATTTTCTTTGCAACTGGCAAATAAAACTCCTCTCATTTGAAAACTTCGAGCTTGGCAGTCTTTATCGCGACTGCAAAGCGCAGCGCACTCGCTGCAATTTACACCGTCACGCGCGAACTGGCTGACACGGCCGAAGAAACCACCACCAAGATATCGGCCTGCCTCTGAAACGGGGCCGCCGAATGAATACCGGAGCTGATTTCGTTCACTGAAAGCACGGTTGAGAGCAGCACGATCGCGGCGCGCGAATGCGCTCGTCACGTGGTTTTTTTTTGTATTTCGCGGGCTTTCTTTCGAGCTCGAAAAAAGAGGTACACGTAAGGTTTTCTTTATGGCGAATAATGGAATGGGGGTTTCTGAAAGTGCTCTCCAACTTTGCGAATCACACTTAGTGTCTAAAGTCAATATTAAAAATTAAAAAAAAAATTATTTTAATTACTAGTTAAGTAATTGCAATACAAAAAATTTCCTGTGGTGCGCCAAATGCCTGTCACCAATATGCAGGTAGTTTCACTCTCCTGACCCCAATATTTCATTTTTAAACCCTTGGTTCAAGTTAGCTGGGACACCCGGTATAAATTCCATTGTTTTCTCTTTCTCTGAGAATAGAGAGATTCCTGTCAAAAATAAAACTATTATAACAGGCACATTACAGCTCTTCTAGATTAGAACACAGATGATTTTAGCAGGGTCACAGATAGGTCTTTGGAAAAATTGTAGTTGTCTTTCCAAGGAGGTTAGTAATTGGAACTGCACGTGAATTGTTCTAGTGTTCTATATGGCGGCTTGGCATTTGTTGCCCAACACGTATACATCTCTGAACTGGCATGATAGGAGCCATGCGTTACACAAACTACAAAAATGGACTTAAAATTACCTGGCCTATCTGGTATATCCTTTAGAAAGCACGGACTACATAGCAACAAGTATCCACATAGGAGAGTCTCCAGCAAAGCCCGCAGTGACAAGTAGCGACATATGTATACACAGGTATACTATGATGACAAAGACATGCCGTTCCCTCACCGTTTCCGAGGTGCCCGGAGGTGTGCCGGCGTCCACGCAGGTATCCCCGAAATGGGCGACCCCTTGCGTGGATGTCATGTAGACACGCGTGCACATAGTCAGCGACATGGCCACCGACGGATAGATGTTCCATGAGGTGCTGTTCTGCACCCAGTCCATTGCCTGGAACTAACGAGCGACTGCTGTCACAGCGACGAAGAGTGCAGCAATGCGCTCTCTTCCTCTAAACCTCTTCCAGTGTTCTGCTAATATGGTACTAATCCACGTCTAGAGTTCTACTAAAACTCTACTAATGTTCTTCCAGAGTTTATGTATTATATGCCCCCGTTGTTCTGAACAAGGCGATACTATCGTCCATGTCTTCAAAACAATGATGTAAGTGCTTAAGACCTTGAAAGACAGTACAAGATTGAAAACATTCACCGGGAAGAAAAAAAAGGTGTACAAAAATAACGTGAGGAGTTTAGTTAATTCGTGTGCCCTCAAGCTTAGAGCATTACAGAGACCTTACCTTAAAGCATTGCCTCCCCTGATATCACCGACGAGGCAGCCGTCGTGCTAGCCATCCTTCAGCCCAGCCCTATAAATCGTTATCAGTGACTCCAAAACCGCAATCAAATTCTCTAAAGACCGGATATCTTCCATCACTTTCCTCCTCCTACAATCTAACCCCCCCCCCCCCCCCACACACACACACTAACACACACCATCCAGCTGACCTGGACACCCGCACCCTCGACCCTCCCAGGGTCCCGGCAGCCTACTCATATACCCGAGGCATTACTATCCGGCCGTCTTCCAGCGAATATCATCATCACGGTGCCGGGCAACCGAGGGACCAGTTGACTATGCCTACCACAAAATCAACCAAAATTACCCACTTGATCGACACCCTTACCATCGGCCGACAGGTCCCTATCCTGCATGCGCGAAATCTCCTGGCGCCAGCCTCTAAGCACGCCTTCTCAAATCCCGCACTTTTATCCCATATCTACATCACCGTCTACTCTCCCAACTGCAGATTCTGCAATGGGCACGCTACCCTATCCCATATCATGTGGACCTGCCCTATCAGCCCCTTCCCCTTAATCACTACCGAGGAGCAGTGGGAGGCAGCGTTGGCAGACCGTAGCGGGACCTTGAGGCTCGGCTCGTCCGACGGGCTGACTGGTTCGCCGCGGTACTTGGCCATCCGGCGGGGTTGACCTGCTTACATTACGTGCTTACACTGCACTACATGTTGGAAATGTGATAGCATCAGAAGCTATTGATGCCTTCACCGGAAGTGACTACTTCCGTTCTGATGACGTCACCACTTCCAACAAGCCAATAGGAATTGTCCGCTCCGGTAATCTCACTTTGCTTCAGCCAATCAGCGAATTTTATGACCGACACATTTTTTGCTCGATGAGACTTCTAACGGTATCGAATTAAAGGAAAAATGAGCCTTTAATACAAGTGGAGTCAACGTCAGCGCTGTAACGACGGCAGCCCACGCCACGGATAGCGCTCCTTACTGTGCTGACGATGTTGTTGTTGTTGGTGCTATTCCGGGGCGACGCCCCAGTGATGACGCACTGCGGGTAGCCGGCGGCGAACTCATCCTCCGTGAAGTGCGTCCAGGGGATGATGCCTTCCACAGGAAACCGTCTGAGCAACAGTGAGCGAAACGGCGACAAAAACGCTAGCTTTGCAATGGAGCATCGGCGAAAGTTATCGGGCAAGCACTTCTACAGACCCAACTTGGCCTTTTCTTTTTTTAGGCCGTCTTACGGAAGTTAAAAGCAAAAAAGATTTAGTGGCGATCAAGTGAATTGATGAGAAGGAAATGCGATAGTTATTACATCCACTCGCCAGTCTGTTCCAATTCTGATTCTCTTTCCAGTTCTTGTGCTAGTGTCTTTCACTTATCCATCTATTCTGATTGTATTTGGACTCTGATTCTATTGTGATCCTTCAGATTCTCGCTAGTAAGAGCACAAAAAAAAGGCAGTGGCTTTTCTGGTACAGCTATACAAACGAAAAAGCTTCAGTTATGCCTGGTTTGACGTCATGGCTGTCGCAGTTCGCGCACAATGCACTGGGAGCACCACGATAACGGTGGAGGCGTTCGGCCGTCCACACACTGCCTGTACGGAGGCGGAGGAGGAGACGGAAATCGGCGCGGTTAAAACTGCCCGCAGGAATGCGGAGAGGAGGGTTGCCGGCTGCGACGCGGGCAACACGCGGCTGCAACGGAAGGTTAAACGGTGGGCGAGAAGGCGAAGCGCGCAGTTGTAGCGACAGCGAGGAGGCGACGCACATGCGCAGTAGCGCGCGGCTGCGCCGAAAGGTCAGGCGACGGCTGCGGCGAGGAGCGACCACCTGCGCGGCGCGTGACGTCACTCGGTTTCGCGCATGCGCATAACTCACCAGTTCGGCTCGCGCAAAGCTCGGCTGTGATCCGCGTAGTGAAGCTTTTTGCTTCAAAAGAATGACCGGCAAAGAGCGGCTGTTAAGAATCGGCTGAGCGTGGTACAAAACGCAGGTCCCGAGGGCATCAAAGGCAGCATCAAGAATGCCAACAATAAACTGGCTGTGGTTTGACCAATAGCCATCCAGAGTAGAATTACGGAAGCAATGGCGCGGCAATCGCAGCGACGGCGGCATCTCACGGGGCACTTTGTCTGCGGTGCATAGAGGCGAAAACATTTTCCGCAGCACTTTTACTGCCTCTGTGGCACTGGTGGCGTCCCAACTTGATGACGTCACACATAATTAAGTACTAGTTACTAAATAATGACAAATTACTAATTAATGCATAATTACTAATTTCTGACTAAATACTCATAAAATGCTAATTAATGACGCTTAAGCTTCACCTTAAGGAGTGGAACGCGACAGCGTGTGGTAGCGCTGCCAGGGAGTCCACGGAACCTCACCACAAGTTCGGCACGATGCCTTGCCCTTTGAACGCAACGCTTTTTGAGGAAAAGGAAAAGGAGCAGTAATTCTGTCATCTCGGTGGACACCTGAGCCACACCGCACAAGAAGGGAGGAAGTCGGAATGAAGGAAGAAAGAGAGAGAGGGGGCCGTAATGAAGACAATGAAAATTGTATTTGAGGAAAGGAAATTTCGGAGTAACTGCCTCACACTCGTTCCTCGCGCATGCGCAGTTGGGGCTCTCCAGGGCTCTGCGACATCGCTGACACCTAGCGTAGTTAATTTAACAAAGCTTCTGTCTGGGCTAGATGGTGCATAGCTTATTTTGAAATGAATTTAAGCGCACAAGAGCATGCACACAAGACGAGGAAACACACAGGACAGGCGCTAGCGACAGCGCTTGTCCTGTGTGTTTCCTCTTCTTGTGTGCGTGTTCTTGTGCGCTTAAATTCATTTAAAAATTAACCTTGCCTAGTGTTGCTTCCGCAACAAAATTGGCTGTGGTTTAGCTGTGGTTAAACCTGGAGTGACGCGATCGCTACAGCTGACCGAATGGAACTCGCTGAGTCAAATTGCAAAGTCAGTCCTTCGCCGCTGCGTTTCGCTGGGCATTATTCCTTCTTCATCTTCGTCCCTGTACGTGGATTCACAGTTACTGCGTAATTTCGTTTCCTCAAATTCGTTTTCTTCATTACGGCCTCTCTTTCTGTTTCTTCTTTAACTCCCACTACCTCCCCTCCTCTACAAACGGATGACGGGGGTCCACCCAGATATGTGCGACAGTTATTGCGTAATTTCCTTTCCTCATATAATTTTCATTTTTTTTCGTTACGGCCCCTCTTTCTCTTCCTTCTTTCACTCCCACTTCCTTCTTTCCCGTACGGTGCGGTTAGGGTGTCCACCGCGGCGGTTACTAGGCAACGGCTCAAGGTCGGTGCGACCACGGCCGAGGTGCAACCATGGCGAAAGTGCTACCCTGTTGACGAAGAGAAGCGGCTGGCGTAGTGTAGCTACCGCTACAAAAAGTTAATGAACCTTTGTGCACTCACTGCAGGTGTTCGCTGATGTTTCCGAGGAATAACGCCTCGTTGGCCGGCCAGATCCGGACGCCCAGGATTATGAAGCCGCCATTGGGTGCGCGAGCGCTGGGATGGGTGCCGTTCAGATCCCGCTGCCTGTCTCTCAGCGCCTGCGTACGGGAATGAAGTACGGTCTTCAACGAGGACAACTCTGCGACTTTTCGCTTGCGGTGCGTCGTAGTGACTCCGACGCCATCAATTGCGCATAAACGACGGGAGTGATGAATTTTATGAGCTACGTCATTTACCCAATGAGGGATTTAATGCTCCCACTTTGATAATGTCCCGGGGATAATGTGACACGCCTGTTATTCACCTTCGGTAACCATACAGCAAATACTCTGCGACCTCTGACACAGCTCAAGCTATCGAAGTAAGAAATTGAGGGGGCATTTTGACTGTAGAGTGCGTAGGGGCGAAAGTGTTTTCTTCATCACTTTGCATCTGTGGCACTGGTGACGTCACCACTGGATGATGATATACGTATTTAAAGACTGATTACTAAGTAATTACAAATTACTGATCAATGCCCAATTACTGATTAATTACTAAATACTAATTAACTCTAATAATTAATGACGCTTAAGCTTCACCTTTAGGAGTGGAACGTGACAGCGTGTTTTAGCGCTGCCAGGGAGTCAACGGAACGCCATCACCCGCTCGGCGCGATGCCTTGCCCTTTGAACACAACGCGTTTTGAGGAAAGGAAATGGCGCAGTAATTCTCTGTCACCTCGGTGGACACCTGAACCGCAACGTACAGGAAGGGAGGAAGTCGGAGTGAAAGAAGAAAAAGAAAGAGAGGCCGCAATGAAGACAATGAAAATTGTATTGGAGGAAAGCAAAATTGCGCAGTAACTGTCTCACATATCTCGGTGGACACCCATCATTAGTTTGTAGAGGAAGAGAGGAAGTGGGAGTAAAAGAAGAAAGAGAAAGAGGGGCTGTAATGAAGAAAATGTAGATTGTATTTGAGGAAAGGAAATTATGCTTGAGGAAAGGAATTTAGCTTTTATATCCTGGCCTCGAACGGGAGGCTTATACTTGACGAAGCCTGTGCCTGAGAATCATCTTGGAGCTTCCTGGAGCTCATGTGCCCCCACCTCTGGGTTCGCAGGCGCCTTAGGTTGGGCGTCGGTCAATTGCCTTAGCCACGAACGCTTTGGCGGATGCAACGGCCCTTACTAAGCTTGCTGATGTTCCCACTTGCGAGCCTTGACGGTTCATTTATACGCCACGTCCTTCGCCCCAATTTCTGCACTGCATTGCTCCTCCTTGCGACTGATTAGAAGCTCATCCATGGCGACCACGTACTGGCTGCAACACATAAGCGCGCTCCCCTTGGTGCCCTCTATATGGCGGCTGACTAACTGCTCCTTGGCGCGCGCGATATGGTCGGCATACGGTGCGGACCCTCCTCTACTGTCCTCCCCACTCTTTCTGCGCTCCATCAGCCATTCGTACGGATGCTTGATGTGGACAGCCAGGACTACTACGCATAAACCAGGAACCTTCGTTTTAAGAGCTAAAGCTGTACAAGTGTCGCTGCCGTACGTACACTGAGCAGGTTGAAAACGGCATTGACTTCGTTTTGGATGGACCGAGCTTGCCACGGCTTTACTTCCAGGTCGAGGACAGCATGGTGGAATATGTTCCTCGACCAGTAATTTTGCAGCTTGTTTCGTCCTGCCGAACTCATCAGGTGCGCCATCACGTCGGCGGTTCTTCTGCAAGAACAGTAAGCCGCATGGGAAGCGCAGTGGTTACTGGGCAGTACGATAGTGACGTAGGAGACTGCACACTTAACGGGCTGACCTTTGACCCTGGGCGGCCCTGCTGATCCTCTCCCAAGGCTACGTCACGCGGCTTGATGTCAATTGGGAAAAAGTGTGGGGACCTGGGAAACTCTGGCTATTTACACACAGCCCCAGAGACATGTATCAACTCTATCTAGATGTAAAGTTTTATTATAAAGCTTTTAGCCGTCCTGCACCTTCGAATCTCAGTTGTCGCTAACTCAGTCTCAACAGAATGGTTATCTGCGGTCCTGTTAGGACGCTTGCACATGAATCATATGAAAAGTATTCTATAGTAGAGAGAAGGCAGAATTCGAGGCGAAGCTACAGTCCGCTAGCGGTTGGCTATCAGATAGATGCTACCCCTCGAACCTTGTTAATTTTATTATGTCACGAAAAGCAGTCTAGAAATAAATTCTAGCTGAAGCTTTTTATGAGCCATCTGACAACGTGCGAAAAGTGCGGGACCGACTATGGTTCTGGACGGATCTCAACTACCAGATCACAGTTAAAGAAAACATGATGGGAATTAGTTGAAGCATATGCCAGATTTATAACTTGACTTTGCCGAGGGTGTTTACGCAGATCTATATTTCGCCGCAAGCTCTCGGAGAAGCGGAAATCTTGCCTATGCGGGAAGTTGATGGCGAAGCTTGTGTTGGGGTAGCGAGCGACCATGGCGAGCATCTTCTGGACGTCTGGGTCGCTGTCATCTAGCAAGGTGTCCCGGCTTGCCCGAGTGTACAGCGGAATGAAGGTGAAGTCGCACGCCCGTGCCAGGTCTATCGCGCCGTAGTCCTGGCGGAAGGTACCGAATACGCACCACACCTGTCTCCTCCCCATGGGTCCTGGCCCCTGTGTTGCTACAAGCGGTAAGGATAAAGCAAGGAGCTGTGGTTAGATGTGCTCCCTTGCTATGCCTGGTGGATTTTAGTCTTAAATGGTGCTCGCACTGCTTGCAATAAAACAAGATAGACTAAAAAATTGCTCACTAGAGCGCTGCGTCGGCCTACACTGCTCCTATGTTTGCGCCTTGTCTCACCATGTTATGTAACATGTCGCATATGGTTCAATGTGGGACACCTTCATATTAATAGTGGCAGTCATTTATGCGCCAAGCCACTTCTTTGCTCTTCCCATGTAATCTGTCTGCTACGTCCTCCTAGAATCGGCAGATAACCTGTCCTGGATGCTTTCTTCCATTTAACTACCCTTAGCTGTATTAAACCCGAATCGTTCAAATTTGCTTTACAAACTGGAAGTTCCCACACTGAACAAGGACATCGTCCATGGTTGCGTTGTTTTGCATGCAGATACAGAAAATACCGTGAACGAGAGTGAACGCATAGTGAAAAGTGTCGCACTTCAACCCAGAAAACAGTTTTACCCTAAGAAAATGAAGTGATTTCACTAAATCTATCAAGGGCCATTAGAGATATTACACAATGTCAGAAAAGCTGATATGAACGTAATGACTGAACATATGCACGTTGACACGAAGTAGAAGGTTAGACATACTTGTAGTGGTGGTGCTCGTCGTAGTAGTTGTGGTTGTAGTTGTGGTTGTGGTGGTCGTGGTCGTAGTTGTAGTGGTTGTGGTAGTTGTGGTGGTAGTTGTGGTGGTGGTAGTTGTGGTGGTTGTAGTTGTGGTAGTTGTGGTCGTAGTTGTAGTGGTTGTGGTAGTTGTGGTGGTGGTAGTTGTGGTCGTAGTTGTAGTGGTAGTCGTAGTGGTGGTGGTAGTTGTGGTGGTAGTAGTTGTGGTGGTGGTAGTTGTGGTGGTAGTTGTGGTCGTAGTTGTAGTGGTTGTGGTAGTCGTAGTGGTGGTGGTAGTTGTGGTGGTGGTAGTTGTGGTGGTGGTAGTTGTGGTCGTAGTTGTAGTAGTAGTGGTAGTTGTGGTGGTGGTAGTTGTGGTCGTGGTTGTAGTGGTTGTGGTAGTCGTTGTGGTGGTGGTAGTTGTGGTGGTAGTCGAAGTGGTGGTGGTAGTTGTGGTCGTAGTTGTAGTGGTAGTCGTAGTAGTGGTTGTAGTTGTGGTGGTGGTAGTTGTCGTGGTGGTAGTTGTGGTCGTAGTTGTAGTGGTTGTGGTAGTCGTAGTGGTGGTGGTGGTAGTTGTGGTCGTAGTTGTAGTGGTAGTTGTAGTGGTTGTGGTAGTTGGCGTCGTTGTAGGTGGGGTAGGCTCCCGAGGAACTGCGAGTGCAAACAGGAAATACTTCAGACGAAATGAAAACTGATGTCAGGCTCACTGTGTGGCAAGAAGCCCAATACCCTTCTATCTCGAAGCCATATGACTCATGCACCTTTTAGACAATAGAGACACACACATAAAATGTTTATAAAAGCGCATATTAAAATGCGCGAAATATATTCGAGTCGGGCAAAGAAGTCGCCAGAATAAAAAGCTCATTACGTATACGATTACGAACCTACACTATAGCACTCATGAGTACATTCTCGCGGTTGACATTTGAAGGTTTCATGGCCTATGGCCTGTGATGAAGCGCTCGGTCGAGTGGATATTTTCGTTTTAAAGCTGTTGTTTGAGGCTATCCTGCGGCATTCCTAAAGTATTGAGTTGTCACGGGGTTATACAGAGAGCCCCAGGTAGCATGAATTGCAGACTTATCTTAAGTAAAATAACGATGTTAAACGCCTACATCAACAAGGCGAAAACCACACAAGGCGCAATTAACTACAACGCATGTCGGACACCACCCCTAATTTCTTATGTTAAGGCGGAAGCTTTTAATGCCTCATCGTTGTAAGCAGGAGTTGTCGACAGAAATGCCACGCTTTTCAATTGGTCTAAATGGTCGTGACGTCACAATGCGCGAATTTCAAACAGAGCCAATTGTACTCTGGCTAGTAATCATGCAACCTTTTAAAGGATAGTGATGCTCCAAGTAAAATAATAAATAAAACTGATTTTGAAATTAGTCGAGTTGGGGAATCGAACCGGGGGGTTTCTGGAGTGAACACGAGCACGCTAACCACTCCACCATGCCAGCGCGATGGTTTCTATGAACAAAGGCGCGTCTAGTGAATACGGTGTCTTCGTTCACTCCCATCTTTGCTTCCCTGACGGAAAAAGAAAAAAGCAACGCAACAAGTAAAACAAAATAAAGAATTAAAAAAAAATTAAAACAAAGAAGAAAGCTAAAAATAAAACATTAAACACCCCCCCCCCCCCACCAAAAAAAAATATCAATGCAAACTAGTGCGAATGGAAAGGCTTTCGCCTTGCAGCACTTTAGAGAGCCAAAGTGCCCCATGAAAGTTTCATTCCGTTTGAAGCCGTCATTTGACGGCGAAACCTTCTACAGCTACGCACTGAGCGGATACGGTTGTCGATACTGATAATGATACTTATACAGATACGAATCTCTATTAATTGCTCTGCGTGAGGCCAAAGCTTTTCTTCTCTCTTTTACATTGCAGTAACCAGGTGAGTTAACGTAACGCATCAGGAAAGCTAAGTGATAAGTTCATTTTTTCGCCTAGGGGCGAAAACCATGCAGTGGTCATGCGACCAATTCGCGAAACATGGATAGAGCGGCTCGGCCGGACCGGAGCGGCATATTATGGTGGTTAGGGGCGGCGGCAAAAACAAACCACCGTTGATATGACAACTAATTGTAATGATAATGAAATGTTACAATATACAATCCGAGGATGCGAACAAGTCGTTAAATGTTTCAGTTGGGCCGCAGGCTACTGCGCAGGCTACAGCCTTCTCCGCACTTGCCTGTCATGAGGATGAGGACCAAGTAGCACAGCACAGCCAGCAGCGCGATGAGGAACGAGAAGAGCAGCAGCACGATGCACCTGTTTTCCCTGGGAGGGCAAAAGGAGGATAGTTTAGTAATAATAATAGTTATGTTAGTCACTGGTATGAACGCTAGAGAGATACTGAGTTTGGTCACTACTGATATGGCGCCGCGTTCTAAACGACGCGAGGCACTTTCAGTGGAAATTAACTTTTGTGATGCTGACCCGAAAGACGCGGGTTCGATCCCGGCCGCGGCGGTGGAATTTCTATGAAGGAGAAATTCTAGAGGCCCGTGTACTGTGCGATGTCAGTGCACGTTAAACCCCAGGTGGTCGAAATTTCCGGAGCCCTTCACTACGGCGTCTCTCATAGCCTCAGCCGCTTTGGGACGTTAAACCCCATAAACCAAACCTAACTTTTGTGAGATAAATAAGATGACAAAAATCCAAATAGAGGCGCCGCTACCACAAATCGCTTTCTCGAACTAAATGCAGGGTGTGAACGCATACTTTTTTCAGATCTAGATGAGAGAGGCTAGGCCATACCACTATCCACGTCGGATCAGTAATCATGGCATCACTTTTATTATGATGTCACGAGCTTGAATTCAGTTGCAAAAAAAAAGCGCTTTCTAAATCATTATTTTCTGCAATAAGTACGTCTTTTTCTGCCGAACAAAGATTAACATAGCTGCGAAGAGCAAGTTTTACTATACGAACAAAATGCCGCGCAAGTGCACTCAGCGTCAACTTAAAGCGACCGATTCTAAAATTAAGGTTATCGCATTTAACGCGTTACAATAGGTCGCAAAAGCAGTAATGAGCCTGTTATTCTCCATCAATCTAAAATCGCCATGGTCAATCTAAAATCGCCATGGTTCAGCCAAGCAAAAGCACTACGTCAGTGTCCTGCTGGGGCCAAGAGGTTCCAAACTTCTTAGTCTCCCAAGCACCGTGAACTAATGTCTTTGTGCGCCTGCATCCATTTAAAGAATCACTGATGACGTACTTAGTGAAACCCCTCCTTTCTATGCAGCAACGCTGCGTACGAGGCTATTTGAAACAGAAATTCGTTAACTGTTGAATATCTCTAAATGCACTAATTTGCGCGTGATGGCTATGTTGGTTATTGAGGAATACCCTGTTAAAAGTACTTGCAGTGTAGGTTTGGTTGGTTTGGTTAGTGGGGTTTAACGTCCCAAAGCGACTAAATCTATGAGAGACGCCGTAGTGGAGGGCTCCGGAAATTTCGACCACCTGGGGTTCTTGCAGTGTAGGGTTAATTGGCTATTAACGCATTATATTTTCAACATAATCAAAATTTCAGCTATCGGCACCAATCTGAAAATTGTATTTCGAATAGCATGAAGACCCAAAGTGGCAATTGATAGGTGTGTACCATGAGCCAGCGACGACTGAAGCTGCTGATGTGGAGGCGTGGGCGGCAACCGGGCTGCAATAGCAATGCCAAACGTTTATCTCTCGAACACGAAGCAAATGAGCTTTTATCTACCTCCCAACCCACCCTCCCCAACTCCGTTCGCTATACTAACGGGTGCACTACGTTCTAACAAGGATTCACTCTAGATTAACGAATACATTGTAGAAAATATTTCTCCAAATGTCTCTTTGGAAGTAGATTAGAAGCTGGCAATTAAAATATAAAAAAAATGCAGCGTCTTAATTTTTCGGCATTTGGTTTGGGAAACAACGTCGAAATCAGTTTTCTGCATCCATAGTTTGCAAACAACGCTAGTTTCGATTGCAACAAATGTCATTTAAGTGGTACAGCAGTCACCTCATTTGAAGGGCACTGCGCTTTTACTCACTTTTTTTCGCGTAGTAAAACCTGATCTTGTTTGGAGCTTGGCATTCATCTCGTAGAGAAAGAACGTGAAGATATTGTACAGTACGGTCCACTGTTAAAGGGAACATGCGATCGCGTGGCCTCCGCGCTTCGCGGAGCGCTGCCGCCGAAAACTTGTGGGAATTGTCGGCACAAGTCGCATGCGCAGTAAGCATAATGGCTGGTCATGCCGCGCATGCACCTGATGCCGCCTATTCTCGCCGCATCTAGGCGGCAGGGCTTCGTGAAGCGCAGAGTACACGCGATCGCATGTTCCCTTTAACAATGGACCGTATTGTACATGTCCACGTATGTTGAACATGTCACGCAATACATCAGTATGCTCGAATTCATGAACACAGCAATGTAATCTTCTGCTTCATTGATTTTGGCATAAGTAACATATCAGAAGATGAGATAACGTTATTCGAGTAGCACTAACATTTCATCAGAAGAAAGGCTCAATTTAGAGACATTACTTACACTTCCGCTGAAAGGGACAAATAATCAGTAAGCGCAGGTAGAGTAAGAAAATTCTAACTTTTCTAGCAAGTAATCATTTTCGGTTATGCATTTGAGGTCAGTTTTCAGATTTAGTTAATGCGGACCAAGAAAATACGACAGCAGATGTCAGGCATAGAGAGTAGTCGACGTTCTTGTCGCCATGGAAATGCTCACAGTCAGAGAACTACATGCGTGAGAACAGTTTCTGACGCGAAGGCTGCTCCGACGGCTACCGCCAACCATTGAGAAAAGCGTGCCGAGTTCGTATACTTTCGTCGTCATCAAAAATATCAATAGCTTCACTGAACAAACATTTTATGTGCCTAGCATTCACTTCGAAAACATTTAGAAGATACCAGACAGAAAATATTTTTCTTCTATTGCGTGACGTGATCGGTATCATAAAAGCAATGACTTATTCCTCCTGGCACCAACATCCAGTGTTAAGAAACATCGAAAGAGTAAGGCGTGTAGCCGTCATAGCTTAAATTATGCAGAGCAGCGTATCTGTCCTCCTGTCGGCTGGAGGACAGTATCGGCTTTGTGCGAACGCTGAACGGCTGGGTCAATTAGTGCTTGAAACCTTGCACACACTGTTCGCACAGTCACAATGCCCTCAAGCCTACCCAATGTCGGTGCACAACTTTCAGAGTAGCAGACGAAAGCCAACAGCGAATGCTTGAGTGGTATAGTGGGGACAAACCTTGTTGCAACGGCTGAATCGACTGCTGAGACACTGGAACTTCTCCTGGAAGAGTATAGCGAATGCAGCACATAAAAATTGGCAGAGACTGAGCTTGGTTAAGCCCGGTAAGTTGCGAAAGCAACTTACCGGGCTTAACAACACGAGAATGTTGAGAACTTGAGAACACAAGAACTTAACAAAACACGAGAATGTGTCCCTAAAGACCAACTTCTTACCCTCAGTTTTACATGAAACGCCTTCTAGAATATAGCAAATGACTGGTCGTGTTTGACAGTCGCATTAATATTCTGTTTATTTGAGACAAGACTCACGAGTGCCAAGAGATACATCGATTTATAGGCATGCTCGTCAGTTCTGTCCAGTTGTCATGCGCCTTATATGCAGGGTGTAAGATTGGTTCTCTCTAAATTTACCCTATTTATTTCCAAGTCATAAATTTCTAAATCCTCTCGAGCTGCATTTTTGAAGGCGTGCAGTTTCCAGAGCACGTGTATTCTTCTGTTGCTATAAGACGCCTTAGTAAAGATCGCAGTGAGTTCAACCTTACTTCTAGAATATAGCTTCGCCAGTTGAAAGTTGTCTGACCTAGAAATTTCTTTTGCGGTTGCGTTGCCAGCAGAAGGCAGTGCAGACACAGTTGAACTGTGATAACAGACTGTCCTGCCACAAGAATACAAGGAACTGTGCAATGTCAGTGCACGTTAAAGAATCCGAGGAGGCCGAAATTTCTGGAGCCCTTCACTACGGCGTCCTTCATAGCTTGAGGCGTTTTGGGACGTTGCGTTTGCAGGTGAATACTACCGCCACGTACCTCAAAGCTTGATTGAGGTGTCCACTGACCGAGAGTTGTTGTTGTTGTTGTGACTGAGAGAAGAATGAAAAGGAAATTGCACGGGCCTGCCTATTGGCTCGAGCCGAGCCACCACCGCTGCCACGTGCAGATAGAGGAGAGTTAAAGGATCAGAGGAAAGAGAAAGAGGAAAGAAAAGACGCGCGTCGCAGCAACAACTGCGTCCGCCGGAGCGGACGCTGCTGAAAAAACAGATAAGCGGCCGAAGCCGCGCTCGCCGAAGCGAGGACAGAGACAGTTACGCGCCTTACACTCAAAATCAGTGGTCCACAACGAAGTAAACGCTGACGCCAATGAACCAAGCAAACGCCGATGGCGTATTGGTTCGCTAGGTTTTTGTGGGAAAGAAATGCGCAGTGATTGGCTCACATCTCGGTGGACACCCGAACAGAGCCGTAAGGGAAGGGAGGACGGTGAGAGTGAAAGAAAACGGTGCAGTAGTGGAGGTCTGCGGAATAATTTAGACCACCTGGGGTTCTTTAACGTGCACTGACATCGCACAGCACCGCACATCTCCCTGTCACTACGGCTACATATCTCGGAACGCGATTGAGGTGTCCACTGAGTAGGGAGCCAGTTAAGCGCGTTACCTTTCGCGACTCACTCAAGCTTCACGTCCACCTTTCGATTTTGCGGGGCAAAAATTAATAGTGTTTTCGCACTAAAAAAGTTGTGCTGTTATCTCATGCTGTTGCGTGCGGTTATCTTTTTCTGTTGTCTGTATGACGCTTTACGTACAGCCCTTGTTCAAAAGCAACACCACTCAGCGCATGTAGTCGCGTTGTCTTTCTACTCGGTGTCCTTTCTTGATGCGTTTTAGCGACTTCAAAATGATTTGGAGACCGACTAGCTGAGTTCTCGTGACGTTGCGTAGTAAACACCGCGCTGCGCTTCCCGCATGTGCGGTTTTAGAGCGCCGCTCTTTGGCGCCTGTTTCTGCGTTTCGTGGCTTCGCCGACGCCGTTGTCAGTTGTAACTGGTAGTAGACACCTTAGTCGCGCTTTAAGCTGGGAAACTAATGGAGCGGGAGCTTGGAAAGCAGAGGGAAGGCGCATAACTGCCCTCTTGGAACAGCGGTCACCTCAATCGTGCTTCAAGCTACGGGGTGGTAGCGACAGATGTGCGCTTCATGCGTTGGCATTGACAACTTTTTGACAGAAACGCGGCTCTGAACCCATAGGCCGTCGGCGTTCATTGTGTTCATTGGCGTTGACAGCATTTTACACTGACGATTTTAAGGAAAGGAAGTGGGCAGAACTGGCTCCCTGGGTCAGTGGACGCCTGAATCGCGCTTATTGATTGGTACGTGGGGTGATGAGAGAGTATGTGGGCTGCAGTAATTGACAACATTTTGCCAGAAACGCGGCACTGAAGCTATAGGCCGTCAGCGTTCATTGTGTTCATTAGCGTTGGCGTTGGTGGTGGTGGTGAAAAACATTTATAATGCAATAAATATTTACAGAGAGGTGATTGGGGTGGGCCCTATTGGCCCTTTCCCCTAACAATACTAGGTGGAGCCCCTATTCCGGGGCCCCATTGGCAAGCAACGCCGCCCGCGTCCGGTGAACCAAGGCCTTTTGGGTCTTTAGGTCCTGACAGCCGAGCAGGGCCGCCTCCCAGTCCTCTCTGGTGGGGTTGGGGTTGGGGGGGATAGATGGGTTTGACTGACACGCCCAAACCATGTGGAAGGTGTCAGCCACCTCCCCACAGAACTGGCACGCGCCATCAAAGGATGGATTGAAATGTTTAAGCACCGCCGGGCACAGTACAGTGTTGGTAAGAATTTTGATGAGGAGGCGCTCGTCAGCGCGATCCAGACCCTTACAAGGGGCCGGGTAGCGCCGGTGCTCCTCCTTGTAGTAATCGGTGATTTGTTTGAATGTAATGGCCAGATTGTCTGATTGGGAGTACCCTTCCAAGGACAGGGAGATAGCCCGGGGAGAGAGTGCGCGGGCGGCCTTATCGGCCTGTTCGTTTCCCTGGAGTCCCTGGTGACCGGGGGCCCAAATCAGGTTGCGTGGAGTTGGATCTTCAGATCGACAGCTATATTCCAGTATGCGCCAGGCAAGCGGGGGAGCCCAGCCCAACTCGTAGTTCCGACAGGCCCCTCGCGAGTCGGTGATGATGTGTTTCGACTTGGGAGTAGTGAGAGCAAGAGCAATGGCAATCTCCTCCGCGTGTGTTGCGCTGTAGGCTTTGAAAGTGAGCCCGTTGACTGTGTTTGTGTTGTGTACGACTGCGGCCGTGTACCACACCCCGTGGTGTGGGCCGGCAACGTCCACGTAATACACATGTTGTTGGTTACCATAGTATCGCGCCAACGCTTCCGCGCGCGCCTGGCGACGACCGCTATGGTCTTCTCTGGACATGTTGCGGGGAAGGGGTCGGACCCGGAGGGCGCGTCTCCAGGGTGCTGGCACTCTCTCCCTTTCCTCAATATGGTAGTCATGTTTGATGTGTAGCCGGTCCAAGAGGCGGCGACCGGACGTGGTCTGTGCAAGACGCGTGTATTGGTTGACTAAGTGGGCCTCTCGAAGCTCCCGAAATGTGTTCACCACGCCTAAGGCCAGAAGTCGCTGGTTGGACGTGGTGACCGGGAGGTCGAGAGCCCGCTTGATGACTTTCCGGTGGATGACCTCCAGTTGGTCATCATCATGTTTGCGCAGGTGCAAGTAGGGGGTTGAGTAGAGGATTCTACTCGTTACGAAAGCATGGGCAAGCCGCAGTGCATCCTTGCTTTGTAATCCGCCCCGCTTGTTGGAGACCCGGCGGACCATGCGGCCCACCTGGTCTCCCACCGTGCGAAGTTTGGCTAGGGTGGTGTCGACTCTGCGTTGGTGGTGTATGAAGAGACCAAGGACGCGGATCTCCTTGGACTCCCGGATCGGTCCCGAGGGGAGACTGATGCAAAGCGGAGTTGTGTCCCGAGGGGAGGGACGTATGTGCACAAATTCTGATTTAGACGGGGCGCACTGGAGTCCGCAGTAGGCCGCGTAGTCGTCGACTAGGGTTGCCGCTGCTTGCAGGCAGGATTCCATGTGGCCCAGGCTACCTTGCGTGGCCCAGATTGTAATGTCATCCGCATAAAGAGCGTGATGTATCCCGGGCAAAGAGGACAATTTGGAGGGAAGATGAAGCATTGCCAAATTGAAGAGGAGGGGAGACAGGACCGCGCCTTGAGGTGTTCCCCTCGAGCCGATGGTGTATGGCCCGTGTTCCGCATCTTGTATGCGTATGTAGGCTTGACGGTCTGTAAGAAATTGTTTTATGTAGTCGAATGTTTTGTGGCCACAGTTGGTGTTACTGAGGTGGTCCAGGATTACTTCGTGTTTGACGTTGTCGAATGCGCCTTTAAGATCCAAGGCCAGGACCACCTTGTCGTGGTGGGGACATTCGACAGGATCTAAGATGTCGTGGTGAAGCTGCAGAAGTATATCCTGTGCAGACTTGTGAGGGCGAAAACCGAACATGGTGTCCGCGAAAGTGTGCTGTGTTTCGAGAAAATCGGAGAGTCTGTCGCGCACCATCGTCGCCATCAGCTTGCCGACACAAGACGTGAGGGAGATGGGGCGAAGGTTCTCCACATCAATAGGTTTGCCGGCTTTCGGAATAAAGGTCACGAGAGCCGATTTCCAATCGAGAGGGAGAGGAGTCTCTCCGTCCCAAATGCTATTGATGTATTTGAGGAGCGCGGCGTAGGCTGCGTCGGGAAGGTTGGCCAAGAGCTTGACCGTAACCTTGTCGCGCCCGGGTGCAGTGCCCCGCTTCATTTTGTTCAAGGCCGCCCGGAGGTCGTGGAGCTGGAACGGCTTGTCCAGCTCCGTGTTCTCTTCGCCTGCATACGAGTACGCCGCCTGCCGGGGGTCCTTAGTGGTGCACAGGTAGCGATCCCTGAGCGTGTGCGCTAGTTGTTTTGTCGTTCCTGTAAAGTTGTGCAAGGCCCTATGTAATTGGCGTTGGGTTTCCGTGCGTGTTTGTATTGGATCGATGAGAGCGCGGAACAGGCGCCACGTGTTGCGGCCAGACATCTGGCGAGCAGCCGCGTTGCACCGGTCCACCCAGTTAGTGTCGGCTAGCTGAGTAGCATATTCCGCTGCCTGTTGGCGTTGACGTTTTAGGCTTCGATCATTTTAAAAACTGGAAGTGCGCATAACTGGCTCCCTGGGTCAATGGTGGCCCGAATCATGCTTAACGTTGCGTGATGAGAGAGATGTGGGCTGCGTGAGTTAGCGCTGACAACGATGAGCGAACTCTCGCGATCAACCATTAACTGCAACCTGCCAAGGTGGCAGGAGGAGGAGGAGGAGAAAAGCATTTATTTAGTAATGTACAGAGAGGTGCTCGGGGAGAGGCCCCTAATGGGTCTCACCCCTTACAATACTAGGCGGAGTCCCTCATTCCGGGATCCCGTTGGTCGAGACTACTACACAAGTCCGCCGAACCAGGGCCTGTTGGGCCGATAGTTCCTGGCAATTGAGCAGGGCCGCCTCCCAGTCCTCTCGGGTAGGGGAAGGTGTGATTGGGGGGAGAGAAGGATTTTTTCTGCATGCCCAAACCATGTGGAAGGTGTCGGCCACCTCCCCACAGAATGAGCAGCGGCCGTCAAAAGAAGGATTAAAGTGCTTGAGAACCGCCGGGCACAGCAGGGTGTTTGTAAAGAGCCTGAGGAGAATTCGTTCGCCAGCTTTACCCAGTCCTTTCATAGGAACTGGGTATCGCCGGTGTTCGGCACGATAGTGCTCAGTAATTTCTTTAAAGGGAGACTGAAGCACTTTTTCTGAAAATCGGGCTGGCAGCGGCATCCTATAGTTTTTCATGCTGTATACTGGAATATCGCATCCAAATTAGGCAAAAACAAGCGCGAATTGCCTTTTTTAGCCGAAATATGCGGCCTGTGCCGCGGAGCACGCCGCGCGGCGCGCCGCCGCCCGTGATTGGTCAAGAGAGGTCGTGACGTCACTTTGAGGACTGGAAAAGCTGCCGATGCGGATCCGGCGCTGCGTTGAGGGCAGTTCGCAGCTTTCCGTGTCGTTGTAAAAGCGAATACGGCGACTAGTTTTTTTTTACTGACCACCGAAGAAAAGGATACTACAGTTTGCTCATTCCACGTATCGCCTGAAACCAAAAAAGACACAAGCAAAAAATTCTATGCCTAGCACAAGCATACGCCAGCGTCAAAGACGCGATGCAGACCATGCGTAAAAGGTGCCAGCACAACCTCAGCTCGGATTCTCGGAAAGGAAGGGGTGCGAACAATACTCAAGTCAATTACCACCACCGGACGCCTCCTGGCTCGCCCGGAAGAGCGTCATCCTAAAGAAAAGGCCCAAAGCACTGTGTACAAAAAATCCTGTTCTCAGTACCCGGCGTTGCAGGTTCGGGCAAGAAAGTATTTCAAGGAAACGATGAAGGAGCACAAAGTTGGTGTCAAAATTAGCGAAGCGCAGTGGCCAAGCACTGCGAGGCATGTGACTACAAGGTAGTGACGCAATCATGGTGCGCTGGAAACCAAGCCAAATACGCGCACAAATACGCTTCACTCCTGGCGCGTTCAGCAGATGCCAGAAAATATTAATCGAAGCCTCGGAAACGTTCGCCCTTCCTAGATTTGCAGTTTAGGTTCAGTGAAGTAGTTGCCAACTATATGTGTGTTTAAAAGCCCAGCTAGCTGCAACTCGCCCACTGCCACTACTTGATGAACAAACCGAGTAAGGTTGCGGTGTTTTTTTGCAAAAACTCGGTTGGCATTCATTTCTCTCATAAATTTGCATCCGAAATCAACGTCGAACGCTTTCATTTTAATTGCTTAGCTAGGATTAAACGAGATGCCGCATATGAAGAGCTTCGATGCTTGCTTGCTTTGCTTTATTGTGCTTTGCTCTGCTTGCTTGCTTGCTTGCTTGCTTGCTTGCTTGCTTGCTTGCTTGCTTGCTTGCTTGCTTGCTTGGATACGTCGAACCGAGTATAAAATCACTAACCGAGCCTTGCTGAGCACGTCTCAGGTGGTCTGGCCGCACCTAAGCTGAGGAGAGCGACACATGCTTAAGCCTCTATAAGGTTTCTTCAGGGGCTAAGTGAGCATGTTTCTACTTTTAAAAGAGGCGCTTCTTCGGAATGGTGACACGCCTCTTATGCGCGAGGAAATCGATGGAACTGTGTCATGGTTCAGCCGCGCCTTTTCGACAGAAATCTCCAGAGATCACACTAGGACAAGCTCTGCCTGTAGCCGCTCTTACGAAAGTGTTTCGAGCAGAGTAAGCTTGCTTTAGTCGGCTTGAACTCTTCGTCACAGCAGCGAGCGGTTGTGCTGCGAGCTTGTGATCTTGCGGAAAACAGTGGAAGACGACACAGTCGCGGCCGTAGTTGTTCGTGGACACGAACGCAGAGTAGTACCTGTTGAATCTGATCCTCAAGGTCGGCTGACACGCTTTGTACGTCACAACGCACGCAGTACGAGGAACAACGCATGCAGCACGAGAAACAACGCGCGCTGAAAGCGCGCTCGGGTGCTCCGAAGCATCCCCGGCTCCTCAACATGACGTCACGCTGGCCGACATGGACGAGGTTTCCCTCTCCGCTGTTCCCCTCTCCTGCGCTCGCGCGGGGCGCGGGAAATTTAAACATCGCGTTTTTAATTGGTGATTGCGCCACTATTTTAGCCAAAATCGAAAAAATAATTTCACAGACGTGATCAGCAATGACACTACTTCAAAACCCTAGAAGGTTAGCTGATTCGAAAACCGCCTCAGTATCCCTTTAAAAGAAAGGAGAGGGCTGTGATCTGGGTTAACCTTCTCCCAAGGGACGCCTGGTGCCCGGTGAGTGAGTGCGCGGGCTGCCTCATGGGTGGCTTCGTTACCTGGCATGCCTTGGTTGCCGGGGACCCATATGATTGAGCGAAGAGCTGGATCGCCGTCGCGAGTACTGCGGTGTAAAATTTGGTGAGCGAGTGGAGTGATCCAACCGAACTCAAAGTTACGACAGGCTCCGCGAGAGTCTGTGAGGATGAATTTAGAGTCGGGATGGGAGGCTGCGAAGGCGATCGCCACCTCCTCCGCATGCGTTGAGTTGGGCGCTCTGAACGAGAGGCCGTCCACCTGTTTTCCCTCGTGTATGACTGCAGCCGTGTACCATTCCCCCCTGGAGCGGTAGGGGCCTGCAATGTCGACGTAGAAGACGTGTTTCTTTGAGCCATAGTGGCGGTGCAGGGCATTCGCCCGCGCCTGGCGCCGGCCATTATGGTCCTCCTTGTTCATTTTAGTCGGAAGGGGTCGAACGTAGAGGGCGCTTCTCCACAGTTCTGGCACTCGAACCCGTTCTATGGTATGGTGATCATGTCTGATATGTAACCGGTCCAAGAGGCGGCGACCGGACACGGTCTGGGCGAGACGCGTGTATTGGTTAACGAGATGCGCCTCACGACTTACAGGCCCAACAAGCCTTAGTCGAGCGCGCCCGGGCGGCGGCAACCGCCACTGGGGTCCCATACTAGGGACCTCCACCTAGTGTTTGTAAGGATCGGTCCCTTACGGGCTGATCTAAACATACCTCCTGCTCATTCGTAATAAATGTTTTCACCACCACCACCACCTCGCGGAGTTCTCGATAGGTGTTCACCACCCCCAACGCGAGGAGTCGCGCGTTGGAAGTGGATATCGGGAGGTCGAGGGCTCTCTTGAAAATTTTGCGGAGTACAATCTCCAAGTGATCTTCGTCATGTTTCCGTAAGCGGAGTAAGGAGTCGAGTACAGTACTCGACTTGTTACGAAGGCATGCGCGAGCCGCATCGCATCCTTACTTCGCAACCCTCCTCGCTTGTTGGAAACGCGGCGAACCATTCGGCCCACCTGATCGCCTACTTTGCGGAGTTTGGCAAGAGTTGTGTCTGCCTTACGATGTTGATTAATGAAGAGACCGAGTATTCGTAGCTCCTTCGCTTCACGGATGGGGCCGCTTGCGAGAGAAAGCTGAACGGAGATTTTGCACTTCGGGGAAGATCGAATATGCACAAATTCAGACTTGGACGGGGAGCACTGGAGGCCGCAGTACGTGGCATAGTGGTCAACTATGCTCGCCGCTGCTTGCAGGCATTCCTCCATCTCTCCTATGTTTCCCGTAGTGGCCCAGATGGTGATGTCATCGGCGTACAGCGCATGCTGAACACCGCCGACAGCCGCCAGCTGTGCCGGGAGATACATCATAGCAATGTTAAAGAGAAGCGGGGACAACACAGCGCCTTGTGGTGTGCCCCGCGTTCCCATCTCAAACGGGCCGTACTCGGTCTCTTGTATACGTATATAGGCTAAGCGGTCTGTTAAGAAATCTTTGATAGGTGGCAGGGTGGGTGGAGTCTTTAATGTAGATATAAAGACAAACAGGAATACCTTACCACTTATGCGGAAGAATATCCAGTTCCTCTCGCCCGTAACTCCTCCCACGGGTGCGACAACCTCGCGAAATACTTGCACAGACCTCGTCTTTGAGAACCATGCACTGGTGCAGCAAGTCGAGCGTATATCCATCTACTTCTCCGACCACAAAGATTCCTTCATGACGATCAAGAACAATTAGCGGGTGTTTCTTGAGGAAGGAATATGAGTGAAAAATAGCAAGTTGCCTGAATTGCACATACCTGTCATGCTCGAATTCTTTGCCTCCATCTCTCGAAAAGCTGAAACACTGATGAGCTCGGCTCAAATTTCGCATTAGGAAGTAACGTACTGGTTGGCAACTTTTTTGTTGTCTCTTTGGCGACTGCGGTCGCTTTTTGATTGTAGGGTTTTTCACGAGGGACAGCAGTCCCTTAGACCACAGTGTCCAATAAATTTCTCTTAATTTCGTCTATTGAACACAGATTTTTTCCTCACCTCCGAGTGACGCCCCGGATTCCGCGGGCGCAATAGACGACCCTGCAAGCGTGGAGAAGCGAATATAAACAAGCAGTTCAAGGTGTTCGTAAGGGACTGCGACGCGGTGGTCTCGTGGATTAGAGAGCACCAACGCGCTTTGGAAGCATTCCCCACTGTAAAGGCATGCACCATCTCGACTCACGCGATTCGACGGCCGTCGAGGTGGTGGCGGTCGTGTAGCCAGTGCTGGTCCGGGTACTGGTCGCTGTGCTTTCCGAAGTGGCGCTCGAAGAGGAGCCCCCAACGGGAGCGGCGACATCGCCTGGTTGGCCTGGCAACCGCGCAGATACGGTAGCGAAGAAATGTGCCTCATCAAACGAACTGGTCGCGCCCAAAAGGAGTGAAAATGTTGAAGGAGCTAATGCTGGGGGTATTAACTCAATTGGCAGAACCGTCAGTCTCTCAAGAAGCAACCGTGCTTAATGACAAAGCGTTTACCGCGAGGACTAAGTTGTGTAGTTAGTCCCATTCTACTCTTCCTGACGAAATCGAACCTGAGGCTCGCTCACCCATCGCCGCGTAGGCTGACCAGCGAGGCGATGTCGGGTGGCCGGTGCAGGAAACAGCGAAGAGGCCCGGAGAAGAAGTGGTCGAGAGGCGAAGCAGAGGAGCGACGAGCAGGATGATGCAGCTCAGTAGGGCTTCCGATCTTCTTCTGAGGCCTCGAGCGCCACGCTGCCGCGCGTGTCATTCTTCGTCTTCAGAGAATTCGCACGTTCGCACGGACGCTTCTAGGTAGGGCCTTTGTATTGCAAAGCAAGGCTTTAATAAATTGATTTAGTAAGTAAAGTTAGGAAGCTCCGAATTAACCGGGCTAATTATGGAAATTAAAAGCACGAAAGAAGCCTAGGAAAAAAGCAGAAACGACGAAACTCGAGGCAATGATCTGATGGGCACATTTCAATAAGAAGACCCGGCGACCATAGGCACAAGATAGTAAAGAGGCTGAAGTGTTTGGAGACTGTAGTCAGCAGTCAGCGAATGCCACCTCACGTTATAAAAGTTTGTTTTCACTGGGTGCCTGGTCATTGTGGCATTGAATCTAAGGCAATCGCTGATTTTTCCGCAAAGTCCGCCTTTTGTGTGCCTGTTCCGTTTATTCCGAACACTGGGCTCTTGACAATAGCCCGCTTTCAACGTTTTAAGCATCTCCAGTACTTGAGCCATGAGCCTATTTTTGCTGCAGCGGATTTTCACAATTTGGAATCTCTTGGAGTCTCCGCCTATGCATCTCACGGCATGCGAGGTGTCCGCGAGCAGTTTGAGCTGCTCGATACCATGACAGAACCTTCATCTATGCCGGTCGGGACTCTCTTGATCGAACCTTTGTGACTCATGTGACGAAAGTGAGTCCATTGATAACGTTCTGCTTTCCTTCCGGCGGGTTGCTTTTCTGAGAACCACTTATTTTTAGATTGAGCTCCCTGTTTTGGAGCTAAATCTTTTTATTCCGCTTCTGCTCTCCTTTGGTGCAAGCGCCAGGGGATATGTCCTCAAGCCAATGTGTGAGTCTCTCCACGATTATATCGTTGTGTGATGAAGATTCCTGTCTTAGTTATAATTTTCTACATTAGAGTACTTTGAACTCAAAAGTTAACCAATGTCTGTCTAACTTAAAGGGACACTGAGGAGAAATTGAAGTTGGCTTGTATCGACAGAATACCAGCTCCTGGTTACAAAAACGCCACTGATATTGACAACAAAGCTATTGTAACGTAGATAAGAGCAAGAACCAAAATACAGGTATCGCCGCCACAGGCCCAACTCGCAAGTACAAGCGTGATGAAGTCATAGGACAAGACAGTGTTGCTCGAACCAATTCTTCTAGTAACACTGCGACACGAGGAGCCGCGAATCACTGAGGCGCAGCCAATGCATGCACAAATCTCCTTGACGTCGCCAGATGGTGCCACAGCTACGCGCGTTCCTGCAGCATTGGTACTAATCAGCGCCTGCTCACCGGCGGTGGGCGGGCTCCCGGTATTCCGCTAACGGTAACAAAGTACACGGTATGTTAAAGGTGTCTATTTGCGAGAACTTCGTTGACGACTTTGAGAACTGGATCCATCGTAACGCTGGAAAAGCGCCAGTGCAAACGTAAACGAAGCGACGGTAGCGACGGCCGCAATAGACGATAGATGCCCTCAACGTGCGGCCGGCGGTAGCTTTCTTTTCGGCTGTTGCTAGGCCGCACTGCTGGCCGCTAGAAATCATGGAGTCTGCGTTACGTCATGTGCACGTCATGTTTCACGTCACTTAGTCCTGTATCGTCATAAGAGAGTGCCAAGGTTGAATCAGCGGCGGGAAAAACTTTTTCAACTTCGAATCCAAATTTCGTACAAATAAATGCATCTTTCACTGCCGGCCAAGTGGTAACAAAGCCATGAAATGCCGAACTATCGGATTTTGCTATAAAAAAATACCAATAGAGCTCTCCTCACTGTCCCTTTAACTAATCAAATGCCTTCTCCTGTTTGCGTTTGCAACGCACCCTGTCCAATCCCGCACCGTGGGTATGTGCCACTCCTGTAGAGGTCTACACGAGCAATGACTACTAAAAAAGTGAGCAGAGACACTTAAGACTGCTTACGTGTGCGAAGGCGTAGGCACGCCCGCTTACTTTTTGAACTCAATCGCTGGGCGCTTGTAATTTCTTGTCATTGTTTTTTTCTGGTTTCTGCATGTCTTCTGCAGGGGTTTCGGAAATGGCTACTCACGCCAGGTGGCCCTGTAAGGATTAGCTCGAAAAACTTTGAATGCTCCTAACATATTAGGACAAGGTCACTACGGTACTCCAGTACGCTGAGCGCCATTTTTTTTTTACATCTTAACATACGTTCATCATGACAGCCACGCATTGATCGCTTTATATGAAATGCTAATATATTCAGGGTCATGCGGGATAAAAGATTCGTTTCTTTAGAGGGCACAAACCGGTTGGTTCATTGGCTCTGACACAGACCGCTCGGAAAATTTGTTGGCCGGTTTCCCTGCAGTCTTTATATTCTAGTATTTGTACCATTATGATCCGACGGTCAGGCCCCGCGACATTTTTTGCTCCTTTGCTCTGTAAGTGCTGACAAAGTCTGGCCTCCTGGACAACTGCTCTCTGGGGTAGAAACTTTGCTCAGCGCAGGAGTATTTTCTGGGGGTACCTATACTCATAGCGGTGGGAGTAACTCTGCCACAATGGACAAATTACGCTATTTAGAGAAACCAACAGAACTTGTAGCAAGTGAGATGGTCGAGCAATATCGGTATAGGAAGGAGATAAGTAGCAAAAGTTAATTTATTGTGTTCGATTGAAAACCAGGCTTTGACGAAGTGTTGGAAGCGTGGCGCCACCGGACCATAGTCTATCCTAAACTAGAGTAGTGCTGGTAGTGGCGGTGTTTGTGGTCAAAATGCGGAAGGGGTCTATCGAGCATTGTAATCAGCGTACTCAGAGGTTCTCTCCAGTATGTTCGAGAATGGCGCACTGAAGATCAAAACCAGGGGTGGAAGACTTTTCTGAAGCTTGAAATACATATGGATCGCTACAAATTTCATGTTGTTATCTTACTCGAACCCTGTCTCTTATGCATATTGTATATTAGAGCGGCTACGAATTTTCGAGACAAATCGCATACCCGGGGGCTAATTCTCGAGATGTAGTTTGCGCTTATGTAATGAACACTTTCGTCACTTAACCTTATAGAACAAAGTTTTTTTTTCTCATAAAGGTGTGACATTTTGATCTCCTTATAGCTGAGGATGAAATAAGATTCCATGTCATAGTAGGCATGAAGACGGGACTCAATCTGGGGTACTTTTTTCTAGACTACATCAGACTTCTCTTTATGCATTTTCTTTGACTATCATTGTCAATTCCTTTGACAGGACTACAAGATAGTCGTGTTTTCGTTAACGTGGATTACCGACGACGTAGAAATAGTTACTGGCCCATCATTACTCGTGTTACTTCTTCACTGCGGTTGAGGCGTGGGTTAGGCAGAAGGACACCTTATATAAAGTCGGATCAAAAGCAGGCGAAAGATCTCAGTATTAGTCGCTTAATGCACTAGAGGAATCTTGCTTCAACAAATTATGCCGCAATAGTTGGGTGTTGCACCTTCGATTTAGAGAGTTAGTCCTGGAAGAGCCGACGTGAGACGCCAGCAGACAAGAAGTAGGGTCCATTTATATCTTGTTTGTTCAGGCCTTTGTGTTTGTGCAAATTACTTTGTCCGGAATTAAATTCTGCTCTCGCAGTTCGTAAGAGCTGACTGTGAAACATCACAAATCGACAAGAGATGAATAAGCTGCGTTGCCAGCCTGCCTGGTCGCTGTCAGTCATGTCCTTGTCTACTAGCGTCATTTTATAATGAAGCGCTGCTTTGCTGACCACAACTGCGAGTATAAACAGCAAGGGTATTGTTACTTGGTGAGGAGGTTACCAGTTTTAAGGCATTTCTACTAAGGTTTTAATGCCTTACTAGCCCCTTTGAGCGAAAACCCTTTTGTATGTGTGTTACCAGTTGATGGTACCCGTAAAAGATGGCGTCCTCATGCAATTTGGCAGGTGGCGGTTAAATTAATGATTGGTCTCTTGAGATTGCTCGGGAAGAGCAACCTGGATCGCACGAATTCCACCGGCGGCAGCACCTGCCATCCGAGGGCAGTGGCGCAGAGCTAAACCACTGCGCCAGAAGGGGTATGAGGACCCCCAGGGGTCTAAGAATGTAGACTAGAGAATGAGCTTCTGCATATATGGGAATTAGCCCACTAAGCTACGCGTCATGCCCTTAAGGCGGAGCGTGGGCCGTTTTACGGCGGCCACTGCGTCCACGAAATTAGCGTGCAGATCAGAAGGGGTACGGCGGCGCCGTGGTGATGGCTAAGTACAGCCATGCAGAGGTAGAATTTCAAGCTGCGTGGCATCGGGTTACATCACACTGCAGCGAGCTGCGACTGCGTTCACGAAGTGAACGGGTGGGCTTACGACTTCTCACACGTAAGCAGTCATAAGTGTCATTGTTGACTGTTTTTAGCGGCTCATGGCTCAAGTAGTGGAGATGTTAAAAACGTTGAAAGCCGGCTATTGTAAATAGCCCAGTGTTTGGAATAAACGAGACAACAGGCCCACAAAAGGCGGACTTTGCTGAAAAATCAGCCATTAATTGCCTTAGATGCAATGTCACAGTGACCAGGTACGCAGTGAAAACACACTTTTATAAACTATGGTGGTATTGGCTGACTGCTCACTATAGTCGACCAACACTTCAGCCTTTTTAGTATCTTGTGCCTATTGTTGGCCGCTCTTCTTATGAAATGTGCCCATCGCATCATTGGCTGAAGTTTAGCTGTTCCTGTTTCCTCCATAGGCTTCGTTGATGCTTTCAATTTGCATAATTAACCCGTTTAATTAGGAGCTTCCTAGCTTTACTTAATAAATTTACTAAAGCCTTGCTTTGCAATACGAAGGCCCCACCTATAAGCGTCCGTGCGAACGTGCGAATTCTCTGAAGACGAAGAATGCCTCGCGCGGCTACGTGGCGCTCGAGGCCTCAGAAGAAGATCGGAAGCCCTACTGAGCTGCAGCACCCTGCTCGTCGCTCATCTGCTTCGCCTCTCGACCACTCTTTCTCCGGGCCTCTTCGCTGTTCCCTGCACCGGCCGTACGGCGTCGCCTCACTGGTCAGACTACGCGCCGATGGGTGAGCGAGCCTCAGGTTCGATTTCGCCACCTTGTGCAACCTCCCCGAACGGGAGGCCGTGCTGAAAAACCTGACTGGCGCCTCACTAGGGGCTCTCGTACCGAGTACTCTTAAGTCTTAAGGGGAGTAGAATGGAACCAACTACACAACTTAGTCATCACGGTGAACGCTTTGTCATTGGGGAGGTTAGCTCTGGCTGGTGTCTGTCTCTCTCCAGAAACTAACGGTTACTTTTTGAAGTTCTGATGGTTCTGTCTATGTCGCTGTACCATGTTCAGCCAGTTCTGGCCTTGCTCAGTTGATTTTATGAAGCATATTTTTTCTCAACCGTACCGGTACGGCTGTCAGCCCAACCAGGCGACGTCCCTGCTCCCGCTGGTGGCTCCTCCTCGAGCAGCACTTCAGAACGCACACCTACCAGTACCCGGACGGGCACAGCTACCATCTCGACGGCCATCGAATCACGTGAGTAGATGTGGCGCATTCTTTTACGGCGTGGAGTGGTTCGACGCGCGTTGGTGCTCTATTCCTCGTGACTATAGTGTGTCGCAGTGACTAACGAAGACCTTGAACCGTAAGCTTATATTTCTTTCTCCACGTCTGCAGGGTCGTCCCTGGCGCCCATAGAATCCGGTGCGTCACTCGGAGGTGAGGAAAAAGCCTCATGGCTCTGTAGAGTAGACTGTAGGGCCTGTTAGTAGGTTATTTTGACTCACTGCGGCGCATCAAGAAAGGACGCAGAGAAAGGAGAGAACACTGTTGCATGCGCTATAACGCTTTTGCTGTTGCACAAGGGCCCTATATAACACGTCACAGAGACAGCAGCAAAGAACCGCACGCAACAGCATGGCAACAGCACAATTTTAGAGCGCAGCTCTTTGGCGTCCGTTCCTGGGTTTCGCGTCGTCGTCGGCGTCGGCCTCGTAACCAGCTCCGCCCCCAATGTCACGCTTTTCAATTGGTCGAAATGCTCGTGACGTCACAGTGCGCGAATTTCAAATGGGGCCAATTGTACTTTGGCTAGTAACCATGCAACCAATCAAAGGGATCGTATAGTGATGCTGCAACTAAGTTGGACTGAGTTTAGTTAATTGCTTAATTAATCAATTAGCCTAATTAATATAGAGGAGAATGAAGAGGTCAGAAGAAAAGAAAAGACGCGCGCCGCAGCGACAACAGCGTCCGCGGAAGGAGACGCTGCTGAAAAAAACAGATAAGTACGAAGCCGCGTTCCCTCCACCACCACGCACTTCCCCGCTCAGTAAGACGTTGCTCGTTTCATATACGTTGTGTCGAACATCCTAGACAGTTCCAACAATTGACAGGTTAATGACAGAACACGATGGATAGAAATACAATAATATAAATATGAAATAGCCTAATTAACCTTTCTAGTTAGACCGCATAAATCAATAAAACCGAGAACGAAATTGGTCGAGTTGGGGAATCGAACCAGGGTCTCCGGAGTGCGATACGAGCACGCTAGCCACTCCGTAATGCCAGCTGAATGGTTTGGAATGAACAAAGGCGCGTGTAGCTAATACGGCGTCTTCGTTCACTCCCATCTTCCCCATTTCCCTTACGGCGAGGTGCAGGTGTCCACCCAGATATGCGAGAGAGATACATTTCCTTTCCTCAAAAAATAAATTTACCGTCCAGCAAGGCGTACAGCCGAATTGGCGATGGCGTTCTGTGGACTCCCTGGCAGCGTTGCAAGAAGCTGTCGCGTTCCACTCTTACAGGCGAAGCTTAACATGTTAACCACACATCAGTAACACACGCAGACAGCCAATGGACGCGTCATTCGCTGGCAGCACTTGATTCATCATTCACAACCACATTCTTAACGTACGCTCCCTTGCCGCACATGCCAAGGACGTACACCACGATCACATTCTGCGCCATTCCTCTGTACTTTGCTTTGCTGAAACCTGGATGGATCCCGAAGAGCCTCTCGAAATCATAGATTTCCTATACTGCTGTGGTGCTCGCAGAGACCACAACAGAGCGGCGGGAGTCGCTATCTACTTGCGCACAGGTCTCTCTGCAATACCAGTCGAAATGTTTGGCACGTCACATGAAGTTGGCGAACTGTGCGCCGCAAAGTTGCCCAACGGCTTGCAGGTAGTAGCTGCCTACTTCGCCCCTACCGCACTCACGAAAGACGTCGTGCACTTCCTGCAACTCGCATTAACCGTCCATCGATCCACACCGATGTTAGTAGTGGGGGACTTTAATGTTGACATAAAGACAAACAGCAATTTCCTAACACTTATGCGGGAGAACATCCCGTTCCTCTCGCTCGTAACGCGTCCCACGGCTGTGACAACCTCGCGAGGCACTTGTATAGATCTCGTCTTTGAGAATCAAGCATTGGTGTACCAAGTCGAACATATATCAGTCTATTTCTCCGACCACAAAGCTTCCTTCATGACTGTCAAGAACTGTTAGTGGAGTCTTTGTTAAAGGAATACGTGTGAAAAATAAAAAAAAAATTCTGTGATAGCGCATACATGTGTTGCTCGATTTCTTTGCCTCAATCTATCGAAAAGGTGAAACAGCTTATTTGCTGCGCTCAAATTTCGCATTAGGAAGTAACGTAATCGTCGGTAATTTTTTTCTTTTTATTTTTTGCGCGAAAGCACTATTAGCCTCCTATCCCGCGGTTGATTGGATAAGAAGCCAACCCGCCGTGGTGGCTCAGTGGCTTCGGCTACTGTTCTGGAGTTACAGATTTGAACACGGCCGTGGTGACCTGATTTCGATGGAGACGAAAGGCAAAGGCGCCGGTATGCTGTGCCATATCAGTGCGCATTTAAGATCCCCAAGTGGTCGAAATTATTCCGGAGCCCTTCAGTACGGTTCTTTCTTCCTTTCTTTCTTTCTTTCTTTCTTTCTTTCTTTCTTTCTTTCTTTCTTTCTTTCTTTCCTTCTTTCTTTCTTTCTTTCTTTCTTTCTTTCTTTCTTTCCTTCTTTCCTTCTTTCTTTCTCTCTTTCTTTCTTTCTTTCTTTCGTTCCTTCTTCCTTTCTTCCTTTCTTTCTTTCCTTCTTTCTTTCTTTGTATCTTTCTTTCTTCCCTTCTTTCCTTCTTTCTTTCTTTCCTTCTTTCTTTTCTTTCTTTCTTTCTTTCTTTCTTTCTTTCTGCCTTTCTTTCTTACTTCCTTTCTTTCTTTCTTCCTTTCTTTCTTACTTCCTTTCTTTCTTTCCTTCTTTCTTTCTTTCTTTCTTTCCTTTCCTTCTTTCCTTCTTTCTTTCTTCCTTTCTTTCTTTCTTTCTTTCTTTCTTCCTTTCTTTCTTTCCTTCTTTCTTTCTTTCTTTCTTTCTTCCTTTCTTTCTTTCCTTCTTTCCTTCTTTCTTTCTTTCTTTCTTTCTTTCTTTCTTTCTTCCTTTCTCCTTTCTTTCTTTCTTTCTTTCTTCCTTTCTTTCTTTCCTTCCTTCTTTCTTCCTTTCTTTCTTTCCTTCTTTCCTTCTTTCTTTCTTCCTTTCTTTCTTTCTTCCTTTTTTCTTTCCTTCTTTCCTTCTTTCTTTCTTCCTTTCTTTCTTTCTTCCTTTATTTCTTTCCTTCTTTCGTTCTTTCTTTCTTTCTTTCTTTCTTTCTTTCTTCCTTTCTTTCCTTCTTTCTTCCTTTCTTTCCTTCTTTCTTTATTTCTTTCTTTCTTTCTTTCTTTCTTTCCTTCTTTCTTTCTTTCTTCCTTCCTTTCTTTCTTTCTCTCTTTCTTACTTCCTTTCTTTCTTACTTCCTTTCTTTCCTTCTTTCTTTCTTTCTTTCTTCCTTTCTTTCTTTCCTTCTTTCTTCCTTTCTTTCTTTCCTTCTTTCCTTCTTTCTTTCTTCCTTTCTTTCTTTCTTTCTTTCTTTCTTTCTCTCTTTCTTCCTTTCTTTCTTTCTTCCTTTCTTTTTTTCCTTCTTTCCTTCTTCCTTTCTTTCTTCCTTTCTTTCTTTCTTTCTTTCTTTCTTCCTTTCTTTCCTTCTTTCTTTCTTCCTTTCTTTCTTTCCTTCTTTCTTTCTTCCTTTCTTTCTTCCTTTCTTTCTTTCCTTCTTTCCTTCTTTCTTTCTTCCTTCCTTTCTTTCTTTCTTTCTTTCTTTCTTCCTTTCTTTCCTTCTTTCTTTCTTTCCTTCTTTCTTTCTTTCCTTCTTTCTTTCGTTCCTTCTTTCTGTCTTTCTTCCTTCCTTTCTTTCTTCCTTTCTTTCTTCCTTTCTTTCTTCCTTTCTTCCTTTCTTTCTTTCTTTCTCTCGTTCTTTCTCTGGTTCTTTCTCTTTCTTTCTTTCTTTCTTTCTTTCTGTCTTCCTTTCTTTCTTCCTTTCTTCCTTCCTTCCTTTCTTTCCTTCTTTCTTTCTTCTTTCTTTCTTCCTTCCTTTCTTCTTCTTTCTTTCTTCCTTTCTTCCTTTCTTCCTTCCTTCCTTTCTTTCCTTCTTTCTTTCTTCTTTCTTTCTTTCTTCCTTCCTTTCTTCTTCTTTCTTTCACTCCAACCTTCCTCCCGCTCCTTCGGGCGGCACAGTTCCGGTGTCCATAAAGATGTGAGACAAATGATGCACAGTTTCCTTCCCTCAAAAAGCAATTTTCATTTTCGGGAATAATCCTGGTGGTCGAAATTATTTCGGAAAAGGTGGAAGAAAGTAGAGAGAAAGAGGTGCCGTAGTAAAAAAGTTCTGAAAATTTGGTTTCGAGGAAAGCAAATGAAGCAGTAACTCTCACACAACTCGGTGGGCACGCGAACTGCGCCTTAAGGGAAGGGAAGGGATAACGGAGGGAGTGAAAGAAAGGAAGAAGGGGGCCATAGTGGACGTCTGCGGGAAAACTGCGGTGAACCGCACTGTTGCAACGTGAAAGAAAAACGTCCACATACTATATCGACGTCCGTGGCTGTTCTGACGCTCATGTGGTATATCGGCGTCCATGGTTATTTTGTCGTCTGTTTATTTTTCGAGTTTTTTCGTGTTCAGTTATGAAATTGTTCCCACGGCAACCATTCATCATCATCATCAGCCTGACTAAGCCCACTACAGGGCAAAGGCCTCTCCCATGTCTCTCCAATTAACCCTTTCCTTCGCCAGTTGCGCCCACCGTATCCCCGCAAACTTCTTAATCTCATCCGCCCACCTAACTTTCTGCCGCCCCCTGCTACGTTTGCCTTCTCTTGGAATCCACTCCGTTACCCTTAAGGACCAGCGGTTATCTTGACGTAACCATTACGTCGGACAAAATTGCGGAGACTATTTGCGGACGCTACAGAGCCATACAATGCTCTCGAATGAAAATTCGACCACTTGGGGATCTTGAACGCGCACTGACATCGCACAAAGGCGCCCGTGAGCTGTGGATCCCTGCGGCTCAGCTGAAATGCCATTCACCTCCCAACGACGATAACGGATAATTGATAATGGGTTTTTGAGGAAAGGAAATGGCGCAGTATCTGTTTCACATCGGAGTCTTCTTCGGTCTGGTCTTGCCGAGATGGAAGTTAGTAATGGAAAAAAAAATATTCCAATTTAAATCCAATTTTCTCGGCTATAGATCAGTGTTTTGCACTCAAGAAACGTCAACGAAGCCAGAAAGAGCCGTGCAGAGCCACACTCCGCAAGCTGGATGGAGTTGTTCTGAGTGTCTTTTTATTGCACATTCAGGGCTTATGCCTACACCGTACCATGTTCTGGAGCAGCATAATAATCGGTGAAGACTTTTACAGCGTTAACTGTTCTTAGTTTTTTTTCATTAGTTTGAGCCTTCACGGTGGTCGCAAGCGCACCGCTGGGCACCGACGGGAAAAGATGCATTTCACATCCAGCACCTCCCGGCACCTCCCACATATGTTCAAATGCTCTAACCTAGGCCACTGCCGTGCACTCACCCATAAAAATGCTCCCCAGGGTACCTGCCAGTAAAAATGCACCTGCCACCTAGGCGAGCCCCGCACCTCCCAACCGGCACGTCCCATATCTCTTCTGTGGCTATTCATAATTAAATTCAAAGGCACCAAACCATACGCACACACACACACAGGAGAAGAAAGAAAGACGAGACAGAGCGCCTAAGTAAGTAGGCGCTCTGTCTCGTCTTTCTTTCTTCTCCTGTGTGTGTGTGTGCGTATGGTTTGGCGCCTTTGAATTTAATTATGAATAACTACCAACTAGCCCAAAAACAAGCTCTTCTGTGGCGTAGTAGATCGAGCATCCACTCTAATACGCACGGCTGTCACCTCTGCCTTACGTCTTCCACAGACGGTTAGCACGAAACGTCTCCTGGCCACTGGTACCCACAATACAGTGATCGAATTAATAGAGGCTCAACGCACTAACCAATTAGTCCGCCTGAGTCGCACGGAAACAGGACAATGCCTACTGCGACAGCTACGTCTAAATCCACCAATTCCCACCCCAACAAGTCCTACACCTTACATGATTTCTCTGCGCACGCAGGATCACATATATCAGAAGCCCCTACCGCGCAATATGAGTGCTAGTCTCCATCACGGTAGGCGGCAGGCACGAGCGAGCTGTTACACGAAAACATACAGCAACCGCTCCGATATCCTTTATGTCGACGCGGCACAAAATTCTAAACCAGGATATTTCACGGCAGTCGCAGCCTATGAAGACGGCACAGTGGGGGCCGCCGCCACTATTCGAACTAATTCGCCTGCAGAGGCGGAAGGAGCCGCCATCGCACTTGCTCTGGCCCACTCCATCATTGACAAAAACATAACCGAAATTTGCACAGATTCACAGGCCGCGTACCGCCACTACCTAAAGGGCGTGGCGACTCCGGCAACACACCGTATTCTTACCACGGCCACCTCTCTCGACCGAACGGTTACTCTGTCGTGGGTCCCTGGGCATGCCTCGATCCCCGGTAATGAGCGCGTTCATGCGCTGGCCCGAGAACTCTCCTCCCGGACCCCGGAGGATCAGGCACCCAACCCTGCGCAAGAAGCCCCTTCGGTCCTCTCTACATATCACCAAATTACCACATTTTACAAATTCAGCCGCATGACACTGCCACCACCCCACAGTACCTTGTCGCCCTTATCCAGCGCCACATGGCGGCAATTACAGACAGGCTGCTTTATTTCACCCCACCGCCTCTCATGCTTTTATCCCACCTTTCCTCCTGATTGTAACACCTGTGGCGTGCCCAAATCCACACTTTTCCATTACCTTTGGGAATGTCCTTCTCCAAAGGCAGTATCCCCCATCCCCAATCCCACTCATTCTTCCTGGGAGGCTGCTTTACGGACCGCTCAGCCCGCCGGCCAGAAATGGCTAGTGGATCGGGCTTTACGTGAAGCACTAGCCCGTGGACTCCTGGACCAGTAGGGGACCACCCTGGATGATTTTTTTTTGTGTGTGTGCGTAATAAAGTTGTTTCCATCCATCCATTCATCCATCCATCCACTCTTATATATAAATTTTAATATGCCTAATTGCCTCGCGATCATAGGAAACCTAATGCTGGGTTATTAGCGTTATTAGCGTAGGTTATTAGCGTAGCAAACATCGCGTTATGCGCTATATTTTCTATTCTCTTCCAGGAGAAGTTCCAGTGCCTCAGCAGTCGCTTCAGCCGTTGCAACCAGGTGTGTGCCCCCTATACCACTCAAGCATTCGTTGTTGGCTTTCGTCTGCTGTCCTGGAAGTTGTAGTCAGGAAGTGGGTAGCAGTGAAGGCAGTGTAACTGTGCAAACTGAGTGTGCACGGCTTCAAGCACTGGTTGACCCAGCCGTTCAGCGTTCGCACAAAGCCAACACTATGTCCTCCAGCCGGCAGGCGAGAAGATAAGCTGCTCTGCATAGTTTCTCGCATAGTTTCGACGTCACTTAACGCTGCATTTTAGTGCCAAGAGGAATAAGTCATTCGCGATGTATACGGCTTTGCCTTGGGATATGACGTCTGTTGTGCGAAACCTTATTGCTTTATGATTGAGATCGTGTCACAACTTGGAAGAATCACAGCATAGAAGAAAAACAAAACGTTTCCTCTCTAGTATTTCGTCAAACTATTTAGCACGTGCAACAGTTCTGGAGGATTACATGTATCGAAAGTGTAGGGTGATCTTTAAGGGAGAGAAGGTAGCTATATCACGCCAGCTCTGCCTACCTGCCGGACGCACAGCCCAAGCGGTGTGCAGATCTAAGCTGTTTAGTGGGGATCCCTTGCATGTCTAGCAGTCTAAAGCTTGGGAGGATTGAGGACGTGATGCCATTCCTCTTTCGAGAGGTTGCCGTCACTGAGGATGAATAAGGAGGCATGTTGCGGGCCTCATAAGCAAACTCCTTGGACCGTATACTTTTGACCGGGGCTGTACGTCCATGGGAGAGCGTGGCTTATAACGAGAAAAAGGCGGCACAGCAGAGCTTCATGATTCACCTCACTGCCCAGGGCTTGCTCACGATAACGATAGCTCTCGCAAAATCCCTTCTCTTCCCTTGCCGGTATGAATTAATCCGGGGCATTTCTCACGGCGTCTCTCATAGCACATGTGCTGTTATGAGACGCTAAACTCCCCTTTGAGGAAGGGTGTCAGGCGGAAAGACTAAGCTTATCAATGCCATTTACCGTGCGTTCTTTGCTTGCTTACAGGAGGTATTGAGAGACCTGGACTAGTAACAGCTGGGGATAAGAGTTAAGGAGATTAACTTAGTAATAGGCTTTTTGCTAATAACATTGCCTTGCTGAGTAACTCGGGGGACGAATGCGAAGCCCGAGCTATGACCTGGACAGCAAAACAGAATGGCAGATTTAAAATTTAATAAGGAACAGCAGTTTACGATAGCCAGCCAGGTGGTAAAAGTGGTAAGGGAATAAATCTGCTAAGGGAAGGTAGTAACTTCGGATTCGGACCATGAGATTGAAGTCTCTAGGAGAAAAAGAACGCACTAGAATGGATTTGGCAGTATTATATCCTGAATGACACTTTAGTAGTATCACTCAAGAGAAAAACATATAACAGATGTGTGTTGCAGGTACTTAAATACGGGGCGGAAACGTGAAGGGTAATCAAAAGGGTTCAACTTAAATTGGCAGTACAGCGAGCGATACAAAAATTGTAGGCCTAATGTAGAAAGAGGAAGAGAGCAGAGCAGAGTGAATCAGGCAACAAATGCGAGTTAATATGAGCCTAGCCGGAATCGGAACGAAATGGGAATGAGCAGGACATGTAATGTGAAGGGAAGATAACGAAGGCAGGATAATCGATGGTCACTGAGGGTAACGAATCAGAGTTCAAGATAAGGCAAGCGCAGCAGAGGCTGGTAGAAAGATAGGTGGATGGATGAGGTTAAGAAGTCCATGAGGATAAACCGCAGCTCGCACATTGGTTCATTGGGCAGATGTGGAAGAGGCCTTTGATCAACAGTGGGTGTAGTCAGGCTGATGCTGACTACGCCCTTCGCATATGCCATACCATACAATACCTCAAGAACTCTTCCCTTTGTATTACCTTTCGTTTCGCGCCTTCCTTTTTTCAACAAGGAATGCTTAGTCTCTATCAATACTTCACCAGGCAAAAGATGCTCGGCAGTGAAGTGTTCACGACTAGCCGAGTAAATGCTAGGCTCCTGAAATGTTTCTTGAGCGGAGCTGTTGTTATTGCTGATTACTTCGGCAGTATGCCAACCCTGCCGGCATTCTCAACGGTTGGCGGCAGCTTTCAGTGCGGTCATCGCGTCATGAACTCTTAACGCGTTATTCGCGCATGTAATCCTCTGATTGGGCCTTTTCATGGCGAGAAGAACGTCGACTACTGTTTAAGCCTGACCTATCATGTCCACTTTTTTGGGCCGCATTGTGTAGAGAGGTTCTGTGAAACGTTTTTACGGACTGAAAGTGATTACTAGCTGCAAAAGCGACAAATTTCTCGCTCTGCTAGTGCTTACTGTTGATTTTGTTTCTTTCAGCGGAAATGTAAGTAATCTAAATTGAACATTTCACCGGATGAAGCGTAATGGCACTTAGGTAACGTTTTGCTCATTTTCTAATGCGTTATTAACGCCGAATGCAATGGAAGCAATAATTAATTTCTGTACTCATGAAATTCGAGCACCGATATATCTGACCTCTGCTGCTTCTAACTGTGTTAATATACACTGTCTCAAAAACCGCTTTCTTAAAATGGGGGGCGCCGCCATCACTCGTCCTGGTGGCTACGTTTAGAAAACAGGCATACCCGTACGCAGAGGCCGCGTTTCGAAAGAGACGAAACGAGAAGGCTTTCGTGCACTGACCCCCTCGCCGTTAGCCCCGAGTTTAGTGCCTATTTCTTCGACTTTGGCACGTGATATCTGACTAGCTTCGCATTCTTTCTATACGAGATTAACGCCAAGTTACGAAAGCAATTAGATTTTACAACCCGAAAAGGTGGTGAAAAAATCTGGGTCTTTCACATGAAGCAACCACCGTATCATTTAAATGATATTTGTGGCCTTCGAAAGTAAAACTTTGTTTGCAAATTATGCATACAGAAAACTAATTCGGATGTTCAGTTTTCAAAATTACATGTAAAAAAAATTCATACGGGGCCAGTTTTAATAATATAATTATCAACTTCTTAACTAAAAAAAACAACACTTGGAGAAAAGTTTTGTGCAAAGTATCCGCCATTGTAGAGCGAATCCCCGTTAGAACGTTGTGCACCAGTTAGTATATCGAATAAAATAGGGGGGAGGTCAAAAGTTTGACGGAAGCCCGTCTGGTCGGGATGGAACATGTCGAAAAAATAAAAGGCATCGACCCAAAGAAAGATGAAATGACGTTTCGGCTCCCCCACGGAAGCCGCGTTAACTATAAAAGCGAAGCGGAAATTGTCGCCTTATATGACGTATGTGCAACGGGGACTCGTTGCACATACGTTACGATTTGTCTGCATGCGGCTACCCAGGGTATTTTATTGACTCCTTGGAGCGCCAGCTCACCCGTTCTGCATTGCGCCCGACCCGAGGCACCCGAAAACGGGCTTCAATTCCGTATGTCCAAGGGGTCAGTGAGACGCTGACGTACAGATTGCCCACGTGCCAGCTCCCAAACCTAGGAATGAATTGGTGCGAGTGAAGGATCCACTGAAGAAAGAAAAGTTTTTTGGAGTGGTATACGCAGTTCCATGTGCCGACTGCGCAGCCGTGTACATGCATCGGTGAGTCCAGCGATTTCGCACGAAGATTTCGAGACTGCCAGAGTGACGGGAAGAATCGACGGGTAGCTTCAAACGCACTTGCCGAGCACTCGGTATCTACCGGCCAGAACACTGACTGGGAACAGGCACGTGTTCTTGCAAATGAAGAGAACCGAACATCGGTGCTGTATCTCAAGTCGGTGATTGTACAAACGACAACAGATACGCTGAACTGTTAATCTAACCCAAGTATACGCTAGGTGTCTGGGATGTGACTTGGGCCGTATTTAAGGCAACAATTTCCGCTTCGCCCGCATTGTGAACAAGGCTCCCGTGCGGGAGCCGAAACGTCATTTCATCTTTCTTATGGTCGATGTCTTTTATTTTTTTCGTCACAGCAGGGTAGCATGGGTTGGAAGGTAGATAAATATCGAAATCTTGATTGATTTCCTTCGTGTTCCAGTGATAAACGTGTGGCATTGCTTTTGCAGCCCGGCTGTCGCCCACGCCTCCATATCAGCAGCTTCAGTCGTAGCTGGCTCATGGTACGTGCCCATAAATGGCCACTTTGGGTAGTAGTAGTGGTTTTTATTTTGCATTGAATATGGAAGGTAAAAGAGTTGTTGCTACCCCGGCATCTGCTATCGCTGCTGGAAGCACCTGAGCTGGGGCAGCGGAAATGAAGAATAGTAGGCAGTGTGCAGAAGTGAAAAGAAAGAGGTGAGGGGATAGTAGAAAGGACAGGGGGACGCCACTGTGGGTCTTCGTGGCATTCGTGACATTCGGAACACAATTTTCACATGGTGCCATAGCTGAAATTTAGATTTTTTTTGAAAATATACGAAAATGATAATGCGTTGTTAACCGAGTAACACTATATTACTTATATTTTTAAGAAAGAATTCATGAGTAATAAACATAGTGATCATGCGCAAACTGGCGCATCCAGAGATGTTCAGCGGTTAATGAATTTCGATTTCCTATAGCTTTGGAGGCACCGGCGCAACACAGGAGGGCGTTGCACTAAACATGTCATTGGTGACTCTCTATAAATGTGCGCAGGCGCACAAGTGCATTAGGTCAGTGTATTCAAAACTACGAAGTTTGGAACATCTTGGTTCCTGCAGGACACTGACGTAATGCTTTTGCTCGGCTAAACCATGGCGATTTTAGGTTGATTGAGAATAACAGGCTAATTACTTCTTTGGCGACCTATTGTAACGCGTTAAACGCGATAACGTTAATTTTAGAATCGGTCGCATTTAATACACTGCGTACACTCCGCGGAATTTTGTTATTAGTAAAACTTGCTCTTAGCAGCTATTCTAATCTTTGATCGGCAGGAAAATACATATTTATTGCAGAAAAATTTAGATTTAGAAAGAGCGCTTTTTTTTTGCCTCTGAATTCAAGCTCGTGACGTCATAATAAAAGTCATGCCATGATCACTTATCCGACGTGAATAGTGCTACGGCCTAGCCTCTCTGATCTAGAGCTAAAAAAAAGTATACGTTCATACCCTGCATTTAGTTCGGGAGAGCGACTTGTGATAGCGGCACCTCGATTTGGATTTTTGTCGTTTTTTTATCTCACAAAAGGTCAATTTCCACTAACAGAGCCTCTCGTCTTTAGAACCCCAGGTGGTTGAAATTTCCGGAGCCCTCCACTACGGCGTCTCTCATAGCCTGAGTCGCTTTGGGACGTTAAACCCCATAAACCTAACCAAACCTTTATAACCCGGTGCCATATCAGTAGTGGCCGTCCTCAGTTTGTCTCTAGCGTTCATACCAGTGACTAACATTACTATTATTATTACTAAACTATCCTCATTTCGCCCTCCCAGGGAGAACAGGTGCGTCGTGCTGCTGCTCTTCTCGTTCCTCATCGCGCTGCTGGCTGTGCTGTGCTACCTGGTCCTCATCCTCATGACAGGCAAGTGCGGAGAAGGCTGTAGCCTGCGCTGTAGCCTGCAGCCCAACTGAAACATTTAACGACTGGTTCGCATCCTCGGATTGTATATTGTAACATTTCATTATCATTGCAATTAGTTGTCGTATTAACCGTAGTTTGTTTGCGCCGCCGCCCCTAACCACCACAATAACGCCGCTATTGTCCGGCCGAAACACTTGAATCATGTTCCGCGAGTTGGTCGCATAATCACCATATGATTTTTCCCCCTGATTAAAGCATTATTCGAAGTAAAGCTTCGGCCTCACGCAGGGGCCTGAATAGAGATCCGTATCTATATCAATATCATTATCAGTATCGCTAACAGCATCCGCGAAGTGTGTGCACGGCCGTGGACGCTTTCGATGTGAAATGACGGCTTCAAACTGAACGAAACATAAGAATGGGGGGTGGAGTTCGACGTACGTCTCTAGTTCGTGTGCCTTGCGTGGCTCGGTCATCAGACGGCGATATCACTCTTCGCACCTCTGCATATTTAAAAAGTTAAAGAAACGAGCAAAAGTTCATTAATGAAGTGAACAAACAAATACATAAAACTCAAACTAATTAAAAATTATTTATTATTCGCCTTGTTGCTCTAGGTGTTTAGCTTTGATATATTCGACTTCAGATCAGTCATCAGCCTGTACAAGTTTTCCAAGCCATTCATTTGCGCTAGCGGGGGCTGTGTGTAGAATCCCATGACAACTTAGTGCTTTAGGAATGCCACAGGAGACCATAAAACAGCAGTTTTTAAACGAAAACAATATCCGGGCCGCGTGCTTCAGTACCGGGCATCTTCCGCGGATCCTGCAAATGAGGTTGACAGTCAGAATGTACTCATGAGTGCGAAAGGGTAGGCGTCGTAGCCATTTACGTAATGAGCTGCTTATTTCTTTTTCGATTTCCTGGCATGACTCGAATACTCTTCGCGCACTTTAACATGCGCTTGTATAAATATTGGTTTAGGTGTGTGTGTCTGTTGTATAAAAGGTGCTTAAGCCAGTACGCCCTATGACACCAACATAGCTGTGCATTCGGCTTCTTGCTACACAGTGAGCCTGGCTTCAGTTATCATTGCGTCTAAGGTATTGTCTGTTTGCACTCGCAGTTCCTCCGGAGCCTACCACGCCTACAACGACCACAACTACCACCACAACCACCACAACTACGACCACAACTACCACCACCACTACGACTACTACAACCACTACAACTACGACCACAACTACCACCACCACTACGACTACCACAACCACCACCACAACTACCACCACCACAACTACCACCACCACAACTACCACCACAACTACCACCACCACAACTACCACCACGACTACCACAACCACTACAACTACGACCACAACTACAACCACCACTACGACTACCACAACCACTACAACTACTACCACAACTACGACCACGACCACGACTACCACAACCACTACAACCACAACTACTACGACGAGCACCACCACTACAAGTATGTATAACTTTGTACTTCGTGTCAATGCGCATATGTTCAGCCCTTATCATTGAGAAGAGCATTGAGATAGTGTAATGTGTCAGCGCTTCATTTTCTGATGGTAAAACTTTTTTCTCTGGGTTGAAGTGCGACAACATTCACGACATGTTTACTCTCTTTCGTAGTAATTTATATTTCTGCATGCAAAACAAGGTAACCATAGATGATATCATTGTTCAGTGCCATACCTTTCAGTTTGTAACAAGCAAATGCAGCGAAAAAATTTGTCACTATACAAATTTAGTGCAGCTACGGGCAGTTAATTGGCATAAGTAAAGCAGAGGACAGATTATTTGCGGATTCTAGGAGGACATAATAGACTACATGGGGAGAGCAATCAATTAGCTTAGCGCGTAAATGATGACTGCCACTATATATATGAGGGTGTCTCACGTTGAACCATAGGCGACGTCCTACACAACGTGGTGAGACAAGATGCAAACACAGGAGCAGTGTAGGCGGACACAGCGCTGTAGTCAGCAATGGTTTAATCTATCTTATTTTCTTGGAAGCCGTTTGAGCAGCATTTAAGACAACTCCTGCAGGCATAGCAAGAGAGTACATCTGAGCACGGCTCCTTGCTTTCCCCTCACCGCTTGTAGCGACACTGGGGCCAGGACCCATGGGGAGGAGACAGGTGTGGTGCGTGTTTGGCACCTTCCAGCAGGACTACGACGCGATAGACCTGGCACGGGCGTGCGACTTCGCCTTCATTCCGCTGTACAGCCGGACAGGACAGGACACCTTGCTGGACGACAGCCATCCAGACGTCCAGAAGATGCTCGCCATGGTCGCACGCTACCCCAGGACAAGTTTCGCCATCAGCTTCCCGCACAGGCAAGACTTCCGCTCCTCCATGCCACTGTGGTGAAAAATAGTTCCCGCGTAAGCATCCTCACCGAAGGCCAAGTTGCAAAACTGGTATTTCTTTGTTCAACTAAGTCTCAACATGTTTCTTTTAACTGCGGCCAGGTAGCTATGACGTTCAACCGGAATCGCAGTTGGTCCCGGACTTTGCAACACTTTGCCAGATGGCACATACAAGGACTTAGTTATAATCTGTCTAGAATAATTTTCATGACATAGCAAAATGAACAAGGATCGGCCGCCGTGGTGGCTCAGTGGTTATGGTGCTCGGTTGCTGATCCGAAAGACGCGGGTTCGATCCAGGCCTTGGCGGTTAAATTTCTATGGACTAGAGGCCCGTGTACTGTGCGATGTCAGTGCACGTTAAAGAATCCCAGGTGGCCGAAATTTCCGGAGCCCCTTCACTACGGCGTCTCTCATAGCCTGAGTTGCTTTGGGACGTTAAACCCCAATAAACCAAACCAAACCAAACCGAACCGAACAAGGATCGAGGGGTAGCTTCAACCACCTGGTCAATCGCTTGCGGACTTAGGCTTCTCCTCGTGTCCTGGCTTCTCTCTTCTATAGAATACTTTTCGTGTGATTCCTGTCCGAGCCTCGTAGCAGCACCCCAGATAACCATGCTCTTGTGACTGGGTTAGTGACACCAGCGCCTCCTGCTCGGTGTCGTTCGTGAGGAAACGGAGATGCGGAGGTGCAGGAAGACTAAACGCTTTATATATAAAACGATTGTTAATAGAAGGGTGCATCTTTCGGTGTTGTGGACAGGAGAGAGCTGATACATGTTGCTGGTGCTGTGTACAAGTAGAACCTAAGTTTCCCAGGTCCCCGCACATTGTCCCAATTGCCATTACTTCATTTTATCCTCGAGAGAGGGCCGTCCAGGGTAAAAGGTCAGCTTGGCGCGGGTTCGTCTGCGAACAGCGCATACGGCGGCTCTTCGGAGGTGGCACCCGAGGTGCTTGGAACAGGCTGCGGCGCCGATCGCGTTTTTACCGTCGTTGGGAAGACGACCCCGGACGCACTGGGGTCGAGGTCTAGGCGTGGCGCAAAAGAAACGGAACAGTCCGAATGTAGGGCGTAAATAAAGCTCTTTTGCGTCCGCCGCTCACTGCTGAGTTTCTTTTTGTGTTCGAGATCGCGTTGACCGTCATAAACCCATGGAATGTGTAGATGGATCCGCCTTGCGAGAGGCTCTTTACTGTAACTCCATGGGGAACACTTTGGGCCAGACGTAACGTTGAAATAGCTGCCGAGGACAAAAATTCTCACATAAGTAAACAGAACGTTCAGATTGGCAAGCGGGAATTAGGATAGAGCGGTCTGTGTTGCAGTGTCTAAAGTAAGGCTGGGGCAAACAAGATGGGTCTCATAAAGAGCTGCTACTAAAAGAACTTGTCGCTACGTTAGACCAATTCAGAAAAAATATAAGAGTAACGCAGTCCCTTTTTTGGAGTTTTTGTATTTCACTCTTTTTTTTGACACCCTGGAGATTTTTTAAAATAAACAATAATCGGTCTCTAATATCGCGGCATAGCTAGGGGCTTCAATTCCCAAGGGTACTCAAGAAATATCGCTCACCGCAGAATTAATTCAAAAAGCCTTGCGTACCTTAAGCGAACACGAGATTCACCTCTTCGCATTTACTCTTCCCAAATTAAGGGTTCGGGCCACCGTCTTGTCGTAGAGCAAAGGCAGTGGCGAGGATGATCACCTCTGCCAAGTCTGTTGAAATATTAGAGCTACTCTGAGTAACAACTTGTTTCTTGCCCCCCCCCGTTGAAACGACCCCCTTGAGTATTCCCAGAATTCTGTATGCTTAATGCGTGGCTTACATGGAATTCGATATAAAATCCCATAAGTTTCACGTTTGTCTATGAGCCATGTGGAATCTACATAGACAATGCCCACATGACATAAGAAAAGGCCGTCCTGCATAGGTACCCACACTACGTCATGTACGTGCATCATGTGAAAATCGTATTGAAACCACACGCAAAGCATATCGATGTCGCAAGAAAAACGTACTGAAAGCATACGGAATTCCCTACAATTTCAAACCCGTACGAATGTATTGCCATTATTGCGAATGCGTACCTCACAAACCTGCGTCTTCCATTCGGGCTTTCCTGTTTCATGACCGCGTTTTCTTCATTGCTAGATGTAGTCTCCTACGTCAATGTCGTCATGCCCAATGACCACTGTGCTTCCCATGTGGCTTACTGTTTGTTGCAGAAGAACCGCCGACGTGATGGCGCACCTGATGGGTTCGTCAGGGCGAAACAAGCTGCAATACTACTGGTCGATGAACATATTCCACCATGCCGTCCTCGACCTGGAAGTCAAGCCATGGCAAAATCAGTCCATCCAAAATGAAGTCAGTGCGGTTTTCAACTTGCTCAGGGTAGGTACGGCCGTGACACTTGTAGAGCACTAGCTTCTCGAACGCAGGTTCCTAAATTATGCGTAGTTGTCGTTGGGTGCTGTCAACATAAAGCGTTTGCACATCTTTCTAGCGTAGCGAAGATAGAGCGCAGAGAAGAGGAGGCACACAACGTGGAATAATGAACATGACCAGAATAATGAAATAAACACCAGCATCACATGAGCGTAGGTGTGCATGGACATCTAGCAGTCTTCCGTTTCTCCCTTTCCGTCCCGCGCAACGTTCACGTCGGTTAATATGAGAACGTGACATATTACTCGCTGAGCTTTCAAAACACAGCACGCCTGATCCCTGGACATTTTGGTTTGCAGTGTCCTTCTTTTGTTAGGAACAGCTAAAAATTGGAGCAATGCTGGTGTAGATACAGTGCCGGCCACTCTTAGGGTGAACGCAAGAGACTGCGGATGCGCTGAAAGAGTACCAGTGCGTCCGATGCTGCCCCGCATCGAAATAAACTGCGAGACGACAGAAGCCATCCCCTCCAGGTCCCTCATCCGCTCGCGTGGTGTTCACGTTAAGAGTGCAGGACACTGTATTTCTAAGCCTTTTCCCTCGTTTAATTGCGACGGCATTACAGGTAGCATAAGCGCGAACGTTAAAGTTGCAATCTCGCCCAGGTTCACAATATCGTAGTCTGTCAGCAGGCTATTGTTCTGTTCGGAGACATTCGCAACGCTAGTGGTATGCTATAGTGCTCTCAGTCGAGTCGTTAGCATTTATTTCTGTGCGTGGCAGTACCTCTCCGAAGGCGACATCTTCGTGATCTGGTAGTTGATCATCCCGGCTGTGTAAGTGTTCATCGAGGCGCACAAGACAGCAGAAGGCATTGTACGTTACTTGCTCCCGGAAACGTGCAACTACGAACTTTGTTCCTGTGTGCTTGTTTTCTAGCTGAGCCGCAGATTGCTTTTAGCTGCAATATCTGCAACTGCGTCAGGGAGGTATCAGTGTTTGCTGCAGGGTTGTTGTGAATGAGTGAATATCAGGAACGTCGCGTTATCCCGTGACATCATTCTAGCATTCAGAAGGAATTTTTCTTCAGGAAATATTCAGCCTCTCCTGTGAAAGAACGGGCTTTTTCTCCGTCAGTAATCCTGAGCTACGCAAATAAGCAGATCACCAGTTGTTTATGCGCAACTGATGGCGTCGGAATCACTACGACGCACTGCAAGCGAAAAGTCGCAGAGTTGTCCTCGTTGAAGACTTGATTCCCCCACGCAGGCGCTCAGAGACAGGCAGCGGGATCTGAACGGCACCCACCCCAGCGCTCGCGCACCCAATGGCGGCTTCATAATCCTGGGCGTCCGGATCTGGCCGGCCAACGAGGCGCTATTCCTCGGAAACGTCAGCGAACACCTGCAGTGAGTGCACAGAGGTTCATTAACTGTATTATTGACATTCTTGATACTGTCATTGATGCCCCTGGCAGCACCCGCATTCCACCGGCGGCCACGCACCACCGACTCGGAGCATAATTCACAAGGGTAGAAACTTGGGCGAGTCGGTAACCAGTGTTGTATTCGTCTTTCTCTGTACCTTGTCCCGTTTTGCGCTACCTCACATACCATGAACGACTCGGAACAGCTGCTCTTTGCCGCAGTTGGCTCCGAGCGCTTGAATTAGCCATGTGGCGGCGTTGTATGCCCAGCTACATACCAAGATCGTTTCTACAAATACAGGGGGCGCTCGCGGTTGCAGGGCTCCCGTGGGGGCGACAATTAAGCTTAGCCCCCGTAGGGATAGATTAATGTTTTCAAAGCAGTTTTTGAATTTCACAATGCACTCATGATGTCGTCTCTTCGTTAAGAACAACCAGCTTCATCCTAGAACAGATTGTGAAAGTATGAAACGTCATTTGAAGGCGATATACGTTTCAAACACCGCGAACGTGAGCATTGGAGTACCCCGCCAGGGGTGGTACGAGTCTATTTCGCGAACCATAAAAACCATGAAAGCAAAATTTACCAAATTGTTTCCCGTTTGACAGAACACCCATGGAGGCGGCCTTTCGTTAACAGTTGGCGAGTGATTTTAAGAAGAGTGTGACAATGCACCCTTCAATTCATCATTTCGAACCTCCTATATGTAAAACGCCACGATAAATGTATGTTGTGGAGCCGGACGTACCACTCAAAAGGAGATCTATCTGCTCGATGTTTCCCCGAATAGCGCAAGTTTGTGTAGTCCGATATGTTGCCGCATGCGCTACACTTGCTCGCTAATACAGTCGTTTTCGTCACAAAGGGATGGCATCGCAGGCGCACTGCGAAATCAGGAGCGATTGGAAAACATTTGCTTCTATGCATTGCTATGGGCGCTAGGCCTACTTTTCAACGCCACTTTTGCTCTCGTCGTCCCAGCCGGCTATACGAGCGCCAGCGCATCTTGCTTACGTCCGCGATGTCCTTTTTTGCGCTAACTTCCGCAGCTTTTTAATCTAATCTAACTTCCTAATGATTTTAATCTGCGCCTACTTCCTAATCTAATCTTCCTAACCTAAACCTTTTTTTCGCTAACTTCCGTAAGACAGCGAGCATTCTTCGTCGCCATTTCGCTCGCGCTTACCCAGGCGATTTCCGGTGGAAGGCCTCGTCCCCTGGACACACTTCACCGAGGACGAGTTCGCTGCCGGCTACCCAGAGTGCGTCATCACTGGAGCGTCGCCTCGGAACAGCACCAACAATAACAACACCGTCAGCATAGTGAGGAACGCTATGCATGACGTGCGCGACCGTCTCAACAGCGCTGACGTCGAATACACTTGTATTAAGGCGAAAGCCTTAATGGCTCATACTGTCGTCCGTTAACAAAGCGTGCCACACGCGTTTAACTCGGGAACTAAAAAAGATAGAAAACCAATGGTTGCTTCATATAGAGGAGGAAAAAATGAGCCTAGACGCTAAGTCTGATGAGTGTAGGTTAATTAGTTCATTAATTATATTCAAAAATGCCGAAATTGCGTCAAAATAGCTCGGACCTTGATATAGCCACGGGAACGGTGTGACGTCGCATCCAGCGGAAGTCGTCACGGTATAGGGACAATCGTCACAGGTCGCAAAAACTTCGGATTTGTGTCAAATTAGATAGAGAAATGTGCAATTAAGCGTAATTACCACCAAAGATCCCCGAAAGATGTACAATTTGGGTATCGATACAGCCACGGGAACGATGTGACGTCATATCCATCGGAAGTCGGTCACGGCGTAGTGTCCTCGGCTTTCGCCTCTCAACACTTTAGTTGCCAAAGTGTCCACGCAATTTTTAATGGCGCGTGTTTTTAATGCGGTACCATTAGAAGCCTAACCGGAAAAAAAAATGTCGTCGGTCATAAAATTCGCTGATTGGCTGGAAGAAAGGGAGGTCACCCGAGAGGATAATTTCCATTGGATGAAGGCAAGTGACGTCACCAAACTTAAGTCACTTGCGGTAAAGGCATCAAGAGCTTATGCTATCGCATTTTTCAACACGTAAAGTAACCAGGTTTCTTTGAGAATTTTTTGAACATATATGCTCAGCTATGAAAACGATAGGTAAAAGTTAGGAGCCTCCATTGGGATTACTGAACCTCACACTGCAGAGATGAAAAAATGGTAAAAAGCGTAAAAGAAGCATTGCTACTAGGTCAGGGCGAATATTGGATGAGTTGGAATATCCGGTCGAATAGTAGTGTGTTTGATTCGAACATGCTCGGTATTCGAAATCTGGAAAATGTTTTTATGAAGGCGTTATTTAATGCACATGCAAATCATTACTTCGAAGCCATGAATGACATTACTGGCCGGTTCAGAATAATGGTGGCATGAAATATTAGGGATTAGCAGAGGATTAGTAGAATACTAGAAGACTACTAATAGCAGATAAGTGGAAAACTGCAAGAGGATTAGAGGATGGGCTCGCATTGCATGTGCACAAATGATACCTTTGTTAACATTCCACTCCGATCTATAACTTCCGCACATGGCACTTCTTGCCGAAGAGAATATTTAAGATGTCAGGTAATTAGTCCTGTCCCTTAGTTAACTAACATTGGTGAAACGAAGAATACGAGAGGCTACGCCACGCTACTCAGAACAGCACTCAGTTATAGGACACTCTGCCTTTATCCGGTACAACTTATCGCCCTCAAACACCCATGGCCTTAGCATCGACAGCAGATTACTTCAATTTAACCCTAGAAGAGCGTTAGTTTTAATTTTGTATTAATCTGGTTTCCTTTACTGGGTTTAGCTTCCCGAAGCAACTCAGGCTATGAACTGACACTGTCACCGATACTGAACTGATACCGACAGCATCCCTCGGCTATGAGGGATGCTGCAGTAAAGGGCACCCGATAATTTCGACCTACTGGGGCTTTTAAATGTGTACTTGCATCGCACAGTACACGGGCCTCTAGCATTTCGCCTCCATTGAAATGCGGCTGCCCCGGCCTGAATCGAGCCCGCGTCTTTCGGGTTAGCAGACAAGCACCATAGGCACTGAGCCACCACGGCGGCTTTTAATATTAATCTGTTCCACAATGCATTAAGGTAAGCTCTCCTCTGATACACTTTAGGCTTTAGGGTCAACAAATTAACTAAATTCCCAACATTACTTTTGCGCAGCCTTTTTTTCCCGGTGAATATGTTTTCAACCTCGTACTTTTTTTCGAGGCCTTCAAGAGCAACTGCATAAGGTTTGGAAATCGAAGAACTTAAAATGGCTGAATGTGTGAAATGTGCAGGTAGAGCGTGCGAAGTCCTTTTGCGCTAGCATTTGAAATGGGACGTGATCGCCGATTAAAGTCAAGACAACCCCTCAAGCTTCCCCGCAGCGCGCAACGCCAAGTGGGGGGGCGGCTGGTGACGTCATCGAAGGTATCGGTACATTTCCAACGCTTAAACGTCTGCTTTGAAGGAAAAAATCCAACGCCACAGTAGGCAAACCTCGCCGAGCGTTGTTTGGCAGCATCCAACGAGGCACGGCAGGGTGTGGTTCACGGCAGCGGTAATTTGAAATAATACCTTCCGTGACGTCACAGTGAACTTCCCCACACTCCTCCTATGCTTTGAGGAGGAGCGCAAAATTCAGTCGTCAATTAGGCCACTATTTTAAATGCCAGTGCAAAAACACTTGGCATGCTTCGCCTACCGCCTATATACATTTGAACCCTTGATTATTGCGAAATTATCAAAAAGTGATTCAGTGGCCCTTTAAGCACTTGCGTCATTGTTTTGAAGCCATGGCGATACTACCGGCTAAGTCAGAATAACAGCGGCATGTAATACATGAAATCTGGAACAGGATTTGTAGAGTATTAGTAGAACTCTAGAAGAGGATTAGTAGCAGATTGGTAGAACCCTAAGAGGATTAGAGGACGGGCGCGCATTGCTGTACTATTACTCGCTGTGACAACAGTCGCTCGTCAGTTCCAGGCGCTGGACTGGGTGCAGAACAGCATCTCATGGAACATCTACCCGTCGGTGGCCATGTCGCTTACTCTGTGCACGCGTGTCTACATGACCTCGACACAAGCGACCGCCCAGTTCGGGGATACCTGCGTGGACGCCGGCACACCTCCGGGCACCTCGGAAACGGTGAGGGAATGGCATGTCAGCCTCGCATACCTGTGTGCAGTCTTTTGTCAAAAATATACAGCCTAAGGGACTTGCTTCCAAGCCATGTAGCGGGGCTCTCAATCACTTTTGACAGTCCTAAGCTTTGGAGGGCTGTGGACTTAAATTCCTCCCGCCTACGTGAGATTAGGGTCCTTGAGCATACAAGAGGAGCCGATCTGCAGCACTGAAAAGCAGACCCCTTGGGCGAGTACTTTTCACAGACTATAATATGTCAAGACCTACTGAATTACAGATCTGCACATTTGGCGGGGTCCTATAGAGCAGCGTGCGCCAACTTTCGTTTGCTTTTTGGCCGTTGAGGGCTCTCAATTTCTCTGTTCGTTTGCTATGATGATCATCATCGTTTGCTATTTCATGCGTGCTTTTTAGCTCGCTCACTTTGTGTTTCTCTGCTCTCTCATTATCGGCAATGAAAACAGCCATAATGCAATTGCTTCCGCTCTTCAACAGCAAAAAAAAAAAGCGTCTCTCTTCTGCACCCTTTCATTTCGTAGGCACTACCACACTTAGCATATATTGATGATGATCACATGGACAAGCGATAAAAATGTCTTTTTTGAAGTAAAATAATGAAGGCCATATTCCCAACATGTATATATTAGCGCCACACCACCGGTAGCGTTTCTATCGTAGCCACAGAAGACATGAACTAGGACGTGCGACGTGCGTGCTGGAGCAGTGCCGTTTGTGCAGGTCTGTACTCCAGTTGGTCCTGCTGTACATATGTCGGTACTTGTCACTGCTGGCTTTGCCGCAGACTCTTCTATGTCGACACTTGCTGCTACATAGTCTGCTAGATAGTTTCTAAAGGATATACCAGATAAGCCGGGTAATTTTAAGAAGTTAATTTTTTGTAGTTTGTGTAACGCATGGGTCCTATCGTGCTGGTAACCACACGTATATCTTTTGGGCAATAAATACAAAACCGCCGTATAGAACCCTAGAGCAGTTCACGTGCGGCTGAAATCATGAAACTTTTGGTACAGACGGATAAAATTTTTCCACAGACCTAACTAAGCCTGCTAAAGTGCCCTTCGTTCTAATCTACAAGAGCTATAATACGGTTATTTGAATAGTATTTTATTTAGAATAGCCTTTCTAGGCTCACATATTGGAATCGATATGCCCGACGTAGGCTTCTACCATATTTACAATTAGGATTTTGTATGTTTTAATTTTTTCCAGTACTGCAACGACCCCATGAAGCTGTACCTCAATTTCTCAATCATGGCTCAGGAGACAGCATACGCCGTTCCGCCCAACTTTACCGAATACCTGGCAGTCTTCGAAGTCATCTACACTGCTACGCTGAAGGTGAGAAGCTTAATTATGCACCGGCTCTTTCTTATCTCTATCGCTACCAAGTTGCCAATGAGGAAATAGATCGCCGTTTAGTTTCGCGACAGTATTGGAAGCCGTGCAGGAAATCAGAACTGAACTGTAGCGCAGCAGAAGACGAAAAACTAAGACACGAACAGCAGAACAGGACAAGTAATCACAAGTGCGAGCAGGATCATTTTCGTACAAACGCAATCTTTCAGATCAGGAATATATGAGTGAAGTGCTAACGCATTTACCTCCTAATCCGCGTATCTTTTCAGTTTCACTTGGTGTCTTAATTTGGTTGCTTTTTTGCTTCTCTATATTTTAGCTCCGGTGTATTTCATCCGAGTCATGTTGCGAAGCTGATGAGGCGCAGTACCTTTTCTGTGTAGCTACTAGCCTTGGTGCCTCAGTGGTTTAGCGTTCTGCTGCCCATCCTGTGGTCGTGGTCTTGAACCCGTCCATAGCGGCTGTAATTCGATGGAGGCCAAATACAAAAACTCTCGTGTGCTGTGCGATGTCAGCCCAAGTAAAAGAACTAAAGGTAGTCTAAAATAATCCGGAGCCCTCCACTACAGCGTCCTTTACAGCTTGAGTTGCGTTGAAACTCTCCACGCGCGCACATACTTTTCCCTTGCCAACAACGGGGAAGTACAGACTTTGCCGCTAGGACAGCGCGCATAGCTCTGTGAGCGGCGAGCAAATATCCAAAAGGCCGTTATGGCAACGGAAGGTATTTCAAGGCAAGACAAACGGAACAGGAGGTGCTGATTTAGGTGAATAATTCAGGGGGCACTTTGGCTCTCTAAAGTGCTGCAAGGCGAAAGCGTTTCCTGGCGCACTGTTTGTTTTTATTTATTTTTTTATTTTTCATAATTTCTTTTTTATTTTTTATTTGTGATCTTTTTTCTTTTTGTTATTTTTTTATTTTTATTTCATATCATTCTTATTTTCTTTTTATTTTCATTTTCTTTTCATTTTTTCTTTCCTTCACTTTATTCCTTTTATTTTATTTATGAAACCCATGCATTCACTAGATGCGCCTTTATTTATGCTCGGACCTTGAGCCTTCGTGGCGGAGTGGTAGCGTCTCCACTTCAAATGCCAAAGGCCCTGGTGCGATCCCCAGCCTCGGCGCAGTTTCTTTTTAAGCAGTGACGCCGAAAGGCGGAGAAATCTGCCGACGCGTCTGACGACACGGCTGCCGACAGCGTCTGCTAACGACAGTATGAGGCATTAAAGGCTTTCGCCTTAATAAGCGTAGGAAGTTTTCAGGGATAAGGTTGCCTGTTTGTCTCACGACAGAATTGGAGGTCAGTGCGAAAGGCCATAGCGGCCATACTGGGCGGATGATCAATACGTAGTTTGGTGCAAACGAATTCTTCCGCTAACTCCCACTGGCACATCCATTCCTCCCAGTTGTGCGAAGTCAGGCGCCGTTACGGGGCGAATGTCAGCTTGGTCTTGTTCGACGTCGAGTGCGAGGACTGGCGGAACATGTGCAGTGGCACCGACTCCCAGGTCATCGCCGGAGCGAACAGGATCCGTCGCATCTACGACTACAGCGAGCATCTGACGCACACTATCCTCCAGAACGATCCGGGCTGTCCGTGACGAAGACTGCTGGCGAGGCCGTCCCTCCAGACGCCTCGCTATACGGTGGAGTGCATGCTGCGCACACTGAACCCAAGGATGTGTCCCAGTTAATACGCGACTGTGCGTTCTTCGTTCAAAGACGCAATCTGTGGATGCAGTTGAGGACGTACAACCATTTTATTGAGAGCGCAAATATTAATGGTTTACTCGAAAACTTTCTGCTGCTTATTTGACGTATGAAGTGCTTCAGAACTATATTTTTTGGCTTCAAGTGTATCGAACATTTCGCGGCATTCGTATTGTGCATAATTTTTATGACTGCTATCTCTGGCATTTTCGTATTTTGTAGTTGGAGCTCGTTTCAGTTGCACGTCGTTGTTTTCGACGCCCCTAGTCTTCGGACGTGAAACTGAAGTATTTGCGGCGTGTCATTTTGTCGCAATATGTCTGTTCGCGTTTGTGGTGGGGCTTCGTGCTGGATTGGGGACGTGTTTGATGTCCACATTACGGCCCTGCTAAAGTCTTTTAGTGTCTTACTGGGCTGCGCGTAATTTCAGGTAATGAGTGCAAGCAGTAATGCTTCAGCCCCCTGATATCTTAGGTCTACACGAGTGAGATAAAAGATGCACCAGTTCGATTAAGTGTACGCATCATACGTGAGAGGTGTTGTACATTACGTGCGCTGAAGTGAATTATGCGCCGCACTGAGGTACACCGTGCATCGTGTATTGAAGCAGACGTGCTCTACTGAAGGACACTACGTATTATCCTGCTTTGCTCTTGTGATAAGAACGCTGCGTGTTTGAAACCCACGCCGAGAGTAGACCGTGTCGCGAGAGGGTGTTTGTAGTACTACGTTGACGGCTGCTTTGTTTGGGCATGAATTGTGCGCGTGTTCTTTTGGTGGGGGGGGGGGGGGGGGGGGGAGGGGGGGGGGGGGCACCCGCTAAATTATTTTCGGGCCAGGAAAGCATGGACTGGTGTCTACTCTTCAGAATTTTACTTGCTGCCTGCTGGGCACAACGGAAACTTTATGCGGGTGATTATTTTGCGTGGAAACAGAGTGTATAATGTACCAAGCGTGTTTTAATGTGTGTATGATGGACCTCACGTGATGTGCAACGGGTCCCTGTATTGTTAACGTATATATCGCTGTCTACGGGCTGTCTGAGCTGCGAATAAGGCCGCCTGATATTCCCATTATCGACGATGTACAGAGCATACAGACTGTCGCTCACTGTCTAACAGCATTATATCGCACTTATTTGTTCGCATTTTTAATCTGATAAGCTGCTTGCTAATGTCAGTTTTCTCGGTCGATTATGTCGCTCTGCTACGAAGACTGTTGTTGCTTGGTGCCGATAGGTGGCAGCAAGCAGGGTTAGAGAACTGCCGCACCCAATTGCCCAGAGGATTCGTGCACACCTACTACGTGCGCTGCTTCAACCGACATTCCAAGTTTCTCCCCTCACTGCAAGCGTGCAGTGTCCTTTATGCGTGGTTTGGGCTCGGCTTGGGGGGCTGTGTGAGGAGGACCACCTACTGTCATCAGCATGGAAAGGATCGTCGCTGAAGCCGGGATTCAAAGGACCAGAAAATGGGCAGATCTACTTTTATGGCGGCCGCTTGAACACTCCGCAGAGAACACTTTCATGGCCCTTCTCGACTGTGACACTTCGTTGCTGTTCGGGAGAAATAAAGCGAAGCATTGCTGTAGCATTTTGCTCCCGTGAGCACTGATTGGTTTGATACTAGCTAAAGGGAAAACTGAAGTTTACCCGTATCGATAGATCACTGCGTTCTAATGACAAATATGGTACTGTACGAAAAATTGCGTTTTGCTGCAAGCTAGAAAAGGCGAAATAAAATGAAAGATCTGAATTCCATTCAGTGCAAGACGCTGATCACTGTTGTAGTCTTTACTCCACGGGTTTGAATACAGTGTCGGAAAGTGGGCGTTTTTAAATCCAATTGAGAATAATTTGGCATTCCGCATTCGGACATATGTCAGCATAGTCACCAATTCGTAGCGAAAGCAAAAGGTTTAAGTCTAATGTAGACGTCCGAGATGGATAGGTTCGCTTGCTTTGCAGTGCGACAGTATTGCGCCTTAATTCAGCAGTAGTAGTTTATGACAAATTATTTTGGGACTGAAGAGAGTCCCAGCCCGTGCCAAAGGGTACAATGGGCTGTCGTATTCACAAATTACTAACCCAGAAAATCGCTATTTTGGGCAGTTTTTCCCGAAAGCTGTTTCAAAAATCATTTTTGGCACTTTACTTTCTAGTATTTTTATTTCCGAGTGTTCGTCGGCTTTAACGGAAAAAAAATTGCAGGAATTAGGTGAGTAATATTTGTTCGTTGTGAGTTTTTTTTTTAGCGCTAGGCTGCATATATGAAAAACAGGGCGATTAGTGAGGACAGCTCGCTGTCGTCCCCACCTAAGGGTACATGTGGAGGGCAAGCACTAATGGCTAGCATAAACTCGTATTTCATGTGTTTATAACTCGGGCAAGGGTCAGGTCAGCATGACTACCATAATAACTGCAAAATTTCTTGATCAGATCTACAGGTCGACACCCTTGAAGCACTGACATGTAACTGAGGTGACTTCCTCAGTCTCACCGTTGCCATCCTTAGGCGCTGTAATTTTTTCATTGAAGTACCGACAGCTTGGATGCACTAAAGGCGAGGCGACGGCAGGTGGGGTTATTGTAAACTCCGTACCAACCTGATCTCGGAATCTCTTCTTGCAGCTCTTTTAAAAAGACTCGGCAGAGAGTGGCATTATTGTGCCTTGGTTACGGTGTAAGAAATATGCACTGGGTGCACTGACACCCTCCCACAGACGCACACACGGTATGACACCACCTGTGAGCGACGAATAGTTGTATCGCTATTTTGACACGGAAATTGTTTCCCGAGGAAAGAAAATTATGCAACTGTCTCACATCCCAATGGACACCTCAACCGCTCCTTAAAGCACACATTTGAAAGTACATATGTAGCCGCTCCGAATCCCTATCACAAATTAGCCTCAGACTTGACTAGCACACGGAAGCTGTAGGCAGCGAACAATCGTATGACACGTACCACCCGGACACTATGTACTACTAACGGTTGAGTCACATTCTTGGTACTACTGTTGCTGGGAAAACTAGAGCCACATTGAGGTCGGCCAGTAGCGAGTATATGGAGACAAACGACGTATATGATTGAAGTGGTGGTGCTCGTCTTTATGTGAGCGTCATACGGCCGCTACTGACTTCACCATATTTCTAATGTTAAATTATTACTACTTCCTTTACGATAAACGCCGGTGGGATATGTGTGTGTGTCGACGTGTACTCGCGGATGGTACAGGAAATCCCAGCGATGGAAAGAATAGGGTGACATCATCAAGAGGCCTATGAGGCTGGGAGAAAGTCGAGCACCGCCAGTACAGACCATGCCAATGATCTTTTTTTTGCTTAACTGTAGCTTTTTAATAAAGTGGCAGGAATGACAAGGAGGCATACATCGCCACATGAGTGCTCTTAATTTGTGCGACTTACATATATGAGCTCGAGTGAGTCTCGCGCAGCGTGAGTGGATGTGAAAAGAGCACTTGGGAGCGGGAGCGCACATGTGTGAGTGTATGCGAGACCTAGTTGACGCAGGCTCTTTTGGGTGAGTGTGGAGGGGCGCAAGGCAGTTTTTTGCCCAAGATTTCACGTTTGCTGTACTGCCACCTGCTTCAGCGTGAAACCTGTACTTCACATGAATTCACTAGGAGAAGCAGTGCCATACAGCACAGATGAAAGGAATAAGACTCAAATTAGAACGACCGTTTCTTTTTATTTAATATACATGTGAGCTTTACAAGTTGGCAAAGTGATAAGGCAGGAAAGGCGAACTCTAAAAATATTTAGAGTGCCGCTTTTCTTGCTGGCACCTACTCCGACAAGGAAATCGCACTTACGCTAGCAAGGTATTTACCATATTTACTAGTCTGGGAGCACATTCCCGATCGATCAGTGTTTCTCTGAAGCACGTAATAAAACAACTGCGCATAACGATTGGTTGGACCACAGCTTCGAGAGCCGCCTGTGCATTGCTGCTGCTTTCCAATCAGAGGTCTCTATGACGAGCACATGGCACACGTAGTCTAAGGGAGAACAGAACTCTGAGCGACAACTCTTTCTTTTCTATGCGATGAAACGGCGAAAAAAGCGATCGAAGGTCATATATATCGCAAAAATACAAAAAAAATAGTAGTCGGACGAACGTGGAGAAGGTGAAATATAAAAAAAAGATAGGAGTCGGACGAGCGTGGAGAAGGTGCGAAGTCAGTGAGCATTAAAAGTTGTAAAAAAATTAAGCAAGAATAACGTTCTGAGCACGTTCGAAGCGGGGAACACTGCCGTGCAGGAGGAGTAGGAGGCTCCGCTAGGCCGTCCCGTTGATGACCAGCCTTTGCAGCCTGCGTAGCACAGGGGCGGGACCACCACCGCACAGCTGCCGGTGGTCGTCCAATTCGGCGTGGTAAACGGCCAGGCACATGCGAGGGCCATCGCGTTGACGGGCGAGAGTGGCCTGCACACCGATCATCGCATGAAACACAGCAGATTTTGAGGAGCAGTGCACGGGGAGACGTTAAGATTGCGTAGACAATACGCTCAAAAGAAGCCAACGGCCTTTGGGGCAGTGGAAGTGCTAAGGGAACTACGCGGTCTAATTTCAGTAGACGGCCGATTTTCTTCCATTTCCTTTTTGATCTCCCTTGGACGAAGCCGCAGGATTGGTCATTCGCTGTGCTTCTACGAAAAACCGAGCTTTGGCGATGGCTGGTCAGATCTTTACTGCTTCGGGTTGGTGTTTATGCATATTTATGCGCACATGCGAAGTAGCCTTGAGAAATTAATCAGCACCATGCCAGCCATTGCGCATATCGCGTTACTATACGTAACGTATTCCTCGTTCTTGTCTCCCCCCCCCCTCTCCCACCCTTTTGTTATGAATGAGCACTTGCGGGGGGAACATGAGCCGAGTACCTTGCGCGCGAGGGACCAGTCGTCATCGAAGGCGACCCACGTGTGCTTGGTGTGCTCCATGGCGTAGAAGGAAAGCGTGCGCAGGTCCTCGAAGCGCCGCACCGTGAAGCGTTGGCATATCTAGAAGAATAAGGGGAGTGAGCCTAGGTTGTGAAAGTCGAGCAGGTTGTAGCGCACTTAGGTCGTAGCTGGCCATACCGAGGGCCTTTATCAGGCAGAAAACATTTCTCAGTGAGGAATCATGTACCTTAAGCGACCATGTAAACATTAAGAAACAAAAGCAAGACAGGCGCAAGCGTGTGCGGGGTCACTCACTCACTCACTCACTCACTCACTCACTCACTCACTCACTCACTCACTCACTCACTCACTCACTCACTCACTCACTCACTCACTCACTCACTCACTCACTCACTCACTCACTCACTCACTCACTCACTCACTCACTCACTCACTCACTCACTCACTCACTCACTCACTCACTCACTCACTCACTCACTCACTCACTCACTCACTCTCACTCACTCACTCACTCACTCACTCACTCACTCACTCACTCACTCACTCACTCACTCACTCACTCACTCACTCACTCACTCACTCACTCACTCTCACTCACTCACTCACTCACTCACTCACTCACTCACTCACTCACTCACTCACTCACTCACTCACTCACTCACTCACTCACGCACGCACGCACGCACTCACACCCCGTCACGGTGGTATACTGGTTTAATTGGCGCTGACTTGCGGAACGCAAGGCCTCGGGATGGAATCCCGGCCTCATTCAATGGAGGAGAGATGTCGCCCGTGTTTGTGCGTCGTCAGAGCAAGTCAAAGAACCGCGGTAACTTCTAAAGTGAACCAGGGCCCTTCACGAAGATGTCTGTCAAGCATGCCGGATAACGTACTGTGTTGAACCCCCACAAAACTCCATTAAACCCTCCTCCCCCTTATCTCAGTACTGAATTCACCCTGGCACCACAGTTGAACTCGCGGCACCAGTCATTCAACAGCTTAAGCTGGTTACGATGGCTAGCACACTGGAGGCGGGTTGGGTTAGTCGTATGCACAGAAAAATGAAGGTCGTTCCTGCGCAGTTTTGTAGTGCAGTCCGTATACTGAGACGGCTCTTTTGCGCATGCTTACTTCGGAGAGGGATATCTCCTGGGGGCCGGTCTGCGCGTCGTCCCCGAAGCTGAGACCCATGTGGTAGCGGAAGAGCAGGCCACCCAGGGCGAAGGTGAAGCACCACTCCTGACCGTCCAGGGGCTTGCGCAGCAGCGAGATCTTCTCAAGCTCCTGCAGCTGTTCGCGCCGAGTTGAACTGTTAGGAAACCCATGCAGCTGACGGGCGCGCTGGGTCGTATTGAGGTGGATGCTATAGTAGCCTCCTAAAAGTACGCGCGCTGTACTGCATATGAACACTATGTTTTTCTGAGGGTATAGCTAAAGAGTGCACGTGTTATGGGGTGAGTTCGTGGTGCAGAAGCCAGCTGAAACAGACAGGTGGGAAAGTGGGTGGTTTTACTGATATGAATAGCGAAGCGACGTGCACTGAAGATCGAACAGGAGTATCATTGGATTGACCTCTCAGCTCTCCATAAGCGCACGTTTAGGCTGGTGCAATGCTGAATACCGGATTTCGCAGCAGTCGCTCCCCTATAAAAGCCCAGGGGGGCTGGCCACTCGTCCAAGCAGTGTGGGTAATTATGCATCATTAGTGTTCAAAATCTTTTGGACCCAAAAGGACCACTGGTTCAAGGATGCTAGTTCACCTGCATTGCATGACTTAGAAGTAAACCTCCCTAGGGTCGAAACTTTTCACAAAAACTTTGCATTGTCCTGGGAGCAGTGAGTAAAATCTGGTCCGGGAAATTTCAGAAGTAAAAGAAAGTGTGACGGAACTTTTGGGACAAAAGCAATGCGTTCTATGAGCTTTCAGATCATTTCTCGACCAAACACGTTCCTTCAGGTTGGTTACATCGACATGGGTGATAATCGCGCCTTAATCATGCAATAAGAACGCCCACAATGATCGCGGGAATTTTCATTAATGACTGTATGCTGCCGAAACGTTTAAAGCTGCATTTTTAGAAGTAGTTTTCTTCCATACCAGAAAGACCTCGGCCAAGTCGGCTCCGATGTAGCGCCGGTACGGATTGGGTGCCCTCAGGACTTTGCTGCTGAGTTCGTGGTGCTCGGTACGGAACACCACCACGTCAGGGCAGCTGCGTAGGCAGATAAGCAGTTAGCGCAAAAAACCGTAACAATGAAGTATCTCGAATTTTAACAGCCGTTGTTAATTTAGCAAATGCTGAAGCGAATAACTTTTGGTGGTTTCTGGTTTATGCGGGTTTAACATCTCTAAGCGACTCAGGTTATGAAAGACGCCGTAGTGAAGGACTCCGGAAATTTAGACCACCTGGGGTTCTTTAACATGCGTTGACATCGCAAAGTAAACGTGCCACTAGCATTTCGCCTCCATCTAAATGCGATCGCCGCGGCCAGTATCAAACCTGTGCCTTTCGGGTAAGCAGACGAGTGCCATAACCCCTGAGTCACCGTGGCGGTTGGAAGGAGATTGGTAGTAAAGAAAGAAAGCGGTGCAATCGTGCAAGGCCCTGGAATAATTTTGACACGTCGGGATATTAACGTGCACTGGCTCGCTCCCGCCTCAGTAGCTCTGGTTAGGCCGCTCGGCTACTGCGCCGGAGTACCTGTGTTGGAACCTGGCCACGGAGGCAGTGTTTTCATGGAGACTAAACGCAAAAGGCGCCACTGTTCGGTGTGATATCAATGCACGTTGAAGATCTCCGGTGGTCGAAACTACTCCGGAGTCCTCCACTACGGGAATATATCTGCATAGGGGCGGATATTTATTCGCCAGTTGCAAGCCGGCCCCAGCTGGGGCGCGACATCGCATCGGCCATGCGCTTACCACTGTTTTTCGCCCAGGTTAGTTACCGGTCTCCCGCTGCGTGCTATTGTAGTTCCAATCGATGTATTATTGCGGTGTCGTGCCCCGACAACTTGCTGTGTGTTATGAAAAAGTGTGTTGTTAAGTTGAAGTATGGTCATGGTCTTTTATGTAAACTTTTACTGCTTCTATGCGGTGATGTCGAGAGCAACCCCGGTCCCGGTTTCGATGCACACGAGATGAATTCGGATAATGAAGCCATTGATGGCATTCACGCTGCCATACAACGCCTGGAACTTCGCCAGTCGCAGTTCCTTCAGGAACTGCATATGTTTAAACAGAAGCAGGACGCTACAAGTACGTCTTTAAAATGTTTACTGGGCAGGATCGCTACACTAGAGAACGACATGCATTCCTCACGGCTGGCCAAAAGGGCTGGTGATTCAAACGCATCATCGTGTGTTGACGCCTTGACCAGAGAGGTTGCCCAACTTAAGGCCTGTTTTGAAGATGTTTCTAGAAAGTCCCGCAGGAATAACTTGCTTATTCTAGGTCTAAATGATTCCGCAACAGAGAGTTGGTCTGAATCTGAAAAAAATGTGCGCGAATTCTTCTCGTCTTATCTTAACCAAAATGTTCCACCTGAAAGCATCGAAAGGGCTCATAGAATAGGTCGCTTTGGTGTAGGAAAGCAGCGACCGATTGTTGTTAAATTTTGTAGTTATAAAGTCAAAGACAATATCTTATCGTGCGGCTTTAAGCTAAAGGACACTAAGTATGCCATACGCGAAGACTTCACGCCCGCAGTCAGAAAGGCACGCTTCATGCTTGCACAATACGCACGTGACCTGGCTTTTCCTTCCAAGTTACGATTTGATAAGCTTCTCGGCAACAAAAAGTGTTTTGTCTATGATTTTGAACATGACCGTGTCGTCAAGCTTCGAGAATGACAGAAAGGGAGGCAACTGCCCGCTCCGCTGCTCGTGCCCACCTTACAATCTGTGCCCTTGGCGTCATCAAATTTTGAATTGATAACTCTCGTCGTGAATTGCAGGAGTATCAAAAACAAAACTGATGAATTTGCTACTCTTGTTTCCTCTGTAAAACCTCATGTTATAATTGGCACTGAATCATGGCTGGGTAATTTCGTTCTCAGCTCTGAAGTATTTCCCACCGGTTATGACGCGTACCGTAGTGATCGACACTTGCATGGTGGGGGGGTGTTCTTACTTATTGACCAATGTTTTAGCTCTTCATTAATAACAGCGCCTCTAGATGGTTGCGAGTCAGTATGGTGTAATCTTCGCCTAAACAATGGAAATAATTTGGCTATTGGCTCTGTCTACCGTCCTCCTTCCGCTACCAACCCTGACGCTTTCAGTTCGTTGTCTGAATTTCTACTCAGCTTAAAAAGTGACTTTCTTTTTGGTGGGGACTTTAACATGCCTGATTTCAAATGGGTAGACTACAAACCTCTTCGCGCGAATCATTCTTCATTATCTTCATCCTTTTATGAATTAATTACTACTAATGACCTATATCAGTACGTCACTGAACCTACACGAGAAACTGAGCACTCATCTTCAGTGTTAGATTTACTGTTCTGCAACCGGCCTTCAGTAGTGCGTGACACTGGTCATACCGGGAATAAGCGACCACAGTTGTGTTGTCGCTAATGTTCGGCATTTTCCTTATTTAATTTCAAAAGGTCGACCACGAAAGTTTTTCTTTTTTAATAAGGGAGACTATACGTCAAGGAGGAAAGAACTTGGTTTGGTTTGGTTTGGTTTATGGGGTTTAACGTCCCAAAGCGACTAAGGCTATGAGAGACGCCGTAGTGGAGGGCTCCGGAAATTTCGACCACCTGGGGTTCTTTAACGTGCACTGACATCGCACAGTACACGGGCCTCTAGAATTTCTCCTCCAAAGAAATTCTAGCCGCCGCGGCCGGGATCGAACCCGCGTCTTTTGGGTCAGCAGCCGAGCACCATAACCGCTGAGCCACCGCGGCGGCGAAAGAACTTGCGTCTTTCCTTCCTGAATTTCTTGATCTTAACCAGAATTTAGATTGTAGTTCCCTTTGGGAAGTATTAAAGAATAAGCTGGAATGCCTAATTGATCAATATATCCCATCTAAAAGCCTTTCCGGAAAGCGCCGCCGCGACAAACCGTGGATCACACGGCAAACCAGACAGCTTATCAAGAAAAAACATCGCCTTCTAGAATCATACAAAAAAAATCGGTGCCCTGCAGTATTGCAGTCGATTCGGGCTCTTGGCAGTACACTAAAAACTGAAATTAAAGCTCTTAAGGATAGCTTTTTAAATGACTTGGGATCAAAACTGCGTAATAATCCTAAGGAATTGTGGACGTTTTTGAAACACAATGGACGTGAACAAGTCGGAATACCGAATTTAGACCATGATGGTGAAGTTATTACTAATGATGGTGATAAGGCATGCTGCTTTAATGCTTTGTTTCAGTCTTCTTTTGCGCCAATGTACTACATCGGAGAACTTCCGTTAACTCGTGAATCTGTCACTGAAACCATGTCTGAATTGGTTTTTACCCACCAAGGTGTGTCAAAATTGCTTAGTGATGTGAATTCATCTTCTGCCGGTGGTCCTGACGGTGTTCCTAACTTTGTTTTAAAGTCTTGCACGAATGAGATATCTTACTACTTAGTCATCTTGTTCCGATCATCACTTAAGTCGGTGTCTCTGCCAAATGACTGGAAAAATGCTAATGTGGTACCAGTGCATAAGAGTGGTTCAAAAAGCTCTGTTGTTAATTACCGACCGATTTCTTTAACGAGTGTGTGCTGTAAAACGTTGGAGCACATAATATATAGCGCAGTCATAAAACACCTTGACCCTCATGGGTATTTTACGAAGTTCAGCATGGCTTTAGGTCAGGTTTTTCCTGTACTACTCAGTTGCTTGAGTTTAGTAATGATAAGGTTTCTTCCTTTGACCGTGGCTCTCAAATAGATTGCGTATTTCTAGATTTTAAGAAAGCCTTCGACTCTGTACCTCATTTACTATTGTTACATAAGTTAAGTTGTCTTGGTCTGCACCCCAGTGTCATCTATTGGCTTCATTCGTATCTTCAGGGCCGCATGCAGCGTGTTTTGATTAATGGTTCGCACTCGGGTTAAGTAAATGTTTCCTCAGGTGTACCGCAGGGGTCTGTTCTTGGACCCCTTCTTTTTCTGATTTATATCAATGATATTATTTTGGATCTTACCTGCAAAGTTCGGCTCTATGCTGACGATTGTGTCGTTTACACTGTTGTGGAAAATTCCTCTGATGCGTTAAAGCTACAGCGAAACTTGGATTCCATCCAGTCCTGGTGCTCAAAATGGCAAATGTCTTTGAATGCCACAAAATGCCAATTTGTCTCTTTCACTCGAAAGCGTTCCCCATTACAAACAAATTACTCACTACATAATGTTCCCTTGCAAAAAGTACTTGAATACAAGTACCTCGGCGTTTATTTTTCATCTAACCTAACATGGACGAGGCAAGTTGAGTACACTACATCCAAAGCCTGCAGAACGCTTAATTTCTTAAAAAGAAATTTCAATAAAGCACCGTCTAATGTCAAACAACTCCTGTATTTCACTTACATCCGACCAATTCTTGAATACGCCTGTCCTGTATGGGACCCCCAGTTTGCTTACTTATGTGATATGCTCGAGCGCGTCCAAAATAATGCTGCGAGATTTGTGTCCAATAATTACAGCTTTTCAACTAGTGTCACGTCTCTTAAAAACCACCTTGGCTGGGGATCTTTAGCTAACTGTAGGAAACATTTGAGATTACAAATCATGCATCGCATCTATTTTGGAAAGCTGAGCATTGACAAAGACCGGTATCTGCTTCAACCTCATTTTTTTTTCTAGACGAGTTGATCATCAGTGGAAGATACGAGAGATTAAGTGTCGCACAGATGTTTATAAAACCTCGTTCTTTCCACGGACGATCAAAGAGTGGAACAGGCTACCAGCCGGCGTCACTGAGTGCTGCACGGAAGGTCAATTCCGCGCATTTTTATCTGATGTGTGACGTGGCGCGCAGTTGTCTTGCGCGTGTCTTTTTCATTTCATTAGTGTTATTTTATTTCGGGAGCGTGGTTGTCTTCCTTCAGGGCATGTTTTTCCTCATCTATTAGTTGTGTGATTATATTTATGTTATTACGTGTATCTTTCGGCCAAATGAGCAGACGTTATTGTGTTTCCCCCCCTGCAATAATGCCCTTGGGCGCTGCAGGTATCTGTAATAAATAAATAAATAAATAAATAAATAAATAAATAAATAAATAAATAAATAAATAAATAAATAAATAAATAAATAAATAAATAAATAAATAAATAAATAAATAAATAAATAAATAAATAAATAAATAAATAAATCACAGTTTCAGCACGTAAAAAACACCAAGCGATATGGAAAATACCAAACTCGACACATGAGCAGTCGAATTAGGTGCTGTCCAGCTCGGACCTCGACGAGTAGAGGAACTTGGTCACCATGGCCCGAGCGGCAGCAGCGGCAGCAATGGAGCCTTGGACACCACTCACGTTACATCCTCAAAAATATTCGTAAAAATAGAATTATGACTACCACCACCCCTCTTGTCTACGGCACCTCTTTCTTCTTTCACTCCCTCTCTCCTCCTTTCGTTCACGGCGTGGTTGAGGTGTCCACCGAAGAGTGAAACAGTTACTGCACTACTTCCACTCCTCAAAAATAATTTGAAATTTTCACAGCCCAGGCCCGCCTTTTCCTCTTCACCTCCATCGAAACGCGGCCGCAATAAGCGATAACATAACCGTTTTCGCGAGCTGGGAGAAGAGAAGCGAGAATCATTTTTTTTTTAGTGGCCTTCAGTATGGAGTACCGCCACACTTTCACTCCACACCCGGACACTAAGATGCGGAGGAGGAAACTTTATCAGTGGATGAATTTTTCTTCAATTTTACGTTGGTCTCTTGGCTTTCGTACTGGACGATGGCACGAAACAAGCGTAACGAAAAGGGTTGGTAAAGATTTGTTTGTAAACTTACAACGCCCAGTATATAAGCATGGTGACAAATCACTGCGCACTATGCTTGCATTCCTGCAGTTTAATCTAGGCGTAGCGCAGACTAGGTCCCAGTTTTTTGGTGCGCTAGTATTAGAGTTCACATAAGGAGAAAAATTCGCTGTGATATGTTGCGAAACTAGCAAATTTCGTGAGAGGTCACGTGACCATGTGGCGCCATCACAGCCTGCGCCGACAGGGCACCCTGACTGGTCGAGAGAAGTCATGTGACCTTGGTCATTCCAACTGGCCTACCAGGTTGTCAGCAACCTCCTCTTATAGTAAAATGCAAATGTCGGCGCCGTCATAGGATAGCGAATACTTGCTACTGCAACTAGCAGTCCGAATATGCGGTTGATGGGTCGGAATTTCAAATGAAACTGACGCAAACACACACAAAGTGTCGGCGGAAGCTCCTACATGTGAAATTTAATGCTAGCGCATTCCGCTCTCAAGAAGTTAAGCGTCTGCATACTTTTTTTTCTAATTTTTTTCATTACGTACTGGCCAGCGCACGAGTGAATAGCGAACACGTACGTACTCGACCAATTTCTCCATGCTGCCGTTGCTGGCTAGAAGTGGGCCGTAACGAAGCCGCAGGAACATGATGGAATCGGGGTCGGTGCTCTTCATTTCCTGAAAAAAAAAAAGAGTAAGACAAATGTACAAACAAAAATTCACCAGCACCAAATATTACCGACAGGTCAGCTGATGATGCGAGTATGACGGGAAAGTCATTAGCGATGCTAGGTTTGAAGTCCGGCATAGGTACACCTCTTCAATTTCAAACAATGCCTCTTTTATCGCCTAATTCCGCACACACTCTTCCACGTTACGGATAAAAATGCCCATTTAGACCAGAGGCCAGAGCTGTGAGCTACTGACCATCTACCAGTCTTTGTCACCATCAAGGCAATCAATGAAGACGAATAAGCGGCTGTGAAGTGGTGGGGGAATTAAGAAACAATAAGAGATGTACCAAAGGTAAAGCATCTTGGGCCAACCGATCACCTCTCAGTTTATTTTGTATGTCCTTGCTTTTTTCGCTTTCTTGTAGAAAATGCTGGACCAACTAAATGCGAATATCAATGCCTTGAAGACTGAAGACGAGACCACCCTGGCGACGATGCTCACCTATAATTAAGATCACCTTTCGAAGCGCTTGGAAGCATTCACATGTATTCAGTCAGTCATTCGTTGATTCTCAGCGCTTTAATCGTCTATAAACCCTTGCCAACCTTAAAATTGCATATCTTACTTTGGTTCACACGAGAACGAAGTTCATTGAGGCTTAACTCAGTTGCATTTACTTTTTACGGTTCTACAAGCGGTGCAATAAATAAACGCAGTACCGGAGCAGTGTCACATTAAAGGGCCCCCGACCAGGTTTTCTCATTTCAAATAAAGAAATACAATGTAGAGATCGGACTATTATGACCGTGCAAAATATTAGAGCAATGCACACTATATAAGGTGAGGTTCGTAGCTCTGGTATATTTTTGTTTCAGCGTGCTATGGTTACTACTCGTACCTTAGTTTGTAGTTCACCTCATTATTTCTTCCTCTTTTACCGTGAATGCGCGCCAATCGACTCTTCAGAAAGCTGTTCGTGTTTCTTTGGCTCCACTCTCATAGAGTTCATCGTGCTTCACGCATACCGTGCCTCCGGTAAGGCAAAAGGCATAAAAACATCCACACGGACACCTAACCCTATTATGCCTTAGCAATGCGATAGCATTATCAGCTGTTGATGCCTTTACCGGAAAGTGACGTAATATACATTCTGGTGACGTCATTCGGCTCCAGCCAATGGGAACGCGACCGCCCTGCGACGTCACTTCCCTCCAGCCAATAGGTGAATTTTATTACCGACGACGCATTTTGGCCCCCATGGGGCTTCTAATTCTATCGCATTAAATTGCGTGGAGGTAGGGCCGTCGCGTATACATCTAATGCACTCCCGCCTCCTCTAATAACGCGGAAGAGAGGGAAATGTCGATAGTGAAGGCTTGTAGACTAGGCGGGTGAGAGAACACTCAAAGGGCAGAAAGAAGGGTGGCGAAAACACTTGATTACGACGGCTGCAACTCCGATGTTAATGAGCCTTTAGAACAAAATTTTGTGACAGAGTGGATCTGCAAATTTTTGCGGCAAGCTGCAGTGTGCATCTGCATAATTTTGTCTACTGCAACTTACTTCTGCCTTTCAAAGTGAGCACGACCAGCAGGGTGGCTGGCAGCATGTAGGCGTACAAATTCGAACGACTAGTATGCTTGTCAGCTAACTCCACAGAATATAAGAACTGGCGGCCTCTTTGGAATGTTCTGAAGGTGCTATCAATGCTTAACTTTTCAAGGCCCTCTGGAAGGTCAATATCTAAGGGAAATTCAGTACGACTGGCCTTACGGTCAAAAAAAAAAAAAGCATTCCGAGCACATCAAATGTCTATAGCGGGGGAGCTCCCGAATCAATCTTTGTATTCTGTCAGGCGCTTATTTTCTTATTTATATACTTCTTGGTCATCATCAACATTTTTCAGGTGCACCTGATAACAGTATATTGTGTCCAGGATATACCGAGCATTACAAAGGCTCCAAGGTTGGCCGTATAAATGATTCGTAATTGAAAGGCGCGGTAGTTTTAAGAAGAGGTTTGTGCGAATAACGGTTTTTAGGTACAAGGCGAATGCGAAGCGATTATAATTTTTGTTAGAACAGCTCAGAAGCGAATATTTCGAACAGTTGTGGCACGCAAAAAAAGTTGAAAGGTACAATACGCAGTTTCAAATTCGAACTTTTGACGCACAAGGCCATTACGTGGAAAACAGAGTGCATTGAAGCTTTGTCGCACTCAGTGAAGCTGTATTGACCTTTTTCAAAACTGCCATCCGAAACTCGGAGAGTCGACCAACACGCTGAGCTCAGCAGTTCGAGCGGTCTCATGTACGTTCACCCATGTAGCGAGTACTACGCATCTCGAAACGGAGCCAATACTTCCTTAATTCATGAAGGTACATGTGTAAGAAAAACTTTGAATTCGAACACAAATCAGTTCGGCAAACGAATATTCGAACTTCTAGCCATATATCCGGCTCACTCGCATTAGCGGTCGCCTTATCGAGCCGAGCGGTATAGAGCAGGAGCAAACTTTCGGTCCTTCCAGTAACCTCTAAGCTAATCATCGCGCCGGAGTCCAACACGACATGGTTGGCGTAGTTCGGTCGGTGTTGGCCGCTGTGACAATAGACCTGGCCGCGCGCGATGCAGGGCGTATATAAGTTACGCAGTTATATAGCCCTTGGTCACCACTTGCCTTTGATGGCCTTAACCGCTCGCACGACGCGATGCCGTCACGCAGGATGTTTGTTAAACCGAAAAAAACACGGAGCTAGCGCTCTTGAGATGAATACTTTGAGATTTCAAATAACAAAAATTCGGATGGAATCGAATATTGAATAATTTATTATTCGACCGAGCATTTGAAATCATGAAATATTCGCAAAAGCCTAGTTAAGAGGCAATAAGCATTCGTGTACGTAAGCCAGAGTGAACACGAACACGCATTCTCATCTGGTTTAATAATTGAGCACCACGAGTTTTCACCCCCCAGTGGCACGTTGTGAAAATATCCATAGTGTTCGCGGTCGCCTAATATCCTTCGGGTATGAAATGATGAAAGGCGACTCATATATTATCAAGCGAAGGCCTCGTGAGCAATAGAGACGCATTTTCCGTCACTGCAGGAATTGTGTCATTCGGCCGACTGTGGGTTCTGTCGGCGGACATGTGGCCAAGAGTACATTCGACCACCGCAGCCTCAATGACTTGAATAGGTATATGCTGGCGCGCCTTGCAAAGGGCCACCGAGGAACCGGAGTAGCGTTCGTCCACTCACCTGGCAGGCCGCCTGCAGCCTCGCGAGGACTTCCTCGTTGAGCGCGATGGCCGGGGACAGGCGCACCTCGACGCCGTGCAGGCTGGCGTTGTTTATCAGGCGCGCCATGGCACGGCCCAGCCGGTGCCAGCCTAACAGGTTCGGGAGCCGCTCCCACAACGGGGCCAGCGGCATCGAGGCCAGCAGCTGCGGGGACAGCGAGCCCGGAGTGCCCAGGGCGCGGAACGCCTCGAAGTTTGCGCTGTCTGCAATGATGGTTGCGAGAGGTTTCGACGCGCTAACTCGGCAACGCTGTTACTAATGAAAAGAGAAGCTCAGGACGATGAATATGCCATACGTATAATCGCTACTTTTGGTATTAGGGAATTATGCCTGGATTGACTATTGTTTAGAGTGCCTCATCTTTCCCCAGCCCTGTGCGTCAAGTGATTGCCTTGCATATAATAAACCCTCCACGTCATGAATGAAGTTCCAGTTGTTCAGACATCGTACACGTTATAGAGTGAGTATGGACCCATCCCTTCGACCATTCTCAGGCCATCACACGTATGTTCATGAAAATTGCATCGGTTAGTACCATTAGCACCGCCCAGGTAGCAAACGCCGGCCGCCACAATGTCGATCACCGGATGTGGAAGAGTGGATGTTGAGAACTCACCACAGGACATAGCTGGACTACTTTCAGGAATCCAGGTATCTTTTGGATACTACTCCATGACCAAAGGCATGCTGTCACACTAAAAAAAAAGAATGACCACTCGAATCTTTGGCGGGCGTCACACGCTAGCAGTGCGTTCTGGGGAGCCAAACTTCACCATTTGCCCCCATGTACGTAAATGCGGTACTCTTGGAGAAAGAGAAGGAGGGAAAATGACAGTCTATTCAGACTCACAAGTCGCTATATCCCACACACAGAAACGCACCCTAACCCCTTCTCTCCAACAGGAGATCGAAGAAGTGGTCTCCGCCCTGCAACCTTCCACCGTTTTCCTCCGTTGGGTCACTGGGCATTCAGGGATTGACGGCAATGAGCTGGCCCATCAGCAAGCCGCGACACACTTTTCCGGGCACCGTTGATACCCTGGCCCAAGCCCTTGGAAGACGGTGAGAGGCTCACCCTTCGCCGCACCATAAAGGAAGTCTACCTCGAGCTCCGCCTCGACAAACACCTTTACCCTCCCCCTCATCCATCATTCACGGTGCCGGAGGCTTGCCTTCTTCGGTACATCCAAATAAATGCTGCTATCACCCCGTCCCGCCTCTTTCTCTATCGTTATCGATCGGACCCTTCCTGTCCCAACTGCCCCTGTATCTATGCGGACCTGGCCCATTGCCTTTTCTATTGCCCGGCTGCTCAGCAGTCTGGTTCCTACCCCCCACCTTCTTTATCCATCACCACCTGGCTCGACTGGATTGGCGCTGAAAAGGAGGAAGAACAGCGACTTCTGGTCGCCCGGGCGGTCGACATGCTCGGCCTGTAAATTATGATCGAACAAAATTCTTTTACTACTACTACTAAATGCGGTAAGGTCCCCAGTTAGGGCTGTCGCGAGAAAGTCTTAGAGCAGCAGCGTTTCAATATGGACATGCTCGTGACGGGACGGTTCTCGTGCACATACGTACCGGCAGGCAAGAGCGTGTACTCGACGCCGTCGCTGAGTATGTCCATGTCCCCGGTGTAGACTATGTGAGAGCAGAGGCTGGACAGCTCGGCCATGCCGGACAGCCGGGAAACGCCGCACACCAGCGTCGGGGGAACGACTGTGACGACCGCCGGTAGAGGGTGAACGTCAGCATCGCTCCCTAGGGGGCGTCTCATGGATTTGCTATTGCGGTGCCTCTCGATACCAGCGCCCGTGTTTAGGCCGGTGTCAACTACCTCGAATCCAGCAGCTTTAATACACGAGCTCCTTTAATATTGGTTCAGTGATGGTCTTCTCTAAACAAACTATTTTGAAACCTAGAAGACTTCACTGGGCTGTTTACTGGGATATCCAAAATAGTCCTGCTGGTGCATTATTAGCCATTCACAGAGAAAGCAATGTCCGGCAGAATCCTCTTCGCGACGAGTGGATCTTGCCTGCAGCGATGCTAATTTTAGATATCGTGGGCAACTAGGATTCTGATCAAATAAAAATACCAGGAGTCTTTCCGAGTTCTTCACTAAGGTACGGCAGACACGACGGAAAGGACACTAAGGGGATGTTGGGGAATGTTAGTTGGTCTCCGCGGCCGAACTTTTGAAGCAGTGAAATCTTTTACTTACAGCTGTCAGCGTTGAGCCTTCCTGCAATTAGGAAGTAAGTGTTGGGTCAGGCAAAAATAATCGATGATTATTAACAAAGAAGTATGGGAAAATTAATACAGCAAAATCACAGCGTTAGACTTGTTTCGCGCATTCTTTTTGCTACTACTCATAGATATGAAGTTTTTCGGTGTTGGGATTGCGCAGATTACCAGGTCATCATGTCGCAAGGCTTGCGCCTTGATTCCCGGGAGAACGCCAAGAGAATAAGGCGTATCGGCTACTCCTGCCTTACCATAATGAGGATTTGCTGCCTAACGAACCGGTCTGCAACGTTCATATAAGCACAATAGTTATTGCAGTCATTGATTAGGAAATACATCTTCTATTGCGGGTTAATTTTGGTCCTTTAGGTTATTAACAGGCTTCAAAATCTCATCAAACGAAAGATATTAATGCAGTAGCATTAAAAGCCGCATCGAAAAAAAAATGTGTCATCGGTCATAACATTCGTCCATGGACTAGACGGAAGTGGTGCCAGCAGAGCGGGTGATTGCAGTCAGCTGGAAGGAACTGACGTCATCAGCACGAAAGTGATGTCATTTCCTTTAAAGACGCCAGCAGCTTATAATGTTATCGCATTGCAAACACATCAGGCAATCAGGTGTGCCTGTGAGGTTTTTCATCTTGATTCTATACAGACGCAGCCGGCGCAGTCTGGTTCAGAATGACCTCGCCATTAAGCAACAGCGGTCGGTGATAAACATACCAGACGGCAGTGACGTTATATTCCTGCTTTTAAATCGAGATTACACTCACCTTGCCGGTTGACTCTGTGGAGACGTACGATTAACAGGCCTGCAAAGAAAATACAGGCGAACCATAAACGTTAAAAAGCAATTATTCGGAGTAAATCAGACATAGAAATGGCAACTGTCATAACGGGTCTGAGAAAAACTGAAGTGGTTTTTTGCTTTTATGGGGTTTAATTAACGTCCCAAAGCAGCTCAAGTCTATGAGGGACGCCGTAGTGAGGGGCTCCGGGTAATTTCTACCGCCTGGGATTCTTTAGCGTGCACCGACATCGCACAGTACACAGGCCTCTAGCATTTCTCTTCCACCGTAATGCGACCTCCGCGGCCGGGATCGAACACACATCATTCGGGTCAGCTGCCGAGCGCAATAACCACTGAAAAACCGCAGCGGTCAATCTATAACTGAAACGTGAATTCAAATGTGTGCAACACGTACCATCAATGAGTTGTAGCGAATGCAACGTACGAATGTTCGTAACGTGAGCGAGCTGTGTTTCACAACACTGCCGGCAAAATGCGCTCGCGTGGCCTGGATCGCATGTTTAGAAAATGTGGCACAGGCAGCTCATCATGCACGGGTATTACTGAAATATATGTATATTAGACTGCCAGCGCCTTACGATAGGGACTAACAGATTGTCAGGTTCTAAAAGCTCGTAGATAAACGATATATAGCAGCTGCTCACAGCTCGACAAGAAAGGATGGAAGGGTAGTTGATACCACATGCCTGTTGAAAGAACTAGGATGCAATTTTATTGCGTCACTGTCAGTGCGCGAAGCAGATTATGAAGGAGTTGTGAGGAATTTCTTACTTGACTACCTCATTGGTGGTGGAGGAGTAGCGCCCGCTGGCGGCAGGCCTTTTTCTTGAATGTACTCTATCTGCCCTAACTATATCAGGAATTTTTCAGGTACGCACTCATATCTAGAGGCCTTGCTGTCATAAGTTGCGTGTCAGATAAGTTAAAAATGTCGTTATCACGCTCTTGTACCTTGCCCCGATGGCGTTTTTTGAAACAAACATTCCCAAAATATTTCTGCTGGGAATACCGGAGTCATGAACGCCTCAGAAAAACAATTCTGTGCCAGCAGGTAGCTATATAAGCTGCATCCACCACAGCGGTAGAAACTGGAGAATGGGGATGCGATCCCGCCGAACTCACTTGAGGTATGGTATGGGTTATGCAAGTGATTAGTAAACGTAGTGCGGTTGCGTTATCTTATCTGGATCGCTTTAATGTTGTCCATAATTCGTGATTTTAGTGCGATGGACCACAGATTTTGCTCTCAAGTGCTGAAGCATAGGGTTAACACGCCTGCGGTAGGCTGTACGAGATTGTCCGCAAGCGACGTTTTGCTTCAGAACCGCGTTGAGGTTGCTTTGAGTACATTCATGCTTCTGCGGGCAATGCGATATGGTTGAGATCGAGCGCAAAAAGGTGGCGCTGTTCTCACTCTTCTGCTTGAACAGGTGGCGCGTGGAGGCGGCCAGTCCCGAGAGCACGGCCAGTGTGATGACGAAGCCGCACAGGATGACCAGCACGTCGGTCACTGTCGGCGCAGGATGGCTGTACGGACGACGGCGCCTCCTGCGTAGGTGTAAAGACACCGTCCACGAAGGCCTTAACGTGGTACACATGAGTCACGATGGGACATCCCACTGTAGTTGAGAGCACGGTTGGTGCCGCGGGCCGTGAACTGAGGCTTCCCGGTGACTACTTGGACATTGCGGTTAGGAAGAAATTTTCGATTTTTTTTAACTTTTTTACTGCCGAAAGCTTGAAAATGCTGCAAGTGCAAAAATGAGCCTCGGAGCGACCTCTAGCGTCAGCTTCGGTTTCAGCGCAGAAGCTGTGTACTTTTTACGAGTGGAGTACTTGTACATCGACTAACGAGGCGTTCTTCATTTGCAGACCAGTGCCGATATGATGTTTTTGAACAGAACACTGAAAGAACCGCGCATAATGGATGAAGAAATATATGCACAATGCAGCAGTCCCTCGCCGCAAGGTAAGAGTACTGAATCGATGGCTTTAGTAGAAAAGAGGGTAGCAATGGTAACTGTAAATGTGGGCGCTACTGTGAATTCAGCTCGCAGCGTTTACTGCAAACGATGACTTAAGCCAAAGAAGAAACGAACCCGTCAATCAATCACATGTTTTCTTTTCATCAGAAAATGGTAAGGATTGGTCCTAGCAGAAAGTGGAATTTATCTCCATTTGGAACAGGTTCAGCCCCTGTACACAGGGCTGACAGTGTGAGGGACTCAAATATGATTTGCATGGGAAAGAAAAGCACAAAACATTTGGCACTTAAGGTGTACGTACTTTTAATTAGCCTACGCACATGAGCCATTAAGAAATATGTCATGCGTGGCATTCACTATTTCACAAATATATAATCACATATATGATTAGTGAGTCTGCCTCACTCCAAGCCTTGAGAGTCTGTAGTGTCCTATGAACTACAGGAATTATTGAAGGAAGATAGTTGCTTTTGAAAAGCATACTAGTGCCGTCTGCATGTAATGTATTCCGGCATGTTGGAATGTTTGCGATGTTCGCGATGTAATTTATATACAAAAGAAACAATAGCGGGCCAGAATGCTGCCCTGTGGAACATCAGTTTTAATGTTCAAAAAAGATGTGGCCTCCTTCTCGTCATTACACAATGAAGATACTGTAAATACGGCCTCAAGAGCGACAGATGAGTGCCACGTATCCCTACAAGTTCTAATTTTCTTAATAAACGATGGTGATTAAGGCAGTCGAATGCCTTTGAGAAATCTATAAGTAGGCTTAGACAGATCTGCTTATTTCGAAAACTACCCAAAACAATTTGTTCTTACATTAGCCTTCACACTAACATCTGACCCCGACGTCGTGTACACTTTTACAGAGACAGAGTTTACAAGGCACCAAATGAACAACGCTTTTCGTACTGCTGGTTAATGGGCACTTTGACTCGTAAGTATCCTATGGTTGGTTGCAAAGGTAATCACGAAATAGTCTTAATAATCTTCATGAGTCCGCGTGTGTGCGTTGACATATTTACTGCACTTTTAGTAGTGGACTTTGAGAGTTCCTCTCCTGCTCGTCATTTTCACAGTTTCACAGCCATTCTCACGTTTTTCTCTCGCTGCTCCTCATTATTCACAGTACGCCATAGTAACTACGTAGAGGGTTAGTCGAAAGTTTTCAGGCTTAAGGGTCTGCCACTGAGCAGTATTGTCGCGCAGTTATGGCTCCTATGAAGCTAACAAGGCCCTCAGAGGTAAGAATGAGACTCATCATTCTCCATAGACGTTGAGCTTCAGGGTATCGTAGACACCCCACTACACGTGTCAAAGGCAACCCCTGTGGCATGGTCACTTTTGACTGACCCTGTGCATCAGTCAAAACATGACTCAACCTTAACCAAAGCGTACTTTAGTGAATTACGTAAGCGCAAGCATTGCACCAAACCTGTGCTTAGCGCCAGTCTTGTGTCCGTTGTGTCCAGGCGCATCTATCATGACGTGTCTGGGGACACCGTCGCCGGCCTCGTTGGCATGCCGCTGTTGCTTGACCACGAGTTTCGTAGGTTCTGAGCTGCCAGACGCCGCCGACGAAGAGGCCCTGGACCCGGGAGACGTGGTCGCACTGCAGACGTCGCGTTCGTCTCCGGCCACAGATCCAGGGGGAGGCGGTGACGGGGACACATCCTGGCACGGGTTGAACGCTGGAGAGTCGTCTCTGGGGGACGCCGGTGACGAAAGCGCCTCTGACGGGGAAGGCTCCGGCGAGGGAGTCTCGGCATTCACCACTGCGTGTTCGTTGATACCAAAGCGCGGACGAATGCAGTTTGTTGGCCCAAGAGCTCAAAACATTTAATATACGTTGTATTTGAACGATTTCTATAATTATGCATGTTTTCCGCTGGTGTATATCGAAACTATATGAAACATACAGTTTATAATGACTGTGCGGACAGCGTATACGGAAAAGCCTAAAATAATCCCTACTCCATGTGACGTCATCGAAATGCGCAAAACACGCGGAAATGACAGAAATAATACGAAAAAGGTCTAGAAAGCATTAGGATTTCCCTGCCTTTCCTCATATTAAGGCGGAAGCCTTTAATGTCTCATCGTTGTAAGCAGCAGTTGTCGACAAAAAAAGTCACGCTTTTCAATTGGTGGAAACGGTCGTGACGTCACAGTGCGCGAATTTCAAAACGGGGCCAATTGCACTTTGGCTAGTAACCATGCAACCAATTGAAGGGATCGTATAGTGATGCTCCAAGTAAGCGGGACTGAGCTTAGTTAATTGCTTAATTACCAAATTAGCCTAATTAGCTTTACTAGTCAGGCCATATAAATAAATAAAACCGCTTAAGAAATTGGCCGAGCTCAGGAATCGAACCCCGGTCTTCGGCGTGAGAGACGAGCATGCTATCCACTCCGCCATGCCAGCTCGATGGTTTGGAATGAACAAAGGAGCGTCTAGTGAATACCGTGTCTCCACTCACTCTCATCCTCCTCCATTCCCTTCGGCGGGGTTTAGGTGTCCACCGACAAATGAGAGACAGATACATTTCCTTTCCTCAAAAACCAATTTACCGACGAGCGAGGCGTAGAACCGAATGGGCGATGGCGTTCTATGGACTCCTTGGCAGCGTTGCAAGACGCTGTCGCGTTCCACTCTTAGGGGCGAAGCTTAACATCTTAACCACACATCAGTGACCACACTTTAGGTCAAAAAAGTGCCCCCCTGAATTTTGACTGGTGTCCACCGATATATGTGAGACAGGTTACTGCGTAATTTCCTTTCCTCAAATACAATTTTCATTTTCTTCATTACGGCTCCTCTTTATCTATATTCTTTCACTCCCACTTCCTCCCTTCCTCTACGGTGCGGTTCAGGTGTCCACCGAGATGACAGAGAATTACTGCGCCATTTCCTTTCCTCAAAAAGCGTTGCGTTCAAAGGGCAAGGCATCGCGCCGAACGGGTGGTGGCGTTCCGTGGACTCTCTGGCAGCGCTACAACACGCTGTCGCGTTCCACTCCTAAAGGCGAAGCTTAAGCGTCATTAATTAGCAGTTAATTAGTATTCAGGCAGTAATCAGTAATTAACCATTAATTAGTGATTTGTCATCACTTAGTAATTATATGTGACACCACCAGTGCCACAGAAACAGCGAAGGTGGTGCGGAAAACGCTTCCGCCTCTTCCCACTTTAGACAGTCAAAGTGCCCCCTGAATTTTTATATATGCACTTCGCATTTCCCCAATTCCATTACGCTGCTGATACATACCGCTGCAGTTCCAGTTGACTGTGTACCATGGGGGCAAAACTGAAAGACACCCACTGACAGACACTTCAAGTTGCGGTCCGTGCCACTCTGCGTGGGGGGGGCCACCTGACAAAACACTTCTTTTGTCGAGACCGGCGCAGTGGGCCTGTTTCGCCACTCTAAGTGCTTTGTGAGGTGGCGCCCCTAAGCAGAGTGGCACGGGCCGGAACTTGAAGGGGGGGAATTGGGTGTCTGTCAGTTTTTCCCCCGATGGTACATTTATTATGGAATCGTATAGAAATCAGCCGAATAGCGCTTGACTACAGTCTGCTCTTCCCACAGCAACGTCTTACGTACACTTAGTATGCCGCAGCAAGAAAGTATTAGCTACGTAAAATCCTTCGAATATATGTAACAGTGTGATCTCTGGGCTATTTTCGCTTTTGTGGCCAATGTGATCGCTTTCCAATGGCGACCACGCCCCGCCCTGCGCTCATCAGGCCTAACGAAAGTAAATGTGAAGGAAAGAGTGTTGGGCGAGTTGGTTCGTACTTGACATAGATACAACAACGCCTATGAATGCTGAAATGAACGGCGGCGCAACAAGGACACTAACAAGAGAGGGTACTCCACATGCGCACCACATGCGAGGGGACACCACATGTGATGTCCCCTCTCTTGTTAGTGTCCTTGTTGCGCCGCCGTTCATTTCATCATGCACCAACTCGCCCCTCAGGCCATTATTCCTATGAATGCAAACGAGGAAAGGGCTAGAGTGCCGAGCGCTGTGTTGACGCCGTGTTGCCTTTGGCTTTTATTCATGCGTCGTCATTTGCGCATTTACAACTACGTCAAAGAAGCAAACCGGGGAGGCATGTCCGCTACTGTACCGACAGTCGGGACAACGAAGACTGCTGTTGTCTGCACAGCTGGATGCACGGTCTGCTTGACGGCCTCGCCCGTGTCCGAGTTAGTCACTACGGCCTCCACCGTGACTGCCTGCCCCTCCTGTCTTGAGAGACGCTGTACCGCCATAGGGTCGGGGTCAGACACCACCGCCACTAAGTCGCCAGCATCTGCAGAATGCGGGAAGGGAGGTTTAATACTATGTTTTGTGAACGGTGCACTGAAGAGGAATCTGAACTGGTCTTTTTACCGCGGGAACCCGATCTACACCTTCCGAGCATTTTTAGAAACTCTGAATTATTGTTCTGTGCGGCCGATTTCCGAAATCTAATTACCAAAATTTGAAACTCAACCGCAGACTGTAGGAGGAGTCATCTAACGCGTGGACAGCCTTTCGCTTTTATTTTTTTTTTGTTTAGGTTTCCGTGAACAAATAGACCCAGTCAGAGGCTACATAGCCGGAAATTAGGCCCACGGAAATAGAAATATGCGTGGACTATTTGCTTTCGCCGATCTCTACGTATTGCTCTGCCGATGGCAAAGCGGCAAACCGCCACGGGATGGTTGAAAGGTTGGCTGACTCCTCCTACCGTCTGCGGTTGGGTTCATAAAAAGGCGGGAGCCGGTACGTTTAATCTGATTTAAATTATGGAAATCGGCCGAACAGGACAATAATTCGAAGTTTCTAAGTATGCTCGGAACATGTAGATCGAGTTCCCGCGGTAAAAACACGAGTTCAGATTCTCTACAGTGCACGTTTAGGAGCTCGGCTAACCTATAGGGGGAAGAAAAATTCTGGCTCGTGCTAGATGGTTTGTGCTTCTATACCGTGAAAGAACTGCACAAAAAGATAGCGCCCGCGTATTTACAGTGCCGTTGTTATCATAAATGCGACTTTACTTCATTCTTTCTTTAAGCACAGCTGATTCTAAATTATGCCACAGCTGCGTCTGTCAAAGGATTTGTTAGTACTGAAGTGGAAATTTGTGCTGGCTTCATTAAATATTTATGCGAAAATGGGCGGCTGTTTACATGCGACAGATATCAGCGCTGGGAGGTCATTTATGCCATCGGCGATATCGAAAATGTTTCTAGAACACAAAATATTCAGAATCATTTTCGCACTTAATATCAAAAAGGGCGCTAAAATACCCGCTTAACATAGCCTAATTAATGCAGAAAGTGGCACAAGCAGGCACTCGGTTATATGAGGCCCCAGAAAAAAAAAAGCAGCAGCATCTCTAAATTTCGTCAGGGCTTTAGCGCTTACACCGTGTGTTTTGAAATTCGCTTCTAAGCCACGGCAGTGGAAAATTGAAAAAACGAAACGAGAAATCAAAGGAAGGTTACCACAGTGTAACGCGAGGTTCAGCCACTGCTGGTAGCGTTGGTGAAAGTAATATTGATTGTTCATTATTATTTGCCTTCTCTGTTAGAGTGTGCGGGACGTCGCTATGCTGCCGCTCATGACGTCAGCGTGTTCCGACCACTCAGCATGAGCGTCTCTGTTACGTCAAGCGTGACGTCACCGCAGAATGAGCAATCAGCGTGGCTAGTCACACCAACAAGAATGCTTGCACCTCATAACTGGGAAAGTGCCCTTAAGAGCTGTCGCTGGAAAACGCAACTTGCGAAATAGTGAATCAAAATTGTCAGTTGGAACTTTTCCGGAGTTTCGGGGCTCGAACCCGGCCGCGGCGGCCGTGTTTGACCGCGTTGGCAGTGAGCTTGACCGAAGGTAGGGAAGGGAAGAGTATAAGTGGGTGAGTGACGCTCAAACCCGCAAGGGGTACTCACCAGCAGCTGCAGAACCTACAGGCCCAGGAATGCCGTGTTGTTCCATGTCGGTTGAGGTCCCGCAGTCGATCGAGCGCCGCTGCCAAGAATAACGCGCCAGGGCGTGGCTGATTTTTCTTCTTCCCCCTCGTGCGCTGGTGCGCGCGCAACTGATGTTGAGGATCGGTTGTTAGGTTGATGCCCATGCCGATCGGTTGCCGTTTTTTAGATGGGCGTTGAAAACTAACTTCCCTTTTCTCTGCTCTTAAAACATTAATTTCCTATGGGACTGGTTTTGGGACACCCGTGAGAGTGGTATGCACACCGCTGAAAATCTGTAGCTATAAATGGGAAAGTGAGAAAGCCGGAGAAGGTACATCGTCTAGAAACTGGAGTTAAACAAGATTATTAAGAAATGCACATATAAAAGGCATTAACATATAGAAGGCATTAGACGGTTCGGGTAGGCATGAGCAGCATTCTAATCCAGCTGTCTTGCGATTAAGCACCGTTTATTTTTCAACATGTCCCATTACATCTTGCCCTTGTGAGAAGAAAAAATCGTGAAGCCTAGTTTTCTAAAAATGTGTTTCCGCAAACAGTCGTGGCATCTAGTAATAGTAGCGTTAACCTGTGGCTTCTCTTAAATTTCCAGAGACTTCTGCCACTGTGGTCCTACCATGAACCACTGGAACTGCGGTATAGCGTGACGAGGCTAGGTAAATTACTAGGAAAAGGTGGGCAGCAATGGTGCCGCAGAACAGAGCATTCTAGAGACCACTGGTAGAAACTTTGACCCTCCGTAGGTCTCAAGAAAATCTATTAAGACGATAATTACAGTGGTGAACAAAAGTAGAGCTCTGTTTATGATTGCAAACATGACGGAGAGAAGTTCCGACGTACAGTCGGGGACAAAAGTCTCCGGACCACGTGTTCCTCTAACGAAGTCGATAGCTCTGCTATTAGTCGGCGCCTGGAGACCACACTTGTGGAGGTAAAAGTTAAATTTTGGTTCTGACATCTCCACAAGTGCGGTCTCCAGCTGCTGTCTGATAGTAGAGCTATAAGCTTCGTTTGAGGAACACGTGGTCCGGAGACTTCTGTCCCCGACTGTACGTCGAATCTCCGGCATACTCCTGAACCTCTCGTACGTCACGTCGGGCTCCGCGCCGTTTAGAGTAAGAAACTCTCTTTACTCGCAACCACACCGAGTCGAGAAACTACCTTTCGTGCCGCACTTACAGGGGGACATGCTTTTACATGGGGACATCGCATTTGCACATTCTCGTACATCAGATTCACGTTTAGGAGTTATAGAATGCGTCGTGTACAAGTCAAGAGAAGGAAGTCGCTTCATCATGACAGAGCATTTCTTCATGCTCAGCCTCGAGAATATGAACGCCTGCTCGCTTCGGGCAAGCCGAAACTTTTCTGTTTCTATTACCTCAAGGCAAAGAAGATGTGTTGGATCAAGCGTAGCACAGGAGGTGTTGTTGTTTCATTCATTAAAGGGAGGCTGAGGAGAACTGTTTTCAATTATTGTTCTGAGTAAAAACTGATTCACTGGCTCTTTCCACTTCGGGAACGTTAGTCAGGCAGCAAAAGACGTGTTTATCTGAAAGGTAATTAGATTTAATAATCTTCTATCCATACGACTCGAACTCATGACGTCCATAGAGGATAGGATGGGTTTCCACCGTTTTCAAGTGAGTATGTGAGTAAACGTTTATTGAAGAGGATGGTGGTTGGAGCGAATATGAGTGGACCCTCAGTCCAGGGCTCCAGAGGCTTTGCTGACCTTCTGACAATGAGAAGGAGGGCTGCCTGGTCTTCGAGGCGAGCGCTGGCCAGCTGCACCTCCCACAGCTACATGGCCACATTACGCGGCTTTAGATGTGGGTTTTGGGGGACATATCCATGTGGTATGTGTTAGGGTTGGGGTGTCGCCGCACCATGCACATCAGTCTTCATAAAGTGTTGGGTGCTGGCGATGTGTAGGTTGGGATAGGTGTTTGTTTGATGACACCGTAGGGAAGCAGGGGTCTTCAGAGGAGAGGGAGGGATGAGGAAGAGGGTAGAGGTGCCCTTTAAGGCATTGAGTAACGAGCCGGGTTGCGACGTGGGAGGAGAGCAGCTATAGGTAGGAGGGGATGGCCGCGCTCGGTGAGGTGAATGGCACTCTAGCGCAGCTTGAGAGGTGTGCGTCTAAAATATAAGAGATATACACAGACAGAGTTCTGGGAGAGGTCTCTTTGTGATTAGAACAGTGTACCTTAACGCCCTGACAAGAAGCGAGCAGCTAACCGTGTAAGCGCAGAGGTTCTTACTTGCGGGCTCGGAACTGTAAGTTGGCAGAAGCCTGAGAACATCACGGTCAAGGACTTGTGAATAGACAGTAGACGAACTGTGACAGGGCCAAAAGGAGTCGCGGGCGAAGTGCCACGGTGCGCAGATCCGTTAGATGCGGGGCCATTACTTTCTTGCAAACAAGTGGTGAGAGATGCGTGGGGATTCCAGATCACTTTCGTTTATTTCCCAGCAGCCTGAGATCGTGTGCAGGCGGAGCGGAACGTCCATGTCCAGTTGGCTATGCCGATTGTTGTTGTTGACCTCTGCTGGAATGGCACGTACCCATGGTGGGAGAGGCCGGCTGTTCGATCGTTCAAATCACGAGTTTTCGTCCTCGCACACACGGCTGAGCTTCTTCGTCGGAGCCGCCGTTTCCGAGAGCTGCGCCGCCGGACCATCCCTTTTTCACAGTGTGAAATGGCGAACGGTGCGGGATGATGATGATGATGATGTCCTCAGGCTTAATAGCACATACCCACGGCGGCGGATTGGCCAGGGTGCATAGCGGATGATGATGATGTCCTATTATGAGCATTCGTCCTCTTCTTCTTTGCCACTCGTAATGTTTACAACAGCCGCGTCGGTGTGCAGAGACACAGTCTGCTCTGCTCGGCTATGTCCCGACCTTACACCTATATAAGCTTCCTTAGTACCCCATGCTATCACCGAGCAAATGGCAGAGTGTGAGCGCACTCATCATCCACTGTGCGGTAGGTGGCCAGTGATGGCTGCCAGTGGATTGCGGGACCCCCTTAGTAGTCACCCTAGTGCTCAGGTAAGGGCACGAAGGTCGGGGTCAGAAGGGCCCTCTGCGAAAGGTGCGATACCTCCGTGGAGGGTCAAATGCCAGTCGGCGTTCCAGCGCAATCCGCACAATTTTTTTTAGGAAATTTCGAGAGCACACCTCGAATGTATGCGACCCAGGTTGGCAGCATATGAAATGGAACACAATGGCTAATTGGCCGAATCCCATATACAGGTAAATTAATGGAGCCCAGGTAAAGCACGGTCATGCAGCCAATGTGTAGTCAAGGGGGCGGCTGTATAAATCAGTAGCTGGCATTTCTTTTGCTCAGAGGTGCATTTTAAAGAAGCGACGGCACATTAGGCACATCAATATGCCCCTATATATTTAAATTCTTGTCCCTGCGAATTTTGTTTATCTAGTCTGGTTCGCAAGAATAGCAGTAGAACGGACGTACCACGACACTGAACGGATGAATGTTAGAAGCGACGCCTTCAAACATGTAAAATTAACGGTTTTCGTTGGCTGGTTAACGCATGACATGTGGCAAGTCCAGGCTATTGTTAGTGCCATCTAGCAGAACTACTCCTGGCAGAAGATCAAATTGCAAGAGAAATGCGTTTTAAAAGCAGAAAGAGATAGCTGCTCACTTCGATTGCCTGGCGGCTCCCTATCAAGTGAATTAGGACGGCGACAGACCGTTCCGATTCTTGCTATTCTGGGCCTCTGTAACTTTAGTTACGTCGGGCAGGAGGGTGCCACTGGTTAGCAAATGGTCAACAATTAGCCACGTTATCACTCAAGCTATGACATTGCAGACCAACTAGTGAATTTTTCTCGCTCTTTTGAGATTTTTTTAATCTATAGCCCGTATGAACTTGCTAGTATGCAAGCGAAATATTCCAAGGGAAGTTATACCGTAACAGTTAATAAAATACTTAGCTGCGGACTTGGTGGCATGGAACAGAATCATACGTATGGAGTAATTCTACCTCATACCACAGGTGGCATTCAAAACTCTCTTTTTAGATGTTAAGGGCTGACCGCACCGTGACATACCCACGCTGTGTTAGCGATTCGGGTGCCTTGGACTTTCTGCTGCCATCAAGACGACAGATTTGACCGCTGCGGAATCGCTTCGGCTTGAACGATGCGTCAAAGAGCACCATCTATATGAATGCACGAGTCAGGTCATTCAACCTCGCTTGATCCAAGTCAGACCCAAGATGTCTTTATTCGTACGTGGTAAAAAACTATTTGCCCCTCTCCGAGCAATCGGGGCCTTGCTTCTGGTGATAATCGTCGTGGATGAAACTTGCACGGGTGTGAGGAAGGCCGGAAGGCACCATAGTAGGAGTCACTGTGGAAGAAGGCATGGGTTGCAGAAAAGGTGGGCAAGAGTTCGAAGCGCCCACGCATAGCTCCTGTCGAACCCTGAGGAGAGGGAGAGTCGGTAATCAGGACAACATAGCAACAGCCTGGAGAGCGGAAGTCCGAGAACACATTCGTATCGCATAGCCGGGCGTTTGCCAGATGAGACAGCATTCTTCAAATAGGCGCAGAGTGTAGGGGCCAGTGAGAAGAAAGAAACCATAGCCAAGAGACTGCATTGAAGTTGGCTGAATACATTATCAACGTTCAAGTGGCAGCCCAGTAGAGTTAGGACTGTGTCCTTGGCGTTAAAGTGCGGCAAATTCAGCCGCTGGGAAAGGGACAGGCGCTGACATGGATAGCGCAGATAACAGAAATGGCGCTATGGCTCTTACTTGCTAGCTCAGAAGTGTAGCTTGGCGGGTATACTGTGGGAACATCGAGGTCAAGGTCTTTTCGGTGCACAGCAGCCAGACGGTGGAAGGGTGAAAAGGAGGCGTGGCCGAAGTGCCAGGTTGCAGAGATCCGGGAGTTGCGAGGCTGCGGGGGCTGGGTTCAGCGGTTGTGGCCATCGGCTCGTTGTAGAGGGAGATGGGTGGTGGTTGCAGATCGCTTCCGTTTACTGGAGCAGGCCCGGCGGCCTGAGATGGTGAGCTGGAGGAGCGGAGCGTCCGAGTCAAGATGGCTATGCCGATCGTTGTTGGACTCTGCTGGAATGGCACATATCCACTCTGGCAGGGGCTGGTTGCTCAACCGTTCGGATCATGAGCGTTAATGTTCGCGCTCATAGCTACGCTCCTTTGTCGGCGGCGTCTTTGCCGAGAGCGGCGCCGCCGGACAATCCCTTTTTTCACAGTGTGAAATGGCGAACGGTTGGTTGGTTGGTTGGCCTCAAGTGGAATGGCACATACCCACTACGGGGGAGTGGCCAAGACACAGGCGGTGAACTGTTGTAATGATGTTGGATGATTATCAGCCTTCGTCCTCTTCTTCTCCGCCGCTCGTAATTTTCACAACAGCCTTGCCGGTGTGCAGAGAAACCGTCTGCTCTGTTCTGCTACGTCCGGACCTTACACTTATATAAGGTCCCTTAGTACCCCATGCTCTTACCGGGCAAATGGCAGAGTGGTAACACACTCATCATCCACTGTGCGGTAGGTGGCCAGTAATGGCTGCCAGCGGATTGCGGGACCCCCTTAGTAGTCACCCTAGTGCTCAGGAAAGGGCACGAAGGTCGGGGTCAGAAGGGCCCTCTGCGAAAGGTGCGATACCTCCGTGGAGGGTCAAATGCCAGTCGGCGTTCCAGCGTGATCCGCACAATTTTTTTTTTTGAAATTTCGAGAGCACATCTCAAATATATGCGACCCAGGTTGGCAGCATATGAAATTGAAAACAATGGCTAATGGCAAAAATCTTATATACGGGCAAATTAACGGAGCCCAGGTGAAGCACGGTCATGCAGCCAATGTCTAGTCAAGGGGCGGCTGTATAAATCAGTAGCTGGCTTTCTTTAAAAAAGCGACGGCACATTAGGCAAGATATTTTCCAAGCTGAATGATGTTCAACAAATAATCCTTTTTTCAAAGAATACCCACCCTCCAGAACCAATAGTTACGAGAGCTGTTCAGAAATCGGTCCCTAATAATTTAATTAATTGCCCCTGCGAATTTCATTTGCCTAGTCAGGTCCGCAAGAATAGGAGTTGAACGGACCTACTATGGCACTGAATGAGAGAATGTTGAAAGCGACGCTTTCAAATATGTAAAATTAAGGAGTTTCGTTGGCTGGTTAGCGCATGACATGTGGCAAGTCCAGGTTATTGCTGTTACCATCTAGCAGAAGTACCCCTGGTAGAGGATTGAATTGCAAGAGAAATGTGTATCTCTTTCTTTCTTTTAGCAGAAAAAGATAGCTGCCGACTTCGATTGCCTGGCGGCTCGAGAACACGTGAATTAGGATGACGACAGACCGTTCAGATTCTTGCTATATTTCTTGTCCTCTATAAATTTAGCTACGTCGGGCAGGAGGGTGCCACTGGTTAGCAAATGGTCAATAATTAGCCACGTTATCATTCAAGGTATTGCACTGCAGGCCAACTGGTGAATTTTTCTCACTTTCGAGATTTTTCGATCTATAGCTCGCAATAACTTGCCATTAGGAAGCGAAATATTCCGTAACAGATAATAAAAGACTTAGCTGCAGACGTAGTGGCATGACACAAAATCATATGTATGGAGTAATTCTACCTTATGGCACCGGTGGAATTGAAAACTCCTTTTCACGGGCTGACCGCACCGTGACATACCCGCTCTGTGTTGGTGATTCAGATGGCTTGAACTTTGTGCTGCCATCACGGCAACAGATTAGACCGCTGTGGAATCGCGTCGGCTGGAACAATACCGTCAAGCAGCACCATCTCGATGAATGAATCAGCCTGCTAAGTCAACCTCGTTTGACCCAAGAAAGACCCAAGATAGCTTTATTCGCATGTGTTTCTCTTATGGTTGCATGTTCTGAGTTTCTACACAGACGAAATCATTGTCGTGTACACGAAAAGATATAAAATCTTGTCAACCATGATTGCTTTCACGCACATTTATTGCGATTTTGTTTAAAAGTCGTTCAGACCGATCATGTGTGAACGGACATCGATATTTGGCATCATAAAGACATGAACATGGACTTCTACCGATGATACTGAATTGTATACATAGAACCATCCGATATTTTCTACTTCAGACTGCTGCCCCTACACAGCGCTTAGGAGGCGCATGTCGCCTGACAAATGCGCTTTTTTGTGTTCACACTAAACCGAATAACAGCGGCTTCTTCTAGTGTCAACAAGTAAAGATGGAGTCCAAAACTGGAATCCGCTGCCCTCTTCACAGGTATTCGGCTTCGACACAGGTGCTACCTGTCTACTGAGTAGAACCGTTTGGCCCGGTCAGGCACTGGTAGCTCAGTAGGTTTGATTTGGTTTTATGGGGTTTAACGTCCAAAACTTACTCAGTATATGAGGGACGCCGTAGTGGAGGGACCCGAGATCCGGTAATTTCGATTACTTAGAGCTCTTTAACATGCACTGATATCGCAAAGTATACAGGCCTCTGGAATTTGGTCTCCATCGCAATGCGACCACCGGGGAAGGGATCGAACCCTTGTATTAAGGGTCAGTAGCTGAGCGTCATAACCACTGAGGAACCACGGCGGTTTTTAAAAGCCGGAGAGGGAGTTCGCGCCTCTTTCTAGAAAGGTACCCGTATTGGAGGGTATACTTGAGCTTCGGATATTTCAGTGGTGGCACGTTTCTAATTGTACAGTTTAGGCCTTCAAAGAAATACGCACTACACCTCAACTCGCCTGGTGTATTCACATTTCCTGCTCACGTTTCACGCTCAGCAGTCTGCTCACGGGCCTGTCTCCTCACTATTGCATGCCATCATGAATGCATGCTGCCTTCTTTGCCTTGTTTGAATCCTGCAGTGATTGAAAGAACTGCACTTTCTTACACAGAGGAAATACGTATGTTATTGTAGCAGGAGGACCTCATCCATCCATTGCCTGCACGGCATTTAAATAAGTTCATGTCGAATTGAACGAACAAGGAATAATTCCCATTACTCTCGTCGGAGCTCACAGGGGGCGGTGTTTTGGTTGCATCAGCGTGCAACAGTGAATTACTTAGTTATGTGCCAGGGTACGGATATCATACATTTTCTATGCATGATAACACTCCGAAAACACTCCGTAGTTATGTATGTTAATTTGATCGGTATGATTGTGTTCTTGTGAGACCTTATGTCTCATGTATTCATGTGTTGGTGTTCCATGCGTGTTGCCGTTTGTGGAAGCGGGAGAGTACATGCTGTATATGTAGGTTTGGTTCTGGTTTCAAATTAGTCGATGGTTTTGTGGCTTGCCTTCCTACGTGTGTAGATTCTAAATGGCTATTAAACATCGTGCGACTAAAGGCTATAGAGGACGGTGTCCTCGACAAGTAAAGTTTGTTCATCGTTACCATTCTATCATAGAGCATTTTCTCCGCTCTTTCAGAGCTTTCATCGCATCTCAGTTGTGAAGTGCCGTCATTGGATGCAAGGTAGAGAAAAGAAGATCGTGCGGCATGCGCGAATAATCAAAATAGTTTGAGACGCGCGTGACTGGAGGATAGAAAAACCATATGCGGTTCTCCGAGCAATCAAAGCCTTGTGTCTGGTGATAATCGTCGTGGATGAAACTTGCACGGGCGGAAGAAGGCCGGAAGGCACCAAAGTAGGAGTCACTGTGGAAGAAGACATGGGTTGCAGAAAAGGCGGGAAAGAGTTCGAAGCGTCCACGCATAGCTCCTGTTTTACCTTGAGGAGAGGGAGAGTCGGTAATCAGGACCCTGTGGTGTTGCATGAATACCCCGGCAAGGCCCGCAACGGGCCGCTGAAGGACACGACTCAGTTCCGAGCGGAACAAAAGCGGGCTTGCGCGCGTTCCCCACGGTTTTATTCACACAGCAAACAAAGTCATTGTTGTTAGACCAGATTTACAAATCAGCTAAGTGAATTGTGTGTCGACCCAAGAGGGCGCCACACAACATCGTCTCCCCCTAGGAAATAATGTTAAGATATTGCGAAAAATACTGCTCTCTTAACATGTGCCGCGAGACAGCAAACATTCTACAATGGTCATCAAACAGAAACTATCCGATTTTATGGCTGTGCTATTTCTGTTATGACGTGTTGAAGGCACAAAAATGTCTTATTTCAGTAGTCATTACACATGGCAAAAGAAAGCACACACATTATACAGTGACTATGGGCACGACTTGTCAGCTGCTTGACATATGAGACAGTGTTTGATGCATTACTCTACCTGTCTATCAAGCTGTGGCCACCAGTAGCGTTCTCTTAGCAGTTCTTTTGTGCGGACTATGCCCGGATGTGATTCATGGGCCAACTGTAGGAAAGTGGGACGAAGTACTTCAGGAATTACCACGCGATCTGCTCGCATTAGTAGACCATCTACAAAGGATAATTCCTCTTGGATGTGAAAGAATGGCACAAGATCAACTGACAGAGCCTTCTTGTGCAACCAGCCCTTGCTGAGCTGACTGATGACCTTTTGCAGGGTAACGTCAGAAGCTGTTGAATTTTGTACAGTTGCCTTGTCGACTACTGGTGTTACCAGAGAAACGATTTCTTCCTCCTGATTGTCAGAATTTTCTGCGACGGGCAGCCTGGACAAGGCGTCTGCCACGTAATTTTGTGTGCCCTTGCAGTACTCTACTTGGAAATTGTAGTTCAGCAACCGAGCTGTCCAGCGAGAGATGCGTAGTGGTCGGCGACCCGAATCGCCGGCGGAAAGCAAAGCAACCAATGCCTGATGATCGGTTCTGAGTGTAAAACGTCTACCCCACAGATATACATGCCACTTTTCGCAAGCAAACAAACAGGCTAGTGCCTCACGTTCACCAACTGAGTATTTTCTCTCAGCCGGCGACAGATCGCGTGACGCAAAAGCAATGGTATGAAGGTGCGACCCTTCTTTCTGCTGTAGTACAGCTCCCAAGCCAACGTCTGAGGCGTCAGTGGTGACTACGACAGGTATTTCCGGGTTGAACATTTGCACAACAGGTTTGCATGCCAAACGCGCCTTAACTTGATCAAAACTATTCTGAGCTTCCACCGTCCATTCAAATGATTGACCTTGTCGGAGCATTTTCCGCAACGGTTCCACTAAATCTGCATAATGATGCAGGAACTTGGCGTAGTAGCCAGCTAGACCTAGGAATGATTGCAGCGACTTGACGTTCGTAGGGGAAGGTGCGTTAACTATAGCTTTGATTTTCGATCCTATGGGAGAAATACCCTGGGCCGACAGGTTGTGCCCCAAGAATGTGAGTTCCCTTACTGCAAAAACACATTTCTGATTCAATTTCATTCTTGTTGTGGAAATGCGAGACAGCACTTCCTTCAAGTTGCGATCGTGCTCCGGCTTGGTCCGTCCCCACACCAAAATGTCATCTAAATAGCACACTACGCCCATACAGCCTTTCAACACGTGTGACATAAGCTTTTGAACTGTAGCCGGAGCAGAAGCTAAACCCAAACAGACTCTTTTAAATCTAAATAGTCCTTCATGGGATATGAACGTTGTCAACCCACGACTTGTTTCCGTGAGTCCCACTTGATGGTATGCTGAAGCCAACTTCAGCTTTGAGAACCACGTAGCTCCTGCGAGCAACTGCAAGAGTTCCTCCGTGTGCGGAAGTGGGTAGCCGTCGACGACAATAGCTTTGTTGGGCTCCCGCAAGTCCACACACAGGCCAAGTGAGCCATCCTTCTTTTTCACGACGACCAGCGGAGACACCCACTCCGATGCGTCGCCGCGTTCGATGATGTCCTCGCGCTCCAGGCGCGCGAGCTCGTCGGAGACTTGTTGTCGCAGTGCTAGCGGAAGGCGTCTCAGCTTCGCACTGACGGGAGGAACATCTGGTCGGCGGTTGATTTGATGGACGTAGTCCTTGACAAAACCGAGCTCACTCGAAAACAAGGCTTCAAATCCTGGCGGTGTGTCCTCCGGAACCTCGAACGGATAACAAGTGGCTTGGAGACAAGTGAGGGGTGACCCCATCACGTTGATGTGCAGTTTCTGAATGGCGTCAAGGCCCAGCAACGAAGATCCTTGTCGAGTGACATGAAAAGTTACCGATGCTTGAGTATCGTTGTACTGTATGTCAGCTTCGAAGGTGCCCAGTGTGGGAATCAACTTGCCGGAGTAGTCTCGGAGAGCCAGGGTTGACGACGAGAAAGTGTAGAAGCGTGCAAAATATTTCCGAAAATCGGCATTGTTGACAAGAGAAACGGCAGCCCCAGTGTCGACAAGTAGAGGAACTGGGTTTCCTTTAAACGTTACGGTAGCTATTATCTCTTTCTTATTTTGTGGCAATTCTATGCCCAGAATATGCGGAGAATTCAGGATGTGTACTTCCTCCACGGTAGAGGCCGGCGCCTGCGACGCGCGAAGTGTCGCGGACTGATGCTGTGAGCGACAGACTAGAGCGAAGTGTCCAATTTTTCTACAATTGTTGCAACGACGATTGCGGGCTGGGCAGTTTCTTGCGTTTGCATTATGTTTCGGAGAGCCACAACGATAGCAAGACGGTTGACGACTCCCTTCCTGGCTTTCTCGCTCGAACTCCGGGCGCCTTCTTCCATCTTGGCTGCTTCTACCTCTTTCCTCGGTTCCGGGGACGCCACGGTGGAAACCCGACGCTGTGTAATTGCGCCATCCGCCTTCTTGCTCACGAGCACGAGCGGGCGCTCGAAATCCTGAAGTTGCTTGACGAATGCATCCCTGTTCGATCGTCGGATTTTCCGTTACAGGTTCGTCGACGCGATAAACCGGCGTTCCCCCATAAGCTGCATTTGCTTGCTGTACGGCTTCTAAAGCTTTGCATTTTTCTTGTCTTGGCCAGCGTAAGCGTTCGGCCAGCGTTCAGAAAACGTTCGCGCAACGCTGGGTTTGGGACGCCTTCGATGATCTGATCTCGGACGCGCTCGTCGAACGCCGAGCCAAATTCGCACGTCAACGCAAGTTGTTTAACTGCCGCTACATACTGGGTAAATGGCTCACCGGGCAATTGAAGTCTCCGGAAAAAACGGTGTCTCTCAACGATGAAATTCGTTGTGTCTGCAAACAGCAGGTCCAAGCTCCCGACTAACTGTGTGTATTCGTCTGTGGTCGTCGCTTCCGTGGCAGGCTCCAGCGGCGTCTGCGGAAGTGCTTCAGCCGTTATGCCGGCGACTGCGGACGCTTGCCTAGTTTCTTTATTGTTGAAATGCTGGCGCTGTCCCTCCGCTCCGAGCAGCGTGAGGAGTGCCGCTTTCCGCTCCGGTGCCCAGTCGCTACCACCGGCCGACAGGAGGTAAGCCTCGAAAAGTTTGAACCAACGCTTTCACGGCACTGCAGGCGAACCGGGCGCAGACAAAAACGGCGCGGGAGCGAGGCCTGACGCCATGCTGACACAAAGTCTCTAAAGTTGCAGGAGAAGGGGGAGCGGGGCAGCAAAACACAGGCCAGTCGAAGCAAATGGTACGATAGTCGGGGCAAGCGTACAAACGTCACTTACTTTGATCCCATCCTCGTCGCCAAAATGTGGTGTTGCATGAACACCCCGGCAAGGCCCGCAACGGGCCGCTGAAGGACACGACTCAGTTCCGAGCGGAACAAAAGCCGGCTTGCGCCCGTTCCCCACGGTTTTATTCACACAGAAAACAAAGTCATTGTTGTTAGACCAGATTTACAAATCAGCTAAGTGAATTATGTGTCGACCCAAGAGGGCGCCACACAACAGACCCCATAGCAACAACCAGGAGAGTGGGAGTCAGAGAATATATTCGTAATGCATAGCCCGGCGGTTGCCAGATGAGATAGCATTCTTCAAATAGGCGCAGAGTGTAGGGGCTTGTAGAAGGAAGAAAACCATTGCCAAGAGTCTGCATTGAGGCTGGCTGAATTCATTATCAACATTGAAGTGGCAGCCCAGTAGCGCTAGGATTGCGTCCTTGGCGTTAAAGTGTGGCAAGTTCAGCAGCTGGGAAAGGGACAGGCGCTGACATGGATAGCGCAGATAACAGTAAAGGCACGATGCTATTACTTGCTAGCTCAGAAGTGTAGCTTGGCGAGTACTGTGGGAACATCCAGGTCAAGGTCTTTTCGGTGCACAACAGCCAGACGGTGGCAGGGTGAAAACAAGGAGTGGCGGAAGTGCCATGGTGCGCAGATCCGGGAGTTGCGAGGCTGCGGGGGCTGGGTTCAGCGGTTGTGGTCATCACCTTGTTGCAGTCTTGTGGTGGGAGATGGGCGGTGGCTGCAGATCATTTCCGTTTGCTGGAGAAGGCCCGGCGGCCTCAGACGATGAGCCGGCGGAGAGAAACATCTGCGTCAAGAAGGCTATGCCGATCGTTGTTGCTGTTGACTTCCGCTGGAATGCCACATACCCACTCTAGGGGACGCCGGTTGTTCTACCGTTCGGATCATGAGCCCTAGTACTCGCCCTCATAGCTATGCTCCTTTCTCGGCGGAGCCGATGCCGATAGCCGCACCGCCAGGCTATCACTTTTCACATTGTGAAAAGGCGAACGGTTGGGATGATCTTTTCTTCTTCTACTTCATCCTCTTTACAATGGTTGGTTGGTTGGTTGGCCTCGAGTAGAATGGCACATACCCACTACGGGGGAGTGGCCAAGACACAGGCGGTGAACTGTTGGAATGATTAGGAGCTTTAGAGGAAAAGGAGAATTAATAGGGTATAGGCTGACAGATTGGACGACGCAACGAAAGGGGTCCTGTTAGCTGGGAGATCGAAGATGGGAGGACGGCATAATGTGCAGATTTGACAATGGAATGATTATCAACCTTCATCCTCTTCTTCTCCGTCACTCGTAATGTTTAAAACAGCCACGCCGGTGTGCAGAGACATGGTCTGCTCTGTTGTGCTACGTACAGACCTTACACCTATATAAGGTCCCTTAGTACCCCATGCTCTCACCGGGCAAATGGCAGAGTGTGAACACACTCATCATCCACTGTGCGGTAGGTGGCCAGTGATGGCTGCCAGTGGATTGCGGGACCCCTTTAGTAGTCCCCCTAGTGCTCAGGAAAGGGCACGAAGGTCGGGGTCAGAAGGGCCCTCTGCGAAAGGTGCGATACCTCCGTGGAGGGTCAAATGCCAGTCGGCGTTCCAGCGCAATCCGCACAATTTTTTTAAGGAAATTTCGAGAGCACATTTCAAACGTATGCGACCCAGGTTGGCAGCATATGAAATTGAACACAATAGCTAATGGCAAAAATCCATATAGAGGTAAATTAATGGAGCCCAGGTAAAGCACGGCCATGCAGCCAATGTGTAGTCATGGAGGCGGCTGTATAAATAAGCAGCTGGCATTTATTTTGCTCAGAGGTGCATTTCAAAGAAGCGACGGCACATTAGGCCAGATATTTCACAAGCTGATTGATGTTCAACAAATACATTTTTCAAACAATACCCACCCTCCCGAACCAATAAATGCGAGAGCTGTTCATAAATATGCCCCTAATAATTTGACTTATTGTCCCTGCGAATTTTGTTCGCCTAGTCCAATTCGCAAGAATAGGAGAAGAACGGACGTACTACGACACTGAACGGAGGAATGTTAGAAGCGACGCCTTCAAACATGTAAAATTAACGGTTTTCGTTGGCTGGTTAACGCACACATGTGGCAAGTCCTGTCTATTGTTAGTACTTTGTTGCAAAACTACCCCTGGCAGACGATCGAATTGCAAGAGAAATGTGTTTTAAATGCAGAAAGAGATATCTGCCTACTTCGACTGCCCGGCGGCTCCAGATCAAGTGAATCATGACGGCGACAGACCGTTCCGATTCTTGCTATTCTGAGCCTCTATAACTTTATTTACGTCAGGCGGGAGGGTGCCACTGGTTAGCAAATGGTCAACAATTCGCCACGTTATCACTCAAGCAACGACACTGCAGACCAACTGGTGAATTTTTCGCACTCTTTTGAGATTTTAAAAAATATATAGCCCGTATTAACTTGCCATTATGGAAGCGAAATATTCGAAGGGAAGTTATTCCGTAGCAGATAATAAAAGACTTGGCTGTGGACTTGGTGGCATGGAACAGAATCATATGTATGGAGTGATTCCACCTCATGCCACCGGTGGCATTGAAAACTCTCTCCTTAGATGTTAGGGGCTGATCACACCGTGACATACCCACGCTCTGTTGGGGATTCAGGTGGCTTGGACTTTCTGCTGCCATCAAGACGACAGATTTGACCGCTGCGGAATCGTTTCGGCTTGAACGATAGCGTCAAAGAGCACCGTCTATATGAATGCATCAGTCAGGTCATTCAACCTCGCTTGATCCAAGTCAGATCCAAGATGTCTTTATTCGTACGTGGTCTTCATTCGTACGTGGTAAAAAACCATTTGCCCCTCTCCGAGCAATCGGGGCCTTGTGTCTGGTGATAATCGTCGTGGATGAAACTTGCACGGGTGTGAGGGAGGTCGGAAGGCACCAAAGTAGGAGTCACTGTGGAAGAAGACGTGGGTTGCAGAAAAGGTTGGCAAGAGTTCGAAGCGCCTACCTGCTGTACCTTGAGGAGAGGGAGAGTCAGGGATCAGGACCACATCGCAACAGCCTGGAGAGCAGGAGTCAGATAATATATTGGTATCACGTAGCCCAGCGGTTTCCGAATGCGAGGTGTAGAGGAAACACGAATGCTATTACTTGCGGGTTCGGACGTGTAGGTGGGCACCCACGATGTGAACGTTGCCATTAAGGCCTTGTGGATGCGGAGTAGTGAGTCTGTGCCAGGGCCACAAGGAGGCGTGGACGAAGTCCGCCTGTCGGTGAGCCGGCGCAGCGGAGCGTCCACGTCTAGCTGGCTACGCCAGATGTTGTTCTCTTGCCCTCTGTTGGAATGGCACATACCCAGCGTCCATGTACAGCTGGCTATGCCGATCGTCGTTGTTGTTGACTTCTGTTGGCATGGCATATTGTACCGACAGTGGGAGAGGCCGGATGTTCGATCGGTGAAATCACGAGTTTTCATTCTCGCACTCATGGCTATGCTTCTTCGTAGGCGCCGCCGTTGCCGAGACCTGCGCTGCCAGACCATCACTTCTCCACAGTGCGAAATGGCGAACGGTTGTTGTTGTTGTTGTTGTTCACCTGATGGGATGGCGCATACCCACAGAGGGGGATCGGCCAAGAAGAGGGGAGCATAGAGAGTTTTTGAGATTTTTTGCTTGTTTGTTTAGTTTTGTTTTCTGGGGAAAAATAAATAGATAAATGAAGTAATAAATAGAAATAGCAGAATGCTGGGGAAAAGAATCTTTATGAGAAAGCAGAAAGACTAAAAAGAAACAGGGCAAGCATAACGCACGCAGGAGCTGGACTCAGCAAGATCTCTAGCAGAGGGAGTTGATTAAGAAATAAATGAATGAAAAAAAAAATAATAATAATAATAGTAACGGTGGATAGAAAAAAAAAAGTAATGATGAGTAAAAAATTAAATAAATAAATGAAGAATAAAATATTAGCAAGGTAACCGTTTAGATTCCAGTAAAAAATTTTGAATGGCGGTAAAAACAGACCTGTGGCTGTAACCGAGAATGGTGGCCCCAAATGACAATATGATCGGGCTGCTCAAACTAAGGCCAAGCTGTTGCAGTGGTTGCTCTAAATATCGACGTCTCATCATGGTGAAGCGTCGACAAAACAACAAAAAATGGTCTATTGATTCTTGTTCACCACAGAATGCGCAGACGGGAGAAAGCGCCAAACCAGACCTGTGCAAATAAAAATTTAAGGGGGGGATCCGGCAGCGCAGCCTAGTTAGAGAGACTTCAAGCTGTCGCGAATGGCATGATTTCCTGCTCCACGGATACTGAAGATGCAGGAAATCATCAGATCTTAAAATTGATCCTGATGTCATGCCTAACAAAATGCTTCTCCGAAACCTCGCTGCTGTGATGTACGCTGTAGCCGGGAGAATAGGTAGCACGGGGCCATTGAGGGACGCTTTTGCCAGGCTATCAGCCACTTCATTGACTGTCACACCGCTATGACCCGGTACCCATATCATATGTAAAAGGCTCAAATGGGGAGGAAGTAATGATAAGAAGGTGTTGAGGATTGGAGAATCCGTAGCTGAGGCAAGGGACAAGCACAAAGAAAAGGAGTCAGTAATGACAGCCACTGCGGAGAAAGAAGGGTCTAGTTTCCGAAGAGCAAGCACCACCGCCAGAAACTCCGCTTGGAAAATTGGGGTGAAATCCGGAAGACGCACAGAAAAAGACCAATCCAGAAGCGGGCAATATATTCCCACTCCTGCCTTTTCATCACATTGGGAGGCGTCAGTAGCAATCATTATGGAAACAGGTAGGCTTTTTAAATGGTCTTCTAATAATCCATTTAAAATGCTTGATGGTAAATGCTTTGCATTCTTCGGGAAAATGTCATCATAGACAATTTTCACGGCAGGCCCACTCTTCTGTGTCGGAAGTATGTCAGACAGGAGTACATTTAACGGGTGAAGTAAAGATTGTACCAGTACTACCTGCGGTGTATGAAATCGAGGCCAGTGGATTCCAAAAAAGAAGGTCGGCTGGCAACAAAACACAGACGAGGAACGGTGGAAACTTGAGTCATATATCGTGAGGTACGTCTGAACAGTGAGAAATTTAAATCTAGATACTAAAGGTGGAATTCGAGCTTCAAGGTAAAGCACGTCGTTGGCTACAAATTTAGGGAGGCCAAGGCACAATCGTAGAGCTTCCCGCTCTAAAAGAACAAGCGGGCGAATTTTGTAAGCAGCTGAACCAGAAAACAGCACTGATCCAAATTCTAACATTGGTCGGACGTACATAACATAAATCATTAAAAGTGCATCTCTCCGCATTCCAGACCGGGGATTGCTTAATCTACGCAACATGCCCACAGCACGAGTGCCTTTCGCTGCAACATGGTCAATGTGAGAGCGCCATGTGAGCTTGTCGTCATAAATGACACCAAGATATTTTAAAGACTGAACTTGGGGAATAATTTGTTGCTTGTAAGTTAGAGAAAGAGCAACAGGATCTTGGAGTCGGAAAACAAGGGTAGCGCATTTGCTAACATTTAAAGTGAGTCGTAGGCCACCCAACCAACTCTCAAGCAAGTTCAGGTAAGATTGCAGACGCACGTAAAGAGATTGAATGTCAGGAGCAGCCGAGAAAAAAGCAATGTCGTCCGCATAGACGTACGTGCGAATTTCGTGATGACTGGGAATTGAGCTCAGTAGAATGTTGAAGAGTATGGGTGAAAGGATTGCCCCCTGAGGAACACCTCTAGTTTGTTTATACCATCCAGAGTTGACACCATGGAGTGTACAATAAAACTGCCTCTTATCTAGGAACGCCGAGAGCCAAGCAATTATGTAGTGTGGAAACTGCAGAGTCTGCAGTCTTTGCAATAATATGGTGTGTTCCACACTGTCGTAAGCTTTGGCTACATCTAATGTAACCAAAGCAGCATGCATTTTTTGACGCCGCGCAAGGAGGATTCGACTTTCGAGGTCAACATGGGCATTCCATATTGAACATTTACGACGGAAACCGATTTGACAGTGACTGAGGATATTTTCACTATCCACAAACTCCGAAATACGTAGGAGCAAGACCCTTTCAATTAATTTAACCACATTGGATGTCAATGAAATAGGTCTAATATTTTCCAGAGAATAGCCGCCGCCATTATTTTTAGGTAAAGGAATCACTTTGGCGAGTTTCCATTCAGGAGGAATCCAAGCATGATTGATGGAATCATTTACTAGCTGTAATAAAGAGTTAGGATACTCCTCAAAGAGGATCTTTATCATTTTTGAAGTTACCCTATCAGGTCCAGGAGCAGCTGATGGTAACCTCAGCACTATAGGCGAAAGTTCTGAGAGGGTAACCTGAGGGACAAGCTTAATCTGATCCACTGACGCTAAACACACGGAGTGCAAAGGTAGAGCAGACGAGAAACGCTTCTCTAATCCTTTGGCAATGGTTTCAATGGTGTCTGTTGCTTCTTGCGGAGTCAAGACACATGAGGGAAAATTACCTGGGGCCGGTACCTTTTTCCGCGAGTGTAAAAATCTGAAAAGTGCACGTCGGTTTCCTGATTTCGTCAGGAAATCGAAACGCTCAGATTCATAATCGTCTTTAGCGCGCGAAACCGTGCGTTTAAAGGTGGCTGCAATAAACTTATAATCATGCCAATTTTTCGGGCACTGATTGTGGAGGAGCTTCTTCCATGCAGCCTTTCTGCGTCTGTAGTCCCGCGTACAGTCTGCATTCCACCACCTTGTTGAATTGGTCCCTTTTGATGTACGCACCAGGAATTCGGACTTTTTGCGGCATTCCTCAATAGCCAAGCAAATGTCTTTTGAATTATGATCGTCTTCAGAACTTAACGCTGACGCAAGAGAAGAGCGCAAAGTAACCTGGAACTGGTTATAATTAATATATGATCTCAACTGTGAAGACGCTGGAGTTAAGCGGCAGTTAACCTCAAAAATAATAGGTATGTGATCACTAGATGTACCACAACCAACTGTCGACCAATTCAGAACAGGAACACAAGGGCTGGAGAAAGTTAAATCTAATACAGATACGGTTTGAGCCCGAAGAAAGGTCGCCAAACCTGAATTCATGCACATAAGGTTGTTATCTGTAACCCAATCCCAAAGGCGTTTGCCACAGGGATCTGTCTTATATCCCCACGATACATGGTGCGAATTGAAGTCGCCTGCCAACAGAACTGACTTCTGGCAATTGACTAGTAGAAGATCTAGAGGCCTTGAATCCTGCACACCATTAGGAAAATAAGCATTAACTAATGAGAAGGGATAGCACCCAGGAATTACAAAGTCTAAAGCCATCATCTCACAGTCTAGAGAAGAGAACTGGAAAACAATTTTGGCCCTGTGACAAAATTTTGAAGAAACCAGAATGAGCAACCCCCCTCCTCTTGACTGGCGATCTTGGCGAAATGAGGAATAATTTTGTAAATGGAAATGTTTTTCAGGTGAAAGCCAGGTTTCTTGCAAAATGATTATGTCTGGATTAAGTTGTGATGAAAGGTAAAGTAAATCTGTTGAAGCTGAAATGAGTGATCGACAGTTCCACTGGAGTATTCGTAACACCCCTATGGTGGCGCAATCTGAGCAGCAGCAACTGCCTGCTGCAAAATATTTTCCTTTGGCTTAGAGCCCAGCTGTTGTTTCTTCGATTTCGGATTTTGAGGAGAAGACGGGTTAGACATATGGGAGCCACTGCGTTTGAGGACTCGCGTATCTGTATCCATCATCTCTGCAACATGAGTGACTGGGACATCATTCGAAACGCCGGAGCTAATAATAGGAGCATCAGGACTAACTGGTTCCTGGGGTAGCGATATGACCGGTAATGAAGGTTGAGAAAGCAACGATGGCAAACGTGTCATCTGTGAAGATATTGCAGATTGCATGGCCTGAGTAATCTGCGTAGCGAGAGCGTTTGAGATGCTCTCTGTGACAGTTGATACAATCTTTTCAATCATTTTCGTCATTGAGGCTTCTACAGCAGTCACTATGGCCTGCGAGACAGATGCATCGAGGGCGACACCTGAGCGGGCTGCCACACCCGCATAGCCGTGCGCTCTTTCTTTAATTTCAATTATGGCTTCACGCCGCGAACAGCGTTTGCGGTCAATTAACTCAACAATTTGAGATTCCTGAGCCCGAGAAGGGCAATCCAGGGAATTTGCAGCGTGATCACCCCCGCAAAGGCAACACTTAACCTCCTGTTCGGTGCATGCAGTCGATGCATGGTCATTGCCGCAATTGCAACATCGCAAGGTGGACTTGCAACCACCAGCACTATGTCCATATCGCCAGCAGTTGTTACATTGCAGTGGCTTTGATGGAAGGGGATCGACCCGGAAGATCAGTGGCCATGCTTTAATTTCTGACGGGCAGGAAGTACCAGCAAAAGTGGCAATGACTGATTCGGTTGGTATGCGCACGTTATTCACTTCCCGGCTACATCTGTACACAGCAACAACGCCTGCCGCTGAGAGAAGGTCAAGGGTCTCCACCGGAGACATACAGGAGTCGACGCCACGGACTAGACCTTTTGTGCAGGCGAGATGGGAAGCAATAAAGCTGTTAACCGGAATAGATCCAAAGGATGCGCAGTTTAGAAGATCCTTTACGCAGGATAGGTCTTGGGAACGGCACAGTATCCCGCCGCGTCCAAACTGCCTCACCTCAGAAATTTCCTCATATAGGGACGTGGCTGCCTGGAGAGCAGCTCGAACAGACCCTGGGTTGGACATTTTGATGGCACCACCATCCTTCGGCACCAGCGCCACAGGAATGCTGCGGACGCCTGTGCGTTGAAAAGCCTCCAGAGGCATCTCATTAGGCGATAGGGAAGCCGACCAGGGGGAGCTCCCCCGGCCGGCAGACTGCGTAGACATCAACTCAGTTAAGCGAACTGCGTGCGTTATCTACACAAGACAAAATGCGCAAAGGCGCAGGGGGAAAAACAAAAACAGGACAAGCCACCCAATACTTAGCCGATCCGCCTTGCGCTCCCAACGGTGTGGGATGATTATCAGCCTTCGTCCTCTTCTTCTCCGCCACTCGTAATATTTACAACAGCCGCGCCGGTGTGCAGAGAAACGGTCTGCTCTGTTCTGCTACGTGCGGACCTTACACCTACATAAGGTCCCTTAGTACCCCATGCTCTCACCGGGCAAATGGCAGAGTGGTAGCACACTCATCATCCACTGTGCGGTAGGTGGCCAGTGATGGCTGCCAGTGGATTGCGGGACCCCCTTAGTAGTCACCCTAGTGCTCAGGAAAGGGCACGAAGGTCGGGGTCAGAAGGGCCCTCTGCGAAAGGTGCGATACCTCCGTGGAGGGTCAAATGCCAGTCGGCGTTCCAGCGCAATCCGCACAATTTTTTTTTAGGAAATTCTGAGAACACATATCGGATGTATGCGACCCAGGTTGGCAGCATGTGGAATTCAACGCAATGGCTAAAGGCAAAACCAACACAAAGCGGACGTCCGTCACATGAATCGCCAACGCAGCGCCGTGGCCGAACACTGTGAAGGGTGTGACCACCCAATTGACTTCGACAGCACCATTGTATTGGAAACGGAAGCTAACCCACGCAGGAGGCTTCTACTCGAGTCGTGGCACATACAGCAAACACGAGAGAATGTTAATCGTTCCCTGGGGACTCTCCCCTCATCCTACGTCCATGGGCTGCGGCCATTGACCCGCAGGTCCTCCACACAGGGGCTTAAAAAGCCAAGCTGCGCTCGCCCGTAGTCACACCGTGAAGAAGGGGCCGAGCCGGTCCCGAAACGTCGTGTTTTTCCTGTATTTTACTTGGTTGGCGTCACTTACCTTCTCCTAACAAAAAATTTCAGGGTCGTGATTTTTGCTCTAACTTCGGTTCCATCACTTTTTAAGACGTTGGTCTCGTTGATAGAGCGTGTAGTAAGCACACGACAATATTAATTAAATAATAAATAATCTTTACCATATACCGCCACATTCCTGGAAACTCTCGTGGCGCCGTCTCCCGGCCGAACTGCCTTAACTGGTATTCTGGCTAGCCTTAGCCATGGTGGCGGGCAGTGCTTCTTCTTCGTCGTCTCTTCTGTGTGGTGCCCTCGGGAGTCCGCTGCTGCCTGGCGCTTCACAGTATAACGTGTCCTGGCCGGTCCCGCGTGTTCGCCAAATGCAGCCGGTACAGCCAGCGATGACAGCGCCGCCCACCGGCAGGTAGCAGCCACATTAAGGCTGGTTATAAATATTCATTCAGAACGGCGGCTTGACATCGCCGCTATGGCGCAGTGGATTAGAGGCACGTGTTGCGTATGGAGGGTCGGCCGTTCGACTCCGCTCTCTGTACTGTAATTTTATTGTTTTTTTAATTTCATTTTTTTCCATTTTTTCCCTTTTAGGTCGCAAATCGTGATGCTTAGTGGCATATAACGCCATTTAAGAGGATTTATTATCCCTTTTAGGTAAGCCGTTGTGACAATCTTCAGTCACCGTGATCAATTCACCGTGGTTTCAAGCCTTGGCTGTACAGGCTGCATTTGGCGAATACGCGGCCGTCCCGACTGTCTAGCCGTGACAATATTGTATTAAGTGAAGGTTAACCAACGATTAAGTAATTTAATCAGAATAAATTACCGACGAAGAAGTGAAGTAATTCACTCATTGAACTAATTAATTTATTCAATCAATAAATGAATCACAAAAATTATTAAATGCTGATTTAATGGAATTTATTTTACTTGTTCTTTATTTAAATTATAACTAACTAAATCATAGTTTCGATAAAATAATTATATATGAAAGAAATTTCTAATTTACGCAATTAATTACTTTGATCAGTTAGTTTTAAACGTATCCATTTAATCATTTAACAAGTTATTTTTCATTCATGTTAACTACATAATTTAATCAACTCGGGTTCTGCAGAATTAAGAGATTTTGATAGTTGCCTTGTATGCTGCGCTAATTGCCAAGGCTTAAAGAAACGGTAAGGAGAAACATACCCAAGAATTCTGAACGAAATCATTTTTGAACGCAAAAGAGTTCATGAGCACCAGTTTTTCATATGCTGTAAAATACCACTACAACGATCAATACATCAGCAGATCTGCCATCGGCAGTATTAAATTTTTTCGCTATTAATGTTTCTGCTGCCGTCAAAAGCATTCCCCATTGGTTTTCGATGGCAATCTTAACTTCTCCATGCGAGCGATGGAAACACTAGAAAAGAAAAACTTTGCTACATGTCGGAACTATGAACAGTTACCTTCAGTATTTCTATACCAGTACCTGATAGTTTCCTAATATTCAAAACTTTTGTACAAGGGCACGTCGAAGTGGCCTCAACAGATAGGCTACCGTGTTATAATCACACAAATGTACCTTTCGCAGCAAACGGACCTTTCTGAAGCGAGAAAAGAGAAACAATGTAATACAGGTGTGGACATCAGTCAACTTCGATAGTAGCTGCGATGTGTCGACACCGATATCGGGAACAAATTCCAGAGGCTAGGATTTACGGCCATTCTCTTCGAAACGGTGGCAACCAATCTGCCTAGGTGTAGACGTCCCAATTAGGATTCGAGGGGGAGAAAATTTTTAAATTTAATTTTATCACTCATAAATTCGTAATTTCTTATCGTGCAAACCTCAAGAAACCCAGAACGAGCCGGATAATCTATTTTACTTCAAAACAACCATTTCATGCAGTTGTCTTCGGTGTCCCTTTAAAAGTTAGCCTTATTACATTTATACGTGCCATGAAAAACATACATTTTATCTCAAGTGTACAGCCCAAGAGGTTTTTTTCTCTGTCACGCAGTGCGGCTCCTTATGTGTCGCCAATGTTCCAGATATCACGAAAGATACAGAGAATCTCGTCCTTTCCCTGCTGAGCTTAGGACTTCAAGGCTTTTAAAACGTCATCATTGCGTGGCTTAGAACGAAACCCCTTTATATTTCTTGCAAAAGCTGTAGCATGTATGGTAGTCTGTATAGCTGTATAGCATAAATGTATAGTTGACTAAATTGTCATATCTCAAAAAGTGTAAAACTCTCGGATACCTACGTCTTCAAAGTTCTGTTGTAATATCACGCTTGTTTAAAGTTCAATAAGCCTCATTTAAAATCGGGCATAGTTGACTCGCGCAGCGTAGGGTAGGAAATAATTGCGCAGCGATTATTTCGAAGAGTTCAGAGATGTTGCGGATAGCTTCAAAACATATTTTGAATTCTTCCTCGAGGTTAGGGAGGAAACATGCGAAAACATCCCAAGATTCCTGGGCAACGTGTCACACTAAGTAAAATTCACCCCACACTTTACGCACACAATTGTCCGTGGTGCCATGAAAAACCTACACTGTATCACATCACATGGGCACGTCAAAAAGTCGACATCGTCCCAGTTATACAAAACCCAAGTGTGGAGCAATGGGAGGGTCTGCTCTCCAGCGACTGCCGCGATGACCAGATCGGTTTGATACGGCGAGCTCAGCTGACGGCAGCATCCAGCGGAGCCCTGGAATAGGGGCAACCGACCGTTGCGGATGGACTCATCTGACCACATAAAAAAAAAGCACTGGTGCTAGAGCCAAATAAAGTTATCCTATCCTATCCTATCCTATCCTATCAGAGTTGGAAAGCAGTCCAGCTTATACGCTTTTATGTTGAGTTGCCAGAGCTGAAGCATGACCTTAAATGCAGGAACGTCCTCGTTCATTTTCTTTTCTTGTCCCTGAAATTTTACGTTCGCGGTGTTCAGGAGATCGCATATGTCCGTGAGAAGTGGCAAGATAACAAAGCCGCTTCTTGTACGGCAGCTCAACAATTGGACTATTTTTCTCCCTCTTAAAGCTGTTGATTTCCTCTTCGAGGTCAAAAAATCTCTGAGCACTCTTCGGCGGCTCACTCAGCCCACGTCCGTGTGGTATAGGACCTCCTTATGATTGCACGGTTCCTCTTGTAACAGAGAGGGTAGAACTGACGTCGGTTAGGCGCTCTTGAACGAATGAAGTTCACTGTGTCGAACGCAATGTCCATGACAGATTTCATGTTCAGTCCATAGTGCTTCTTGGTGTAAGATGCAATGCACTGCCTCAAACTGTTCAGCGATCCCGACGCCTTGAAGCTTAGTTCGCAAGTCTCTGACAAAGCCGCTCCTGCTTCCGACCATTATTGGAGCAGTGTCGGTTTCCACGCATCCACCATCCGCTAAAACTACAAGCCGGTGCCTTCAACCACTCCTTCAAGCATCCAAAAGATGTCCTCTCCTTAGTGGTGCCTTTGAGACAGTGCCCAGTAGCTCTTCTGTCACGCTGAGATTTTTGTTTATGCCCCTAATAAAATAGCATACTGGGTGCTATCTCTAATGTCATTGCTGTCGTGTGTCCCGACAACGGTTGTTTAATTTGTTTTGATTGTGGTGGCCTAACTAAGTAATTCTCTCCGTAACCATATTGGATGATAAGCTTATATATTCTAATTCGTTTTTCATGATGGGGAACATGACGCCTGCGGCTTAGAGCAAGCAGTTTTTCACAAATAACCCATCAGTGCATTGTTTTGCACATCCTGCAATTAGACGGAAAATAATTAGGCTTGATCTCATCGCTTCTTCAGCTACTCTCACAAGGTTTACAAAAAATTTTTGCTCTTCTCCCAGTGACACCTTCAGTTGATCCACTAAGTCGCCACGCATCTTTCCAGTTAACGCAGCGTACTTGTCATAATGACAGGATGTGAAGTGGCGTCGCATGTCGTACTCCTTCGGCGCAGACACACTCGTACGGCAGATTAAGCCCATCACCTTGTCAAGCTACGCAGTAAAGAAATACGACTGTTTTCATCGAGGTTGAAAACGCCGCCTTTAATCTTCAACTGTTCGTTCAGTTGCAACTTTCTACACCGACATTCCAACCCTGCACTTGCAAAATGCGGCTACGATAGACAGCATTTCGGACGTCACATCATTCCAAATCGCGTCTTGTGAAAGGATATGGGCCCCCGTATCAGGATAGGCCTCCACGCTCATTTAGCACACGCGAGCGCAGATTGGGCGAGTGCATCAACCCTTTAAGGGGTGCCGAGACACGCAGGGCGGACCGGTGAAAGAGTTGGAGAGCCGTTGAGAGGTGTAGAGGAAGCACTAAGGCTAGTACCTGCGGGTTCGGACGTGTAGGTTGGTACCCACGATGGGAGCGTTGCCATTGAGACTTTGTGGATGCGGAGTAGCGAGTCTGTGACAGGGCCACAAGGAGGCGTGGACGAAGTCCGCCAGTCGGTGAGCCGGCGCAGCCGAGCGTCCATGTCCAGCCGGCTATGTGGATCGTCGTTGTTGTTGTTGACTTCTGTTGGCATGGCATATTATACCGACAGTGGCGGAGGCCGGATGTTCGATCGGTGAAATCACGAGTTTTCATTCTCGCACTCATGGCTATGCTTCTTCGTCGGAGCCGCCGTTGCCGTGAACTGCGCCGCCGGACCATCACTTCTTCGCTGTGCGAAATGGCGAACGGTTGGTTGGTGGGTTGGTTGGCCTAAAGTGGAATGGCACATACCCACTACAGGGGAGTGGCCAAGACACAGGCGGTGAACTGTTGGAATGATTGGGAGTTTTAGAGGAAAAGGAGTATTAATAGGGTATAGGCTGACAGATTGGAGGACGCAACGAAAGGGGTCCGGTGGTATGATGATCAGCCTTCGTCCTCTTCTTCTCCGCCATTCGTAATGTTTACAACAGCCGCGCCCGTGTTCAGAGACACGGTCTGCTCTGTTCTGCTACGTACGGACCTTACACCTATATAAGGTCCCTTAGCACCCCGTCACATCACCGGGCAAATGGCAGAGTGTGAGCACACTCATCATCCACTGTGCGGTAGGTGGCCAGTGATGGCTGCCAGTGGATTGCGGGACCCCCATAGTAGTCACCCTAGCGTTCAGGCAAGGGCACGAAGGTCGGGGTTAGAAGGGCCCTCTGCGAAAGGTGCGATACCTCCGTGGAGGGTCAAATGCCAGTCGGCGTTCCAGCGCAATCCGCACAATTTTTTTTAGGAAATTTCGAGAGCACATCTCGAATGTATGCGACCCAGGTTGGCAGCATATGAAATGGAACACAATGGCTAATGGCCGAATCTTATATACAGGTAAATTAATGGAGCCCAGGTAAAGCATGGCCATGCAGCCAATGTGTAGTCAAGGGGGCGGCTGTATAAATAAGTAGCTGGCATTTCTTTTGCTCAGAGGTGCATTTCAAAGAAGCGACGGCACATTACGCCAGATATTTTCCAAGCTGATTGATGTTCAACAAATCCATTTTAAAAACAATACCCACCCTCCCGAAGCAGTAGTTGCGAGAGCTGTTCATAAATATGCCCCTATATATTTAAATTATTGTCCCTGCGAATTTTGTTTCCCTAGTCCGGTTCGCAAGAATAGGAGTAGAACGGACGTACCACGGCACTGAACGGAGGAATGTTAGAAGCGACGCCTTCAAACATGTAAAATTAATGGTTTTCGTTGGCTGGTTAACGCATGACATGTGGCTATGGTTAGTGCCATCGAGCAGAACCACTCCTGGCAGAGGATCGAATTGCAAGAGAAATGTGTTTTAAAATCAGAAAGTGATAGCTGCTCACTTCGATTGCCTGGCGGCTCCCTATCAAGTGAATTAGGACGGCGACTATTCTTGCTATTCTGGGCCTCTGTAACTTTAGTTACGTCGGGCAGGAGGGTGCCACTGGTTAGCAAATGGTCAACAATTAGCCACGTTATCACTCCAGCTAAGAGATTGCAGACCAACTGGCGAATTTTTCGCGCTCTTTTGAGATTTTTTTAATCTATAGGCCGTATTAACTTGCCATTATGGAAGCGAAATATTTCAAGGGAAGTTATACCGTAGCAGATAATAAAAGACTTAGCTGCGGACTTGGTGGCATGGAACAGAATTATACATATGGAGTAATTCTACCTCATACCACAGGTGGCATTCAAAACTCTCTTTTTAGATGTTAAGGGCTGACCGCACCGTGACATACCCACGCTGTGTTAGCGATTCGGATGTCTTGGACTTTCTGCTGCCAGCAAGACGATAGATTTGACCGCTGCGGAATCGCTTCGGCTTGAACGATAGCGTCAAAGAGCACCATCTATATGAATGCACCAGTCAGGTCATTCAACCTCGCTTGATCCAAGTCAGACCCAAGATGTCTTTATTCGTACGTGGTCTTTATTCGTACGTTTTAAAAAAACCATTTGCCCCTCTCCGAGCAATCGGGGCCTTGTGTCTGGCGATAATCGTCGTGGATGAAACTTGCACGGGTGTGAGGGAGGCCGGAAGGAACCAAAGTAGGAGTCACTGTGGAAGAAGACATGGGTTGCAAAAAAGGTGGGCAAGAGTTCGAAGCGCCCACGCATAGCTCCTGTCGTACCTTGAGGAGAGGGAGAGTCGGTAATCAAGACAACATAGCAACAGCCTGGAGAGCGGAAGTCCGAGAATACATTCGTATCGCATAGCCGGGCGGTTGCCAGATGAGACAGCATTCTTCAAATAGGCGCAGAGTGTAGGGGCCAGTGAGAAGAAAGAAACCATAGCCTAGAGACTGCTTTGAAGCTGGCTGAATACATTATCAACTTTGAAGTGGCAGCCAAGTAGCGTTAGGACTGTGTCCTTGGCGTTAAAGTGCGGAAAATTCAGCAGCTGGGAAAGGGGCAGGCACTGACATGGATAGCGCAGATAACTGTAAAGGCGCGATGGCTCTTACTTGCTACCTCGGAAGTGTAGCTTGGTGGGTACTGTGGGAACATCCAGGTCAAGTCCTTTTCGGTGCACAACAGCGAGACGGTGGAAGGGTGAAAAGGAGGCGTGGCCGAAGTGCCAGGCTGTACAGATCCGGGAGTTGTGAGAATGCGGACGCTGGGTTGAGCGGTTGTGGTCATCGCCTTGTTGCAGACTTGTGGTGGGAGATGGGTGGTGGTTGCAGATCGCTTCCGTTTACTGGAGGACGCCCGGCGGCCTCAGATGGTGAGCTGGCGGAGCGGAGCGTCCGTCTAAAAATGGCTATACCGATCGTTGTGGCACATATGCACTGTGGCAGGGGCTGGTAGTTCAACCATTCGGATCATGAACGTTAATGCTCGCCCTCATACCTATGCTCCTTTGTCGGAGCCGCCGTTGCTGAGAGCTGCGCCGCCGGACCATCACTTCTTCACAGTGCGAAATGGCGAACGGTTGGTTGGTTGGCCTCAAGTAGAATGGCACATACCCACTACGGGGGAGTGGCCAAGACACAGGCGGTGAACGGTGTGGGATGATTATCGGCCTTCGTCCTCTTCTTCTCCGTCACTCGTAATGTTTACAACAGCCGCGCCGATGTCCAGAGACACGGTCTGCCCTGTTCTGCTTCGTGCGGACCTTACACCTATATAAGGTCCCTTAGCACGCCATGACACCACCGGGCAAATGGCAGAGTGTAAGCACACTCATCATCCACTGTGCGGTAGGTGGCCAGTGATGGCTGCCAGCGGATTGCGGGACCCCCATAGTAGTCACCCTAGTGCTCAGGTAGGGGCACGAAGGCCGGGGTCAGAAGGGCCCTCTGCGAAAGGTGCGATACCTCCGTGGAGGGTAAAATACCAGTCGGCGTTCCAGCGCAATCCGCACAATTTTTTTTTTCGTGGAAAAAATCTGTCCGGGAACGCATCTCGCATCGATGCGACCCAGGGTGGCAGCTTATGAAATCCAAAACAAAGATCAATAAAAATGTCCCATATGCTACAATGGAGCTCAAGTCGGGGATGGCCACACACCCAACAATTCTGGAGAAAAGTATTTTTGAGAAAAGTATGTGCTCACGTTTCACGCTCAGCAGTGTGCTCGCGGCCCTCTCTCCTGACCATTGCATGTCATCGTGAATGCATGCAGCCTTCTTTGCCTTGTTCGAGTTCTGCAGTGATTGAAAGAACTGCACTGAGTTCATACAAAGAGGTAATACGTATGTTATTGTTGCAGGAGGACCTCAGCCATTCATTGTCTGCGCCGGATTTAAATACGCTCATGTCTAATTGAAATAATAAGGTGCAATTCCCAATACTCTTGCGGGGAGCCGAGGTGGCGGTGTTGTGATTGCATCAGCGTGCAACAGAGAATTACTTGGCTCTGTGCCAGGGCACGGATATCATGCACTTTCTATGCATGATAACAGTTCGAATGTGCTCTTGTGAGACCTTTTGCAATTCGTGTGGTCGTTTGTTGGTGTTTCATGTGTACTGCCGTTTGTGGAAGCGGGAGAGTACATGCTGTATATGTGGGTTTGGTTCTGGTTTCAGATTAGTCGATTGTCTTGTGGCTTGCCTTCTTATGTGTGTACAGTCTAAATGTCTATTAAATATCGTGCGACTAAAGGCTATAGATGTCCCCATCAAGTTAAAGTTTGTTCATCGCTACCATTCTATGAGAGAGCATTATCTCTGCTCCTTCAGAGCTTTCATTCCCATCAGATTTGTGAGGTGCCGTCATTGGATACAAGGTCGAGAGAAGAAGATCGTGCGGCATGCGCGATTAATCAAACTAGGTTGAGACATGCGTGACTGGAGCATAAAAACCATTTGCACCTCTCCGAGCAATCAGGGCCTTGTGTCTGGTGATAATCGTCGTGGATGAAACTTGCACGGGTGTGAGGGAGGTCGGAAGGCACCAAAGTAGGAGTCACTGTGAAAGAAGACATAGGCTGCAGAAAAGGTTTGCAAGATTTATCACCTACCTGCCGTAACTCGAGGAGAGTCGGTGATCAGGACCACATCGCAACAGCCTGGAGAGCGGGAGTCAGATAATATATTGGTATCACCTAGCCCAGCGGTTACCGGATGCGAGGTGTAGTGGAAGCACTAATGCTATTACTTGCGGGTTCGGACGTGTAGGTTAGCACCCACGATGGGAACGTTGCCATTAAGGCCTTGTGGATGCGGAGTAGCGAGTCTGTGACAGGACCACAAGGAGGCGTGGACGAAGTCCGCCAGTCGGTGAGCCGGCGCAGCGGAGCGTCCACGTCTAGCTGGCTACGCCAGATGTTGTTCTCTTTCCCTCTGTTGGAATGGCACATACCCAGCGTCCATGTACAGCTGGCTATGCCGATCTTCGTTGTTGTTGACTTCTGTTGGCATGGCATATTGTACCGACATTGGGAGAGGCCGGATGTTCGATCGGTGAAATCACGAGTTTTCATTCTCGTACTCATGGCTGTGTTTCTTCGTAGGCGCCGCCGTTGCTGAGACCTGTGCTGCCGGACCATCACTTCTCCACAGTGCGAAATGGCGAACGGTGTGGGATGATTATCAGCCTTCGTCCTCTTCTTCTCCGCCACTCGTAATATTTACAACAGCCGCGCCGGTGTGCAGAGACACGGTCTGCTCTGTTCTGCTACGTGCGGACCTTACACCTACATAAGGTCCCTTAGTACCCCATCCTCTCACCGGGCAAATGGCAGAGTGGTAGCACACTCATCATCCACGGTGCGGTAGGTGGCCAGTGATGGCTGCCAGCGGATTGCGGGACCCCCTTAGTAGTCACCCTAGTGCTCAGGAAAGGGCACGAAGGTCGGGGTCAGAAGGGCCCTCTGCGAAAGGTGCGATACCTCCGTGGAGGGTCAAATGCCAGTCGGCGTTCCAGCGTGATCCGCACAATTTTTTTTAGGAAATTCTGAGAACACATATCGGATGTATGCGACCCAGGTTGGCAGCATGTGGAATTCAACGCAATGGCTAAAGGCAAAAAATTTCAGGGTCGTGATTTTTGCTCTAACTTCGGTTCCATCACTTCCTAAGACGTGGGTCTCGTTGATAGAGCGTGTAGTAAGCACACGAGAATGTTAATTAAATAATAAATAATCTTTACCAACATATTGTATTAATTAAGTGAAGGTTAACGAACGATTAAGTAAATTAATTAAAATAAATTACCGACGAAGAAGTGAAGTAATTCACTCATTGAACTAATTAATTTATCCAATCAATAAATAAATCACAAAAATTATTAAATGCTCATTTAAATGAATTTATTTTACTTGTTCTTTATTTAAATTATATCTAACTAAATCATAGTTTCGATAAAATAATTATATATGAAAGAAATTTCTAATTAACGCAATTAATAACTTTGGTCAGTTAGTTTTAAACGCATCTATTTAATCATTTAACAAGTTATTTTTTCATTCATGTTAATTACATAATTTAATCAACTCGGGTTCTGCGGAATTTAGAGATTTTGATAGTTGCCTTGCATGCTGCGCTAATTGCCAAAGCTCAAAGAAACGGTCAGGAGAAACATACCCAAGAATTCTGAACGAAATCATTTTTGAGGGGAAAAGAGGTTATAAACTTCAGTCTTTCATATGCTGTAAAATACCACTACAGCGATCAATATATCCGCAGGTCTGCCGTCGGCAGTATTGAATTTCTTTGCTATTAATATTTCTGCTGCCGTCAAAAGCATTCCCAATTGGTTTTCTATGGCAATCAACTTCTCCATGCGGGCGATGGAAACACTATGAAAGAAAAATTTTGCTACATGTCGGAACAATAAAAAGTTACCTTCATTATTTCTATACCAGTACCTGATAGCTTCCTAATATTGAAAACTTTTGCACAAGGACACGTTGAAGTGGCCTGAACCGATAGAGTACCGTGTTATAATCACAAAAATGTACCTTTCGCAGCAAATGAACCTTTCACAAGCGAGAAATAAGCAAACAATGCAATACGGGTGTGGACATCAGTCAATTTCTATAGTAGGTGCGATGCGTCGACACAGATATAGGGAACAAATTCCAGAGGCTAGGCTTTACGGCCATTTTCTTCCAAAAGGTGGCAACCGATCTGCCTAGGTGTAGACCTCCCAATTTGTATTCGAGTGGGAGAAAATTTTTAAATTTTATTTTCTCACTCATAAATTCGTAATTTCCTATCGTGCAAACCTCAACAAAGCGAGAACGAGCCGGATAATCTATTTTTACTTCAAACAATAATTTCACGCAGTTGTCTCCGGTGTCTATTTAAAAGTTAGCCTTATTACATTTACACATGCCATGAAAAACGTACATTTTGTCTCAAGTGTACAGCCCAAGAGGTTTTTTTTTGTGTCACGCAGTGCGGCTCCTTATGTGTCGCCAATGTTCCAGATATCACGACGGATAGAGATAATCTCGTCCTTTCCCTGCTGAGCTGAGGACTTCAAGGCGTTTAAAACGTCATCTTTGCGTGGCTTAGAACGAAACCCCTTGGCCTTTATATTTCTTGCAAAAGCTGTAGCATGTATGACAGACTGTGTAGCTGTGTAGTAGAGATGTATAGTTGACTAAATTGTCATATCGCAAAAAGTGTAAAACTCCTGGATACCTAGGTCTTCAAACTTCTGTTGTAATATCGTGCTTGTTTGAAGTTCAATAAGTTTCATTTCACATCGGGCATAGTTCACTCGCGCAGCGTAGGGTAGGAAATAATTGCGCAGCGTTTATTTCGAACAGTTCAGAGATGTTGCGGATAGCTTCAAAATATATTTTGAATTCTTCCTTGAGGTTGCGGAGCAAACCTGGGAAAACTTCGCAAGGTTCCTGGGAAACGTGTCGAAGCCACTTCAGAGTTGGAAAGCAGTCCAGCTTATACGCTTTTATCTTGATTTGCCAGAACTGAAGATTGACCTTAAATGCAGGAACGTCGTCGCTCATTTTCGTTTCTTGTCCCTGAAATTTTACGTTCACGGTGTTCAGGAGATCGGATATGTCCGTGAGAAGTGGCAAGAGAACAAAGCCGCTTGTATGACAGCTCAACAATTGTACTATTTTTCTCTCTCATGAAGCGGTTGATTTCCTCTTTGAGGTCAAAAAATCTCTGAGCACTTTTCGGCGGCTCACCCAGCGCACGTCCGTGTGGCATAGGACCTCCTTATAATTCTACTGTTCCTCTTGTAACAGAGAGAGCCGAACTGACGTCAGTTAGGCGCTCTTGAACGAATGAAGCTCACTGTGTCGAACACAATGTCCATGACAGATTTCATATTCAGTCCATAGTGCTTCATGGTGTAAGATGCAATGCACTGCCTCAAACTGTTCAGCGATCCCGATGCCTTGAAGCTTTGTACGCAAACCTCTGAGCAGGCCGCTCCTGTTTCCGACCATTAATGGAGCACTGTCGGTTTCCACGCATCCACTATCCGTTAAAACTTCAAGCCGGTGCCTTCAACCACTCCGTCAAGCATCCAAAAGATGTCCTCTCCTTAGTTGTGCCATTGAGACAATACTCAGTAGCTCTTCTGTCACGTTGAAATTTTTGTCTATGCCCCTAATAAAATGGCATACTGGGTGTTATCTCTAATGTCATTGCTTTCGTCTGTGGCGAGCAAAAAGGCTTTGAAGTCCCGACGGCGGTTGTTTAATTTTTATTTCATTGTCGTGGCCTAACTGAGTAATTGTCTCCATAACCATATTGGATGATAAGCTTACATATTCGAATTCATTTTTCATTATGGGAAACATGACGCCTGTGGCTTCGAGCCAGCAGTTTTTCACAAATAACCCATCAGTGCATTGTTTTGCACATCCTGCAATTAGACGAAAAATAATTAGGCTTGATCTCATTGTTTCTTCAGCAACTCTCACAAGGTTTACCAAATTTTTTGGTCTTCTCCCAGTGACACCTTCAATTGGTCCACTAAGTCGTCACTCATCTTTTCAGTTAACGCAGAGTACTTGTCATAATGACAGGATGTGAAGTGGCGTCGGATCTCGTACTCCTTTGGCGTAGACACACTCGTGCGGCAGATTAAGCCCATCACCTTGTCAAGCTACGCAGTAAAGAAATACGACTGTTTTCATCGAGGTTGAGAACGCCGCCTTTAATCTTCAATAGTTCGTTCAGTTGCAACTTTTTACATCGACATTCCAACCCAGAACTTGAAAAATGCGGCTACGATAGACAGCATTTCGGACGTTCCAAATCGCGTCTTGTGAAAGGATATGGGCCCCCGTATCAAGATAGGCCTCCACGCTCATTTAGCACACGCGAGCGCAGATTGGGCGAGTGCATCAACCCTTTAAGGGGTGCCGAGACACGCAGGGCGGACCGGTGAAAGAGTTGGACAGCCGTTGCGAGGTGTAGAGGAAGCACTAATGCTAGTACTTGCTACTTCGGACGTGTAGGTTGGCACCCACGATGGGAACGTTGCCATTAAGGCCTTGTGGATGCGCAGTAGCGAGTGTGTGACAGGGCCATAAGGAGGCGTGGACGAAGTCCGCCAGTCGGTGAGCGGGCGCAGCCGAGCGTCCATGTCCAGCTGGCTACGCCGATCGCCGTTGTTGTTGACTTCTGTTGGCATGGCATATTATACCGACAGTGGCCGAGGCCGGATGTTCGATCGGTGAAATCACGAGTTTTCATTCGCGCACTCATGGCTAGCTTCTTCGTCGGAGCCGCCGTTGCCGAGAGCTGCGCCGCCGGACCATCACTTCTTCACAGTGTGAAATGGCGAACGGCGTGGGATGATTATCAGCCTTCGTCCTCTTCTTCTCCGCCACTCGTAATGTTTACAACAGCCGCGCCGGTGTGCAGAGACAAGGCGTGCTCTGTTCTGCTACGTCCGGACCTTACACCTATATAAGGTCCCTTAGTACCCCATGACATCACCGGGCAAATGGCAGAGTGTGAGAGCACTCATCATCCACTGTGCGGTAGGTGGCCAGTGATGGCTGCCAGCGGATTGCGGGACCCCCTCAGTAGTCACCCTAGTGCTCAGGTAAGGGCACGAAGGTCGGGGTCAGAAGGGCCCTCTGCGAAAGGTGCGATACCTCCGTGGAGGGTCAAATGCCAGTCGGCGTTCCAGCGCAATCCGCACAAATTTTTTTTCTTGGAAAAGATATGCCCAGGAAGACATCTCGCATGGATGCGACCCAGGTTGGCAGGATATGAAATCTAAAACAAAGAGAGAGATACAGAGAGGGGAGAAAGGCCGGGAAGAATAAAAATGTCGCATATGCTGCTATGGAGCCCAAGTCGGGCATGTCCACATACCCAACAATTCTGGAAAAAAGTGTTTATGAACAGGAATGAGATTATGAGCACAATTTTTTATATTGTAAGTTTCCACTTAAACAATCAATATATCTGCAGATGTCCAGTCGGCAGGCTTCAATTTTTTTGCTATTCATTTCTTTCCTATCGTCAAAAGCGTTTCCCACTGGTTTTCAATGGCAGTCTTAACTGCTCGATGCGAGTGATGGAAAGACCAAAAAAGAAAGACTTAGCCACATATCGGAATAATGGACAATAAATTAAATATTTCTACACCAGTACAATACAGTTTGTAAGTTTTCTATACCAGTACTTTGCATGTTTGCAGGAATATAAGTTCAATGCAGATACGTTGAGATTCTGTGGAAGCGCACCCGGAGCGCACATCTTAATACACTTATCCTTTTCGGGGTTTTGGTTGACTGTGTTAAGCCTAAGATGCGGCAATTCTTGGCAATTTCTTGAACTAAGCCTTGGAACGCTAGGCATGTTGCCTTGAGAAGAGGCGGAAACGGAGGAGGAAAAGCATTAATTAGTTAAAAGGATCTGGTAGACGCTAAGTGAACAAAGGTTGATGGAGACACACAAGCTCCGCCTTATGGGTGTGACGCGATAGCGTAATGGATTAATTCAATTATAGGCGGAAGGTCATTTTCTTCTTTACATTCACAGGTCCCTGGCAGTCCTCATACCATTCCTGGCGCAGGGGTGCAGCCTTTAAGCGATGCCCTAGTGCTCTGCGATGGCAGGTGATCCCAGTAGTGGACCTTGTGCGGCCTAGGTTGATCTTCACGAGCGGTCAATCTTTAATTTAGCTTCCACCTGCCACATTGGGCAGTTTTCTCACTATCCGGCGGACAGGTTGTGTCGACATGACAAGGTCACGTTACGTAGATCACCCACCTGCGTCCAAGGTCCCAGGTTGCTCTTTGGGCACCAAAAGCCAGTCATGCTCGTGATTTTTCGCTTACAATGCTGACAATAACGACGCCCGATTTTCTAGATAATGGGGCTTAGGTGAACAACAACAACAACAACTACGGAAAAGAGAGGAGGAGGAGAAATAATTAGTTAAAAAATGGAACTTGAGGTCGATGCGAGGTGATGAAAAGACTCCGATTCGTGATGTCTTCGGTGGCTCGCTACAAGGCTCGGCGTCAATTGGACAGCCAGGTTTGAGCTTAGCAGCGCTGCATCGTGCTGTTCAAAAGTACTCAGAAAGGGAGAAAACTTGTTAGGGGAACGATTATGGTTCCGGTCGGTAGCGCCATAATGAGCATGACCGTTGCATGCGAGAGCCGGAATTCAGAAGAAATTCTTCAGGGTTGTGACCTGATGGCCAGAAGACGCCTTGCTGTTAATGCGTTAGCACTCATGCTCGCGCTCAGTGATTTCTCCGGTCTGTCAGAAACCTGCTTTACACCGAAGCCACCTAGGTGGCCTCCTGTATGGGAGTTTGGTCACACAGGTCACATGATATTGTGTCGTGGTCCATCCTGCCCACCAGATTTCGAGCAAACTGGCCACTGCGGCCCGTTGCAGTTCAATTAAGTATTGGTCGGGAGCGGTGGCCTAGTGGCTTGAGCATCTGCCTCTCAGGCGGGAGGTGCAGGGGTTCGATCCCCAGTGCCGCCGGGTACCCACCGGTGATACAATGGCTACGTAGAAGCGTTCCCCTGCCTGGTGCTCGGCTTCCTTAGGGTGATATGCTTGGGAAATGGGTCTCTGACCCCACCTTGAGTAGAAGGAAAAACCTTGCGCCATGGCGCTCTTTGGCCGCAGATGCCCTTGCGCCATAAAAATTCATGCTCATCATGCTCTCCAGGAAGAGCAACCCAGGTCTCTCAAGCCCCACCACTGGCAGCACCTACCATCGCAGGGGATTGGCGCATTGCTTAACCGCTGCACTATTGCTCCAGGAGTAGTATGAAGACTCCGAGCGATCTATGAATGCAAAGAATGATAAATTTCGCATATATGAGCATTAATCACAGCCTCATACCCTTAAGGCGGAACTTAAGTGTCCCCTCAGGTTTTTGTCCGCTGGCACTAAAGCCCCCACTCATCGATTTCTCGATGCTTGTCTAAAGTTTACTAACCTTGAAAACCAGCCTCGAAGCGACACCGAAACTGAAGTGAAAACTGAGGCTCTAGCGCACTTAGTTCGCATCTGGCCTCATACACCTCCTGGTGTAGTGGTGCAGCGGTTAAGCGATGCGCCACTGCCCTGCGATGGCACGTGCTTGCAGGGGTGGGCCTTGTACGGCTCGGGTCACTCTTCCTGAACGACCAGTCATTAACTGCGACCTGCCACGGGGGGCAGTTTGCTCACTATCCGGTGGGCACATTGTCATGACGCCGCAAGGTCAACTGACCAAGGTGGCCCACCTGTCTCCTAGGTTGCTCTCTGAGGACCACCATCCAAAGCCATGCCCGTCGTTGTTCTTCACAACGCCGACGCGGCCAACGCCGGCACCAGATTTTCAGTAGAACGGGGTCTTAAAAGCTATCACGTTAATGCTTACATGTACAACACAACCACGCCTGACGACAGCCTCGAGTCAAGATACGCGCTGATTTCGTGTTTCAAAGTTGGGCAGTGCTACGTAACAAAATGTTCAGGTTTGCGCTACCATCCTCTACTTGACGTTTAATGTCCCAAAGCTACACAGTGGTTATGAGGGACGCCATTAGGGTACGAATTAGTTTCGACCACGTGCACTGACACTGTACAGCGTTTTGCACTTCGCCTCGATCCAAATGCAGTGGCCGCGACCGGGATTCAAGCGCACGTCCAAGGGCCCTGCAGTCGAGCGTCACAGCTATAGTAAGCCACCGTGGTCGGTAGAGCAGAGATTAGTTAAGTCATTATATAGTATATAATTAAATACTATATAATCATATAGTGCACAGATGTACAGCATACATAGAGCGCACTTTATTGCCCTAATGGTGTTTCTCTGCATGTGGCCAGATGGTGCCATGTTATTCAAAGAGCTGGCAGTCTGGCTAAACTTCTTGATTGGTTTATGGTTTGTGGAGTTTAACGCCCCAAAGCGACTCAGGCTACGAGGGGTGCCGTAGTGAAGGGCTCCGGAAACCTTGACCGCCTGGGGTTCTTTACCGTGCACTGACATCGCACAGTACGCAGGCCTTTAGACTGAATTTTGGATAAGCCCGTGGGCTGTTTGCAAGTAGCGCTCTCCTTCCCGATCACGGATTTCTCTACTTGTGCAATCCGCATGACAAATGTTTTGTGAAGCGCTCTTGAATTGCTGGGGTTCACGATATTGTGGTGATCCAGCGCACTGTGCGCTACTGGCACTGTCACTGGCACTGGATTTTATTCAATACTATTTATTACTTTATGAATGGCTAGGCGTTTGAAATGTGGTGGTAAGACACTTCGCTTCTATTCAGCTGCAGCGTTTTCGCTTCTATGGGGCATACCTGGCCACATTAAGGTTGGTTTAGGATTTTTTGAAAACCCTTGACTTGCATAGATAATCTTTGTACTTTTGCTAATCCAGTCAACCAACACGCATTGCACTATTCTTAATACAATTATTGCTTTTTTCCTTGTATGCAGGCTGCGGTACAGTTGCTTTGCTGTGGAACACTGGCGAGAATCTTGATTGAGTTACAGAATCACATCTCAGAATTTATTTATTCTTACGCTTCGAAAATTGAGCTCATTTCGAGATACTTCTGTCCTGTTCAGATTCCTGCCCTGCGTAGAAGCATACGATAGCATTCGAAAGCAGGTTTAGTCGGTTGTCACATTTATTTGCCGGCCATCCATGAAGACCGAACGTCGTCTATTTTCTGCATGTCGTTCTTGTGAACTTGGGGCATGCCTGTTCTTCAATTTTCACGCACTTGCCATCGTAGCAGAAGCCGGCCTCGCACATCATGCGTCCATAGCTCCAGAATACCCTGAACTGCAAAGGAAACGGAAGCAATTAGAAGCTCCTTAGTCCGGCCGTCATGGCACACCACGTGACGTGAGGGGCCGTATAGAGCAAAGCAAGCCACGCACTATATAGCTAATTGCAACAAAGAATGCTAAAACGCGTCGGTGTCTACGTCAAAAACTACAGCCGTTCAAGAGCTTTGCATCATTATTATCATCCTGACTACGCCCACTACAGGGTGTAGCCAAAGCGGTGCAAAATGTCAAAACACTAAATTGAATGATGCCCTCAAGAAGCTAAAAGAACTGCGAATGAAGATAAGCTTTGGAGGTCGGTTTAAGAGCTCTCTAGACACCCCACTCTTTCTATGGCAGAGCTGTCCGTACAAGCTGTGTATTGAACTCGCGGCTGTTAGTCCTTTGACTAGGACGGATGATGCGCGTCTTCACTCTGTTCCAGCAATTGGAGTCAAGGCTCAGGGCTGCAGCGGGGCTGGGACTGATCATTTTCTGTGCACCTTAAAGGTGCACTAAAGAGGATTGTAAGCTCGTCTTTTTACCACTGGAACTATGTCCACTCCCTCCGATCATTCTTGGAAACTTCGAATTATTAGAAACTTCGAACTAGTCACACAAAGCCGTATGCGTGTGTGGTAGGGGTTGTGGCAGTGTGGAAATTCGAGTCACCCTCACCGCACCCTATCGCTCATCTCCCCCAAAAAAGAGAAACAAGGCTCGCTCACCTCACACCTTGCTCCGTTCGGCAGCCGCGTGCCCATTGCGTCTTGGCAGAAGGGTACGTCATAGTTCTGTAGAATGGGCAAAGGAAAAAAAAATTACCATCCCGGAAGGCGCTTGAAGGCCTTCACTTTTTATACTGCTTAAGCTACAGACTCTTCCTGCCTGTAGGAATCGCAATACCTTACTGCGTCAGCAAACGTTCGTCTTGTGCTTGCTTTGGTTAAAGGGAAACTGCACAGGTTTTAGAAATCAACGAGCTTAAGTGGGTCGAACGTGTGAAACTTGCAGGTAAAACATGCAAAGTCTTTTTGGGCTAGCACTTAAAATAGTGAGGTAATCGCTGATTAAAATCCAGATGCCCTTCAAGCTCCTCCGCAGCGCACAACGCCAAGTGGGGGGCGCATGATGACGTCATCGAAGGTATTGGTACATTTCCAACGCACATACGCCTGCTCTTAAGGAAAAAAAACCAACGCCACCGAAGGCGAACCCTGTCGAGAGTTGTTTGGCAGCGCCTAAGGCGTCAGGGCAGGGTGTGGCTGACGACAGCGGTAATTTGAAATCATACTTTCAATGACGTCACGCTGAGTTTTCCTGCACTCTTCCGGTGCACTGAGGAGAAGCGCAAAATTCAATCGTCGATTACGTCACTATTTTAAATGCTAGTGCAAAAACACTTGGCATGCTTTATACCTACAGCCTACATAGACTTGAATCCATGAATATCGCGAAATTCTCAAAAACGTGCTGCAGTTGCCCTTTAAGGAGTGCTTGAAGGTGAGTTTTCCGCACTGCTTTTTCACCATACTTGTGGATATACAGAGTGTTTATCTTAAGAATTTGCAAAATTTGTAAAAATAGGTTTTTTTAGTTAGAAGAGCGCCTTTTTTTCGCATATTGTCATCTATATAGTACATCACAGTATACCTTAGACGTGCTAAATAGCGGGCTTGTTAACTAGCACTTAATAGTTAACTTTTTAACTATTACTGTTACGCTCCTTAATTACTGACTGACGTGTAGCCCACAGCAAGTAATATCCATATCAGTTTTTAGAATTTAGAAAACGCGGTTACCCTCGCTGCTGTGGCCCAACAAATTTCCGCTGCATCGCGCCAAAATACATCTGCTTTTGAGAAGCATGCAGGCAAAGAAACTCCTCCAGTGCACGTAACTCGTCGAAATAGCCAAAATTTTTTCGGCCATAGCACCAAGACTAACCGCGTTTTGGGAATTATAAAAACTGATATGGATATTACTTACGGCGGGCTACACGTATTTCAATAATTAAGGGGCCTAACAGGAATAGCAAAAAGTTATCTATTCAGTATTAGTTAACCAGCCGGCTGGTTAGCACGTCCTATTTTGTTTATGGTGTTCTACTGCACTTACAGTGCTATGCCGAAAAAAGTGCTGTTGTAACTCAGAAAGCCGAAGTTAAAAAATTGTGTAAAGTCTTAGGTGACATCCTGTGTACTTTGACGATGAGTACAGCGAAACGAAAGCTTCGTTTTCATGCAGACTGAAGAAATCAGAAGACGTTGGTACCGGGACTTTTTGGCAGAGGCCTTCGTCTGGTTTAGATCTAAGTGCTTTCCAGCTCACATGTAATGAGAAAGCATCGAAAGAGCCATGAAATAGAAAACTGTCCGGCATCGGGGCCGGTGGCTTTACGTGAAGACTCCACCTTCCAAGCGTGGCAGGTTGTGTTTAGGAAGATTTTCCTTTCTTAATCTGCCACCTGCCAACCGACCCTCTCCCCCATGTTCTTGTTCACTGATAAAGTAGAGGATGGAGACGCGGGATTAAGAATGAGTGAGAAAAAGTTATAATGGCTACGAATTACTCAGCAAAAATGAATGAAAGAAGTGATTACGAATATAAAAATATTAATAATGGGGTCAGAAACACAATAGAATCCGAATTGGAAGATAATCAAAATTGAAACAAGAAAACTGGAATAGACTGGCGAGTAACAGAATCTGCATCAATCTGCATCAATCTGCATCAATCAGATTGATCGTAACTCAACTTTTTTTTTTGGCTACTGAATGTGATATATCTTTTCAGCCTCCGCTCACCGCTTCTTAGATAAGCAATAACATCGCTCTTAAAATGTCGATGCAGGCCTCAGGAAAGCCAATTAGTGTAGAGTGTAACGCAAAATAAGCGAATTTTTTTTTCTAATTAATTTTTATAGAGGTGTACAAAATTTCATACAAAGCCTCACAACGGTTGAAGATTGTAACATCAAAGCACCAGAACTTGACTGATGAATATTTGAAGAGCCAGGAAATAGCGCACAATTTTCCAGGAGGGGCATATCACACTGAAAAAGCTAAGAACATGTTATTAATACGTGGTGACAAAATCTATGTCCTCCGGTATGTCCCCATGTCCAGTATGTATGTTCAGTATGTCCTCCAGTATGTATGTATGCTGCTGAGCTTACTGTTTTGAGATATATGATTTACTGTTTTCGCCAGCAAGTGTGCAAAAGCACACTAGTTGGAATATCTGAAACAAAAAAAAATGGCTGTGGCTTAGCTTGGTTAAGCCCGGTAATTGCGAAAGCAATATCCGTAGCTACGCGATGGTTCAGCTGGTAGTGTAGCTGGTGGTGGTGCTTGTGGTTAGACTTGTGGTGATGCATCGGTTATACAATCCAATCCAATCCAATCCAATCCAATCCAATTTGTGGTGATGCATCGGTTATACAATCCAATCCAAGCCAATCCAATCCAAACCAATCCAATATGCTAATATGGTAGCTACCCGCCTCGCTACGCGACGGGATGAAAGTGCAACTAGTATTGTTTTCGCAATAACAAATCCCTGCTGACGCTGGCACGCTCGAAATAGTTTTGAACAGTGCACCCCGCTAGGTACCCTATTTGCCAAAAGTAACCGAGCAATAGGCTTTCTGCTTCACAACCGTATAACGGAGACTTTATGGCACCCTTCAGGACCGGAAGGTGTCAAAACGTGAGAACAAGGGCTCACCTTACCTTACACAGATTCATAGCCTAAGGGCTGCCATAAGTGCTTCGCTACGTGGCTAAGAAACAAAGCACCTGTGCTCGGTTACTTTTGGCAAACGCTGCACGTCGCGCCTGAAAGGCTCCTCGTTCAGTACCTTAGGAGAAAGCGGTGGTAGAGAAACTGGAGCACTCACCCTTGGAGGTCTGAAAGGAGTCTTCAGCACGTCTAAGCAAGGACGTTTTTGTGCTTCCGCTAGGAGATAAAAAAGCAGAAAACAGATTCTTCGACAGTTTTCAACAAATATCCCACAACACAAAAATGTTATTCTATATTATTCAGAAATCACGCAAATTAAAAATTGTGGGGATTAACGTCCAGAAGCAACACATATTGGCTACGAGGGAATCAGCAGTTCCTAAGTCGTGGATTATTTTTGACCACCTGGGTTTTTAACGTGTGCTGATATAGGGGATCTTGGAGCATTGCTATGCCTCTCAGTTTGTACAGCTGTCCGCAACTTGTACAGAGTGCTACCTTCTGTGCATTCATGACAATGGCCGCTACCTGGCCCCCTTGATAAAGCTTTCAAAGGGATCAGGAGTTAAACACGACCAATGGGAATGTGCACGCACGTTCAGGCCTGTTTTCTAACCCTAGGCCATTCGTAAATCGTATAAGTCACCGCATAAGTTTCTACAGTTTGTACAAGCTCAGGGTTAAAGGCAATGCTTCAATATACTTCCTACCATCTTACGTGCCATCTATCCTGTATATGTCCGCGTAAGGGAATAAAAAAGGGAAGATCTGCTGCTCACATTACAAAGGCTTAGCGATTCAGCTGCTCCCTGAACTCTTGCGCCTGGAGGACCAGCTAATAGCACTTCAAGATGAGGCCGTATCGACACAAACTCTCAGCGGCATCTTTTTTTCTATAGAGCACCAACAACTGTAGCGCGTTCGTTTAATGTTCATCATTGCGGGCTCGAAGCATAGCGACGATCGCGAGCTCAATAGAGCGAAGAATTTCAATGCTTGGAGGCGGAATTCAGTCGTTCGACACCCACAGGAATTGCCATTCCGTCGACGCAACAATTTTGGTCAGAAAGCGGTTGGCACCTTTCCCAAGCGCTTTACCACTGATGAGGCCGGTCACTTGGGCGAGACTGCCGGTACCCAGTGGAAAACAGGGAGGGGATTTGAATCCAGCGCCTCCCCAAAACAAGGTCGGCCCTCCACCCTTATAGGCCAAGCAGTGACGAGTCCTGGCAATAAACTTATTACTTAATCTGTTTTACCTTTTCTGTTTCGGTTTTCACCCCTTGATTATTCTCCTCGATCCTCCTCGACACAACAGTTAGCTCAATGTAAGATGGGAAGCTGTTATCCGTAATCTTCCGAAGTGCGTATAAGGTGGAAAAAAAAAAGCTTTGTTCAAACGCAAACGAAAAAATTGCGAGGACACTTTGGCACTTAAAGTGCTGAGAGGCGAAAGCCGAGGACACTATGCCATGACGACTTCCGGTGGATGTGACGTCACACCGTTCCCGTGGCTATATCGATACCCAAATTATACATCTTTTGGGGATTTTAAGGGTTAATTACGCTTAATTACACATTTTTCCATCTAACTTGACACAAATCCGACGTTGTTCCTACCATCCTGATAATTTTCACTATGCCGTGACGACTTTTGGTGGAGGCGACGTCACACCGTTCCCGAAGCTATATCGACGTCCGCGCTATTTCGACACAATTTCGATAATTTTGCCTATAATTAATTAACTAATTAATCTACAGTCATAAAACTTGGTTTGTAGGTTGATTTTCTCCCCGTCTATCTGAAGCAACCATTCCTTTTGCCTTATTTTTTTTAGTTCTCGAGTTAACGCGAGTTAAACGCTGCCAAAGGCGTGACACCCTTTGCTAACGGATGACAGTATGAGCCATTAAATGCTTTCGCCTTAATAGGCAATGCCGTCGCTAGGAATTGCATGGAAAAGTTGAGTGTCGTTCTGGCATAAGTGAACAGAAACGGCGACAAAACAGGGGACCGCGATTTGTCGCTTAGAAACAAGTGCAGCCGGAGGATATGGGAGGTGGCCTTAGCTGAGAAGATTGCACTAGACCGTGTACTCTAAGTGATTTCACGAAATAGAAAAAGGCGCCTTATTTTGTTATCACATCATGTTTTATGCCATGATGACAGAAACGCCCTATTGCAACTCTGATAATAATGTTCATGGCACTAGGAACAATAAATGCGTGATAAAATTTGTGCGTCTATACACTTATTTCATTACAAGGCCTTAACTGTAAAAAACGGTCGATTAAGGAACAAGATAGGTTTGGAAAGACTATAATAATACAAGGAAAACGCTTATGTCCTTATGGAGGAGGTGCTGATTGAATCACTTTATGGAAATGGTATTTGCCTGACTTGACTGTTCCAGAAAACATGGTTTTGGCGCTGTGACCTGTTAGAGAGGATCTTAAATCAATTTATGGGGATGTTCAGTGACATTTGATAGAGGATAGAGGAAGCCAAGGCCGAATACTCTAGCGAAAAGGCTAGATGCAGAAATAGCAGTAGTCGCCTTACTGAATAAAATAGCAAAATTATTTTTTCACAAATGTTTGTTTTGGCAACCATATATTCTGTGCCTGCCAATCATTTTGTGGATATGAGAGCATTTCCTACACTATTGCTGCAGTAGTGACATGGGTAGTTGATTGATCCCAGCGAGAGAATATAACCTCACTAATCTAGATGTCCACGTCCCGTAAGTACACTTAAAGTTCTAAGTCAAGGTGCCTTTAATGAAGCAGTCATTTTCTGCGTGAAGAACAGCGGAACCAACGCGTACGTCAGGTAGCGATTGTGCGCGAAAAGACCGCACTCACTTGGGTACAGAGCTACGAAGAGAACAATGATTGCCAAGGATTTCATGGTATGCCGGCTTCCGGTCTACGTTTGTCACCTGTCATGCATAAAAAATAGAAAAATAAACACCTGCAGTATTCGGCACTGAAATGAGGATTCACTGTCCCAACCCACTCAGACAAAAAATAATTGTATCAAGAAGATCACATCAATAGCTTATAAAAGATTATCTAATACTGCATAAATGCGCAGAAATTCTCACTTGGCTTTTATCTTGATAGCAACACTAACATTGCGTTTGCAGTATCCCAATATGCGGAGATCAAAACTTCGATAAGTATTTAGCAGATTGGTAATTAGCCTTTTCTAATGCAGGCTGTAAAAAAACTATGCTTCACGCACAAAAGAAGTACCCTTTGAAGCACAAACAATAACTTTTGTCTCCATTCTCAGGAAGGTTGTAATGAGGAGAAAACGGTTATGCACCGAACCGCAATGCTTACGATATGATTTAAACAGTATGAATTTGAAGTATACAGACAGTATCATAAATTTGTTGTTATCTGTGTTGAAAATAGCTTCTGCACAATAGACGCGTTTATCACTAAGCTCATTTGTCTGACATACGCAATAGGGAGAGGAGGTGGGCTGCACCGTCTTGACTACTAAGGCTTGGTAAACGCCAGTGACAAAATGGAGGTACTGTCACTAATCTTCACAAAGTGCTAATCTATTGTTGAAGAGAAAGCAATTTCGAAACGCTTATCTGCAGCTCCTAAATCTAGGTAACGGTGCCGGGTCGGCAATTGCGAGTTGGGTAGCAGTAAGGTATGAGGACGAGTAACGAACAGGTCCAACTGCATTTGACAGGAACATGTATAAGTCGAGCTTCCTCCTTTTAAACGGATAAACCGTGACAATTTTGGCTTCAATGTTGCACAGTTCGAATTGAACCGAGTTCAAGCAGGGAGGGCGATGGAAGGCAGTGGTCCAAGACATTGCTCTCTGCTGCCAAAGTGACGCTCTGGACGAATCAGTGCGTTGGCCGAGACGAGACCTTGCTTTGCCCCAAGGTTCAGTGTAAGTACTGCTAAAAAATTTAATGCTGACGTCTACTCTCGACCACTAGACAGAGTGATTTTTTTTTTCTGTGGCATCTTGCAAGTCCATCCTTCATTTCATAGTGAATCAATTGCCTTTCCACTGCCACTGCGGTCGAATTCTTGCTGCCTCCGGCCAAATCCCCGGTATGAAGTCTCGCCATAATGACACGCTGTAGAAATACGCCTAGGATTCGGTGCACGTTGTCTAGCTATTGCGCGCGGATGAAGGCGAGCCACGATTAGATGCGACGTCACAGATGGGACGTTACAGGGACGTCACAAGAAGCACACTTCAAACTGTGCTTGCAGACTCAACTGAATGGAGGCATTGCCATTTCGAGAATGATCAAGAAGTCCCGGTGCTAAAATAGAGAACGAGGTAGCAGCTCACGATTTCAAAACCAATAATTTTTTTTTGGTCGATGTAAGATGTTTTTTTTTCTTTTCAGAAAGGCTATCGGGGCTGTGCTGCAAGTAAAAAGGCAGCTATCAGAAAATGGCCTTCTGCGCGTTGGAGATAATGCCAGGTTTTACGTGGGAGATAATCGGTTGTGTGCTAATTTCTGAACCTTTAGCTACTTTGTTAGGGCATATACATGTTATATTGTATTTTGAAGCAAGCACGTGCAGAGGCAATATGCGACCAACGCCATAGTAGTAGTTATAAAAGGCACTAATTATCGTAGATGTTCCCTAGCCAAAAGGCACGTTTCCTTATCTGGCGCGGAGTGCAACGTTGGCGTCATGATTACGGAAATCCGATGCATTTCTTAAAGCAGTGTGGAAAGGAAGATTACTATTCCTTCAAACTCGAATGAGGAAATTAGTGTATAGGTTCGCCACCATTAGTGTGCACTCCTCCTTTAGCAGCGAAACCAGTGAAGGGCGAAAGACAGCAGAATAGGAAAGTTTTAAGAAATACCTGTTTGCGAGCTGTAGGCACCAAATATTCGCCACGAGAAAAAAAATCCATATTCCTTCTAGTGGTGTGCGGAAACTACCAACAGAAAGACGTCTCAAAGAAGAGGCGTGGACAACCACAGTCTCCTTTACCAATGTTCTAATTTCCAAGTTGTCAGACGGTAAATTAGGAGTGAAGAAAAATATGTATTTCCTCTGTTTGTAACCGGTTATTGATTTCCATTAGAGTGTACTGAACGCGTATTCGACAGTTGAGGGCATTGTGGCGTGTAGGACGAGAAGCTGCCAACCGAGCACCACCCAGAACAAAAAACACGCTCTACCTGCTTGTATGCTGATGCCCGAATGTGGGCTGCTTCTGGCTAGCTTTAGAAGGACAATGTCCTCATTTTGTACGGGATTGCCGTCAATGTCAAAAAAATTCTGTGAGCACTTACCAAATGAATGCTTGCCACAATACCCAGCGTCAGCTTAAAAATAAGGTGTTGCGTTGTAAAGGTATCCCGCTCAAAATGACATAGCGAGTTAGACTGATGAAGCGGCTGCAAATGATTGAGGGGGGTGCCGTCGTGCGCGTAATTGTACCTGTACACCTGTCTCTTATGCCGCAGCTTGATATTGGCATACAGGTTAGAGAGGGAGTGGTGAAGGGGGGCCTATCTCTCAAATCTCAAGGGAAAGGTACGGATCACTCAGAATTCCCGCTGCCTGTTTGACTACATCCGCATTACTACTACATAATAGCTGCAGCGTCAAACGATGCAAATTAGGACGCTAAAGCAAAATTTCCTTCAAAGGAAAAACGCAAATAGCTCACCATAAACGCAACAGCATTTTCAAAGTACGCAGACAAACGGCGCCCTACCTCGTCTTTGTCTTCCTTCCAAGCTTTCATGTGTCTTCTCATTCGTTTGCACGTGGAAAGCTAAAAAATTACGATGCATTTGTGGACGAAGATCACCAAACAAGATTTTTGTGCGATGAGCTTGGGTTATTGGCACTTCTGTGTTCTACGTTACGAGAGTTCATCAGAGCTAGCGTCCATAGTAAATACATGGGAATTTTCGGAAGCTATAGCGCGTCTAAATGTGCTTAATTTTCATGAGGTTTGTGGCAGCGTTTTCTTCTTTAGTGAATAGAGGAAATGTTGCGGAGAGATTTGATTTTTAAGTTCATATTTTTTTACAAATCAGAAGCAAATATCCAGAAAAATAGTGTTTTTAGAGATGTTGATCTTTAATAATGCAATCCCGTGAAAAATCTAAGCTAAATTTCAAACTTTCATTTCCTCCCATTTTCTTTCCTGATTGCTATAAGCCGCAATTGACTTGAGTTCTGGTTTGACTTCTGGCAACTCCACTACATAGCGGCAGTGTGTCTGCCTCCAATTTAAAAACAGGCTTTTTCTCTCCCATCTTCTGCTTACATTCTAAAAGCAGAACTGAACACTCTTTTGCATTCGTGTCTACCCGTTATGATTCTATTCTTCGGTGCAGTTTGGGAGAAATCGCCGTTTGCACATCGCGATAAAGCTAATGGCAAAGATGACATTAAAAAAATGAAGAAGAGTATGCCTTTTCGTGAACGCGATTTCTTCGCGTAACTAGGAACACAGGACACGCCTTCTATTATCAGCGTTTTGTATGCAAGAGATGCTTTGTGTATATGTGCGCTGTATGACCTGAAAACAAGGAGTGACATACGGGCATTTGCACATGATTATAGTGCTCTACCTTTCTTTCAAAGGAATCCGAGAGCTTAAAAAAAGATTAAAAACAAAGCCGGCATACGTTCGCTAGGTCTAAAGACATCACCATTCCGCGTGCCTCCAACCATTGTAGGGCCTAATGCTGCATCTACTGTTATGGTTGTATTCCCTTTAAAACTTCTACCATAAACTTGATTCGTGAACGCTCAGGGCACCCTGGTAAGATTTCTGAAAGGGAAGAATGCTTATTTCAGATAATTCGGGGACCACTTTCAAAATTCCTGAAATTAGGATGGTCGAAATAGAAACAAAGAAGCAAGCAATTGTTAGGAACAAACTGCCCACCGCGGCGTACGCAAGCAATTTTGAAAACCATGTCAATTGTACTTTCTAATTGACTTGTTATCAGTAAAGTCTTGTGGTTAGGGCGAATGCCGAGCTCTCTTCCACATATTTCCCACGCATTAGAAGATGTGATATCATTTCGTGAAATAAAGAAGACGTCCTCTCAACCTCTGCTCGCCCTGGTACCACGCAGAACCGCACCCCTGGCCAATCTCCTGCCGTGGGTATGTGCCATTAAGCCGGAAAAAGATCATCATCATCATCAACCGAACGGGCGCATGAAGTTCTCAGGAAATTCAGTACAAATTCAACGTCCGCTAGTGACGCGCTCAAATCCACACAGCGCTTAATTGGAATTGCCAGCAGTATTTTACAAACACATGCATTTTTTTTTCCTCCGCCTCTCGAAAAAGCGAAGGCCGCATAGTTGGTGATGACTATCTCTTTCGTTCCATCAAGTCTCGAAGCAAGAGAAAGTTCATTACACGATAAAATTGTACAGACAGTTCGAAATGGTCGCTGGAGGCATTGCAGCACGTGATCAGTGGATGTTGCCCTTGCATTGACCTTTTTTGGGCGTATCCTGCGCACCTTTCGGTTTTCCGCGGAGAAAAGCATCACATTTATTCTCAATGACAGGATTTAAGAAACTACTTTTCGGTTTTACGATACATATATGGCATTGTCCTCACTTCCACTGCGACTTGGCCATTGGCCGTAATCACCAGACTGTGCTAATCAGTGTTAACCACTCAGGTTTAGTTATTATTAGTAAAACAATTAGCATAATTTTTTTAATCACTCGCGTCTGCCGCGGCTGACGGTTTATTCCGGAAAAGTTTCTCTTTCTTTTTCGACCACTCAGTTTTCAGGAGTTTTCGAAAACGTTCGCCGAAGCCCCCGATTTTGCAGCGGGCTAATTCACGATGATGATTGCATTTTATCGGCACTAGCTCTGTTCACACCGAGTCTGGTGGACGGCATGGCATCCTATTGCCGGAGTTGCTGGATATAACCTGTAGCATGTGAAGTAATGTCCACTCTGACACGCCAGCCGGAAACTACTCCAGTGAGGCCAAACCCGCACCCATTTCTTTAAGCAACAATGCGGAACATTGGGCAGTTGTTGCAGGGCTTTTAAGTAGAGAAAAATTTTCGGGAGCTTTGATTATTTGAAAAATAAACAGAAAAAGTTTCTCCCGAAACACTGCAAACAATGGGAAGGTATTTAAAACAAGATTATTCATATAATTTATAGCTACGTGTGACAATTTTTATCCGAAACGTTTTTCCTTACATTTTGTTCACATATATGTCCTATTGTGCGGTACTTGGGCTTCCTAAAGAGTACCATTTGCTAACTTGTGGTATCCAAGGTCTACTTTCGTGCGCCCTCACAGCCAAAGTAAGGTAAAGAAGACGCTTGCGGAGCAGTACTGAAAGCTGCGAGAATTGGCCACCGAAGGGTCATCTGTACAGTCTCAACATGTTGTGTTTCGATAATATCGTCTGTTTACAGGCACTCCGAAAGAAAATTCGGTGAAGTTGTGGGGTCAGAGAGTATGCTGTCGAAAGCTGACTGCACAAAGGAAAAGAAGGAAGCTGGCACAGAATCTGGTCAGTGTAGTATTAGAAACAGGAGTAAGGCGCTGAATGTGTACCATTCTCATATTTGTGAGGCATTTTTCACGGCGTGGCCAAGCTTTTAAGAAACTTTACGGGTGCAAATTACACCAGACTGCCGGAAGATATTCGATAAGGCGACACAGACGTGTGGGACAGCTTTGTTGCTAAGAAACGATAATGAGTTGAAGCCTTCCAGCTTCGTAGACTCTCGGTCATTGAATGGAGACGGTGACGAGGAAAGCAGCAGAAAAAATTGTAAAAATATGATAGATTCTCACGTGGCGTCTATGCATTAGCAAAGCGAAAGATTATTCTTCTGTTATCCAAATTTGTTCCTGTGCCATCACCACGCCTTGCACTTAGCAGTTATGAATTTTGTTTTTCACAACTGAGAAATAAGTGTTTTATTGTAGTGAAGACCAGAAAGGGCACAATTTCTTAATTTCTTGAGGAAGAATTTTTTAGGCAAAGATAAGTGGTAGCGAAGAAACAACAACGGACGAAATAGCCAGTTTTGAAATTTTAACCGCACATAGCCGAATTCTCATGTAGGACAGAGCGCAGCAACATTTCTCGTTTAGGTCTTCTTTACCAACTGACAAGTAAGCATTATGTAATGGTTAAGTCACAAATTATTTCAGAACTGAAACATACTACACAATGAAAAGCTTTTTTTCGCCTTTATATATGTTTTTATTGTAGCCGTCCATCACATTTTCAATTATCACAAAAAAAAAATTTGCGAAACAACTCATTTACGTATCCTCTAGACCATATCTAATGTTTCTTCCTTTTTTTCGGTCTAGCTGGAAAAAAGCGAAATTTTTCCAAAATTCTCAATTTGTTTCCCCAGGCCTTTCAATACTACTATGAAGGCAAAGTTGATAGAGATTTTAGATTTAAACTGTGGCCTCGGTATGCAGCGTAGGCGTGATTCTGGTGGGTAAAGTGCAAATCTCACGTTCTTAATGTCTCGTGCGCAGATCTGTTGCACTGAAGATCATCTATCGATGATTGCAAATTGTACGGTATACAATACACGTGAGCACCTCGGGCGTATCAGTTGAGCCCACGATACAGTTGTTTAACGACCATACTTAGGCTGCTGAAGGCTACGCTTGGACTTCATAGTAAATAATTATGCTTAAATCTGAGAAACATTCTTGAGCAGTGCAAAGGAGATCGTAGTTCTATGGGCTGAAAGCTCAGGAATGCTTCTCAGCATAAAGGAGCGCTTTCATCAAACAGACGCCGACATGGCGTCCAGAAGGCGCTGTAAACGTCTGACAGTCTCGTAAAACCAAGGGTTCCACCCGATCACGCATATTACGCGAGGCACGGGCTGCATTCACTGGTGGTTACATGTCCACGGGGAACAACGACACATGGTCGACAGCAGCTACATGTGATCAGCGCTGGAAGGTGTCTAATGTACGCCTGGTGCCGGAAAAGCACAGTGTCTGTAGGATTCTAGGATTCCAAACGTATTGTGCGAAGCTTGAGCCGTGAGCAGTAACCCCTTCATTGTGATTTGGAGGAGGCATAGGAAGACGGACGTTGCACCTTCGTTGGGGTGCAGTGGGCCCCTAAGCTTTTGTAGAGCGACGCTTGCTCCTTCAGGACCGGTCAGTCACTTAGAAACCGACAAGTCACATTGGAAGAATGTGCTCGCCGAAGCTTCCACGGTATGTCCAGGTGCGCGAGTAGGGAAAAGGCATACTCCATGCACTCCAGTCTACGCTGAGTCTACGTCCAGTCCGGACTTGTGGTACCTGCGGTGTCTCACGTGTCGGACAGCGGATGACCTTGTTGTAAATTCGTGTAAATATTGTACATGTGTCACTTGATTTCAAATTTACACAAGTGAAGTTTTGTTTCGTTTCAGCTCAATGTCACTCAACACAAGCAAAAGAAAAAGCACTGGTAGTTTACTGACACCAAGAGCGCGAAATGAGGACAGTGGACTTCCAACTACTGAATTGCTTTGAACGCAGTTTACTGCATAGCCAAATGCTGCCTAAACTTTCTCAAGTAAAATCCTTATCTTGGTGCATTAGTAGTTAGCGCACAATTGAATGCTCCTGCTTAGGCATTTGCCATTACTGCAGATGCCGACTACGCACATAGATTCACCTTTGTTATTTTTCTTGTCGGATTCACTGGCCTGTAAAGAGAGGAACACATTTGTGATCGCCACATGCGAAACCAGGCCGTTAAACAAGCAAGGCTGTCTTGAAAACGGAAATGGCATCAGAATCTGAATTATGTAAATGGGGATCGGTCATCGAATTCGATTTTACGATGCCGTTTGCAGAGAAAATTTGGTCGGGAATAAGTTGAAGCTGGCATGGACACATCTACTCACGCGCGTCGTGGAAGAAAGATAAAAAACCAAATTTAGTGCGACAACAGTTGCCTCAAATGATGACCTAAAAAGTATGAGGAGAGGATTTTTCATAAAGGTGAAATAAGTAGCCCTCCGAAGCTTCAGCTTTGCTTAAAGAAGCCTACCACTGTGAAAACGCAGCACAAGACACAAGACACAGTGACGCAAAGGTTTTCGTTATGCAGTACCAGCTTGCCCGTAAGTTAAGCCTATCATTCTCGTGTGATGTACTGAGATGCAGAGAAATTAGCAATAACCAGTTGCAATATATCACATTGGGTTCAGAACACTTTCAGAATGATCGATGTATAGGGCTTGTGAAGCTGTTGTCTAGTAGCAACTCGAAGCTAGGTTCCAGGCTGTTATAGAGCAGCTTTACTCACTTTGGGTGCTGCGTCATGTGGAAACTATTGTGGCTATACAACCGCCGACTTCAACGTAGGTATGGCTGAGTTATAGTGGGAGTAAGAAGAACAACCGAGAAAAATCACCAGGAGACCACGAAAACAGCACGGGATTCCGGCACCAGCTGGTTTCCAAACCCCGCCTGCTGATGATGTTACTGATGAACCAGCCGCAACTACCACTAAGATACGAAAGTTTCAGTGGGTGCGCCTTAATGATTTCTTACAGTGAGGAGCTCGCATGCGGAAATCAGTCGGCTCCACTCCCCTATACAGAAGGCTGTACTGAAGGGAATACGCACCACCGGATGAATAACTAGACGGGAATGACAGAATGACAGAAGGGCATGACAGAATGTGTGCACCAGTGTTTTCCTGCCATTTTCAACAACTTCCTCGTGTTTTTTTTTGTTTGCGTGGTATGCTTACTTTTATTCTTTGCTCATAATTTCGTGTTAAATGACTGTTAATTTGTTTGATTGTATTTGCTGTAACCTACTGATTTGCGCGAGCCATATTTTTATTCACATTTTGTGTTACTTGTGACTGCTGTTCTTTTGTCATTTTGTCTGTTGTACCCCACTTCCCTCTGTAATGCCCTCGGGCCCTGAGGGTACTGAAATAAATAAATAAATAAATAAATAAATAAGTAAGTAAATAAATAAATAAGTAAATAAATAACATTCAGAAGAGTGAAAAAAAAAAATCTCTGCCTCTCCCGTAAACGAGAGTAGAGTAAGCATGAAATGTTTACGGGCCTAATGTCATCTCGGTGGACACCCGAACCGCACCGTACAGGAAGGGACGAACGCCACCACCCGGTCAGTGCGATGCCTTGCCATTTGAACGCAAGGTTTTTTGAGGAAAGGAAATGGTGGAGTCATTCTCTGCCATCTCGGTGGACACCCGAACCGCACCGTAAAGGAAGGGAGGAACGCCACCACCCGTTCGGCGCGATGCCTTGCCCTTTCAACGCAGCGCTTCTCCCCCGGGCCCCTGTCCGCCTGCGCGGCTTTGCTTCGATGCGCGAAGCCCCTAAGAGATCACGTACGACAACCAAGTGTAACGTGGCATTTATGTGCTTTTTGCACGCGTTATTAGAATTCGGAAATTATAATTCCGTGCATTATCAAACGCACAGCGACTGATATCTTGATAAACATTGAGAAGGCACTGGCAGTAGTTATTTTTTGTGACTTCTTTGGAGACCAACCGGCGCTTGCATGCCGGTCGCGTAGGAGGGCTTACAGAGTCTCGTTAATTCTCGTTAAGTCTCGTACGGTGCCCGGATGTTCTCGTTTCAGAGCCCGGATGACTGGAATTCAGTGCCCGGATGAGTGGATTTCAATGCCCGGATGAGTGGATTTCAATGCCCGGATGGGTGGATTTCAATGCCCGGATGAGTGGATTTCAATGCCCGGATGAGTGGATTTCAATGCCCGGATGAGTGGATCTCGGTCTCGGCGTGACGTCACCACACTGCCGACAACGGGGGCTAAAAGCATTTCATGCTTAAAAACGTGTACTGAAGGTGAAAAAGACATCCCACATTCTATTCAGAAGTCCTTGACACTGCTGCTACGTGCTGCTATGTGCTGACACTGCTATTTGCTGACACTGGCATAGCAGTAGATTTATACTATACTGTATGTACTTATCTTTGATGACAACCCGAAAATAGAAACGATAAGGGAACCGACGATTGAGCAGTGGCCGGAAACGCTGCCCAACTGAGATCCGAAAGTTCAGCAGAAGCAGACCGAAAGGGTTTGAGCGGGCTGCAAGATCAATAGACTTCCGGAATAGGAGAACAAAATATCAATTTTAGGCCCAATTACAACGTTTTCATCATCATCACCATCCCAACTTTCGCTTCCACTTTCCAGTTCTGCTTCTTTACGGGCGCCAGCCGCGGTTCAAGATATCGGCTTGTCCGCAACAGTAAGCTACATAACTGAACTGCTCCTGTGAAGCCTCCATCTCTCTAACCATACCTGACCTTCCTTTGTTAGTGTCGCACCTTCTTTTGGAGCCCCCACATAGCCCTCCATCTCACAGCTCTTTTCGGTATGGTCGGTGCGTTGCAGCAGATTACACTGTGCTGCATCAACATAGAACTGTGACAGAACATAGTTTGAACGCCGAGCTCTTGATTGAGCTGATGAAGCTACATTTTTCGTCAGTTATATTAAGAAACCAAGCTTTAAAGAAGTGAAGATGAAAGCAAACTCTGCCATGCCAAAATACCTTGGAGGTGTTCTCATTTTCAAGTTACTTTGCTTTCGTTTTTAGTAAACTATAGCGTGGAACATGCCCATGAAAGCTACTCGGAGGCTCCTTTTCAGTTTTGAACGATTGATTCTAATCTTAGATCGCATTATCTACTACCATAAACAACCAAACGAGCGCGAACAATAGAAGCAGACGACAAGCAGATGACTCCTGCCGCCTCCGCCTACGCCGCCGCGATGCTTGCTGATAGCGAAATGAACGGATGACGCGGGGTGACATTAGGGCAGCGCAGTTTCCCAAGCTTGGTTGCCGGCGGCCCCCGCAGCTACCTGCTCGTTTCTATCTCTTGCACTGCTGTCAGAATGAGCCTGAATGAGGATAAATAAACATGGCGGCATTTTTGGACTTCATTTCTGTGGACAGTGAACATTTTACTGCCTTGTATAGGAGACTAAATAAAATACTACATTTATATAGAGTAACTAAAACCTCCTCCTGGGCGTGCGCTAGAGGACAAGCCATTTTCTCCGATTTGGGCGCTTTCTCTTTATGTTAACAGTGTAGCTTCCGCCGACGCTTTGGCGATGGCGACTAGCGGCTTCTGGTCTTGGTGCCACTGGCCAGCGTGACCTCCCACTGCTCTAGCGCAGCGTTGGGCGGCTTTAAGTGGTTGGGAAGGTGGTGTAAGCCGGGGAAAGCGGCACGAGTTAACAGCCGCTGAAATACTCCTTACAGAGTCTATAACTGTTCTACTATTTCCACTGGCCCTGAGGTCGCTCTCTCATTTCGATGCGCGGCATTCTCGACAGGTGGCGCGTCGGCTTGCTCTTGCCTACGAAAAGGGCATGTGAGACGGGAATGACACATGGCGCTATCGAAAACCCACGTGATAAGACGCATGTCCATTTGTGGAAACGTGTCATTTCTGCCCAGCTGGCCGGACCTGCTGGCCCCCCATACGCAACTTAAAAGCACTCCCCGACTGCCAGGAAGATGATGGTAATGACGAGGAGGCTTTAGCTCGAGTTGCCGCCAGCCCTTAAACCATGCTCGGTTATAAAGCATCCCTAGAGCAAATTGTTCCCAGCAGGGGTCTCAAAGAGGCGCAGAGCAGCGCACTGGGCCTTTTTTAGCGAAGCAGTTGGGTGTTACGCAATATTTTAGAAACAAACGGCACTCTCCTTTGACTTCATGTTTTTGACTGCAATATGGGACGCCCATTTTCTATGGTAGCGTGCTGCGCATGCGCGTTCATACCTGCACAGTTGCTGCGCACGCAATCGCACTGAATACACCCAACCAAATCTGCCTGTTGTCGCGCCCATCGGCGCTCATGTCTAGCTTAATGCGTGGTCGTAACCGTACTGCCAGCTGTCATCACGCGCTATTCTGCTCTTGTTATTGCCATTTTTTTTCAGTGCGAAAGTGTAGCTTTCGTGGGTAATGTTCAAGACGGGAATGCGTTATTCTGAACAGTACCTACACGTTGCCTTCTTGGTTTCATGTGCTTAAAGGTCCCAAAGCCTGCACTGATATTGCGCAGTACAAGAGCCCCTAGCATTTAACCTCCATCGAAATATTAGAGACCCATGTACTGTGCGATGTCAGTGCACGGCTGAGGATGTGGCGGCCCGTCGCCCTGCGAGAAAGGCGCTCATAATGACCCTGTAAGTGGGCTTCCATGAGTTCCGCCGCTGTGGTGTAGAGCCCTAGCTCCTGAAGCCAGGCAGTGGAGGTGCCGGGAGGCAGGCATAAGGTGGCTTTTTAAGTTTTTCGGATGACGGCGTCTGTCTTGTCTACTTCTCCTGTCGAGAGGGTGAGGTATCGGAGGGAGTAAACCAGGCGACTCAGGATGAAGGCTTGTACGAGGAACACCGTTTTGTGCTCTCGAATCCCTCGATTACGCTACCCGGCTACCCCCTCCAAGCGGACGTCACCCTCTATGTTAAAGACAAAATAATCCGCTACAAAATCCCCACGCTAAGTGTGATTGACTTACACACACAACAGAAACGCCAAAAGGACCGCCTTCATCCAGCAAATATCCCAGCAGCTAGACCAAACAATCCGTCTCATCTACTGTATCACCCGTTACGCCAACTATCGGTTTCGTTTTCCGTTTCATGGTAAAACACGTGCGGCAAATGAGCCAGCGCAAGAAAAATTTACCCAGCAACCTTTTCCATTTGCTGCTACTTTTCCATTTGCTTCGTTGCAGTCAGCATCAGCTAGCGTGGCTGAAAAAAAAATAAGACGGCAAGTTTACAGATTCGAAGCTGCTCTGTGAGGTGAATATATTTGTGTGTTTCGTCTCTGGAGCATGCGTAACAAAGGCTGAGGTGCTGCACCGGAGTGTTAAGAGAAGAATTATATAAAATTGTTTCTTGTGCTCTCTCCCGGCAGTGAGTGGTACTAAGACGGCTGAGAAAAAAGGTATCTTTTTTTCTTGGGCACTGCAATGGTAGCGAAATATCATTCTACAAATCTTTTGTCGATAACATAATACGTTCGTAAAGGTATAAAGCACTAGGCTCAAGCGCGTCCTAAATGTACGCGCGGTGTGCACCCTAAGTCAGCAATGCTTCGCACCCTAAGTCAGCAATGCTTCATATTCTCGTATCCCTGCACAACTCGCCGTGCTAATTACTCCTTATTTCTCCTTCATAGCCTGAGTCGCTTTGGGACGTTAAACCTTTATAAATTTCTTATTTTGCCGGCACTTACTCGTCGAAATAGTGCGGGACGTTACAGGCGTGAAACAATAGTGGCCGGCGAAATTTTCCTTTCATTAGACGTAGTTAACAAAATTCTCAAGAGGCGTCACAACATCTATTTCTCATTTAAGTAATTTTCATCCCTGTACAAACTATCTTCTCAGTGGTCCTCCGCGGTGGCTGAGTGGTTATCGTGTTCGGCTGCTGACCCGAAAGACGCGGGTTATATCCCGGGCGCGGTGGTCGAATTTCAATGGAGGCGAAATTCTCGAGGCCCGTTTACCGTGCGATGTCAGTGCACGCTAAAGAACCCCAGGTGGTCCAAATTTCCGGAGCCCTTCACTACGGCGTCCCTCATAGCCTGAGTCGCTTTGGGACGTTCAACCACCATAAACATAGACATACCTTCTCAGTGAAAATTGCATACTTGCTGTCTTGTTATGCAAATCTATCGAGTTGTCTGGACTCTTTGGTTTCTTTAGTGTCCTGTAATCAATAGTCTCAATTCTACTTGATTTTTTTTTTCTGGAGGCATATGAACAGTGGACGACAAGTGCTGGCCGCACGACACCGGGTTATGTTCCTCGGTAAATGCATCACGCAGCCTAAGTTAATTACTCTGTGGTGATTTTCGTCGCCTCCTGAGGCTATGCTATGCTCATCTGGTATTGTGAACTAGTGCAGAAGGGTTTACTGGGTGGGTAAAAGAAGCGGTTTATTTGTGCCGCGTCCATTCATCGTGTATGTAGGGCGTTCGTCCTTTTCTAGTAATAAACTAATAAGCTAACAAATGCCATTTTGAGTGCATTTCTTCGGCAGCCTATTATGCTTGCAAGACCGCCGCTTAAACTGCCCAATGTGTTGACATTCACAGTCTCGGAGCAGAACTGCATCCTCCGTCATGGCGCATTATATCACGCATACTTGAACCTTGGTTCACCAAGCACCGTTCTAATATCCTTGGGTGTCGTACAAACGCCAGACATGACGGTTCCAAGAAGTGTTGGGAGGTGGTGAAGTGGTAATGTTATTTTTTTCTTGGTGACGTCATTGCTCTCATGCCAGATCTAAGCAGCCTTGAATGTATTGTGCTGATTCATGACACCACAGCGAAAAATAAAATTAAAGCAATCTTTTTGTTGAGTTGAGTTGAGTTTAGACTAGTGTTCATGAAAATCAGCAGGAAAAACATGTGATGCAAATTTAATACGTTCAGATAATTATGTTTTAGGTTCGATTATGCTTGATTTTTAAGCATACTGACTAAGCTTTCTTTCGCAGAAATTTCCGCTGTAGTCAAAGACTCCACAGGAATCATTCAGGGGCTCTTTACATAAAGGAGACAAGAAATGCAACTCTTACGCTCCCCTGAAGACGGCGGAGAAGAAGTCGATAAGTCGAAGCTTAAAACAACCAAGAACAGCAGAGATCCTCGCAGTTTCCATCCAAAAGTTGAAGCCTCCATAACCTTCCAAATCCTTTTGTTCTGGGAAGTAGCGAAAACAAAAGTTAATGCTCAGCAGAAACTAGTAAAGAGCAGCCAGAGAATTTGTGGAGTAAAGGTAGGTGAAAATGCAGAGATGGGCACGCCAAAATTTGCACTTTCTACTCAAGCATACCTGGTGGCGCAAGATGGCGTCTTAGTAAGAAACGGCATAGTTATTACTGCGCTGAAGATTAATAGATTCTGGCTAAGAAAATAAAAATCAGTTATCGCTAAACGGGAAGAAATACAGACCACTGAGATACTCTAAAGATACCAAGTCGAGGTGGAGGTTTCTTTTAGATGCACGTGAAACTACTCTTACGTTATTCTGCTCCACCCTAGCAATGATTAGATTATTATCAGGTGAGCCCACCCTGGTGCAGTTTTCTGAAATAATACAGTTCCTTACGTGAGTAACCATGTGCTATGTCCGTTGTTAAAACACGATAGCGTTAAAGGCCACGTTCTCCGCAAAATCAGGTCTCGGCGTTGTGGGACAAAAACCACGGGCTCGGCTCTAGCAGGTGGTCCCCAGGGAGCAACCTATGAGGCAGGTGGACCACCCAGGTCACGTGACCTTGCGGTGTCATCACGACCTGCCCACCACATAGTGAGCAAACTGTCCACCATGGCTGGTGGAAATTAATGATTGGTCGCTCAGGAAGAGCAACCTGGCCCGTGCAAGGCCCACCACTGGCAGCACCTACCATCGCAGGGCAGTGGCGCATCGCTTAACCGCTGCACCACTGCGCCAGGAGGGGAATGCGGAATCCCAGAGATCACGAATGTAAAGTAGAGAATCACCTTCTGCATCTATGGGAAATAACCCATTACGATACCGCGTCAAAACCCAAAGGCGAAGATGCTTCGGTGTCTCCTCCAATTTTTATGCGTAGCATATTGCAATCACTCAGTTCAGCCCTTGGGCGCGGCCGGGCAGCTACCAAACCACGTGACGTGACGTCACGTGGTGGCGTAACGTCACCAAACCACGTAAAAAAAGAAAAAAAGGAAAGAAAGAAAAAGATAAAAAATCAAGAAAAAAACAAACAAAAATATATAAAAAAGGGAAAAAAAATAAAAAATAAAAAAGGACGGCTGAGCATGGTGGCGGTTGCAACCGCCCCGTTTCAAAGGGGGCGCTCCTATCCATCCATACATCCATCCATACGTCACGGAGGAAAAGCTGCTGAGAAAATCGAGTGCCGCCAAGCAATACCTCGCGCATAAAGACCGCGCAATATGCAACGCATTCTTGGCTTAACCAAGCTAAGCCTGGGCAATTTTTTTTATATTAACCGGACCCAGCGACGGAAGTTGGTTTGTTGGGATTAGTGCTTTTTTTTATGTGTCAGCTACGAAGACCCGTTAAAACAATTGCAGTCAACCGCAGCACACAAGTAAAACGCAGCGCCAAGAATTCGCACGGACGCAGTCGCACAAATTGAGACTCGACCACTTACGATGGTAAGCCAAGCCTGAAGTGTTGCCCTTAAAGAATCTACACAGAAATGGAAGAGAACAAGACGGACTGAAAGTGCAAGGAAAGACGGGCAGGTCAGCAAAATGAGAATTTGGTTTGCTACCTTCCTTTGTGGGCAGGAGAGCAGGGAAAGATTTTATCGATGGGTATACGTACAACTATACTTACGCAGTCAAGAGAAGTCTTCGCAGACTGGAGTAATTTGCAGCCGTGAGTAACTTTCTTCGGTCGCAACAATGAAAACGCCGTGCCGACGGACTTTAGTGGCTTAAATTCTGTATTGCAATTAGAATTCACTAGTGCGTCGGTCAGAAGGCGTGCACTTTGGAATATTTATCATGCGTGAGCGCTTACGGCGCATTGGTGAAACATGACAGCTCGCGAGGCTGCTCGCTCCGTTTCCGCTTATAGAAATTTAAATGCGCCATCTGCCTCATTACTGGTTGCCTTTCGGATAATTAAGAGATTTAGAAACATCTCATCGACAGGAGCCCGCTGGAAAAAAGTTGTACGATGCAATGAACTCCTACAGTTGGTGATACAAATATCATACAATTATCATACAAATAATTAAAAATTCGCATACAAATGTCATACATTTCGGCAAAATAATACAGTCATCATAGAGATGTCATAGAATATAATACAAGTTGTTTGATATTTCTATGATGGAGCCTCTATGAGGTTATTGCATCATGCAACATTTTAGCAGGGGAAGAGCGGTAGGAGGCTGCTGTGCTGGCGCCCACGTTTCGCTGGCTGGCCTGTCTGGAAGCCAGCTCTGCGCGCCCGCCGTCGCTCAAAGCAGGCCCAGACTCTCTTGGACATGTCGCGGCTTACAGCGTGAATCATCCGCCTCGCCGGCGCCTGGCACGGACCCTTCCTCCTTCCCCTCCTCTTCGTCGGCTCGAACACCTGCGGTGCTTCGCCGGCCGTCGCCTCTCGCCCATTGGCCTAATTTGAACGGTGGCCAGTGCCGTGACCTGATTTGAGGATTTGAACTGCTGGCTGCCGCAACCGACACCGGCGGCTTTAAAAACGGAGCCGCGCTGAGCCCGAGCAGCAGACGGGCAGCAGAAGAGCAATCACGCCGGAGCTCCGCTCGCCGCCGGGGCCGCCTTCTTCTTTGTGCTAGCCCGTGGTCCTCTTGGCCCTTGTATCATGTAAAAGCCCTTGTACATACTCTACATAAAAGTCATTTGACTCACCGTCGCCTCGACCGTTTCCTGGCTCGGACTCCCAGTCCCAACAGTGGTGGCAGCGCTGGGATGCCAAATCCCAACAAGGCACAGCTGAGTCCTATACTCTGCATTGACAGCGTTAAGCAGAAAATCCGCTTTGCAGAAAATGCGTCGTCGGCTTCGTCGGCGTTGTGAGCAAAAAATCCCCGCAGAAGCAACCTAGGGGATGTGCCTTTGTGGCGTCATGACAACGTGCCCACCGAATCGTGAGCAAATTGATCACCCTGGCAGATGGCAGTTTATGATTGTTCGCGAGAAGTTGCCCAGGAGGAGCAATGTTGGTCGCACAAGCAGCACCGATAGGAGCACCTGCCATCGCAGGAGCATCGATTAATCGCTCGACCACTGCTAAAGGAGTTATGATTTCCTCTAGGGGTCCGTGAATGTAAAGTCGACAATGACGAATTCCGCATATATGGGCCGTTAACCCATCAAAGCTATCGTGTTTAAGGCGGGGCCTAAGTGTACTCTCCATTTTTTTCAAGACCATATATAGCAACAGAATTACACTTGTGCAAAGCCATTTATTAATTAACACTAATGGCATGTCACTGAGCTGAATGATAATTATTATTGAGTAAAACAAGCTAAAATTTAGATTTTTGTGATCTTTTTGTGCCTCGCCATTGGGCGGCACACAATTCGCCGTGCAGTAAAAGAGGAGCTTGCGTAAATATGATTATATGAAGAGAAAAAAAAAATAGGCCTTGGCCGGCTGGACATGTTTTTTTGCGTAATTTTTTGAGAATATACCGAAGTTTACAGGCTTTTCTAAGTTGGTCTTGTTGAGTATTTAGGCCCGGGGTTAACTGCACTCTCAAAATACTGCTTCATGCTAAATCGCATCTAACGTCCCGGGCTCTTAAGAACTCTTCGATCATGCTAAGGGTTCGCAAATTCTAAATACAAAAGTATTTGGCAAGTAAAATGCAATACAAAGATATTTGTAGGAATTATTTATCACGTTAACAAGGTAATTCACATCGAATGTCTTTAAGAAGTCAACAAACCCCTCAAAGTTCGCTTTTTACCTTTGTCTCATGTAATATTTCTACTTGATTTAACAGAGCTCTCTCTGGATAATTCCAGTTTAGAACCGTACTGGCCAGAAGTAATGTAGGAATATGTATATAGATGCTCACAAGTCATGCACAAGATTCTGAAACAGCTTCAGAATTGATATGGACATAGAATTTCTCGGAAAACTGGGACTGTTTAACATGAATGGCATTGTTACTTCAGTGTTCTTCATATTTTCCGCAAATTTTCCGACAAGTAAAGTGCGTAGCCTATATGCATTAGACAGGGGCACAAGCAACAAACCCTAATTGGTGCGATTTTTCTCCACAAAAATTTTCAAATTTGGAGCCTTTGAATGCATAAAACTCTTCGCTTTCTCTTTTAGATTTAGCGCTGCTTGACACCTACTATAATTAGCTCTCATTCATATCTATAATGCGGCTACAAGTACTCTGGGCAAGTGGTCAGAATTTTTATTGAATTAATTTGCTAAAGATTCACGTTTTAAAGTTTAGTATTTTTAAATAACAGAACTAAGGCCGGATTTAACATCTAGCATACACCAAGCTCGCACAAGATGGATTAAATACTCCCGTATTTAAAATCCGCTCCAGACTAGGGGATTCCCCTGAACGCATTTGACAAAAAACCGTCCCTAATTCGAGTTACTGATCAATTCAGTGTCTACCTGCAAGAGCAAGGGGTTTTGGTTAGTTTATTTCATAGAGTGGCTGCCACCGACAAGCAGTGGTCCTGGATTCGAGGCCTGGACCAAGAAAAGTATTTTCTTAAACACCGAGGTTTCCTAGAAAGCCCGTTTTAAATTTATTTGTAGCCTCAAGGCTGCGCTTACGGGAATGCTAATGACTCTAAGTTTTCCGTTTTTGGAAATCCGTGCCAATATGGGGGATCCGCCCAAAACACTGTGGAATAGTTGCTTCATTTATAAATGTATTGTTCAAATAGGAAATATGTTTCAGAGATGAAAGAGGGATTGCAGTCCATAAATATTTGGTATCATGGATAGCATATAATAGTTAGAAAAGCATTCACATCCAGCGACTTCGAGCAAATTGTTCAGGCTATTTTAGTACTTTTTTGATTCTTGTAACTCTTCCAGTTTTTTTTCGTATTTCAATAACATATCATAAAACACATTTGTAATTTATTATTGTTCAGGTGAGGTCCTGGCAACTTTTATTTTCTCCTTCAAAGAAAATTTATACCACATATTTGGACGGAGAGTCTACGTGGATTTTATCCGGTCGAATACAAAACAAGGCATTTGGGCAACTGCGTAAGCATTGTGCAAACTAACACTTCAAGAAAATGCGAACAGGAAAATCAAAAATGTGAACAATGGATTATAACAGTGTAATTATTCGATACAAGACTTCGCCTTATCTTCCCGGGCGTCGTGCAGAAAAATTACTTTTTTTCATGACAAAGACACTGACGGTGTGCTTACACACCACTCTCTTGTTTGATAAAGAACCATTCCTCGAGAAACTCTCAAGTTATCAAGATCCTATTTCAAGACTTGAACTTCATGCAGTTTGAAGGGACACGGTTGATGGTTCTTTGTGCTTTATTTCTTCATTTTTCATTCTTTACAATGCAAGGCTAGGTTGCTGCTAGAAGTACCTGGTGAAGATTATGCTTGCTTTCTCCTTCGATCGTGCAGGCCTCTTCCTGTTAGGGCTCGAATTTAAAGTAAAAAATAAATTTCTTTCGTTTACGTCAAGCCATTACTGGACCGTAAAAAGGTCAACATCCAGTGCAGCGTTTTTTTCAGCACTGAAGAAAATGTGCCAGCACCACACGAAGCAAAGTTATGAGCGGCACATAAGTAGGCTGAAAAATGCGGGGTGAGATTTGTCGATGTTTTTCAGTACAGCCGAATGCGTATACTACTGATGTTATTCAGATGCAGTTATGTTACCCGGAGAGGAAAAAGTGCCATAATGCAAAAAACAAAAAGCTGCACTGTGGTGGAAGCTCGGCGAAATGCATGCCTGTGTGTAATGTGAAGTCCCCCCCCCCCCCCCCCCAGCCTCTCATGTCCGTAACTTTTTGCATGTACGTAAATATTGTGAACAAACAGTATAAATGAAACATAAAATTTTATGTCAAACGAAATAATTTGAAAATTATAACCAACAAACCAATCTCCCTGACGCAATGATGTAATTCCGAAGAAAATCGCACACTGGTTTTAGGACATGTTCCCTGGCACTCTCTCCAAAGGAGAGAAGAACAGGAATAGAAAGAATAGCGCCGAGCTCCGCAGGCGCTAGAATGGGCGCATAAAATGAAAACGAAGTCTCCTTTGTCGTCGCGTGGCGAACGACAGGGGAAGTAGAAGAAGAGCTGCTCTGATGAGCCACGGCCGCTGGATTGGGTTTAGTCGCGATAGGACGCTCAACTGTGGCCTCAACTCTGCGAGACTGTGCTCACGCATTCGGTAACTATCATTTCAGTTGCACTCGTGATCGCATTTTTTCGCGGCATTTATTTCCCGATATCACGCTTTAAGTTTTTTCTGTCCGACTAAACAGCTGTGCACCGCCCACTGTAACTTAGCCAGTCGCAGTCATATCCTCATGCGCAGCGTTGAACTGAATGGCTGTTTTGAATTAAGTAGCAGGCTTTTACCTGTGAACCTGCTTATATCCCACCCGTTAAAGAGAGAATCTCGAAACCAAGTGCTGCTGCAGTGTAAGGCGCTCGTTTCCGCTTGTTCATTTCTAATTTTGATAATCGTGCACGTGGTGTACTAGAAGCGTTAAAGTGGCATTTAAAACCCCAATCAATGACTAAATTTTCGGTTCCTATGCACTAACTGGACATTTAGGAACGTTAACCTTCCCTCCCTTGCTTTTCTCCTGTCTGCCTATGTGCCAAAAATCCCTTACAGGTTTCGAAACGTCTTTTCTTTTCTCGACTACAGTCAATGGCTGCTTCTTGATTTCATTGAGCTTCAGAGAAGGTACTGCTAAGTTTAAAAACTGTGCTCATCATTATGTACACCTTTGATCAGTTCTGCGAGACACGTGTACTCAATTAATAAAGTCACGAAATGCATTGAGGTACCTGGCGATTCGCTAAAATATTGTCCTAAACTACGATGCCGCTGCTTTTCGTCACTACCTATTGAAGTGGGGAGATCTCAAGGCCTTCGTTGATCACAAAGCCTCACTTGTGCGATGGTTCGTAAAGAAGAAAAGAAAGGGGCTTTATTGCGCGTAAAACACATTAACCTTAATTTGTCTGAAGGGTCTCCATGAAACCGTCAAGCAGCAGTGATGCCGTTTTGTCAATTTCTTCCGTGGCCTTGCAGCCCAGAGAAGCTGCAGTATGCCTCGCTTCGCGAGGCTTCGTCAGGTCAAGAATTTCTGGCCCTTGGTCTACATATTCGCCGTGCCCTTACTGCTGCTACCACTGCCGATCTACATGGGGAACAAGGTAAGGAATCTAATTTGATTTTTTTAAAGCCACGGTGGAATTTTGCCCACCTAACCGAGCACGGCGACGTCTGCCACCAGAGTTTCGAAGGGAATGCTTCGAACATCTATCCATTCATTACTGCAGCCACCGTTCTTGTGCTGTATATAACCGATGCTAACTCGGACCTTTGTTTTAGCCAAGCTTGATTTCCAGATTCCAAGCACTTCACCATCAGGCATAAAATGACAACCCCATTCGGGAGAGCCAAATTCGGCGTCTTCCGATGTGCTTTTATACAGCGCATAAAAACAGGCTGGCCACATGTAACACCCGGTTCTGAATTCTAGCGGCATGAAATTTATATGTTGCAAGCGTTGGATGTCTGCCTCAGTAAGCAAATAAAATATAGTGTTGTAACGCTCTATACAGCCAGCTGATCGGTAATGGCTCGCACACATTCTCGTAAAGCAACAGGTCAGATTATAGGTTACAGAATATATTACGTGAAGCTGGGGTTATCTTACCTGGCGCCGTTTAGCGAGCTTTCAAGGAGAGAAGCAGTTGGAATGCGATGGATAGCGAGCACAACCAGATGATGTGGTGTGAAGACAGTAAAAACAATAAGCGCTAACCCAGAAGAAGAAATAGACGTGGCTTTAGTCCCGTAAGCAAATTTCGCTCTTTCAGTTTTCGCGAAGAGGAAAATTGGCTGTGAGTTGGAATGCTGTGCTTTAAACGAAGAATTCTGCGCTCAACTGCTGATTGTTCAATATGCTGACCAGCTGAGCCTAGCGATAGGCGATCTCTGAAATGTGCATCACATGGCCGTTTTGAATCCAGGCGGATCCCGGCGGAACGTCCACAGCGACCTTTACATTGGGCATTCACATTTAACGAGGGGACAGAGATTTAGCAATCGTTTTAACTTTCTTGCCCCAGTGAAAGGGAGGGGGTCTTGGAGTTTTCTGCAGAGGCAGCTCGAAAACCTCCACACCACCTCTATCATAGTCAACCTGGAGCTAGAAATCTACTCTGGGAATTTCACCAGTCAGGGATTCCCGTCTGGTACCCACACGTTGATGGCCTTGCCGATGAACCTTCGTTGATCCTGCTCCAAGGCTAATTTGTATTGTTCGTTCTTGTGCCCATGCATTGTCGTCTACCAAGTTAAGCGAATCTTCCCCAAGCGAATTCCTCAAAGGAAAACACCTAAGCGAAACTCTGGTGTCAAGAAAGAGAATCATCCTACTGTCATCCATTTCTATGATGAAGTAATCAATGCTAGCAATTTCAGATTAAGTGTAAGTTGGGAAAATCAATCCTAAAATTTATTCCTTCCTTTGCCTCGTTTATCGCTTTCCTATGTTTTTTGCTTTTGGACAGATAAATGCAAATTTCAACCGAGATTTTGCCCCCCCCCCTTTATGCTGATGCAAAGGTAATAGTTCTGCGTCGTCAGAATCTTGCGAAATCCGCGATGCTTCGGGACCATCAGAAGCTCGATTCCGCGACAATTTTCGAAGTCCACCCATAAAAAGAGTCATTTTCTCAATTTTTACTGCATATTTTTGTATTTTTTTATGAGACAGATGAAAGCTCGAGAATTACGCTGAAAAGAATAGAGAAGTCTCATATTTGGTCTAAGTTGCCCATCTTATTTACAGCGTTCCCCCTTAAGGGAATCCCATTTTTTCAAAGGAGGTTGAAACCCACAAAAAATCATGACTTAGCACCATTTTCATTAGGCGTGAAACTAAGAGCGAGCCATTTGCAGCACCGCAGCTAGTGATGTCATAAATAAGTCACGGATATTTCATTTTTGAACTTATATCATTTCTCTGCTGCATAAAAACCTGCCAGCGGGTTCCTAACGTTTTAGTGAGTCAACAGAATACATCTTGCAGCAGCAGAAAGCACAAAAAAAGAAACAAAAGGGACATAAATAAGCCCGGAAGGGTCATAAAGAACGTTCACTGCCAAAATGAGTCCAACTTGTGGTGAACGAAAGCAATGACCACCGGTTCATTTTGTTGCAATACCTGCGTTGGTGTTAGCGCGGCAAGCACAAGATGATCTTTTGCGGCCTCTTGGACTTCATGAATGCATTGCCCCCTTGCGCTTGGTTTGCAGGCCGGACTCAGCGCTTACACCATGATGTGGATGGCGGCTTACTGGACTGCGGAGCCGATTCCACTCGCGGTCACGGCTCTCATGCCGCTCGTTCTGTTCCCGCTGTTCGGCGTCCTGACCACCACCAAGACGACAAGCCTGTACTTCAACGTGAGCGCTTTGTCCGTGCTATTTCTTTAACTGCGCTAGACATCATTCTGGGAAGAGCATCGAATAAGCATGCTTATAGTTGCCCTAGTTCTCGCCTGGAATACACCAGTGGTGACAGTAATTAGAGGGTCGCACTTTGCAGCATTCTGTACATCACGTCACGATCAGCGAACATATAGGTACACTTCGAGGAATGATACATTTATTTTTTGATTGGCAGGTGCACGCATGAGTGTTTGCGTGGCCAGAGCTGAACTGCTTCATGAAATAAGCTTCTTCATCATGTTTGGTGTACTGAATTGTTTTGCATTGGGTATAAACTCGTGTAAGGACGGAAATTTTCTTTTTAAGTTCGGATTTGAACTTTGAAGGTGCGGGCCATACACGGATTAAAAAAATATTGCAACGGATAATCTCCGTGAAGACGACGCAGAAGAAGTGCCCGGTGTGTGCGCGCTTGCCGCTCGGTGCTAGCTGTGATCTGTACCCTGTGCTCCGGTCGTCCTTGTGCCGACATAGACTTCGGGCCACGTAACATCTTTGGTGGACATGCCGGGTAAACGATCTCCACGCCACGCAGCTCCGAAGCGGTCGTCAGGCCGGGGCTACTACCATCATGGCTCCACCCGGCGAGTCACGAACCACTCCCTCTGCTCCCTCTGCTCCCTTCGTGGTCATGGCTCCTCCCCGTGACCCTGGTACCTTTTCTGGGAACGACGGCACCGATGTCGACGACTGGCTCAGCCTATATGAGCGAGTGAGCACCTATAACCGGTGGGATCCCACCGTGATGCTAGCGAATGCGATCTTCTATCTTAGTGGCACGGCCCGGGTCTGGTACGAAACCCACGAAGAAGAACTGACGAGCTAGGACACTTTTAAAGAAAAGCTCCGTACTTTGTTTGACAGACCCGATGACCGGAAGCTCTCCGCGAAGAAGCAGCTCGCGTCGCGCGCCCAGTCGTCAACCGAAAGCTATGTGGCATATATCCAAGATGTCTTGGCGCTTTGCTACAAGGTCGACGCCGCCATGACCGAGTCCGACAAAGTGAGCCATATTCTGAAAGGGATTGCGGATGATGCTTTTAACTTACTGGTTTGCAAAGACTGCACCACCGTGGACGCAATCATAAAAGAATGCCGTCATTTCGAACAGGTTAAAAGCCGCCGAATTCCACAGCAGTTCTCTCGGCTCCCTAATACTGCCGCTACTTCTTCCTGTGAGGAACACCGATTACCGTCCCGCGCCTCTTCCGATGATGACCCCGTTACCGGCACTGTGACCCGCATCGTTTGCCGCGAACTGGAAGCCCTTGCGCCTGTTCTGCCCCGTCCGACTGCACCTGATAACTCTCTACCCACCGTGTCGCTGATTCAGGCCGTCGTGCGTCAGGAACTCGCTAACCTGAACCTTCCTCCGGCTGTGTGCACCATCAGAAGCCCGGACACCCCCCAGCCACCTCTCTCTGTTTATCGTCGCACCTATTATTCTCCGCAGCGTTATCGCAATCCGAATGAGTGGCGTACGGCAGACGACCGCCCCATCTGCTTCCGGTGTTCTCGCATTGGCCACATCGCCCGACATTGCCGCAGTCCATGGTCTTCACCAGCCCGCAACGTCTGCCCCTCCTTCTACAGTTCTACCTCGACCCGCACCTTCTCGCCCCGAGCCCCGTCCGAACCATCTGAAGCAGCCGTTCCCCCTCCACGCCGATTCTCCCGCTCTCCGTCGCCGCAGGGCCGCCGCTCTCGCTCCCCACAGTCGCCTTCAACCAGCCGCTCCCATTTGGAAAACTAAATGATGCAGCTCCCGGAGGTGACGCTGCATCAACGACCCGGACCACAAATCCTCTCTCGACCTCTCGACCAAATCTCCTGGACGTCTTTATCGACCGTGTTCCTGTGCGCGCCCTGATTGACACCGGTGCTCAAATATCAGTGATGAGTGCTGCCCTCCGCTGTCGCCTACGCAAAGTCCTCACGCCTGCAATGTCCCGTGTGCGTGTCGCGGATGGTGGCACGCCTGCTGTCGACGGTACGTGTACCGCGCGCGTTACCATTGGCGGCCACAGTATACCGGTTCAATTCATCGTGCTGACCACCTGTGCCCATGACCTCATTCTTGGCTTGGATTTTCTGACTGACCATTCCGCCCTCATTGACTGCTCAGATGGCGTCCTACACCTCGAACTTCCACTGCTGGATTCAGAACCCGTCGATATATCCCTGCGACTGTACAGTACCGATTATGCTCGCCTGTCATCCCGAACCGCCTCTTTCGTTCCACTGACCCCATCTCGCCCAGTTCCTGATGGCGACTATCTCGTTACGCCCAACCTTGACCTCCTGCTGACCCGTAACGTTGCCCTACCTCATACCATCGCCACCATCCAAGCTAACGCCCTTTCTCTGCCTTTCCTCAACTTCGGCGTCTCTTCTCAAGTGCTCCCGTCCGGCATCTGCGTGGCTACCCTATCTCCTCTCGCTCCTTGCCACGTCGCTCAGTTGGCGAACACCCCTGTTCACGACACTGCCACCCCGCGCCGGCAGTCTCCTCAGTCGCCCGACGCCTTCACGACCATGATGGCCACCGACCTCAGTCCCGAACAAACTGCCCAGCTTCGTGCCCTTCTCGAATCTTTTTCGGATATTTTTGATGTCAACAACACGACGCTGGGCCAAACTCTCGCCGTCAGGCACCGCATTGAAACCGGCGATGCCCCTGCCATCCGCCGCCGCCCCTATCGAGTCTCTCACGCCGAGCGTCAAGTTATCAATGCGGAAGTTACTAAAATGCTCGCGAAAAACATTATCGAACCCTCGCACAGTCCCTGGGCCTCACCCGTCGTACTTGTGAAGAAAAAGGATGGCTCCTGGCGTTTTTGCATTGATTATCGGCACTTGAATAAGATCACCAAAAAGGACGTGTACCCCTTGCTGCGTATCGATGACGCCCTTGACTGCCTTCATGGTGCCAAATTTTTCTCATCCATAGATCTTCGCTCCGGCTACTGGCAAATTGCTGTAGACGACCAGGACCGTGAAAAGACCGCCTTTGTGACCCCTGATGGGCTTTACCAATTCAAAGTTATGCCTTTCGGATTATGCAACGCGCCAGCCACATTCGAGCGCATGATGGATGCCCTTTTGCACGGCTTTAAGTGGTCCACCTGCCTGTGCTACCTCGATGACGTCATTGTCTTTTCGCCCACGTTTTCCACTCATATCACTGACCTTTCCCAGATCCTTTCCCTCTTTCGTCATGCCGGCCTGCAGCTCAACTCGTCTAAGTGCCGTTTCGCGCGCCGCCAGCTCACCATCTTGGGTCATGTCGTCGACAATACGGGGGTCCACCCTGACCCTGAGAAGATCCGAGCCGTCAAAGACTTTCCCCAGCCACGTTCTTCTAACGACGTCCGAAGCTTCTTGGGGCTCTGCTCCTACTTTCGTCGATTCGTTCAAGGCTTCGCCGACATCGCCCGCCCCCTAACCAACCTTCTGAAGAAAGGCACCACCTTCATCTGGGGACCCGACCAGGCACAAGCGTTTTCCAACCTGATATCGAAGCTTACTACCGCGCCAGTTCTCGCCCACTTCGATGTGACCGCTCCCACTGAAGTTCGCACCGACGCCAGTGGCTACGGCATCGGCGCTATCCTCTCACAGAGACAATCCGGAGAGCACCGTGTGATCGCGTACGCCAGCCGTCTCCTCTCTGCCCCGGAGCGGAATTACTCAATTACCGAACGCGAGTGCTTAGCTCTTGTCTGGGCTGTTGGGAAATTTCGCCCATATTTATACGGCCGCCCCTTTACAGTTGTCACTGACCACCATGCGTTGTGCTGGCTCTCTTCCTTGAAAGACCCTACAGGACGGCTTGGTCGTTGGGCACTGAGCCTGCAGCAGTACCATTACTCTGTACTCTACAAGTCTGGCCGCTTGCACGCCGATGCCGACTGCCTTTCCCGTTACCCCGTTGGCCCGTGTGACAATCTTGGCAGTGACAGCGTGGATGCTCTGTGCTCCCTCTCTGTCCTCGCTAACATGGCCGAAGAACAGCGCCGCGATGCCGAGCTGCGCTCCATTATCGACCGCCTCAACACCGCCCCATTCGACCCTCCGATGCGCCGCTTTGTTGTTGTTGTGTTGTTGTGACTGAGAGAAGGATGAAGAGGAAATTGCACTGGCCTGCTACTGGCTCTAGCCAAGCCACCACCGCTGCCACGTGCAGATAGAGGAGAGTTAAAAGATCAGAGGAAAGAGAAAAAGGAAAGAAAAGACGCGCGTCGCAGCAACAACTGCGTCCGCCGGAGCGGACGCTGCTCAAAAAGAAGCGGCCGAAGCCGCGCTCGCCGAAGCGAGAACAGATACTGCTCCGTGATGGAGTTTTATACCGCAGGAGCCTTAGCCAGGATGGCCCAAACCTCCTTCTCGTTGTCCCCGAGCACCTTCGCACTGCTGTCCTCCAAGAGCTGCATGATCTTCCCACTGCTGGTCACTTGGGTGTCTCCCGTACTTACGACCGCGTGCGTCGTCGATTCTTTTGGCCGCGCCTCTACCGCTGTGTACGCCGCTATGTTGCTGCCTGCGATGAGTGCCAGCGCCGGAAACGCCCCACCACTCTGTCAGCCGGTCTGCTTCAGCCCATTGACGTCCCACCCGAACCTTTCCATCGCGTCGGCTTAGACCTTTTGGGACCATTTCCGGAATCCGCCTCGGGCAACAAATGGATAGCTGTTGCCACAGACTACGCTACCCGTTACGCGATCACACGCGCACTGCCCACCAGTACGGCTACTGATGTTGCCGACTTTCTTTTGACCGACCTTATCCTACATCATGGAGCTCCCCGTCAACTTCTGACCGACCGAGGCCGATGCTTTCTGTCCAGAGTTGTCGCTGACATTCTTCGATCGTGCTCTACGAAGCATAAGCTCACCACCGCCTACCACCCGCAGACGAACGGCCTCACAGAACGCTTCAATCGCACTCACCGATATGCTGGCTATGTACGTTTCTCCGGACCATCGCGACTGGGATACCACTCTCCCCTATGTGACCTTCGCCTACAACTCCTCCCGCCATGACACTGCCGGTTACTCCCCTTTTTATCTTTTGTATGGCCGCGAGCCCCTGCCGCCTCTGGACACGCTGCTTCCCACTTCTACTGCTCCGCCGTCTGCATACGCCCACGACGCCATTACCCGCGCTGACCACGCTCGCCAACTCGCACGCTCCCGGCTCCTCGCTTCCCAGACCTCTCAGCAGGAATTCTACAACCGCCGTCACCGTGTGGTCTCCTTCACCCCTGGCTCCCTCGTCTTGCTTTGGTCGCCATCTCGCCGCGTGGGGCTCTCTGAAAAACTTCTGTCCCGCTACATCGGCCCGTACCGTGTCCTGCGCCAAGTCACCGCAGTCACCTACGAGATCGCTCCGGCCTTCCCCGGTGCCACGTCCTCTCAGCATCAGACCGATGTTGTGCACGTCTCTCGCCTCAAGCCCTACGTCTTGCAGTCCCCCTCACTGCCCTGATGAGCACCGAGACGGTGCCTTTCCGACCGGGGGGCCATGCAACGGATAATCTCCGTGAAGACGACGCAGAGGAAGTGCCCGGTGTGTGCGCGCTTGCCGCTCGGTGCTAGCTGTGATCTGTACCCTGTGCTCCGGTCGTCCTTGTGCCGACATAGACTTCGGGCCACGTAACAATATCTATCATCGCATTTTTTCTCTAAATTATTTAGTCCAAAACAGGGGGTGCAACCCATACAGGGTTGCGGCCGTACAGGGGTGCGGTCCATACGTGGGTGCGGCCCACACATGGGTCTGGTTCATCCAGGGGTGCGGCCAGACAGGGGTGCGGTCCATACAAGGGTGCGGCCCATTGAGGGGTCTGGCTCGTACAGAGGTGCGGTATTAACTCTTAAGCAAGAAGGAAGAGAGAGATTGGAGAAAAAAAGTTTCTGGAAGATTAACAGGATCAACCTGGTATGCATACTCTTGATGGAACATGAGGGGTGCAGACAAATTCACCGGCATGAAACGTGCGAAAACGGGCGTGATCTGAAGGTATTTAATTTACGAACTTTAAGTGGCCCTGCTAACGTTTATATGTGATCTGAGGACAGGATGCTTTCTGTAGGCTTGCTTCCTCTCACTGTGCGAGTTTTTAGTGAACGGAAAGACATTATATACACCCTAAGTATGAGGAACGACGAGTGAAGGCAATACACTGAGGTCAAACTGTAATCTCTCGTTAAGTAATTATTATTGTGGGTAAAAGCATGAACAATATTCAGATATGCCATAGGTTGTCGTGAGCATACACATGCTCACCCATATCGGCCTATCGGGGTTGAAGGCAGGAGGGCGGTTAGTAATATTTAAACAGAAACCGGTCTTTCGTGCCTCGAAACCGTTGATTGTCAATTTTCATTCCAGAACATTGGCTTTGTCTTGTTTGGATCACTGGCGATGGCCGCTGCTGTGGAGACAAGTTGCCTGCACCAGCGCTTGGCTCTCAAGTCACTTCTGGGCATCGGAACCAGCACACGAAGGTCAGTTGCGATTGGTCACTGCAACCTATAGTTCTCCTTCAACGCAGTGTGGCAACCTTCGGGGAACCATTTCACCGGACGAAAGATTATGTTGGCAAGAATTCTATGGGCGAGAAATTTATCGTCAAATTCACCAATGTTTCGGAGTTTTTCGAAAGGTGCACGAGATGTATATACTGAGGCGCCTCCATATGAGCCAAGAGGAAATATGGTATATAGATAATGTGCTGCTTCTATAAATGCTTGAAAGTTACTCTTTACTCAAGGAAATCGCTGATTCCTGCTCATTTTGCGTTGCAGACTCCTGCTGGGCTTCATGCTGGTGACCATGTTCATGTCTATGTGGATTCCCAACACCGCCTCCGCATCCATCATGGCGCCCATAGCGGTGGCTGTTCTCAACCAGGTGCACGGCAGCGGCAGAAGTCCCTCCGAAGGTTCGCTTCCATACGTTTTTGTCGTAAGCAGTTTACATTAGAAATCGGTTATGTTATGTGAAGAAGACAACTACAGCCAACCGGTCACGGTTAGTAGAAAGTGTATCTGCTCCGAAGACATTGTTCTTTACACACAGTTGGAAACTTGTTTCCGTTAGTCTGGTGCATACTTGAAGCTACTTGCACGGAAGTTCGTAAAGCCAACCGTGCCACGTCATGAATGAATGAATAAAACTTTATTGCGGAGCAAGAAGTTGTGAATGAAGTTTTTAGTCCAGGACCCCATTGGAGATGCCTGCCTGTCTCACCCGTTGGACGAGTGCTTTTTGATCCTCCAGGGATGAGCTGGTTAGCATCCCGTTCCATTGCACGGTTGTGAGGTTTTTATATATTTGTCCTGGCTCTTTTGTCTTGCTCCCATCGTTTGATATGGATACAGATATTTATTTATTTATTCAATAAACCTCTAAAGGCCCTCAGTCGAAGGTATTATATAGGGGGAGCATTGACAAACAAGAGTGCAAAACAAAAATGAGCAAGCACCAAGGTGCAATAGATAAATACAGAAGAAAGCACAAGCAGAAAACAAAAAAAATAACCTGTACTGCATTATAATTTACGAATTATAATTCCTCACAAAATGGAAATTTATCTAGGTATAACATGGCATCTACCCTGATGCAGAGGCATTCCGGCAAATCACAGTAGCATATGACATTGCAGGTAGTGGAGTGGCTTGTTATACAATGTTCGCATGCAGTATGTTTGAATAGCTATGTAATTTGACGTCTTAATAAGTTCTACAGCCACCGACACTTGTTCCGCCCCCCTAGCCATCCCAAAATTAAGGAGGCGGGGAGGCTTAAGTGTACTGCTGAAACCACCATCTGTATACTCCCCTTTCCATACACTATTTCACTCTGCTTTGATAGACATTGTTTTCGACGCTTACTTGTATTCATGAAGTTTCATTTGGAAATAAGTCCTACAGACGTGCTAGGTTTAAACGCGGTGCCAAAGAATTATTTGTGTGTGCTGGCGCACTTCAACTTGCTTCGTCTTGCATTACAGAGACCGTCTACCTCCGCTCATCTTCGGAAGAGAGCGGGGAATGTGTGGAGGCTCCCGCCGAAGAGGTGGCCGCTTTTGAGTGAGTGATTTACTTCCGTCTGACACATATCTTACGCGCACTAAGGGACTAAGCAGAATAGTGATACGTAGCTTTCACCTTGACGATTACTTCTGCTTCAGCACAATTTAGTCAAAAATTCACAGGTGCTCCTAATTACATTATGCAGCGGCATTTCAAGCTGTTAAAGCCTTTACCGGATGTGACGTGATTTACGGTCCGATGGCGTCTCTTCTTTCCAGCCAATGAGCGAATTTCATGGCCGACGACACATTTTTATCCTGATGAGGCTTCTAAGGCTTCAGCAATAAAATGCTAATTTTATTGCTATATTTTACTGCTCTTACCCCGATTTTGAGAAGAGGGAATCCAATTCATAAAACATTGGACACTTTTTTTTATCTACAGCAATCGCCTGACATATTATGGTACTGAACAGGTCAAAAATACTTTAGTTTCCCCAAGGATTTGTATATTCTTATGGCTGTGAAAAACAGGTGCAGCTGGATATTTTATTTTTAAAGTCGCATCTGGATGCCTTCTGTTACTTCCGTGAAACTTTTCGAGTTTTCAGACCGATATTCCTGTGCCAGCAGGACCGAATTTCTTTGTATATCATTGCCATTCGGCCTCAGTGACTGCCAGATCAATAGAAGGGAACGGAGCTCTAGAGTTCAGCTTTTCGTTTTTTTCAATACATTAAGTTAGAAAGGCAAGCGTGCACTACTATGTCACTGACATTGCCGCGCTTCGCACTGCACACCGGAAACAACGCAGTAGTTAGATCTACTGAAGCTGCACTGTGCGGCGAGTGCGCTGAATCGCTGTGGCTGAGTCACGTTTGCGTGTGCCTTCGCAGGGCCCAAAATGAAAGCCGCCTAAGCGAAATGCGCCGAGCTATGCTCCTGGCTGTGGCATATGCCGCTAACATTGGAGGCACGGGTTCCCTCATCGGAACGCCACCAAACCTGATTCTACAAGCGGAGTACGCCAAGTAAGTGACAACGTCTGGGTCATCCACTCGCACCTTTCATCCGTTTTCTTGATATACATGTATATCGCCTCGATATTCAACTTCATCGGTGTAGGTGCAGGGATATGAATGATTTACGGGCGGTCAACTCAACTGGTGCGGAGGAAGTGCGAAAGTATTTTTCTTTCTCTCTCCAATATATTCCAGTCGTGAATTCATTGGTTTTCAACCACTAATCTGTTCCAACTCCGATTCTATTCCAATTCTGATTCTGTTTCAGTTCTCAGTGCACGTTAAAGAACCCCAGGTGGTCGAAATTTCCGGAGCCCTCCACTACGGCGTCTCTCATAGCCTCAGTCGCTTTGGGACGTTAAACCCCATAAACCAAACCAATCTGTTTCAGTTCTAATTCTTTCTAAGGCAGAAGCCTTTAATGCCTCATCGTTGTAAGCAGGAGTTTTCGATATAAATATCACACTTTTCAATTGGTCGAAATGGTCGTGACGTCACAGTGCGCGAATTTCAAACACAGCTAATTGTACTTTGGCTAGTAACCATGCAACCAATTAATGGGATGGTATAGTGATGCTCCAAGTAAGTGGGACTGAGTTTAGCTAATTAACCAGTTAGCCTAATTAACCTTTCTAGTGGGACCAGAAAGATAAAATAAAGCCGAGTAGGAAATTGGTCGAGTTGGGGAACCGAACCAGGGTCTCCGGAGCGCGAGACGAGCACGCTACCACTCCGCCATGCCAGCTCGTTGGTCTGGAATGAACAAAGGCGCGTGTAGTGAATACGGTGTCTTCGTTCACTCCCATCTTCCTCCCTTCCCCTACGGCGAGGTTCAGGTGTCCACCGAGATATGCGAGACAGATACATTTTCTTTTCCTCAAAAACCATTTTACCGACGAGCAAGGCATAGAGCCGAACGGGCGATGGCGTTCTGTGGACTCCCTGACGGCGTTGCAAAACGCTGTCGCGTTCCACTCTTAGAGGCCAAGCTTAACATCTTGACCACACATCAGTGACATAAGCAGCAACGTCGCGCTGCTGGCTGCGCGCAGCATGGCCCAAAGTACAGATCGCGACTTCTGCTATCATAGTTTTGTCCTTGCCCGGATCGTCTGTCTTTCCGTGTGTAAAGTGTACTATCTGTGATTGCGCACAATGCTTATTAAGGCGGAAGCATTTAATGTCTCATCGTTGTAAGCAGCTGTTGTCGACAGAAATGTCACGCTTTTGAATTGGTCGAAACGGTCGTGACGTCACAGTGCGCGAATTTCAAACGGGGCCAATTGTACTTTGGCTAGTAACCATGCAACCAATTGAAGGGATCGTATAGTGATGCTCCAAGTAAGTAGGACTGAGCTTAGTTAATTGCTTAATTACCTAATTAGCCTAATTCACTTTTATAATCAGGCCATATAAATAAATAAAACTGAGTAGGAAATTGGTCGAGCTCGGGAATCGAACCCGGGTCTTCGGCGTGCGAGACGAGCATGCTATCCACTCCGCCATGCCAGCTCGATGGTTTGGAATGAACAAAGGCGCGTCTAGTGAATACGGTGTCTTCGCTCACTCCCAGCCTCCTCCCTTCCCTTCCGGCGAGGTTTAGGTGTCCACCGAGTTATGAAAGACAGATATATTTCATTTCCTCAAAAACTAATTTACCGACGAGCGAGGCGTAGAACCGAATGGGCGATGGCGTTCTATGGAGGTCCATAACACTTACAGCACGGCCGGTGGCGATGGTCTGCCAGTGTTATGGACCTCAGGAACATAAACACTTGAGTGCAGTGGCGTCGTGCGGGGACCCTGGGGCGTGCCCCGAATTCCTTTGTAAATAAAGTTTTCTCTCTCTCTCTTCTATGGACTCCCTGACAGCGTTGCAAGACGCTGTCGCGTTAGGCGAAGCTTAACGTCTTAACCACACATGAGTGACCACACTCCAGTGTTTCCAGTGACACTTTTTTGTGCTTTATCAAGTTGTATCTTCTTATTTCTAATACTCCATTTTATCTTCGCACCTCTAATGTATATTTTGCAGAACTCCTCGTTTATACATGTGCTCGCTGTTGCGACTAAAGTTTCAATGCAATTACTCGCAATACATGACCGGTGACAGCTGCTGCTGTACAGTACACTCGAACGAAGGACAGCGTCATTGAGATTTTTCCCTTGCTTTTGCATATGTACAAAAATGTAAAGGCTCTTAAACGACAAAGATTCCTTAAAATATTTGTCCTCTACTTGCTCATTTCATGGCTTTTACGTTTTTCATATCAGCGCCATGCACTGCTTTGCTGGTTTCGGATTGATACAAGCATAGTTCCCGACTTCGTGTGATATTTATTAAATACGTAAAAACATGGAAGCATTGGTAGCAGTTATGTCTGCCACGATTTTTTAGACATACGAATACATTTTTTTATTTAAACAATGCACATTTCACTTGGTTAGACAGTGCGTAGCGTTATCTAATATACAATAGCATTGTCATTGGTAACGCAGTTATTATTCTTGCGTTTGATCTCTCCACAAATTCTGTGAGGAGGCCACGCTGCGATATGAGCCCCCCCCCCCCCCCCCCCCGAACAAAATTTCTGGCTATGCCACTGGAGTGCATGTTTTTTGGGGGAGGTAGGATGTAGGTACCACTAGGTACCACGCGTCGTGTCCTTGAGGAGATTATAATCTTCGGTCAGGTGTGTCTTCTGCAGGTATTGCGAAGGAGATGCCGAGCGTTCTAAGTAGTGAGCCACCATAATGGGACATAACCATCATCAGGCCAACCATCACCACTGCAAAGCAAAGGCCTATCCAATTAACTCTGTTATTTGCCAGCTGCGGTCGCCGTATTTTCGCAATCTTCTTAATCTCATCCGCCCGCCTAACTTTCTGCCGCTCACGGTTCGCTTGCCCTCCCTTGGAAACCACTCCATTACCCTTAAGGACCAGCAATTATTTTGCCTATACGCACTACATGCCCTGCCCAAGCCCATTGTTTCCTCTTGATTTCGATTAGGTTGTCATTAGCACGCGCTTGTTCTCTCGCCCACTCTACCCGCTTCCGGTCTCGTAACGTTAACGTCCCCGCCGTGGTGGCTCAGTGGTTATGGCGGTCGACAGCTGACCCAAAAGACGCGCGTTCGATACCAGCTACGGCGCTCCAGTTTCGATGGAGCCGAGATTCTAGAAGCCCGTGTACTGTGCGATGCCAGTGCGCGTTATAGAACCCTAGATGGTCAAAATTTCCGGATCCTTCACTACGGCGTCCCTCATATCTGAGTCGCTTTGAGACGTTACACCTTCATAAACCATAGAGAACGCCGAATATACCCTCCCCCCACCCTATCCTCAACAGGGCACAAGCCACCCTAATCCATCGATTACAAACTCAGTCCCTTATCAGCCACTCCCGTTTGGCGCATATCACCAATAGTGAATTCGACTCCACTTGCACAAACGGTAGCAATGGTACCAACAGAAGAAAAGCTCACATCTTATGGGGATGGGCAAACTAACCCCCCCACACGCCCTTCAGCCGGCACGCACTGAAGAGGGATAGAATGGACTGCTGACAACCACAGGCAAATCGATCGCAATGAATGGCTCTGACGAACATTGATGGTGGTGGTGAAAACTTTTATTTAGTGAAATAGAGTTTGGGAGTCACAGAGTGGCCCCGCTACGGGTCGGCGTCCCTTGTCCGGGACACCGCATGACGAGGCCCCGTCTCTCGCCCGTTTCACCAGAGCCCTTTGGGACTCAAGCGAGGAGCAGTTGAAGAGGGCAGTCTCCCATGCCTCTCTGGAAGGGGAAGGGGGGAGGTAGGGACTTTGAGTACAGTGGTGAGCAGCCTTGTCTAGAGCGCTTGAGCAGTGCGCACTTGGTAACAAAAACCGAAATTAGAGAGTAGCCCCTCATTACAGGGCAAAGTTTTCGTGCCTGCTTTGTTTACGAGGCTATCTGGCGCTACTTCCGTGCAAGCGTTGCAGCTGGACCCTAGAGGCTGCCACAAAATCTGGATTTGTTTGCAAGGAAGTGCACCGCCCGAGCGCTCTAGACAAGGCTGCTCACCACTGTACATGCCCACACCATGTGGAAGATATCACAGTTCTCCCCACAGTGCGAGCATCGCCCATCCGTGTTAGGATCGTAATGTTTTATGATTGCAGGACAGAGTAGAGTAGCTGTCTGCAGGCGCCTTCAAGTTCTCTCCTCCGTCTTACTGAGCCCCTTTGCAGGGGCCGAGAAAAGGCGGTGGTTGTCGCTATAATGCGTTATTATTTCCCTGAACCGCGGCAGCGGCTGGTTAGTCTCCGAGCCAGAAGAACTGGGATGAGCAGCCCGGTGCTCTCGCGTCGTGGGCACAAGCAGACGCACTCACGTGAGGGCCACGCCGACCCACTATGCTTCATTAATTCCAATTATGGCAATAAAGTGTATTCGCTCTCTGAAGCCGAACTCGTTATAAGCTGAGCCACCGTGGAGTGGGGGAGGGTGGAGAGGGGGCGGATTCAGTAGCTGAAAATATTTTGGTTTTTGAGAAAGAGAAATGGCGCTGTACCTGTCTCACATCAAGCTGGACACCTCAACCGCGCCTTAAGGAAAGGGAAGAAGGCGGGAGCGAAGGAAGAAAGAGAAAACGAGGTGCCGTAGTGGAGGGCTCCGGATCAGTTTCGACCACATGGGTATGGTGTCTAGGATATAAGTCTAGGCACAGTAACGTGGGGATGTTTAACATGCACTGACAACGCAGAGCACACGGGTGCCTTCCGCGTTTCGCCTCCATGAAAACCCGGGAACTCCGGCTAAGTAGCCAAGCGCACTAACCACTGAGCCACCCAGATGGGTGGAGCACCAAGCTACATCGCGGCGGTAGGCGATGGGGTGAGAGTGAAATCGCTAGCGTAGAATGATCGCGGTGGGGAGCCCAAGAGCGGAGCATCAGGGAAACAAAAAGAGTTAAGGAATTTAATTATTGACTTTATTAAGAGTTTGGTGCAGTTACCCCAGGGAACGTTAATTTCGACTTCAAAACAGCCTTCATTTTGAATATTTTGAATGTGCTACCTAATTACACTAGCGGAGCCATCACACCATTCTTCGTCGAATACGAAATAAAGCACCAGACAAGTGGAATCGCGCATCTCTTCAACTTTATTTCAACCATCGGTGTATGGCTATGTTCCGTTTCGCACACTGCGTGCCACGCTACCAAAGGTGATTGTGCTGGCTACGTTCACGCCGAAATCACCTCGCCAAATGAAACGAAGACGAACCTCGGAATGCTGATTCCAAAACGAGGCTTGAACCTAGTTATACTACCACGCAGTTTAAGTTCGGTTTGACCTTCTGAGGCATTGATGGTCATTACCGATGTATTATTGCCGACTGTTCCAACGCGCCAAAGTTAAGGTTCAAGGTCAAAGGTCAACATCAGGTACCCAGTGGTCATAGTAATATGACAACATGATCGTACTACCATAGCTGGCATAACCACCTACCCTTAATTGGGGTGGTGGCATAAAAAGATAATATCATGGTGATTTGTGGTTCTAGTAATCTATGATTGCTGGGTGTGTAATAGGCGATGACGAGTTAATGAAATAATTGTGATTTATTAATTGATTATATAAAGAAATGAAAAATGAAAAAAATTGCAAGGAGGGGGTTAAAAGGTGTTAAAATCCTGAGAATATACTCGGGTTCCAACCCAACCGCGGCACCCGCGTTTCGATGGAGGTGGAGCATATAGATGGATGGAAAAACTTCATTTTTGTCAGAACGCATGTGCGGACGATTCCGTACTAGATGGCCATCGACCCACGGCTCACGGCGACCTGGGTGGCCCACTCCACGTCCCTCGTCTCGACCATCGGGTCTGAGCTTGAGCTAGCGAACACGGCCTCCCACTGCTCGAGAGATGAATCATGCATAATATCCGCCGGTGGCGGCGCTGTGCTACAGCTCCATAATATGTGGTCACAGTTTGCCAGTTCCTGACTCCATATCTGCAATCCGGCTGAATGTCCGGGTAGATGAGGTTTAACATGTAAGGGCTCAATAACAATCTCGTCTGCAATCTTTACCAGACGCATTCCTGCGCCTTTACCAATTGCTTGTCCGGGGGCGGATAAATTCTCCGCTAAAGTTTGTAATGGCCAGTAGTGTCGTGAAAAGACAGCAGCCCATCTCTCGTGGATCTCCCCGGAACGCCCGGATCACCTGCTTGGCTGACGAAACCTCGAACATTCATGTGAGCCATTTCGTTACCAGGGTTCCCAGAGTGTGCCGGTGCCCAGACAATTTCCACCTCCGTAGTCCCTCGCCCCGTGGCCCGATTTAGTAATTGTGCCGCTGCGACAGATACTCTGCACGTCGCCAAATTTCGGATGGCTGGTTTTTAGTAGCTGAAGGTCAGGTCAGCTTTAGTACTAGCTATAGCTATCGCTATTGCTGCCTGCTCTGCAGTTTCTGAGGAGCGGTTTTGACTGATCCAGAGGTGACCAAGCGTCCCCGCCCGTCTACCACCGCAACTGCAAATGCGTCCTTGTCCTTATACTCGGTGACATCTACCCCCTGCCCCACAACGGGAAGCCGATTTAACTTCTCCGACTACAGTCTACGCAGTCCTACCCTCCAGGAATGATCCGATGTACCGGAAGGTTCTACCCCCCGGTCCTATGTTCCATAGGTTCCTTAATATTGCCTCATGGGTAACATTGTCAAGGCCTTAGTGAGGTCGGCCCCCAGATAGCCTTGGTGCCCGTGCCGTACCCGGGATCAACCACGTCCTTTTTGATTGATAAATTAGCCTTGAAGCCAGTCATCGTTTCAGGTACGAACTGTTCCTTCTCCACATAACCCTGAAGCCTGTCGAGGACCGCATGCTCCGTCAATTTGGCCAAGCAGGACGTCAGCGAGATGAGACACAGATTCTCATTACAGAGCTTCTTCCCTGGTTTAAGAAAAAATGTAATACTAGCATGCTTCCACTCGGCCGGGATCTCCCCGGCCGCCTAATACTTGTTCATCATATCCGTGAGCGCCCCCCGTGAATTAAAATCCAGTTTCCTCAGCATTTTATTAGTAACTCCGTTCGGACCCACTGCCGACGTAGTACGAAGCTGCCCCATTGCAACATCAACCTCCGCCACCGTAAAGTCCACATCTAATTCTATGTTTTCCTCTCCCGAGTAATCCGGCAGGCAACAGTCCGCCTCGCCGTTTATCTAACGACTTGGGAATTCGTTTATAAACTCTCCAGTAGTGCCTTGAGACCGATGGACTAACCTAGCCATTGCCCTATCTGCGCTGATTTGGTTGCCGCAGAATCTTTAAGGCGCATCAACAACTACCATGTTTTTTGCATCCGAATTGCCCATTAATCCGGTCACAAATATGCCCCCATTGTTTGCACTGCAAGTCCAACATGTAGGTTTCGATTTCTCGTTCTAGCTTGGCCACCTTCCTATGGAGCATCCCATTATGCCTTTGTTTCCTCCACCTCCGAGGGAGATTCACGGGTGCTTCCCACATGTGTAATAGTCTAGAGTCCCCCTTAAAGCCCTCCACCTCAGTCGAAACCTCTTCTGCGGTACCCTTCACGTCCTGCTTGAGCACCTCAACCCATGCTCCCAAGTCCTCGATTTCCCCATTCAATGTGTCTTTCCTGACTTTCCGAAATCTATCCCACCCCGTCACTCTAGTTCCTTTCACCTTGTCTTTGTGCTTAGCAGCGCTAAATACCGTGGAAAGGTTATAGTGATCACTTCCCAGTGGCAGTCCCGTGTTTACCCAATTTGCACCCCTAATACCCTTCACAAATGTGAGGTCCGGGGGCAGGGGGGGGGGGGGGGGTGTCTATGCTCACGCTGTTGCCTATCCTCGTATGATCTAGCGGGTTGTTTAAGATCGTCAATCGCAGGTCATGAGCTACCTGCCAAAGCCTATTTCCTTTGGGCTGGCTCGGATGTAGCCCCACTCTGGATGAGGCGCTTTGAAATCCCCAACCACGAAGAGTTGAGCCCTAGCCGCTAGCCGTTGCGTCTATATCAAAAGGTCTGGCAAACCCACCCCATTATCTTTTGGAGAACAATATACTTTAAGAACAGAGTGACTCTTCTCATTCTTTCTTTTCGCAGAAACTTTAGCAGGTCCTAGTCCACTCGGCTGCTATCTATGGTGTGCTGAATCGCTGTGGTGCTGCAATGGACTACCACGGCCGTGAAGACGCTCGATACGCCTCCCGTCCAATCTCTGGCGGAGTAAATATCTTAAATCTCTGTAATTTCACCGAGCCACTAGCCTCTTGCAAAGCTGTAAAGCCCGCCTTACTATCCAGATTTTGTACGTGCAACTGCAGGTTCCCCTGTTTGCGACGGAAGCTCCTGCAGCCCCGCCGCGCTGGCTCAGCGGTTACGGCACTCGGCTGCTGACCCGAAAGACGCGGGTTCGATCCCGGCCCCGGCGGCTGAATTTCGATGAAGGCGAAATTCTAGAGGCCCGTGTACTGTGCGATGTCAGTGCACGTTAAAGAACCCCAGGTGGTCGAAATTTCCGGAGCCTTTAACTACGGCGTTCCTCATAGCCTGAGTTGCTTCGGGACGTTTACCCCAATAAACCAATAAACCAAACCGGAAGCTCCTGCAGTTCCATAGCCAAACCTCTATTATCTGGCGAGGGGCCTTGATTAGGCACTAGGTCTACTAACGTCGGCGCTTGGCCGACTACGGGTGGCAATTTAGCCTCTAGCATGGCATTTAGCTGTTGAAACATGCCCATTGAAAAGCCCGCAAGTCATTGGTGAAGGCGTCAAGACGCTCCATAATAATGTCTTGTCTGGCTTCAATCCTGTTGGCTCGAGCTTCCAACCTATCCTGTATTTCTTCCAGTTTTCCCACTCTGTCCGCAAGGGTAGACATGTCCCCCCAAGCAGTTTGATCAACTTTGTGACAACATGTGTGGCCAACTCGGGCTAACGTTGGGCTAACCCGCACCTGGCACCTTCTCGGATACCTTTTAAGGCGGAAGCCTTTAATGTCTCATCGTTGTCGACAGAAGGCTGTCAGTAGAGGTAGGTGTCATGCTTTTGACGGGTGTCCACCAAGATATGTGAGGCAGTTACTGCGTAATTTCTTTTCCTCAAATACAATTTTAATTTTCTTCATTACGGCTCCTCTTTCTTTTTCTTCTTTCACTCCCACTTCCACCCTTCCTGTACGGTACTGTTCAGGTGTCCATCGAGATTACAGAGAATTACTGCGCCATTTTCTTTCCTCAGAAAGCGTTGCGTTCGAAGAGCAAGGCATCGCGTGGAACGGGCGGTGGTGTTCCGTGGACTCCCTGGCAGGGCACTCCTAAAGGCGAAGCTTAAGCGTGAGTAATTAGCAGTTAATCAGGATTTAATCATTAATAAGTAATCAACAATTAATTAGTAATTTGACATTACTTAGTAATTAGTCATTAATTATGTGTGATGTCAGCCAGTGGTGATGTCACCAGTGCCACAGAGGCAGTGAAAGTGGTGCGAAATACGCTTTCGCCTCTACGCACTTTTACAGTCAAAGTGCCCCCTGAATTTTTTTAGACCCGGTCGATTGCAAAACATTCCAGCGACACAGCATTTCCTGCATAGTCCACCAACACCCCGGCTCAGACCAGGATGTTCTCGATGAACTTCGCGTCCGCTATCTTAATACTACTTCCCCGGACCCTCTCTCCGCCTACATGGGTGGTGTCAACTTTACCCTCGATGCGGTGGGTGGTGGTGGTGAAAACATTTATTTACAAGGGACAGGAGGTATGTTTGGATTAGCCCGTAAGAGACCGACTCTTACAAACACTAGGTGGAGGTCCCTAGTTTGGGACCCCAGTGGCGGTGGCCGCCGCCCGGGCGCCAGGAAACGATGCAGCAGACGCAGCCGCCCGCGCATTTTCTCACCGGGCTGTTCTCTCCTCCCCACCCGATCAGGAACCCTATTTTAATCCGGTCTATACATTCAAATATATTACAACGTACTATCAAAATAGTCATCGCCTTTACTCTAGCCCCTTTAAAGGCCTGAAGAAGGCGGATGAGCGGCTCCTCCTCGGCCTTCTCACCAATAAATTTCGGTGCCCGGCAGCACTAAAACATTCTGACCCCTCCTTTAACGGCAGCAGCCCGCACTGTAGTGCGGTGTCTTCTGACACCTATCACAGGGTGTGGGCCTGCCCCTCCAACTCGTCTATTCCCCCATCCCCAACCTAACCCGGGAGGACTGGGAGGCGACCTGCTCGGCTGCCACGACTTACAGGCCCAACAAACCTCAGTCGGGAGCGCCCGGACGGCGGCCACCGCCACTGGCGTCCCATACTAGGGACCTCCACCTAGTGCTTGTAAGGATCGGTCCCTTAAGGGCTGATCCAAACATACCTCCTGTCCCTTAATAAATGTTTTCTCCACCACCACCATCCGGGCGCGCCCGACTAAGGCTTGTTGAGCCTGTAAGTCGTGGCATCCGAGCAGGGTCGCCTCCTAGGCCTCCTCGATGCGACCGTCTGCGTTTATTGTGTTGGCGTTGGCGTTAAGGTTAGGTTTGACACTCCTATCATTTTAAGGAAAAGAAATGCGCATAACTGGGTCCCTGGATCAGCGGGCGCCTCAATCGCGCTTATAGGGGGGTGCTCAGAGAGGGATGCAGGCTGCATGCGTTAGCGCTGACAACGGTGAGCGAACTCTCGCGATCAGCCATTAATTGCCACCTGCCAGGGTGGCAAGATTGATGGGGTCTTTAGTGTAGATATAAAAAACAGGAATTTCTTACCGATTATGCGGGAGAACACCACGTTTCTCTCGCTCGTAAAGCCTACCATGGTGGTGGTGGTGGTGAAAAATTTTAATACTCAAAGACAGTTTGGGGGTCACAAGACCCCGCTACATGGTCTGTATGCTTAGTCCGGGACACCGCACGACGAGGCCCCGTCTCGCGCCCGCTTTACTAGAGCCCTTTGGGACTCCACTGTGGAGCAGCTCATGAGGGCAGCCTCCCATGCCTCTTGGGTGGGGGAAGGGGGAAGTTGAGGATTCTGAGTACACGCCCACACCATGTGAAAGATATCGCAGATCTCTCCACAGTGCGGGCAGCGCCCATCTGTGTTCGGATCAAAGTGTTTTGCTATGGCAGGACAGAGAAGAGTTCCTGTCTGCAGGCGCCGCAGAGTTCGCTCCTCCGCCTTACTCAGCCCTTTGGTAGGTGCAGGGTAGAGGCGCTGGCTGTCACAGTAACGAATTAAGATTTCGCGGAACCGCAGAAGCGGTTTATGAGCTTCCGAGCCAAGAGAGCTAGGATGAGGAGCCCGGTGTGTGAGCGCTCGGGCGGCCGCATCAGCGGCCTCATTGCTTCGTAGACCCTGGTGGCCAGGAGCCCAGATCACATTTGTGCGAGCTGGATCGGCGGGAGCGCGTCTTAGAATTTGGGAGGCAAGAGGTGATATTTCACCTGCAAGATAATGTTCACAGGCCCGGCGGAGTCTCTGATAGCCGTTCTCGATTTTGGATCCGCGGCTGCCTCGCGAAATACTTGCATAGACCTCGCCTTTGGGAACGAGGCTTTGACATTGGTGCAGCAAGTCGAGCATATATCGATCTCTTTCTCCGACCACAAAGCTTCCTTCATGGTAATTAAGAGCTGTTAGTGGAGTGTTTCTTGAAGAAGGAATATATGTGAAAAATAAGTTGTCTGTAATGCACATACACGTCTTGCTCGAATTCTTTTTTTTCAATACATCGAAAAGTTCAAACAGCTGATGAGCTGCGCTCAAATTTCGCATTAGGAAGTGACGTAATGGTCGGCAATTTTTTTTACCGCCACCACCGGCGGGTGGAGCACCAAGCTGTACCGCGCACTCGGCGATGTGGTGAGAATGAAAGCGCTGGCCTAGTACGAGGGTGGTGTGGAGACGAAGGGTGCAGCACCAGGGAAAGAAAACGAAGAGTTAAGAATGGGAATTATTATTCACTTTATTAACACTTTGGTGCAGTGCCTTGAGGGAACGCTCATTTTGACTTCACAACAGCCTTCATCTAGCACATTTGCAATGCATTAGTTAAATATGCTAGCGGAGCCATCGCACCATTCTCTGTTGAATGCGAGATAATAAATCAGACAGGTGACCGCTACCGATATCTCAAACCTTCCGACTATGGTGGCCGCCTTGTTTGCGTTTGCGAGCTCCTTGCCATCCACGAGGTTACACCTGAACAGCTAGAGCGGAGCAGGCGGGTACGGTGGCGAGACTTGACGTTGCACTGGATACCACCAGACGTCCGCGACTTCGGCTGGCTGAGAGGCTGGAGAGTCCTCCCAACGGGGGTCCGCATCGCCGCGTGGGGCATCGCTCCTTCTCGGTGTCCCCAGTGCGGTGCGACCGAGACCCTCGAACACGCGCTTTTTGAGTGCGTCGTAGCGCGCACTTTTTGGCGGCTGATGTCGCGCATGTTTTTATGCGAAGCATATTACAATAGGTAACCCAAGCCCTTCGTGACGGTTACACGCCGTGCACACCACGTGACACAATGACGTCACGACAGATGAGAGACGGGGCTCCAACTCGTGCCGTCGCTGCGGTTGCACGCCGTGCAGACCACGTGGTATGGTGACGTCACACCACGTGACACAATGACGTCACGACAGATGAGAGACGGGGCTCCAACTTGTGCCGTCGCTGTGGTTGCACGCCGTGCAGACCACGTGGTATGGTGACGTCACACCATGTGACACAATGACGTCACGACAGATGACAGACGGGGCTCCAACTTGTGCCGTCGCTGCGGTTGCACGCCGTGTGAATCACGTGGTATGGTGACGTCACACTCCCGCGCATTTCGAACGCGCGTTCACACTCCGTATAGGTGAAACGCTCGCTCCACCGGGCAGGCGGACGCGGCTTCCGTGGCAATCCAGGCGCTCACCCAACGCGCGTCTCGGGGTTAGTCGGCGTTCCGCTGTAGCCATGCCGTTGTCTTCCCCCACGACGAAGGCTTCTAGCGGTTGTATTAAAATGACCAAGTATTCAACCAAGGAAAGCCATGTATTACGAAGCCTAGCCGTCAATATGCTTCGCATCTGACTAGGCTTAACCTTAGCTAAGCCTCAGCCATTTTTTGTTAGCCTCGACTCGCACACCAAGCCGCGCGACGCATTTGTGCGGCTCTTGCTGTGCGTCGGGGCCTTTGTTTTGTGGCGCCAGAGAGGCGTCGCTTCCTTGCAGGGCCGGCCTCAACGCGCCATGTTCCCCATGCTGCAGAGGGTTCGGGCGCGCCTGTTTTCACAGGCGTGTTTAGATCATGTGACCCTCCCAGAAGACGAGTTCCTGCGGCGGTGGAGCACCCGCTTCATCGCCGCCAGCGGGGGCCGCGTGACGGTGGTGGTGGTGGTGAAAACATTTATTACGAATGAGAGGTATGTTTGGATCAGCCCGTAAGGGACCGATCCTTACAAACACTAGGTGGAGGTCCCTAGTATGGGACCCCAGTGGCGGTTGCCGCCGCCCGGGCGCGCCCGACTAAGGCTTGTTGGGCCTGTAAGTCCTGGCAGCCGAGCAGGGTCGCCTCCCAGTCCTCCCGGGTTGGGATGGGGATGGGGGGAATAGCGGGGTTGGAGGGGCAGGCCGACACCATGTGATAAGTGTCAGAAGACACTGCACTACAGTGGGGGCAGCTGCCGCTAAAGGAGGGGTCAAAATGTTTTAGCGCTGCCGGGCACAGCAATGTATTGGGGAGAAGGCGGAGAAGGAGCCGCTCATCCGCCTTCTTCAGGCCTTTACATGGGCTAGGGTAAAGGCGATGACAATTTTGATAATATGTTGTAATATCTTTGAATGTATAGACCGGATTAAAATCGGGCTCCTGATCGGACGGGGAGGAGAAAACAGCCCGGTGAGAGACCGCGCGGGCGGCTGCGTCTGCTGCCTCGTTTCCTGCCAACCCCTGATGAGCAGGGGCCCATATGAGGTAACGGTGTGCGGGGTCCGTATCCCGTATGCAATTTTGGTATATTCGATAGGCTAGGAAGGGAGTGCAGCCTTGTTCGACGTTCCGACAGGCCCCTTGCGAGTCGGTGATTATGTATTTTGAATTGGAATGTGAGGCCGCGAGAGCAATCGCGACCTCTTCTGCTTGTGTTGCACTGCGGGCTCTGAAAGTTAGGCTGTTAACTGTGTTGCTGTTGTGAACTACCGCGGCCGTGTACCATCCCCCGTGGTGAGGGCCGGAGGCGTCCACGTAGTATACACCTGTTTTGTTGCCATAATATCGGGCTAGCGCTTCCGCTCGTGCCAGGCGCCGACCATTATGGTCTTCATGTGACATGTTTGCTGGAAGAGGCCGCACGTGGAGGGCACGTCTCCACAGTTCCGGGATGCGAAACCTGTCTTCCATTGGAGGGGTGTGTTGGATATGGAGTCGAGCAAGAAGGCGGCGACCCGACTCCGTTAGCGACAAGCGCGTGTACTGGTTTGTAAGGTGCGCCTCCCGGAGTTCCCGGAAAGTATTCACCACCCCAAGAGCCATAAGCCGGCTGTTTGAAGTAGTGATGGGGAGGTCAAGGGCACGTTTAACGACGGTGCGGCTCCTGCCGTATTGAGTGTGTGGTGCTCGGTGTCGGTGCGCGTTCATCGTATTTAGTGAGCGTGCTTGCCCCCGCGATGCCTGGACATTATGGACCGTTTGAACATTCTGTGCTGTGAATGATTTTGTGTGAAGGGCGACAACATTCGCCGTCGTGTACTTGTTTCATATCTTGTTTGTACCGAGCGCCACTAGTCGCTGCCTTGTTGTTTTTGTCTTTGTGAGGGACTATGGTCCCTTTGTATGAATAATGAGTCCAATAAACTTCTCTTCAAAGCTATTTCACGCAGAGTGCAATGCTGCCAAAGCTTGTTGAGCTGGCTGTGCCCGCAGTGAAACCATTAGTTTTTAATCGTGAGCGTTCCACTTCGCTGCACGTTGCGCACTGAGTAATGAAACTAAGACGCGCCTCCGAACGCTGATTCCAAGACGTGGCTTGAACATGTATAGGAGCGATAGCTGTGTTACATCCCTGTCAAGCTCACAAGTACGTGGCGTGCGCTTCGGTATCCCGAGTGACACTTCAGGCTTCGCGGTGCTAAATGGGAAGGCAAAGTGCCCTTTTAGTAAAAAAAAAGTGGCGACACGAAATAAGCGCAATTTTTGAAGAGGTCGATGAAAAAAAAAAAAAACTGACTGTTTCACGTGATAGCGCAAACAAAACGAGGTTAAGCAGTTTCTAACAAAGAAAAACAAATAGAAATTGATGAGAAGTCAAGACCAGCCAAGAACATCCGGATTTTTGTCAACAAACAAGATGGCGGCGTACTGCGGTGTTGCATCTATACGCGTCCCTTTGTTGTGTTGCTTTGCTTGTAGCTATAACGAAGAAATAATTTTAAAAACAGTATTATAGCAAGTGAAATAAACGTGTGAGTACTTTTTATGCACCATACTTACTGTGCTTCCAAAGACGCTGCTGTCGAGGTTACGCACTCCTCCCTCAAAGGGCGTTTCTTGAACGCACTCCAACCGGAGTGCACTCTTTTGCGAGTAGCACTCCACTTTCGACGTTTAGATTTGACAAAGTGCACTTACAGCGAGTGACACTCACCGTAAGTGCACTTAACTTACCCGCTTGACAGGGGTATTAAGTATTGTCTGCACTGTCTCAAATCAAATGTCAAGGTTAAGTTCAACTTTAAAGCTGACTTACCCAGCCGCCAATACCAGCTTGGGCCATAGCACCACGCAGCTAAGTTCGGTGTGACCTTGCGAGGCATTGAAGGTCATTGTCGATGTATTGCCCACTGTCTCAAAGCGCCAAGGTCAAGGCCACGTACTCAATTGCCATAGTCATATGAGGACACGTTCATACTGCCATAGCTACCATAACCAGTGACCATACTACCATACTACTACTAGAACCGGCGATCTATAAACCACCGCGCTGCCTCAGTGGTTATGGCGCTCGGCTGGTCACCCGAAAGACGGGGGCTCGATCCCAACTGCGGCGGTCGAATTTCGATGGAGGCGGAATTCTAGAGGCCTGTGTACTGTGCGATGTCAGTGCACCTTAAAGAACCACAGGTGGTCGAAATTTCCGGAGCTCTTCACTACGGCGTCCCTCATAGCCTTAGTCGCTTTGGGGCGTTAAACCCCATAAGCCATAAGCCACAAAACAAACACCGCATTGCTCTCTTTGAATTCAAAATTCCGCGTTTTGTTTGGTGCTTAACTGTCATCAACAACAACGCATAAAACCTACATAATGTTGACGTATGGCATAATGTCAACGGCTCTAAAGCCAATAAAGTTCGATTATGACTTTTCGCTACGGCAATCGTACAATCGCTAAGGCAATCGTACAATCATGCGCCAGTGTTGTTCTTTGAAATATTTCAAGCCTTGCTTATTGCCAACTTTCAAAAGAAAGGCCCAAGAAATCGCTGCATGTGTTCCTGCAGGCTCTTCCTACAGGACGACGTCAGCTTTCTGTCGTGGATGGCGTACAACATTCCACCTATGCTGATGTGCACCATGCTGGCTTGGCTTTACATACAGCGGAGAGTAGCCAGACTAATGTGAGTATGCGGGAGCATGTACTCTCCTTGATGTTTGCCATCTGATGTTAGCCATCGAATACCTCGCCTCTAGAAGCAGGACCCAAATTCGAAGTACTGTAAACCACTGACAGGAAATTTCCTCCGCGGCATTCGTTAACATGAACTGGAATCTAACGCATGACGCAGAGAGCGATATTCCACGAACGAACTACAAACAAATTGCATTCGATTCACAGATCTCACGCCGTTCTAGTTAAAGCACATCCCACGCAAGATGCCGCTGCATAACTTGGTGGTGGGGGCGGTGATGGTGAAAGCTTGCATTTAAAAGCACAAGTTCGCCATTCGCGCTGTTGAAATGGAGTTCTACGTCTATTTTTTTTTTGTAGTAGGTGGCGGCTGACTGTTGTCAATGGAAACGCGCAAAAACACGCTACTTCACCCTGTTCGTTGTAAGCGTCCCGTGTTTCAGGGTTGCTACTACTCGGTCTTGTGAATTAATCATCTAACAGCCTTATCCGGCTAAACTAAAGCAATGAAACATTGCTGATGTAGCAACAACCGTTCACCGCAGTATTAATAAGGCAGCGTTTAATTAAGGGCACGGTTACCAGTTGGTTTTTGAGGGAAACAAAATTTGGAGGGCGCTTAAGCTTTGTCTTTGAGTGTGGGACGCGACAGCGTGTTGCAGCGTTGCCAATGGATGGATGGAAAACTTGATTACGCAAGCGAGTTTGGACCGTGCAAAGTCTCAGGGCCACCGCACAGCCCTCACATTACGCGCATGTGTCCAGGCCACGTAGGGCCATGGCACTGGCCCCCCGGTTCACACAGCGAAGTTGCGCGTCCGGGTCCTGCGACACAAGGAGGGCCTCCCATTCCTCCCATGTACCGATGGCGGGCTGTCCCTGCGGGGGAGGATCGGCAGGGCAGCCGAAGAGGATGTGGTCCAGGTTGGCGTGCGATTCTAAGCAGAGAGTGCAATCTGGGGAAACATGGCGGAAGTAGGATAGAAGCTGAGGGGCAGGAAGAGTTCGGGTCTTGAGTCGCCTTCGGAGGATTTGTTGGGAGTGGGATAGGCGGGGGTGGGGAGGGGGATAGAGTCGACGGGCAAGGCGTGCTTGTTGAGTCAGTTCTGAGAACGTGTGTGCCCGCTCCCTCGAGAAATCCCGGCTGGGGTCACCATTTACCCGGCAAATAAGTCCTCGGGCTATGTTATCGGCGGCCCCATTTTCAGGATTGCCAGAGTGAGCCGGCACCCTCACGAGCTCAATACGCCTATCGGAATTTAGGGTGCACGTTCTCAATACCTGCCACGCGGGGGAATGGACGCGTCCGCGGGCGAAGTTAAGAATGGCTGTTTTTGAGTCGCTAACTATATAAGCCGCATTGGTTTCGGCAATGGCTATTGCTATAGCTGCTTCCTCTGCTTCTTCCGGGGTACAAGGGGGGTCTATGAAATGGGTAAGTGGGGAGGCTGCTGGATGGTAAGCCACAGCCACTGAACGGTCTGGACCACACGCGGCGTCCACCCAGCGCACGTCCTCTGAAGTGCCATATTCTTTATGGAGAGCTTGGCTCGTGCGACTCGGCGGGATTGATGGTATTCAGGGTGGACATTCTTAGGAAGGGGTTTGAGGATAAGCGCGGTGTGTATGGCGCGAGGGAGAGAGATGAAGTCCGTAGTGTGTGCGGGTATGCGAATTCCCAGAGAATCCAGTATATAACGTCCGGTTTCCGTGCCAGCCAGACGAAGCTACTGTGTGTAGCGATGTGCGTCTATAAGTTCTTGTATAGTGTTGTGCATTCCTAATTTTAATAGCCTGTCCGTGCTAGTGCTCTTTGGTAGGTTTGGCGCTGCTTTGGTAGCTATGCGGATTAGAGCATTGATCTTATTTTATCCGCCCAGGAGAGGTTCAAGTAAGGAGTGGCGTAAAGAATGCGACTAAGCACAAAGGCATGCAGCACCTTGAGATTGTCTGCTTAGTCTAGACCGGCTCGTGAATGTGAAACCCTTCTAAATGGATGACGGAGTAAGTGGACTGTTTTAGTGCTTTCAGGGTAAGGTTGTTTTTCCCCGTGTCCTGTAAATATAGGCCAAGAATGCGGAGGGTAGGTGTTTGCGATATGGGAGTGTCATGCAGGTAAATCGTGATGGGGGAGTTAGGGACGCGCCGCGGGTGGATTATGAGGAGTGCTGACTTTGTCGGGGAGCATTCAAGCCCAATATTTGCCGCGTGAGTAGCTATAGTTGTGGCGGCTTCCTGAAGGGTCGATTCTATGTCGCCATCCGAGCCGTATGTGGTCCAAACCGTTATATCATCCGCGTAAAGTGTGTGTCCTAAGTGCGGGATGCGGCGGAGAGCCTTGGCCAGGGGGATGGGGGTGAGGTTGAAGAGGAAGGGAGATAACACCGCCCCTTGCAGGGTACCAATGTTGCCAAGCGTGAAGGAGGGGGTCTGTATATCATCTATATGCAGGGAGGCGGTGCGGCCGTTTAAAAAGGCCCGGATGTAGTTGTAGGTCTTCGGGCCCAATTGCAGATCTTGGATGCCCTGCAGGATGGCGGCGTGCGTAACTTTGTCGAATGCTTTGGTGAGGTCGACTGCCAGGATTGCTCTGGTGTGATGTAACATGTCATTGAGGATAGCGTGTGAAATCTGCAGCAGGGAGCCCTGTGTCGAGAGATGGGCTCGGAATCCTACCATAGTATGGGAATAGAGTCCATGGGATTCCATGTGTTGCGTGAGACGGGTGCGGATGACATGCTCAAACAGTTTGCCCAGGCACGAAGTCAGCGAAATGGGACGGAGATTTTGGGCATTAATTGGCTTATTTGGTTTAGGAATGAAAATTATTTTCCTGTGCTTCCATTCAGCAGGTAGCGCACCCGTTTCCCAGCACTCATTGAAGTAGTCGGTAAGAAGGGAAATTGAACGGTCATCTAGATTCCTGAGGATGACATTTGTGATATGGTCCTCCCCAAGGGTTTAGTTTCTGAGCTTAATAAGGGCTGCTTTGACTTCAACCTCCATAATGGGGGCGTCGAGGGAATGTTGATCGGAGCCTACATAGTCGGGATATGATACAGCGTGGCCCACAGTGGTATAAGTTGATTGAAGTTGGCGTAACAGTGCTTGATGATTTTGTCGATTTTGATGGGTAAGTCTTTTGAGTGTAAGCCGTGTTTGCGTTTTAGATTGAGTGGGGTCTATCATAAGCCGTAGAAGATTGCAGGCCCTGGTGGAGGAGAGATTACCTCGTAATCTGTCACATAATTGGTGCCAGTTAGATTTACTGAGTGCGGCACGGTGCTCTTCTATTTGTTTTTGTAGTTGCGCTTATTTTAGCTTAAGTTTCCGATTCTGTTTCTGGGTTTTCCAGCGTGTGAGGTATTACTTTGAGCTTGGATTAGGTGCGCTAAGCGACTATCTACAACGGGAGTCTCGGGGGTGGCGTCTAACGTTTGCGTGAATGCCTGGGCATCCTGTTTCAGCTCTGTCATCCGTGTGTGGAGGTTAAAGGGGGATTCTAATGTTTTGGCCTCTCTGCGCTTTCGAAGATTATCCCAGCTGGTAATCCGGACGCCTTACCCGAAGGAAAGGAAACGACGCCTGTCTCTCATATCTCGGTGGATCCCCTGACCGCGCCGTAAGGGAAGAAAAAATAAAATGAAAATTGGTTGTAAGGAAAGGAAATACGCCTGTTTCTCATATCTCCGTGCGCACCCGAAAGGCATGAACACCACAGTACATGTCTCTAAAGCACCCTTCTAAGACAACACCCGTATCCACTAGACGCGCCTTTGTTTATTCGAAACCATTCAGCTGGCGTGGTGCAGTGGTTAGCGTGCTCGCCTTGCACTCCGGAGGCCCTGGTTCGATTCCCCAACTCGGCCAATTTCCTCCTCGGTTTTATTTATTAATTAATGCATCTGGGATTTTTCTCTCACGGCCAACGCCGCCGACGACGACACCGGTTTTTCTGCGACACGGGGCCCTTATCGCTGTCGCGTTAAGAGGCGCAGTAACTGTATAACTCCTCGGTGGGCACCTAAATCGCTCCTTGAGGGAAGATGGAAAGGTGGGAAGAGGTATTGTTATGAAGGGCTACCGGTTATGCAGTTGTGTTGGCATAGGCACATGTAGTGAGAGGGCAGTCGAGGAGGAGAGCTTGGCGGCGCTTCGCCTGCGAGCAGAGGTGACTAGAGCACGGTGCTCTGGAGCAGACACACAAGTCTGGATTTGTGGCGCCCTCTCTGCACAGCACCGCAAAGTAGCGCCAGCATAGACCGCCGCTCCTCGGTTTTGGCCGGCTATCTCGGGGCGCAACAGCCACGGCTAACTTCGGTAGCGTGCCGCGCTATGTGGGTCTTGCAAACGGCTGTTGCAGAATGTCGCATATTGCAAGCGTGGTAACCGCTAGACATTTTTTTAACTTCTGAGGTCTGCAAACTTCATTGTTGGTAGCGTTTGTGCCATTTGATTCCAATCATTTGCGAACATCCTGCTCAATTCACTCTCAGTTCACACTGGCTGAAAAACTGTCTCGCCCTTTTCACACTAAGTAGTTGGCACCAAGGAACAGCGAGTAGTAAAATAAAACTCAGTTTTCATTGTATCAGAGAAATGGTACTGCTATGAATTTTCCGGAGTACATCGCGTGGCCGGCTGTGACCTAGTTAAGCACTGAGATCAAAAAGTGTATCAGAAAAATAATTATTCGCAAGTAGCTACGAATGCTTTCCAGTGCTCTGGCCGATGTCTTCTCTGAACATACAGCCGGGTACGTTAGTAACCAGTGGGGATTCACAAGAAATTCTTCCAGGCAAGCGCGACTGTAAGGTAGCCGGCGTACATCGTGAGTAGCTGGCTGCACCACTGTTAGTGACAATCGCAGACCCTTTTACGTAAGAGAAGTGGGAGCGCGCTGCCATACCTTCCAAATGAATTAGTGTTTACTGTTGCAGAGAAGACCGACATAGTCCACCGCATCGTTTATATTCTTCACTCTGGTTGCAGACCGAGGGGCAGTGAAGCGGAAATTCGCGAACGAGTCAAGCTGGCGCTCTTGAGTCGCTATCATCAGCTGGGGCCTATGACGTGAGTCTGTTTTCTGCGCACCACTCGTGTATTACACTTTAAACATGATTTATTTATAAAAGAGTATAAAGTGAGCAAACACTGCTCCAGCGTGCTCCTTTTTACGGGCAGCCTATGCTGCCCAAGTTTCCGGGTAGGTTTCTACCACTAAGTGTAAGGAATGTTTACAGTTCGCACCGGGGGCATATTACAAACTGAAAGCATAGTTCTCCGATGCATTTCGCAATCTAAAGCGAGTTTTAAAAGAAGCAGTTCGCACCAAGGGCATATTCTAAACTGAAAGCACAGTAATTCGATGTAGTTCGCAATCTAAGGAGAGTTTTAAAAGAAGCACCGGAGGTCTTGAGGTTATCTGTTACAGGAGATTGACACCTAGGTTAAAATCGTAGTAACTGCAAGATATTCGCATGTTTTCATGAAGGAATGTTCTTCCGTTGCTAACCGTTGTTTTCGTATTTTTGTTATGAAAATCTACCCCAAGGCTTCGGAGTCATGCCATATATGCCCCTGTTAGGAGTATGTGAGAGGGCAGTTCATTTTTTGTAACTCCCTTGTAGGCTAATTCTTATTTGTAGTGTAGTTCAGCCTTAGCTGCTACGGCTTCTTGCGAAGAAACTGCCGTAGCTAGCAATGACCTGTCCGTAGGTTCCACCAGTCTGCCGTCCTGGCCCTGATGAGTTTCATGATACTCCTGTGGCTTACGCAAAACCCTCGCATCGTACCCGGCTGGTCCAACTTGTTTCCGCACGGCAAGTGAGTACAGCACATATGCCGTTTTCACACATTCGCACCCGCGCAACACTGCGTGACGTGTCATCGAGGGCATCTGAAAGGCCAGTCGAACGTTCTATACAGCACATTGGTCGATCCCTCTTCTGGTGGCATAAATATATTCCGCTACAGAGACTACAATTTCATGTCAGCCCGCAAGTTAACATCCAATATGGATTCTGTACTTGAAGCATTTGCTATTTTCATGCCGGCCAAATTCAGTTAAGTGATGCAATTCCTCCTTAACACACTTAATTCAAATGAATGGTGGTGTGGGAATGCTGGCTGTAAAAGAAATGTTTTTATGAGAAATTTTCTCAGTCGTATGGAGGAGGACAGTTTTTTCACTTAACTATTGTTTGTATATATGCTTATACATCCTCACTGTGTCTCCTGATAAACAGAAAATTTCGCTTCCCTACTTCATTATCTCACAGTGAACATCTTATTTTGTACTCATGTCTGTTGCTTAGAACTATTTCGTAGCGTTGTGTTCTGCATGTCTGATTATGATTTCAATTATTCTTCTCCTTGCCTGTCATATTGTGTCGTGTTCAGTTTGATTTAATTGATAAAAAAACCTTACATGTTTCGTCTGTTTTGCGTTCGAAATTTATGCGCTTATCCAATGTGACCCTGTACTTTATTATGTATGAATTTCTGTATGCTCCCTGCTGCCTTGTAATGGGCCGTGGGCCTAGTCAAGCTACTCCGAAGTAGCTTTTTGCCCAGGGGCCTTTTTCTCTTTTAGAGAAATAAAGAATATGTGTATGTGTATGTGTATGTGTATGTGTATGTGTATGTGGATGTGTAAGTTCGCGTGCAATACAAATAAACCGAACTTTCACGATGTCCAACATAGCCTGCCTTTGTTCATAACGCCTGAGCAGTCACTCGACAGATTTTCTTTTTCTAAGCTGCGATTTATGTACAAATATTTTTCCTTACTTTTTGCTGCCGCAATATTTTGTTTTTGTGTTCCTCCGATAAAATATAAAACTAAATTTGTTACCAACAAACGGCTTTCAGTTCTTGACACCTATTATTTCCTTCGAAAATTTCACAAACAGGCCGGATGCTCATAACTGGTTAAGCGCTTTCGTTGGCATTACACAAAAAACCTTGCCTTTTAAATTCTGAACCGGACAACGGACCTTCATATAACTTATTCATAATAAAACCGCGCAAAAGACAACGGACCAGAGAAAGGGGCACACAGGAAGAACGCTCGTCCTGTGTTCTCCTTCCTCTGCTGGTCCGTCGTTTTAAGCATGAAATGCTTTTAGCCCCCGTTGTCGGCAGTGTGGTGACGTCACGCCGAGACCGAGAGCCATCATCCGGGCACTGAAATCCAGTCATCCGGGCACTGAAATCCAGATATCCGGGCACTGAAATCCAGTCATCCGGGCACTGAAATCCAGTCATCCGGGCACTGAATTCCAGTCATCCGGGCACTGAAATCCAGTCATCCGGGCACTGAATTCCAGTCATCCGGGCTCTGAAACGAGAACATCCGGGCACCGTACGAGACTTAGCGAGATTTAACGAGACTCCGTAAGCCCTCCTACGCGACCGGCATGCAAGCGCTGGTTGGTCTCCAAACGAGACAAAAAATAACTGCTGCCAGTGCCTTCTCAATGTTTATCAAGATATCAGTGGAGCTGTGGGTTTGATAACGCGCGGAATTATAATTTCCGATTTCTAATAACGCGTGCAAAAACCACATAAATTGCATGTTGCACTTCGTTGTCGTACGTGATCCGGGGGAGAAGCGCTGCGTTCAAAGGGCAAGGCATCGTGCCGAACGGGTGGTGGCGTTCCTCCCTTCCTTTACGGTGCGGTTCGGGTGTCCACCGAGATGGCAGAGAATTACTGCGCCATTTCCTTTCCTCAAAAAACCTTGCGTTCAAATGACAAGGCATCGCGCTGAACGGGTGGTGGCGTTCCTCCCTTCCTGTACGGTGCGGTTCGGGTGTCCACCGAGATGACATTAGGCCCGTAAACATTTCATGCTTACTCTACTCTCGGTTACGGGAGAGGCAGAGATTTTTTTGCGCTGTTTTATTATGAATCCATACCAACTACCCTAACTCAACGTATTGCTGAATCATATAAGTTTGCTTGACATTTACAATATGATAACCCACTGTGCTTCACCAGATGCAGGTTATTAATTTTGAAATTGTCGTCTAAAAAGGACTAGGGGCTAAAAAGAACGGTGGTGCTAGTTCGTAATTGGTAGCGATGCTACGTAATTGGTAGCGAGGTGCTGGAAGTAGTAAGACAATATGTCTACTTAGTGAAAGTAGTGACGGCTGATCCCGATGATGAGAGGGAAATAACTAGAAGAACAAGAATGGGGTGGAGCGCATATGGCAGGTTCTCTCAGATCATGAATGGCAATTTACCAATATCCCCCAAGAGAAAAATATACAACGGCTGTATCTTAGCAATACTCACCGATGGGGCAGAAATATAGAAGTTAACAAAAAGGGTTCAGCTGAGGCTGAGGAGAACGCAACGCGCTATGGAATGAAAAATTACAGGTGGAACGTTAAAGGGACACTGAGGAGAAGTTGAAGTTGGCTTGTATCGACAGAATACCAGCTCCTGATTACAAAAACGCCACTCATACTGACAACAAAGCTCTTGTAACGTAGAAAAAAGCAAGAACCGAAATACAGCTAGGTATCGCCGCCACAGGCCAAACTCGCAAGTACAAGCGTGATGACGTCATAGGACAAAACAGTGTTGCTAGAACCAATGGTTCTAGCTACACTGCGACACGATAAGCCACAAGTTACTGAGGCGCAGCCAATGCATGCGCAAATCTCCTTGACGTCGCCAGATGGCGCCACGTACCCGGCAGCTACACGCACGTGCAGCAACGGGACCAATCAGCGCCTACTCACCGGCGGTAGACGGGCTCCCGGTATTCCGCTAACAGTAACAAGGTACACGGTATGCTAAAGGTGTCTATTTGCGAGAACTTCGTTGACGACTTCGAGAGCGGGATCCATCGTAACACTGGCAAAACGCCGGTGCAAACGTAAACGAAACGACGGTAGCGACGGCCGCATGAGCCGATAGATGCCTTCAACGTGCGGCCGGCGGTAGCTTTCTTTTCGGCTGCTGCTAGGCCGCAATGCTGGCCGCCAGAAATCACGGAGTCTGCGTTACGTCATGTGCACGTCATGTTTGACGTCACTTAGTCCTGTGTCGTCATAAGAGAATCTCAGGCTTGAATCAGAGCGGCGGGAAAAACTTTTTCAGCTTCGAATCCAAATTTCTTAGAAATAAATGCATCTTTCGCTGCCGGCCAAGTGGCAACAAAGCCATGAAATGCCGAACTATCGGGTTTTGCTATAAAAAGTATTAATAGACCTCTCCTCACTGTCTCTTTAAGAGACCGGAAGCAGGAGGAGTGAGCGAGGGAACAAACGCGGGCAAATGACATCCTAGTCGAAATCAAGAGGAAGAAGTGGACTTGGGGAGGGCATGTAATGCGAAGGCAAGGTAACCGATGGTCCTTAAGGGTAACGGAGTGGATTCCGAGAGAAGGCAAGCGTAGCAGGGGGCGGCAGAGAGCGAGGTGGGCGGATGTGATTAAGAAGTTTGCGCGGATACGGTGGCCGCATATGGCACAGGACAGGGTTAATTGGAGAGACATAGGGGAGGCCTTTGCCCAGCAGCGGGCGTAGTCAAGCTGATGATGATGATGACCGCAGCCTCTTTGTATTTCCTTTGTCAAGCCACATGTTTTGCAAAAATCAGCCCCTATAACGTGCTCTATGGTACAACTTACATGAGCTGCTCAGTTAAGCCTCAAAAACAAGGCTCGCTGATGCTCGTGGCATTAATACATGTTCCAGGCACATCCTGTCCTCGGTTCCCGCGGTGCTGGTGAGCATCCTTTTGTTCGTGGTGCCCAAGGATCCCGCGCAAGGCCGGAAGAGCAAAGGACTGCTCACCTGGGAAGAGGCTAGCGTCAAGATCCACTGGGGCACCATATTCATCATCTGTGGGGGAATGACGCTGGCCGAGGCATCCAAGGCTAGTAGTGTTCATCAAAGAATCATCCACTCGAAACAGTAGCCATCAGCTGCATTTGCACTGCGTCCGTGACAGCAGTTTCCGTCAAAAGCAGAAGATCGTGAGAATTTGAAATTTTGAGGTGCATTATATGAAAACTCCTCCAGAAAAGAACAAAACTTGCATACCAGACAATTTATCAGCGTCACTCAGAATACTGCGCTGAAACTTTTTTCTCGGTAATAGAAACAAAACGCCGCCGTGGTGGCTCAGTGGTTATGGTGCTCAGCTGCTGACCCGAAAGACGCGGGTTCGATCCCGGCCGCGGTGGTTGAATTTCTTTGAAGGAGAAATTCCAGAGGCCCGTGTACTGTGCGATGTCAGTGCACGTTAAAGAAGCCCAGGTGGTCGAAATTTCCGGAGCCCTCCACTGCGGCGTCTCTCATAGCCTTAGTCACTTTGGGACCTTAAACACCATAAACCAAATCAATAGAAACAAAACCATCTGGGGACTATGATGTGAGACTGGATGTAAAAGTGCAGAATGGTTATTACTGAGAAGAGCGCTGTAAATTTATTGCGATAATTAGTCGTATGTAGTGCTAATACTCACCAATGTGATGAAAGTGCTGAGCGCGCATAGTAATGAGTCCCCAGCCTGATGGAGAAGCTCGTATCTCTGTGGCTTGGCGCAGGAATCAGGCTTGTCCGCCGTATTGGTTGGGAAGATGCGCGGCCTGAACGTGTTTCCCAGCTTCCTGGTAGTGAGTGCCCTGTGCTTTTTCGCCTCCATGGCGACCGAGGTGACCAGCAATACGGCCATCACCGCCATCATGCTGCCCATCATCTTCGAGATGGTCAGTGCTTCGTCCGCCAGGATGGCCGCGTAAACGCTGTGAGAATGTACAGAACAGCGTTATTCCGTGGAGGACTCAGTACCCAAACTTCCGCTTTCACCTTCAGGACCATACCAAAGCTCTTTAAACAGAATTTTCTTCTGAAAAGCCTCTCAGAATCTGCCATAAAAAGTAACACTCGCAGGGGAAATGGTAAAGCATTTGCTGGATTTGAACTACCGCTTTGAGCGTCTATGCAAAAAGCGCTAATGAAATGCACCACAGAACCGATGGGAACGCGAAATATTTGTTTGCGCTCCAACCCATTTTCATAATATTTCTATTCACTTGTAGGCGGCACCACTTAGCCGGAAACTGTGGTGATTCATTCATTCATTCATTCATTCATTCATTCATTCATTCATTCATTCATTCATTCATTCATTCATTCATTCATTCATTCATTCATTCATTCATTCATTCATTTCCTTTTTATTCAATCACAACCAAAATCAACACAAACAAGATTGCTACAAGCATCTGGATCTTAAGTTCGCAGGCTAGTTGGGATCCATGCACATAATGTTCAGAAAATAAATCAGCAGACAGCGCAGATAAGGTACACACTTTCAAAGGAGTAAAAATGTCGCAGCCTGTTGCAATAGTACGACTTCAGCCATGCAGAGAAGTTAGTATTTAGCTTTATTTCTATTGGGATTTCATTCCACATTCTAGTCCCTACAGACAGAAGAGTTTTTTGCAATACACATTTTTGCTCACTTGGAGTGAGAAGGTATCGTAGCGCTTCGTGATCTATATTGTGAAGAGACAGTGTGCTGAGGATAAAGGATAGTTGCTGGTGATCGAAGGGTGCACCATTATCGCAGTTTTATGTTCAATTATTAGATGACGGGGAAGTATCTCTAAGAAATTGAACAGAGGCAACGTATGAGCGTGGTACTTAGCAGGTGATACGAACCTAATTGCTATTTTTTGAATTTCAAAGAGTGGTTCTAATTATGTCGGATAGGTAGAGCCCCAAGATTCAACACAATATGACAGGTGGCTATGAAATAAAGTGAAGTGAATTGTTCTTAAAGCGGCTGTATCAAAATACTGTTCACATTTTAACAGCGTGAAGCATGCACGGGATAACTTCGTCATCCCTTGGGATAACGAAGTTATGCCGTGTATGGTTCACGCTTTTTAAATGTCAACAATATTTTGACACAGCCGCTTTAAGAAAAATTTACTTCACTTTATTTCACAGGATAACATCGTTATCCCGCGGTAAGCGCTTCGTTAGCAAAAAGCAAATATCAGCAGTTAGCAGAAGCAGTTAACAGATTGATGGCTCGAAAGCACAGCGGTGACTAAGGAAACGAGTTCAGAATTGAAATGTGAATTAATCGAAAGAAAAATGTCCACTTTATAGATAATGCTATGAAGTTTGACGGATTAAAAAAAAAAGCCGAGTATGGTGGAAACTGCCACCACCCATTTTCAAATGGGACGCTCCTAACTAGCATCCATCCTCCTGTGGATACCAGTGCCAGAACGGAATCACTCTGCAGAAGGATACAGCTTCTGTTTGTTACGCAAAACCCAGGAAATCTGTACAAACGCCTCTAGTTTGCCCGGCTGCTGCCCTATGCGATATGGTGCTGAACACTCAAAAACATCGCGGGCATTCGGAATATATACCTTTTAAGCTGAAGAACTCAGAGGAGGTGATCCAGATTCTTAAAGCAGTTCTTTGTGGCGTATCCCTGTTGTATCTGTTCGTCGTCGTGCTGTGTGAATGTAAGCATAAAATACCAACCAGCCAAACAATTTGTTTTAACCAGTTATCGCACCGAAGGGACGAACCTATCAAAACTTAACAAGAGCGATTTCTCAGTACTATCTGTTTACACTGTGCTCCGACGGTAATAATCGCTAAAAACGTAGGACAGATGGCAAACTGCTCCTCTGCGTATACCGTCGATGATTTTGCTGCTCCTTAATGCGTCGCTCATAGTATGCTGACCGCAAACTTTACAGCAAACATTGAAAAATAAAGCTTCTTGAATTTTTTCGGCAGGTATCCCATGTGTCAATGCTAGGATCATTACTTTGTGAAAAAAAAGCAAAAAAACAACAAAAGTATGCGATGTGGGGAATGAACTTTCTCATTGACAGCTTCGCGGATTTCATGCTTTGGTGGCGTCGTGCAGTGACCGACAGAAAAGTCTTGGCATGCGAAGTACTGACGACATATAGGTTGTTGTGGAAAGGCTTTATTGGACTTTTCTCTTTAATTTCGAATAAAAACACAAATTATAGCCGATGCTTCCACACAGCTCAGAAAGCAGTTCTTGAATAAATTTCCCGTGGGAAAATATTGGGGCTTAATAGCATGATAAACATTGGTTAGTGTTGTTTAAATCGTCTAGCATTGTCTTCCTACAAACATCGTGCACAAGGTTTAGTGCAGTGAAAAAGTTAAATTCGAAACGTTTAAATATCATATCTTTTGTTGATTACTTACTGTACGTCGGTTGCACAATGCGTTTCCATATACGTCAGAATACTACAACATATCTAAGTAACTCGGAAAAAATTACAATATTGTAAGAAACTATTATGGAATTATTGAAGGTAATAAACCATTCTTCTCATATGTAGCAAAATCTTTATTTTAAAGTGTTCCCATCGATCGGATCGCAAAGTTAAGACTGCCATAGAAAACCAACGGGGAACGCTTTTGACGATAGCAGAAACATCATAGAAAAAAAGTACAACTGCCGCCGGGTGATCTGCTGATATATTGATTGTTATATCGAAATCTTTCATTATACGAAAAAAACTGCGGTCATAAACGGTTTCCTGCTGAAAAATGCTTTTGCCCAGAATTTCTGTTTGCGACTAATCCACATTCTGCGTGCTGACTGATTATGCCTCTATTCGTAACTACTACTTCCGGTGTATATCATTGTCTCCTGAACAAAGAAAAGTCTGAGTGAAGCTCACGGAGTATAAATATTGCTGCAGGCCGTGGCACTGGAAGTGCACCCGCTGTACTTCGCTATACCCGTGGTGGTGGCCTGCTCGTTCTCATTCATGCTGCCCGCGGCCACGCCACCCAACGCCATAGTCTACGAGATGGGCAACTTCCGGATCTGGGACATGGTGCGTGGATCCATCAAGTTGGTCACTTGTTCTGCATCTTAACCTCGAGCCTCGCTACACGAGGCGCTTTGCCATTCATGAGCCCTCAAGGATATACAAAACTCTAAGACGCTAAACAATTTTTGTGTTTTATAACGCAAAAGGAAACACTATGTACAGCCTTTGCCAAAAGTAACCAGGCTGCATGGTTTGCTTCTCAATTGTATAGTAGAACTCTTACGGCTTCCCTCAAGATCAAAAAGTTTTTTGAAGGTGAGGACAGGGGTTCTCCTTACTGTACAGAGATTTTGAGCTTGAGGGCTGGTATAATAGCTCTAATATGCGACTGATGAGGCAAACCATGCAGCCTGGTTACTTTTGGCAAAGGCTGTACCTCGCCAAAAAGTTCACAAGAATGTTACAGGCTTGTCTACTTCTTGCGGAATCATAATAGAACGGGACGAAGTGTTCTTCCCACTTCTTACGCTCCTAGACCATAAAGCCGCACCCATGGACTTAGCCCAATATTTCAATGACTATCGGCAGTGGGCCGCCCTCACTATCAGTGATTTTGGTTCCTTTCTACCTTTCGTTCTACTGAAAGAGAAAACGCTGAACTCCTCTTGGCCCCCACAGCGCTGCGAAATGGCGTCGTCTGAGACATAGACACGTGACAAGGAAGACTTTTTCAGTATTTGGAATGGTGGTCTCATGTGCGTGGCAGCAGCCTTGGGCTCAGTGAATCGGAATCAATGCAGTAAATCTAAAATTTCGGCCAGGAACAATGATCGACCTAAGGCACTGGATCCGTGCATGAGCGCACTTAATTTGTAATGCCGTGTTTCCAGGCGGCGCCGGGGTTCGCGATGAACATGGTGTGCGTCGCCGTGGAGCTGATGACCATCCACACCCTGGGCCCCCTGGTGTTCGACGTGCACAACTTCCCCGCCTGGGCGGCGCTGGAGATAAATGGCACCGGCTCCCGCGCTGGCTTAGGTCGCATGGAACAAGAGCCCGGGTGCGGGGTCACTGGTGCCATGTAGTCGTGTTGCCAAGAAACGCCCTGGACGTTTCGTGTGCATAGGAGCTGCGTGACACTGCATTTGAGGACGGTCAAAGTGACATGCGTTTGATGACTGTGACACGCACTTTTTATACTTTCTTTTCACGTGTGCTTGTTTGAGCGCTTTTGTGTGGGCGAGACTATTATGCTATTCACCGCACACCCCGCATCGCTGATCTTCGCACCTAGTCATCTATCTGCTTCTGCGAACAAAACTGTTTCTGATAATTTATTTATTTATTTGGGAATACTGCAGAGTCGGCTGACTCCAAGCAGGAGTGGACACACAAAAAAACAAATACAAGAATCAAGAATACAAGAATACACGAATACAAGAATACAAGAATACAAGAATACAAGAAACAATACAAGTACAACTTCACCCCCGCATTTTCAGGTTTTTAACAAACTCTTGCGCACTGGGACTGTCGACAATATTCCTTGGTAATTTATTCCAAGCGTCTATGGTTCTCGGAAAAAATGAATACTTAAAGGTATCGTTTAGGGGGCTATATTCATGAATCATTTTTCCGTTATCAAAACGCGAGCTTGTGCGTAGTGTGTGAGGGGTAATGAAATTATGACTGTTGATGTCTATTATATTGGTATATATTAAATACAAGTATTTTAATCTGCATTCGGAACGCCTCGCTCGTAGTGTCTCGAGACCAAGATAATCAATCATTTCTGTCACGCTGTCAGTGCGCTTATATTTATTGCAGATGAATCTGGCCGCGGTTCTTTGAACCATTTCTAATTTGGAAATATTTTTCTTTGTATAAGGGTCCCACAGACACCAGGCATACTCCAGACATGGCCGGACCAACGCTTTATAGGCTGCTAGTTTCATGTGCATGGGGGCTTTTGAAAGCTTGCGTCTAATAAACCAGAGAGATTTAAAGGCTTTGGTGCAGACTGTATAAATATGAAAATCCCAACTCAGATTGTGTGTAATAGTAACTCCGAGGTATTTAACAGACGGCGATTCCTTAAGTCCAGTGCCATTTACAGAATAAGAATGTTGTAAAACGGTTTTGTTCCTGGATATGCGGAGGACTAAGCACTTATCAGCATTTAAAAACATGTTCCAATTTGCGCACCAACCTGAAACGTCAGCAAGGGCTTTGTTAAGTTTAACTTGGTCAGTTGCACATTTAAAAGAGGTGTAAAGAACGCAGTCATCTGCGAAAAGCTTTATCTTAACATCACTGTGTATGACTTTTACGATATCATTAACATAAATGAGGAATAAAATCGGTCCCAGAACCGAGCCTTGTGGTACCCCTGATGTCACCTGCAGTGCCTCCGAGCAGTACTTGTCAACTTGGACGTACTGATGCCTGTTTTCTAGGTAAGCCCTAATGAACTTGATAAGTCTGCTATTTATTCCCATGTCGTAAAGTTTCTGTAATAATTTATTATGTGGCACTTTATCAAATGCTTTCGCATAGTCTAAAAATATACCATCAATCTGTTCTTTGTTATTAATCGCGAGTGAAAAATCATGGCATGCACTAAGGAGCTGCGTTACAGTCGACAAACCACGCCGAAACCCGTGCTGTGCGTCTGATAAGTTTGTTTTCTTCGAGAAATACGGTCAAGTGTCGGCAGATTATATGTTCCAATATTTTGCAACTAGTTGAGGTCAAGGAAATAGGACGGTAATTGGATACACTCAGGCGATCAGTTGACTTGAATATGGGAATGATACGAGCACCCCCCCAGTCTGCCGAAGAGAACACTGTGCTAGTGCCGCGTTAAAAATGAGAAACAAGTAATGTGAAATCCATTCCGCGTAACGGTGCAGGAAAACTGTAGGAATGTTATCGGGGCCGCCCAATTTTTTAGCGTCAAGGTTAAGGAGCAAGTTTAAAATATCTTCCCGACTCACAAGGACATCAGGCATAGAAGAAAAATACCCAGCAGGCTCGGTAACAAGATGACTATCCTTCTGGGCGTATACGGATTGAAAGTACCTGTTAAATTCATCGGCAACTGGTTTTGCCTCGGAGACTGGGCAGCCGTCAACCATCAACGAAATACTATTGGATTTGGTGCCACCTATATACCTCCAAAATTTCCCTGGTGCTTCTTTCATGAAATTGCCTAAAGTTGTAGTGAAGAAAGTGTCCTTAGCCTTTTTGACCTCAGTTTTCAGCGCTGCGCTTAGAGTGTTAATAGCAGGGTCTCGAGACCGACCTGATCGTCTCATTCTCTTAAGCTTTCTTTTCATGTGTATGATCTGTCTCGTAACCCAGGAGTTTTGTTTTTTTTCTTAATCGTGTCAGGAACAAACATGGCTATACAATGAACACAAATTTGCTTGAATTTAACCCACAAAACATTCACATCTACGTCAACATTAAAACCGTCCAAATTCATTTCTAAACAGTCCAGGATGCTCTCATCGTCTGCCCTGTTGAAATCTTTCACAACAATCACAGGCTTGCTTTTGCCACAAAACTTTTCAAAGGAAAAGGTGCCATATACTAAATTGTGATCAGAGAGCCCGTTCATGACATCAACAGTGTCACATTTGACAGCGGAACTTATAAACAATAAATCAAGAATATGCCTAGTGGTTGCAGTTATTCTGGTAGGGTCAGTAACAATTTGAGCTAGACCACATGAAAATGCAGTGTTCAAAAGAATCTCTGAGTGCCTAACATTTATGCCCATCGTATTCATGGTTGACCAATCGATGTTCGGCAAATTGAAATCCCCAGCTAAGAAAAACTTTACGTGCTCACCCCGGAAACGCTGTACATAATCGTAGAGTTGCTCGAGAAATGCAAGATCTGCCGTAGGAGGGCGGTATACAACACCGAGAGCTATAGAGTTACCGTAAAAATCAATTTTACAAAAGATGCTTTCGTGTTTAGGAATAGCTGGTAAAATTGTCACATTAATGTTTTCCTTAACTACAATAGCAACTCCACCCCCTCGGGATTGCCTGTCACATCTAAATATCTTATACGATGGGGGGATGATTTCATTATCGAGCACACCGGCGTGCAACCAGGTCTCCGTCAGCAGCGTGACATGCAGGTCAAGGTCATAGAGCAGCGCTTCAAATCCGACACTTTTATTCACGATACTCTGCACATTTAAAGAAAGTAACCTTAGTTGACAAGTGTTATTTCCTGGTCATTTGGGTGCACCGTTTGCGGCCATTCGCCGGGTTCTCACTCGATTATTTTGAGGCAAAGCCTGGTTTTCGCTATCTTGTGCAATGCGGTCGTCTGAATCTGCACCGGGCCCCACAAGCTCCCGTCTTTCGTTTTTTTCCTCATCCCACACGTACGTCACCTTGTTGAGAACTAGCTTATCGTACTTCAGATACGCTTTATCTTCAGGCGTGAGAGTGTCTTTAACGGACGACCATAGCTGCTTTCTTATTTTTTGGATTCTGAATGAATAATCCTCCGACAACGAATAATCAGTGCCCTTTAGTTTCTTTGCATTTCTCAGGAGCTCCATTTTTTCATTGAAATCAAAAAACCGCATTATCACTGGGCGCCTTTTGTCTGGCCCCCTTCTTCCCAATCTGTGTATGCGCTCAAGACTGTTTACTTTTATTCCCAGTTTCGTTTCAAATATTTCTGTCAAAACAACATCCCTGAGCGATACCACAGTTTCGGATGCAGATTCAGCGATTCCGTAAACGATTAAGTTATTGCGCCGATTTCTGTTCTCAAGATCATCGATTCTTCTTGAAGACTGATAAGGTGTTTTGATATTATAAAGCTCGTTTTATATGTATATAGAGCATTTTATACCATTATAAAGCTGTCAGCTTCTTTTAGGAAGTGTATTGCTACCGCCTCCTCTGCACTTCTTACTTTAGAATCACTCCTGTCCCGTAAGGTGATATAAAACTAACTTTTTTTAGCTCTTAGTAGAGCAAAAATTTGCGCTATCGGGGCTGAACGAAAATCAATTCATGCTGTTCAGTCTTGAAGAGCGCGGGCCTTTTCTGTTAGTTGCACCAAGAGTTAATTAACGCGAACTGAACATGACCTCAACAAAGAATGGCACACCAACAATATAAAAAGTGAGCCTGTGTCGGTTGGTTTGGGCATGGTGGAGGAAAGTGCGTTACATTTTGTCTTCGTTTCTATGTTCTCTTCAGAAGCCGAAACGTACGCTGTCTTCGTCTTCATCATCAGACCACTTTTAGGTCAAGTTCAGTGGATGGCAAAGACTGCTTTTAGTGATCTTGCCTAATCTGAGGCCACCTAGCCCAAACGTGCTATCTGAACCGCTTTAGTTTCGCGTCTTTCATGATCCGCATCCATCCAGCAAAGGCCATGCTTCATAACTGCGCCCATATCTATCTGTGGTGCGGCGGCGCTTTAGCGGCACATGTGGGGGACAATTGGGATAACATAAAGAGGAGCACAGCTCCAGCACTGGAGTTGGAAATCGTTCGATTCAGATGGAGTTTTAGAACAGGGCGATATAAGAGACACGCTTTGCATGTTTTGTGGTGTTGTCAAATCATCGTAGTGCCTATTGTCCTGCATCACTACAATGACACCCTGTCCAATGAGAATGATATGAGTAGCTCTCCCACCTTTGATAATGAAGCCATCTGGGTGTTAACCAGATAAGCGTGTTTTTAGGCGCTCACAAGACATATATGTGTAGATAAGATTCTATGCGTGGACTCCGAGACAGTCTCACACTTGCTGCCGCACATGAAAAAGCAAAGCCACGCTGTAAGAACACGAAAAGAGGGGGGGGGGGGGGGGTGAATGTGAAGCTTTATTCATTTGCGATGATAAGCGAGGTATTTTTGTCCTCTCCAGAGAACAGTTATTCCACAGTATAGAAAAATGGGCCGGCATGATATTTTATGCCACATTACCACCAGCAAAAGAAAGGGCTTGGTGATATGCAATGTCTTGTTTCATTTGATTTTATTTATATTCATGCATCACCCATACATGATGAGATGAGAAAAAAAGCTGCTATTACGCAGCCTGACTCTGCTCCCATTCCCTATACAAGAGCAGAGCAGCAACTACAGATGCATATGATGTCAACTAAAAACAAACAATAAATACATAATTCAACTGCAATCAGAAAGTTACAATGAATCAGAAACACAGATAACAGGAAATGTACACAATGAATTGCAGGGAAAAAACAGAGGAATGATGTAACAGCACAGTAGTCACGTTAGAGCATGTCCGTAATTTTTGCAGATGTGGAGAAAAACATGGCAGAAACAACCGGTTCAGCGTACTCAATGACAAGTCCTCTTTGTTAATTTCCTCATTCCTCAAAGAACTCAGCCTATTCGGAATGGCTATCAACAACATTTGAACAGCGTAATTGGTTCCTGAATGAGACACAGACCAGAATTCGGGATGCAGCGTTGAATAATAATTACTCTTAGGTCTTAAACATGCTATGTGTGTTACCAATATTTTCTGTTTTTCTTGTCTTTGTTGGTGTCTGAATGTTTTGCACAGGCTCAGGCGATATTTGTGCGGGTCTGATAACGGTATTAAATCAAACTTTTTCAACAAAAAGCCTGTGTTATGAGTCGAAGAATTGTTAGAGGTAGTTTTAATTAGATTTTTGGAGTTTTGTTAGTTTTGACATAATTGTTACCATCGTCATACCACACACCAAGAGACATAGATGGCTGAGTAAGAATTCGCAGCTGTATTGAGGTTCTTGCAATTCTATGCATGTAAACATTTCCCACATGTAAACAACATACAGTCTTCGTCACTCATACCACTTTATATTTTCCTCGTTCATCTCAACAAACACTTCGACGTTCTAAAGTCGGCCACGTGAACGGCCCCCGAAATTCTTGCTGCAAGTGGTTGTCGCAATTTTCTTTGCATCCTCACATAACATTGATGCATACGTTTTTAAAGAAAGGTGATGAACGAAAGGTGATGAAGAGACCTACGCTTCATAAGGTGCAAGGTTTTACTTTTCAGAGTGCAATTTGAGAAACTATCAGCCTTTTTGGATACTGCGGCTTATTGAAAACTGCTTCAACTCGTTTAACCTCAAAGGAAACAAAGCTGGGATCAAGGGTAGCATCTACGATGGCGACAAATAACTTCAGCCGCTTTAAGGACTGACTTCTGGCACATAGAGACACCGCTTGCGTTTTGAACCACAGATTCACCAAGTTGCGAACGAATACATTTTTATAAAAGCAAAAATGGCTCAAGGATTCCTAGAAACCTTAGAGACAAAGAGGGCAATATCGTTAGCAATATGGATAAGACAGTTGAAATAGCCGAAGAATTCAACACAAATCTATACAGTAGCCAATTCAATCGAATGTTATAGAGAGGGACAGTAGCGCACAGCAATGGGACATCCGGCCAGTAACGAAAGAGGAAGTAAAGAGTCTTAGGAGCAATTGAAAGGGGGAAAGCAGCTGGTGAGGATCAGATGACAGCAGATTTGTTGAAGGACGGAGGGGAGATTGTGCTAGAAAAACTAGCCACTCTGTATACGCAATGCCTTGAGACGCCGAGCGTACCAGAGGCTCGGAAGAACGCTAGCATTGTCTTAATTCATAAGAAAGGAGACGTCAAATAACTTACAGACTGATCAGCTTACTGTCCGTTGCCTACAAGGTATTTACTAAGGTAATCGCTAATAGAGTAAGGACTACTTTAGTCTTCAATCAACCAAATGATCAGGCAGGCTTTCGTAAAGGGTACTCGACAATAAACCATATTCACACTATCAATCAGGTGACAGAGAAATGCGCAGAGTATAACCGACCCCTGTATATAGCCTTCAATTCATCATAGAAAGCATTTGACTCAGTGCAAACCTCAGCTGTCATGCAGGCATTGTGGAATCAGGGTGTAGAAGAGTGTTATGTGAAAATATTGGAATATATCTATAGCGAGTCCGCAGCTACCCTAGTCCTACATAAAGTCAACAATAAAATCCTAACAAGGAAGGGTGTTAGGCAGGGAGACACGATCTCGCCAATGCTGTTCACCGCCTGTTTACAGGAGGTTTTCCGAGGCCTGAATTGAGAACAGTTTGGTATGGAATTAATAGAGAATACCTAAGTAATCTGCGATTCGCTGATGACATTGCCTCGCTAAGTCACTCAGGACATGAACTGCAAAGCATGACCAATGAGTTAGACAAGCAGAGCAGAACGGTAGGTCTGAAAATTAACAAGCAGAAAACTAATGTTCAACAGTCTAGGAAGAGAACAGCAGTTCACAATTGGTAGCGAGTGGCTGGAAGTAGTAAGCAAATATGTCTAATAGGGTAGGTAGTGACCGCTGATCCGGATCATGAGAGGGAAATGACTAGAAGGATAAGAATGGGGTGGAGCGCATATGACAGCTTCTCTCAGATCACGAATGGCAGTTTACCAATATCCCTCAAGAGAAAAGCACTGACCTATGGGGCAGAAACAGGTAGGCTTACGAAATGGGTTCAATTTAAGTTAGGGACAACGCAGCGAGCTATGGAAAGAAAAACGATAGGTGTATAATTAAGAGATCGGAAGCGGGCGGAGTGGGTTAGGAAACAAACACGGCTTAATGACATCCTAGTAGAAATCAAGAGGAAGAAGTGGGCTTGGGCAGGGAATGTAATGCGAAGGCAAGATAACCGCTGGTACTTAAAGGTAACGCAGTGGATTCCAAGAGAAGCAAGCGTGGCAGGGGGCGGCGGGAAGTTAAGTTGGCAGTGATATAAAGAAGTTTGCGAGGATAGGATGCCACAACTGACAGGACGGGGTTAATCGGAGAGACATGGGTGAGGCCTTTGCCCTGCAGTGAACGTAGTCAGGCTGATGATGATGATGAGGAACCTTCTGCACTGAAGGATCGGATGTCTTGGAATGTGACGTAATGCCGCAGTGGTCCTACGGTTGCGGCGTTAGGCTGCTGAGCTCTTCACGGCTTGTTATATATATATATGGTAGCGTTTGGAGCGGCCAGCGTCACACCTTTTTTTTTTCACTATCGAACTGGGCGCGTCAACAGCTAATTGCCTACGTCACCTAGCAGAAACGCGCCTGATGTTGTTTCTTACCCGGTGCAAATCACTTCGTAGTAAGGGCTGCAAATGTTTAGGCTTTGCATGCGCTTCCATGAAAAAAAGCAACCCTTAATATCAGAAATCTGCTCGTTTTTAATGTCAGGATATATTATAAAACTTCAGACACGGAACGTATCCGCTGACATTTACAATGCTTGACAACTCTTGACATTCACAAATGTCACGGCGTAAACAAGAAGACGGATCCCGAATGGTGACATTAAGGCAGAATATTGAAATAAACTCCGCTTCAGTTTAACAAAAGATAGCTGTGCGTAGCTTGTTGAAGTCGAAAATAAAAGGAAGAAAAAAATTTATACAAACCACCTAAACCGCAACTCATGGCCCCCCATAAACGCATCTACATTCTTACAAAGGAAAAAGAAACATTCTGATTCATCATTATTTTTCCTTTTTTTTTTTGGCCGCAGCTTCACCGGCAAGGCACGTTTCGACAGCGAAAGAATACTATGACGTCAAATGTAAACTTTGAAAAATGTTTTCACTTTCGATGTGTCTTCAAAGAGATCTGCTGTTTACTACAGCTAAGGCAAGCAGCGGTTTGGGCATCTCCGCGCAAACACGAAGCGATTTACCGTTGAAACATGCTCGTTGTTTTTTAAGACTACATTGAGGCCTGTATTTGAAAATGCATGCAGACTGGGGAACTCATGCGCAGTAACTGACATTTATAAACGCGAAAGAGTGCAGAACACATAAATCGATTTCGCTTTTAAAAACCACGCTAGAAATTTCATACTAACGGCTGCAAAAGCGGGTGGTGGTGGTTACAACTTTATTGCCACTAAAGTGAAGGGATTACTTTGGGATGAGGACTGCAAAAGAGAGTTTGGGCTTGTGCGTACGTGAAAATGCAGAACATTATATGGTCTTTTATATTTCCACAGCATAATTAATTAAAAAAGACAGGTACAGAAACATGACATTTCAGGTTGAGTCATGATTACGCGTCATCGCACATGGATCACTTGGATACAGTAAAGGAATCCATTGCAGAACAAGTATGGTTACAAGACGGCCGCGTAGCTGCAGTTGATGCGCCGGGAGCACCAAAATGTTCTCTGCAGGATGGAAAAGCTGAAGCCTGCTACTGAAGCTATTAGAAATAATTTTAAAAACCTATTTGACTTGGCCTAACGGCCAGCTACATATACAATTACAACCTGCCAGGTACGTGCGATAGCAAGAAAGATCACTGTTAAAATTTAACTCTGTACCATAATGACGGCATTATTCTCTTTCGTGCGAACGATTACTAGTGACAATAAAATGCATATTTACCTGGTAAAAATGTTTTTTAAACATTACTGATGGCCTTGGTTTAAACCCCTGTATATCACAAGTTTTTTACAACCATGGAATGCATTACACTATAGTCGATTTATAGCGCTCTTTGGTCCGGCAGTGCATATTTGTGCATCGGAAGATGTGGTTGCCGAGAGCTTACGTTATGTCACTTGCCTGAAGATTTACGCAGGCAACCACGTCATCCGAACAATATGGGTGGTCAACTAGCAAGTGATCACCTCTCAACTCCTCGCTTCACGGCCATGCCCCAACAGCACAGCCCAATGGTGGCGAATGGTCTTGAAGCAAATCAATTGCCCCTTTACCATTAATTTATTGACTGTAGAGCGGTACGGCAATGCGAATTATCCGAGCCAATAAATCTGGACCCGTCAGTTTTCTCAAGGCAACTTGAAAGCGGACATATGATCGAAAGGCAGTGGAAGTTCGGGTCAAGAGCGATGAATAGCCCACTTGAATATCGGAAAGCAATGGTACTGCAATGATTTTAGGTTTATTTATCTCCCCAGCTGCACTGCATAGATTCAGCAGCTACACCACCAGCAAGACCACTACCCCTAGACCTTTTGTTGTCAGTGGGCATTAGCCGTATGTTTTGCTATCAGGTTGTCAGAGGCTTCGTGTTCCTCTTCGTCTTTTTTTGTCTTGGCCCATTACCTCTTTTGTGTTCCTACATGTCACTGTTTGCTGCACCCTGCAAAATAACATATTAAACGTCTTTCTTTCCCAGATGTTTCCCCTCCATCCTTTTGTTACCTCTGCGGGCTACTGTGCTGTATGAATGAGTGAATAAATTTATTTTATTGATTAAAAAAAAAAACCGCAGCCGTGGCCTCGTGGCAGAGCGCCCGCTTCGGCTTCGGGAGGTGGTGGGTTCGACTCCCGCCACCGGCCGGGTACCCACCGGTTTTCTCAAAATGGGTGCAAGCTCTGGCCCGGCCTGGTGCTCGGCTTCCTAGGGCTGCATTGCTTGGGAAAGGAGCCTGCGCCTTCAAATCCCGTCACTGTGGGCAAAGAGTCGTGTGGACAAAGGAAACACTACTGTTTCAGTCAAGCCAGCACTGGGATTACGCATGCGTGGCCAGCACCCATCAAGAAGGCTCCATTCTTGCGGTGTATAAGCATCAGCCAAAGAGGTGTCATGTCTTGTAAGCCTTTTATTTCACCCTCCTACTAGGGCCACTGTCCTCAGTGTATTGTGCAATGAATGCGCATGGCTTCTTGAAAATAGCTTCTAAAGGTCGCTATTTTCATAGTATACTGTATTTTTGAGGGGCTACAAATCTTTTTTTGCTGAGGTTGTAGCGGAGGAGCTAAGCTGAAGGCACCACACCGACATCCAACTATAGATGGAAGCCAGGTTGAATCAAGTGACGGCATCATCCGTTGGAGTTGTCACCAAACGCCCTGCTTGGACCGAGATGGGTTTGCGTAACTTCACAGCTCAGAAAGACCTGTTTCGTGTGTTTGCAATGCGTTTTGTTCCCTGGATGGAACTATGTTGCGCGTTTTTCAAAATTTTGCAGGCCAGCGGAACTATTCTTCCCTTTATATAATTTCGACAGGTGTGTCTGCAATCAGAAATTATGTGTGTCGCATCGATGTGGGTGGTTGCCAGCGCTATCGCCACTTCATCGGCTAACGCAGCTTTACTAGTTTGCACCGAGAATCCATCCAACTGCTTTCCCTCGTGTATGACCGCGACGGTGCAGATGCCCTCTTGCGTACGTCCCACCACGCCTCCACAATACGTACCATTTCTGCTCCTGTAGTACTTCTATATAGCTCTGGCTTCCCTGGCACCTTTATTGTGTTCCGGACGCTTGTTGAAAAGCATTTACTCTGAAGTCCATCCAAACTGACCTCAGAACTAATGCTCTGAGACATTCGACATGTCCGGCCCTTTTGTTAATGCGCAAGCATTACTTGTCTTATGCGTGGCGTCCACGCAAAATGTGTACACTTACCCGAGCTTACCTGAGTTACTCGGTAGTAACTCGTGTAAACTCGGGTAAGTTCGGAGAAGCGCCGCGCAAGCTGCAGACAAAGGGAAGAAGCTCGGGTATTAGCTCGAGTAAGTTTGGAGGAGTCCCGCCATCTGCGCGAGAAGTTTCTCGGGGAGAGCAACATTGGTCGCACAATCCTACGGGTGACTGTAAAAGGGAAAGCCACCTGCCAGTGCAGTGGTGGATCACTTAACCGCTGCGCCACTGCGCTGGTAATGGTATGATGAGTGGCTGCCATCTTTTAATGCTGAATAGGGAATGATAAATTCCGCATGTATGACCATTAATCTATGGAGCTATGAATGGTGTGTGGCTTGATGACCAACGCTAACTTACACAAACCACAAACCCACCATCGGAAACAGCGGTAGTGCACAATGCTTTCACATTCATAGGACGAAAGAACTTGAGTGCCCCTGGTAGCTTTTTTTTTGCTTTTCCATAGATGGAATCTGGAGAAAATAACGCGAACCATGTGAACTACCAACAGTAAGTTTATTTTCCAACCAGCTGCCTGGTTTGAAATGGCTCCTTGGCATAGCATCTCACCCGTCGTATCATCTTCGGGAGGCCACGGCAGAGGATATTAAAATATACTCAGGATTACTGTCACCACACAAATCTCATTTAATATAGTTCGCAGAGAAAGGGGAAATTGTCAGAAATGCGGAAGTTTTTGATGAGCTGTAAGCCTCGTTAAGCATGTTTTCTGAGAAACGCAATCTCTTTTACATCCATGTCTTTTGTGACTGGGAACTGGTCTCTTGTTATAAAAGGTCTGTATTTAGCTTAACTTTTATGTCATCGCGACGGTAATACAGGACGCACTACGTCTGCCGCTATAGTCGAAGATGGCGCTGGTGAACACTCTCAACGTTTGATTGCACTACACATAAATACCACCCAAAGCAGAAGATTGGGCAGCCATCGCCGTACCTCAGCTGTTAGAGCACCGGACGTTAAATTCGAAGGTCATGGGTTCGGATCCCACCGCTGGCATGTGGCTGTTTTTTCTTCTGCTTTTATTATTCACCCATTGATGAAAACAACAAATGAAAAAAAAAACATCCGTAATGCTCCTTGGTCTCGCTGAATGTTGGCTTTCATCATTTATGTCATAATGAGCACCTCTTCTGAATCCCTTGTTCGCTGAGGTGCTGGATAATGCAGACATGTACTCTAGAAGCCCTAAGAAGAGTGACTGGTACGAGTGGAGTATCAAAAGGGCACCCACGATTTCTGGCAAGCAATTCGAACATCAGGCTGACGATGACGGTGATGTCGACCACAGTTACAAGCCAAGTGAGAACAATGAAGGCTTCGCAGAATCTCTCATTGAGATATACACTAAAAGGCGGCGGGTCATGATGTGACGCACAGCACGGCTGTTGACAGCAACTCGGGATGACGTCATTGGCTTTCGGCGGAAATGTGTAACACGCATTTTTCTGCCAAGTTACTGCGGTCATATGTAGAAAGGTCTGGACGTGCGTCACAGCAGGCGCTTAAGTTCATATGGCGTCTGCAACACTGAAACCGAGCTGTATATCGTATAGACTGGACAAGCCAAAGAGAAAGGGGCTGAATAAAGGCCAAATCAACAGTAGGCATGATCTCCAGCCGGCGTACAGGGGTTATGGAAAGAAATGCAAGGGGGTGACGCCTATGCGCTCCACTTCTCGCATTTGTTTTCATCGCGTTTGTGTCTGGTTTGAAGCAAAAATGACTTTAGAGTCGTTCATGATACAATCATAAACGGCTGTACGTCTTTTTCTCATGAGAAAAGTAGAAGCTCGATGAAAATAAATGCTAACAGTGGAGCGCATAGGCGCCGCATTGTTCGCATTTCTTTGTATCGCGACAGCACCATCCTTGGTAGACGCAATGCAAGACTGATTTAATTCAGCGAATAATCAAAGAAATCTGAGATTAAAGTTTTTAAATAACATTTTCTATTTCAAGAACGGTATAGACGGAACAAAATATTTGAAGCCGCCTTTCTATGTCTCGAAGTGAAGGGGCCACAATTTAAAGCGTTATGAATTTCCTTTTAAAGGTGCACTGAAGAGGATTCTGAACTTGTCTTTTTGCCGCGGGAACTCGATCTACACGTTCCTAACATTCTTAGAAACTGCAACTTATTGCCCTGTATGGCCGATTTCCCTAATTAAATCGAATTAACGTCCGGCTCCCGCCCTTTTTTTTGAATTCTGCCTCGTACGATGGGCGGAGTCGACCAACGCCTGAAGTTTCTGTCAGCCAGCTCCGTGGAGGCTTTGCTTTCGCTTTCGCTTTATTTTGTTTTTTAGGTTTCCATGAATAAATAGTTTCATTCGCAGATAATATAGCCGCAAAATAAGCCCGCAGAAATAAAAATACGCGCGGGCTATTTGCTACTACGGACTGCTACGTATTACTCCGCCGATGGCAGAGCGGCAAGCCGCCACGGGACTGGGTGAAAGGCACTCCACGCGTTGGTCGACTCCGCCCACCGTACGAGGCAGAATTAAAAAAAGAAAGGGCGGGAGCCGGACGTTAATTCGATTTAATTAGGGAAATCGGCCATACAGGGCAATAAGTTGCAGTTTCTAAGAATGCTAGGAACGTGTAGATCGAGTTCCCACGGCAAAAAGACAAGTTCAGAATCCTCTTCAGTGCACCTTTAAAGGTGACGTACTCTGTTATTCGTTTTTTCTGCGAACAGTTCGCGAATGGAATAGTTTGCCGCCACATATTGTTAATGTTCTACCTAATAAAGCCTTTCTTCATGTGTTAAGTGCATGATTTCTTGTCTGTGAATGTGAAAGTGCCCCCCTGATGTAATGCCGAAAGGCGATGCAGGTACCAAATAAACAACTCCAACGTCCTTCAGTGCACTCACTAAAGAATCGTGCGTAAAAATAGCGTACGAATACGTTTGATCAGGGAAAGTGGAACTGAGATTCTATTTTGTACATTTCATGAGTCAGCAGATGTGATACGCTAATTGAGGTCGCTGGATGAGCACCCAAGTTGAAACCTGGCTGTGGTGCTCAGGTTGAGTCCTGAAAACAAAAAAATATAATCTATACGTAACCTTTTCTGTGCAGTTGGTCAGTCCTATCAGTCGATTTTTTGAAGCAAGTCGCACCAGCCAAGCGCAGGAGTATTTCTAAATTTCAAAACCGGCACTGTCCACTGTTCTGGCAAAGCTGCGGGACAATGTCATTTTTCGGTGGTTGATGCCAATTCTTAAGCAGATTAAATCAGGAATGGTGTTCAAGGGCGCATGGGACAGTGTATGTGACGCCGTCGGTAACGCGAAAAAATGAGCGTCATCGTATGGCATTGGAGCAGCTTGGAGTTTTGCCATGAAGAAGCACAGGCCCTCTTAAAGGGAGGGTGAAATGTTTTTTTGACAATCCGAGGTTATTCGAGAATTCGAATTTATGAAGCTTCTTGGTAATGGGTGCAAAGTAGTTTTGCGCTGGCATTTAAAATGGCGACGCAATCGCCGATTATAGCCACGACAATTTTCAGGCTTCTCCTCACTGCGTTGAAGAAGTGCGGGGAAACTCCTGGTGACGTCATAACTGACTGCATTTCAGATGTCCACTGCCTTCGTCTACATGCTGCCATGCGTCTTCCGATGCCGCCAAACAATGCTTCATGAGCTTCACCTTCGACGGCATTCTTAATCATCCTTGAAACAACCGCTTCTTCACTGGAAACTTAGCGCCGCAGTACGTGACGTCATCACTGGGGCCTCTGCCTATCGCTGTGCACGGCAGGGAAGCCTGAACGCCGATGCCCCTTTAGTCGTCGATTACATCACCATTTCAAATCCTAGCGCAAAAATATTTTGCATGCTTTACCTGCAAGTGTCAAGCATTCGGCTCGGCTAAATTCATCGAATTCTAAAAACTCTTCAGTTGCCCTTTAAGACACTAGACAGGGGAAATAAGGAATGCATTATTCCAGAACTTGCAAAAGTGGACATTGAACTCGAATAACCATTTATTTCGGCTAGTATTTAAAATGTCTAAAAGGACTGAACTAATTCAGCCGAAATCATTTGACAAGTCAGATCAATATCAATTTAGTTTTGACGCAGCAATTAATTCGTTTACAGCTCGATTTATTCTCACGGAATGCTCAAGAAAAAGCTGGCCATTAATGAACAGTCTGCAAAGTTTAAAAAATCATTTAGAAATATTGACATATAACCTTTCAACAATACTGACACGAAAAAGAAAGTAAGCACAAGCCTAATTAGGCATCTATTTCCAGTGTTGCCCTACACATTTTTCTCCTCCACTGCTCAGGCAAGAATGATTCATTCAGTGTATGAAACTTTGTAAGAAATATTGACCTATAACCTTTAAACATTACTGACACGAAAAAAAGAATGCTGTGCAAAAGCAGAAGCTCACATAAGCATCTATTTCCACTGGTGCGCCATACATTGTTCTCTCCCATGGCTCAAGCACGACTTATTCATTGAATGAGTGTATAGAACTGAAGTTAAAATCTTCATTTACGAGTGCCATATGCTACGTATATGACGTTGCATTTGTTTAGAAACTGTTTTTAGCGAGAAGCCGCCATTGGAGGAGGGTTCACACTGGCGAATTGCGGAAGTCGCGTGACACGTTTAAGTCAATTCGTTACGTTGGGGGAGCCCCTGAAAAATCGCCAGAGACCCGTTTTGGGTCACTCGCTCAATCAAAGATTTCTTATGGTTCGACAACGCGTAGCAGGACTCCTCAAACAATCTACGGTGCGGCGGGGCATGACACCACTAGACGTGACGTTCTTGTATCGCCTGGAAGTTGAAGCTTCAAGTACACACGCTTCCGTGGCTGCACATGCGCTTGTATGGCATTCGCAGTTTTTTATTTTTGTTTGACCAGAAATGACGTGTCTCCGTTGCGGCTGAACGCGCCGTAAAATATTTTGCATTGTTTAAGCGGTACCATATTTTATGCACCGTTAGAAAAAAAAATCTCATGAAGCGAGGAAAGAGAAGTCTTGTAACTCATTATGCAAGCAACATGCAATGTGTGCATGCACATGCTGCCATTTGTGATAAAGGGTAATTTTGCGAGCAATCTTCCCTGATTAAGGATTGGTGATTTGTTTTTCTCGCGATTAGGCCACTCGGAATAGGCGCCGTGTGGTCACGCGTCTGTATCCTTGGACCCTTCTCTGCACGCTGCAGTAGAGGTGCAGCATGTTAAGAAGTGGCTTTCGGTAGCAACATTCGTCGTGCGCTGGCAGCTGGGGCTGGACATGTCTTGCGGCTACTTCGCAAGACGGGAAGCGCATGCGCACATGCAGCCGCCGGATCCATTTTTGCTGCACTGAAGCTTTCTGGTCTGCCAAAGCCAAAATACGCTTGTAAATGGTCACTACCCTTTTTTTGACCACGCCTTCAGTGCGTCCGTTTCGGAAGAGAGCAGGATGTGACCGCTCTGACCGCGCGAGAGAGCAGATGCTAAGAGGGCACGAGAGCGGTGCCTCAGTCGTCAAATCTCGTTCGGAGGGCGAGGTTTCGAAAGTAGAGCCGTACATTCGACTCGCCTGCGTGGATATATGTTGTGGCACCTGTCATGGGTCGACGAAAAAGGTCGCACAGCCTTGGTGATACGCCGCTGTGTGCGAGCCTTGGCTTTTGATGGGAGGCCTTACATCGCCGCTGTATAAACATGAGCACGGGTATAAGCTCCACTTAGGTGAGTGCATAGATGTAGCAAGATTTAATGCGTCCTCAACACGTTCGTCTTCACAAATTCTCTCCGTTAGGTGTTGTGTGATGCTGCCTCCTCTGTAAAAAAGGCTTTCGCCCGCAACTCTCTACCTAAATCATCCACCTACCTTCACGGTCCAGAACCCTGCACCCACCACCAAACAAACCCCCAACACCATTCAGAAGCTTTGCCCCCTGCCAAGCACAAATCTCCACCTTACAGGTCTCCATCGATTACGTGGTCGCTTTTGCCCTTCACCCACTTTCGTCATCCGGAAGCCACCTCTGACATTTAACCAACCCACCTCCACCCTACAGAACTGCACCCACCAACAACCACCTACACAGCCCTCCACAAGGCACCCATCCACTCAGTGTAATCCACCAGACACCTCCGGCAAAGAGAATCCCACAGGGCACTGGAACGAAAAAGCGATGTCGAAATAAAATCCAAAGGCGGAACCGGAAGGTAATCACTGCAGAAGTAAACTGAACAAGCAGTAGTGTTAACAAAGATTTGTCGAATCAGATGGTATGATAGCACGTGAATTTTTTGTGCGGATTTTGTGTTGTATTTTAGCGTTCTACTCTCAGCCTTGTTTCTTGCCGCTTTCAGAGTGCAGTTAGAAGCTTGTTACTCGCCGTCTCCTCTTGGTATGCTCCTTCGCCTCACCACAAGGTGAATGGTGGCGGTGGTGCAAATGTACAGGCGGGATTAGCCTCACAGTGGCCTGTCGACAATTGCATCGCCTGAGTCACTGATTTAAGATTCACGCATATTGCCTGTTTCGATAATTTATTTGTAAGCACTTCATTAGCGCTCTTGGTTGATATTTCAAAAATGCTTTAGAAATAAGCCAATAGTCTTTACATGAGAAAGACATAGAGGACTGTTATTTCTATACCATTTTGTTACTCATTTTGTTAAAAAATGAAAATGACTTATAAGCGTCATACTACTACCGATAGATGTACTTACATCACTGCTACCATCTGTCACAAGTTCACTTCCGCCTCCACTTTGGTGCAGAAGACGGCCACGACCACTTATCCTCGATGATCCTGAGAGGTCGCCGTTCAAGCAGAGTCCAGTCTGTTCTAGGCATGAATTACTCATCTCAAATGAGCATATCAGTCACGTGACCATAGTTTAGTTGCTGCACTGGATTGACCCTGCCACATTTGCGACTTCGCTCCCACCCTTTATACACCTAAAAACTCGCCACCCGCCTAACCAAAGACAAAGTGGGATCTTTTCGGCCCCACGTGGGTGTAGCACAAGGGGCAGTGCTACCCCACCTCCCTTCCAACATTAGCGTCCTACCGCTGGCATGGCGCTCGAGCGAAATTTCTGATCTTCACGCATTCATATATGCGGATGACATTAGAGACTGGTCTATTCACTCCTCTCCCGAAATACAAGGCACCAATCTAGAGCTTGCTTTGGCGATTACACTTCAATGGTGTTCTTTTGTCGAACCCGCGCTGACGCTTCAATAGAGGGCGCTACTTACCGTCGCTAATGCAGGTACCTAACGCGCATTTAACATGAGCTCATACAGGATGCCAGAAGGCGCCCCAAATGCTTCACCTCATGCGCCGGGTTTCTCAAATGTCAGGCGGTGCCCCATCCACCGTCGCCCGTCTCCTCATTCATTCTGTGCTACAACCAAAATTGTAATGCTTAGCACAATTTCATCACATGAACGAACTGAGTGGAACCGCTCGGAATCTATCAGCAGAGCAGCGACACATATTACAGGCCTCCAACTAATTACCCCCATTCACGCACTTAAGGCCGAGACGCAATTAAATATGCTTGAAGAACTTATTGACCGGCATCTCTCGATTAATGGCTGCTTCAGCCACCGTGACGTCACACAAAGTGACATGCCACCTATGTCACCACGCTTCGGCGTAGTCGGCATAACAGGCCATCTGACAGGTCACAGGTTTCCCTGTCGCCTGCTGCCAAGGAAATTTCTCGAAGGGTGGCAAAGCTAAAATACGCCAAGAACTGTGCTCAAACTTTCAATTGCCGACTGTCGGAATTGTCTGTCAATTTTCTGAAGCTTATTTTTTCTCGTTCTTCAGCAGACATGAAATTATTGTTTACGACACGTGGCAATGACGGCCGGCCTCTCTCCAATGTTCGCCGCTTCGCAACCACCCGCGATGATTTATTTCTGAGTCACTCAAACAAGCGCGTTGCAGACCGCTTCAGAAATTATTGCTCCAAGCATGAGCATCGCTGCCGCCGCCGTCGAGGTTTTCTATTTCTTTTGTGGGTGAAAGAGCATAGTGAGCGGCAATAATTTCGAAAGAAAAATTTCGAAAGAATTTCGAAGTTGTCTTCCTTTTCTCTATCTGGTGGTCGTCACAGGCGCCTAACAATGCTTTTCGAAACACAATCACCCCTTCTGTCGTGGTTCGGGCCGTGCCAGCGACGTCAGGTGTTGTAAAATGATAGGTTCATTGTTTCTTACCGAAACATCTAAAAATGTTAACTTGAAATCGAAGTTAACATTAGCGTCTAGTGTGAAAATGCTAGAAGAAAACCTTGCCTTCTAACAATCTCCTGCTGCAAATGACCAGCCATATAGAGAGACATGAATGTGAAGCACATGAAAAGCATAAGTGGAGCACAATAGCAAAAACACTGGCAAACTGGAAATGTGCAATAATGCTGCAGACTGCGTGGTATACAGCAGTAATTCAGGACTGCATGACATGTATGTCTGCTTTGGACATATAGCTGCTTGTGGACGCAAAAATATATACTCATGAGCATCGTTTCCTTCACCCAAAGTTTGGTGAAGGCATACAGAGCAGTTAAATTCTGGTGTAAAACGAGCTGCTTTACGGAACGGCATGGTTGCGTTCGTTTTCGATTTCGTAAATCATCATTCATATCACATAACTCGAGTGCAAGTGGCTCCTGGCGTACCTTTCATTAAGTGGGAATCGGAAAACTCCGCACATCAATTAGTATCCGTTCTTCGGCGCTATATTGCAGCTCAAATCACATGACAGCGTTTCCGTGCTTTGGTAGAGGTTCAGACAAGCTCGAAGCGAGATGGTAGTTTAATATGCGGCGCAAGCAGTACGCCTTGCACGTCGTAACACGAATGCGCTCAAAAAACCACGCCGCTTGCGTGCTCTCATCTATCGCCGCTCGCCGCATCCGAGAATGCACTCGCAAGTGGAGCTGCTTTCACTGTCATAAATACAAAAAAATTGTGTTGGTTCAGGAGAACAACCAAGGGAAACAGTGAAAACGTAATAACTGTAAAATCTTAAGTTCATGGGCGCTATGCCGGAAGGCCCGAGTTTGGCGCTCGCCCGAGTTTCATCCGAGTTTGCGATGATGGCAGTCAGTGAACGAAGATAGCGCGGAACGTGCTCAGGGAGCGGACAATAAAATGTAGAGATAAAGCCACGTAAAGGCGATACAAGCGCACCCTGCGCGCCCGTTTCACACTTCAAACACAACACACTGCGCAATACCAGGCCGCAGCGCTACCTGAAGTTATCAGCGCCATGTCAGCAATCGCGAAATCGTGACTTCTCTCCTATCTATCTGCACACTCACCGCTAGCTGTTTGACACGCCTTTTCGGGGGCGTCAAAGGCGTGTCTTCTCTTTCAGGCTTTATCTGTCTCTCCATTTCCGAAGACGAACAGTGCGCACTAGGTGCACTCTTGTATCAACCCTTTCTCTTCTCTCGAATACGTTAAAAAGCAACAGATAATATTACGAACATTTTGTTCATTCCCAAATTTATTTTAAAATCTGAATCCAATGAAGTGCTCTTGAAAAGTATAGCTTTAGGAAAATTAACAAAGATTTGACACTTTCTGCCGCTAGTGGCGATACTGAGACCATTGCTTGCAGCGTGGCTTGCATACGAACTAGAGCGGCAGCCGGCCCTGCCGAAAACGAGAGCTCCTGCGCTGACACGCCGCCGGTAGCGCTGCCTTCGACTGGAAAGACTGGGCAACTACTAGACGCTGAATCTGACTTATTTTTCGGCCATTGCGATAATATATTTTATTGTGTTGTATATCAAAATATAACAGTCATGCATCTTCTGGCTGGCATAATACACAACAACAAAAACTGAACTGCGTTGCACCCCCCCGCGTCACTGCTGCTCTCTGCAGTGAACTCAGGTGGAGTTCTCCGCTGCTACGGCCGCTGCCGCACCCCCCTATGGCTAACCATCGCTTTTAGTACGCTCTTGGCGAATCTCAGCGGTAGAAATTGGCCGTGCGAGCGGCTGTGATGCGGTGTGAGAAAAAAAATTGCTGTTTGGCTGTATTCAATGATTCATTACGTATGCCTGTTGTGTGTGACGCCTCTTTAGTGCGCTGCGGATGCGAAGAGAGTGCTACCCAGCGACACAACTCATCCTATGTCATCAGACGCTGACTAAAAACTCTGAAGGTGGTGGCGCGCGTATCTGCGTAGTATTTGCTTACATCGTGCACTTCAAGGTTTTGCGGACTGGTTTTGTCACTAACGTCGATCGCCGTTGTATACCGCAGTGACATCGCAATATATCGTTCGGGCAGATGAGGGATCCTGTTTGTAATAATGGAATCGGACTTATAACAGAGAAAGGTGTTACGGTTGTGAAGTACGCAGTGCTTGCGTGCTGGAAATTACAAACTCTTTATTGCACTGGGTCTAGAACAGCGACCGTTTGTCGATCCCGGATGTGTTTGACACATTCATGCTGAGCTTTATCACCGATGAAAGCGCGGCCAAGCCAAACACCTGTGGTGCCATGTTGTTGGAGTAGGACATGCTCCAAGCACCGTTTCGTCATCGCGGTCCGTGTTTGACGCCTTGCAAGCAGGTGTGACGCGCCGTCAGCGTTGTGCTGTGTCTTACGTGGTTGCAACAGGCTATAGTGTTGTGCAATCTTGGTATGCGAGCGAAGAAATCGGCGGCTGTCGCCACGTTGCGTGTCCTTCGCAGAGGTGCTTAGATTAATCAGCGATGACGTCCGTTTTGCCTGTTATATTTCGATGGTCAACATCGTCGATGTCTGTCAGCAATCAGCACAGCCGCGCAGCATACCTGTAGCCGGCAGGGATGTTGGGAGTGGTCCACCCAAAGCGCGTACGTCTATATTTTATGTACGGCACGCCGGGGGCGTGAACAATGGTTTTGATTGACAGGTGAACTCGGAGCTAAACTCGTGAACGGTGAAGTGCCCCGAATTCATCTCGGGACTGTCATGGCGGCAGCAGCAGCAGCCTGGGTCATCGCTTCCTCTGACGGCAAATGTCAGTACGGCCGGCTGGACCCGTTTACTGCCATGGCCGACGACGAATTCCAGTGACATTTTCGCCTCTCCAAAACATCGGTACGATGGTTGTGTAAAGAGTTAGGCGGCGACCCACGCCTGCGGAGAGTGCGTACCGGGCCTCATTTGCTTTCGGTCGAAGAGCAAGTCCTCTGCGCCCTCCGGTTGTTTGCGACCGGGAGCTTCCAGGGGAGCGTCGGCGCAGACCGTTTTATTGGATGCCACCAAAGCACTGTGAGCCGCTGTGTGAGGGACGTCTCCGACGCGCTTATCGACGCGGCTGTGCAGAAGCGGTGTGTTGCTTTCCCCACGACTGCGGCCGAGCGTGCGTTTGTTAAGGAGCGTTTCCTTCTGCGCGGCGGCATCACAGACGTCGTGGGATGCGTCGACAGGACCTACATTGGCGTAAAGGCCCCTTCGAAGTCCAGCTCTGACGTGGTGAAGGCCTACTATTTCACGAGGAAGGCACATTATGTATTGAACACAATGGTTGTAAGAATGCTGTTTTTGCTTTCATGCATGTCATGCTTAATGGAATGTTCTCCCATTTATTAGTGATAGTGGTCCGTGTACTGTGCAGTGTCAGTGGATGTTAAGGAACCCCATATGGTTGAAGTTATTGGCAGCCCTTCACCATGGCATGCCTCCTCGCTTGAGTTACTTTGTAGTATTAAACCTTAAAAACCGCTTCCGTTTATCAGTAACTGAGCAGTTTTAGACTCAGTGTAGACAATTTTTTTTTCCCCTCATGTTTGCGCACGTAATAGGTGCATGGATTTTTCCAGCTATTTCATGCATGCATTTTAATGGGTTTTTAAACGGTAGCATTTGTGTCACTTGGCAGATTGCATTCTTATGCAATATTTCATTTCATTTCATTTATTTTACCCTCAGGGCTTTCGCATTACAGAGGGGGTGGGACAGTGAAGAAAACAATATATAGATCAATCGTAATACATATTCATAATATGTATACATATTCATAATCGTAAGTCGCAATAAATGTTTCACTTTGGCTGAAGTGGAAAAGCTCCTGCCGGAAGCACTGGCATCTGTAAGCCTGGAAAACTGGCATAACTGTTGTGTTCATGTGGAGCAAGTTGAGGCTGAAGCATGCAAACGCGATATGATTGTTGACGCTGAAATTGAACCGGTTGTCTTCAGCATTTCCGACTCGTGCAACTCCTCCTCTGATGAGTCGAGCACCGATTCCAGTGATGAAGATTTGAGTGGCATCGAGGATCTTGTCTGACTTCGAATTGATGTGTAATACACATGCTACCGAGGAAAGAGAGAGGACTCATCGGCTTGCTGCCATCACCTTTGTGCGTGTGTGGGTGGAAATGTGAAATATCTGTGTATGTGGGTGTGTGTGTCGATCAGTCTACCGAGGAAATTGTAACATTTTCATCAAATCATTGCATCATTGCAATTCGTTGCATCAAATTATATTGGGCAGTAACTTGTAGTGTAGGTGTTGAGGTGGTCATGTTAATAGTGTCTGTAGAGAAGTAGAATTTGTAAGGGAGTGAAAATAGTACTTTTCCAATTAGAATACGTATACTGGTACACGTCTTCAATGTGTGCAGTTTTTGGAAGTTTAATTGCAGAAAAATACGGTGGAGCTTAATGAAGCGTTGTGTGAATTATTCGGAAAGTATATGAAATTTTGATAGTAAAGTGGATTCATCTAAAATAATTTTGAACATATACTGTTTGATTCGTTCGACTAACTCAACAGAAATTTATTCAATTATGCTGTCCAAAAAGTTCGAACATTCACAAACCCCTAGGCATTGGCCTCATTTTGTGTGTGAGGGTTGGGAATGGTATGTATGGGTTTCTGATCTTCATGTCCTGAAAAGGATTTCCTGGTTTGGTGCTGTCTTGCATTACCGTCAATCTCTGGTCGTTTTGTCATGTTATGCAGTGCCAGTGTTGAGGTAGCCAGTACAGTATGTTTTGTCCTTAATTTTTCGGAGGTGTGAATGATTTCAAGCTGGCTCTTGCTCAGTTGAGTGTGAATTTGTTTCGAGTCACGTCTTTGTTAGTACATTGGTCAGGTTTTCGTTTTATCAAATAGTGTTGTTCGATGGCTCCACATTTTCTTTTTTCAGTTTTGGAGCACTTGACTGATTGTGTGTTGGTGTACATCCACTGCACGTGTCCTTTAATTTGTGTGCACTGTGATCCATGCCACTGGCTGTTTCCAGAATAAACCATTTCTCGCAAACACTGCGGGGTCAGCATTCTTTATTGTCCTGTCTCATTTATTGTTTGCTCTTTTGAAAAATTTTTTCCTAGCGTTGTACAACTTTTTCTGCATTCTTACTTGACGCTCCCACAGCTTGGAACTCTTTGTACCTGGCTGCATGAAAATCCTGCCTGAGCAGCTTCTGCTCTTCTAGGAGAGCAGGGAAATCGAGCCAAGCTGACTCTTGAGGCAGTACTATTTGCTGTCACTGTGGGAATCAATACTATGTTCAAAATTTAACACTTAACACGAGAAAACAGGCCATATCGAGGTGGTGTATGCATGGTGTATGGTGTATGCGGTATGCATCAAATGAACAGATGCATCCTGTTCCTTTCAGAACACGGAATAATATTCAAGCGATTCTGAACAAAACGAGTTTTCTCATTCAAGTCACGCGAAATTCAGCTTGCGATGAAAAAAAGAATGTGGGAAAAAAAAGTTTAACTATGCGGGATTCGAACCCACGCAATCTGATTGCCTGTCGACCCTCCGGAGCGACGCGTTAGACCACACGGCCACAAAACAGCACAGAGCGATACACCTCTCTTTGTTTTATTTGCGGACTACTTCCGTAGCCTTCACAGCGTTGCTAGCCCTAGCGTTGCACATGATATAGCGTTGGTAGCGTTCCCTCGCGGTACAAAGGAAAATTTAATAATGTATGGATCACTCTAAAGCGCTTTAAATCCAAATCTTGCACACTATAAAATGCTTATAAAGGTGTACCAAGTGCATTATAAAATTCAACAAACCTCGTTTGTTGAATTGCACACGCAATGCACTTGGTGGAGCGAAAGACAAATGAAAAGTGCACCGGAGGTTGGCTCACGTGACCCGTTCTTTGTAGACCGCCCAAGAAGACCATGAGGTGGCGCCGATGCGATGATAAAGCACGGAATATATCCAGATAACCCAATGAAGCTGGAGGCGTAACGAGGGTGGGATTTTGTCTTGCTACCATTAGTTCACTCATCTGAGGGCGTCGCCAGAACTCGGGAAGATTCCGAGTTTCAGCAAACTCGGGCCTTCCAGCATAGCGCCCCATGTTAAAAATTATTGCGTGTCCTGAAAATAAAACATGAATCTAGCACGTGCAGGAAGTGCTCGTTTTTAAAAATGGCTTCTCCTTTATACGCCAGGGGCGCTGAAGTTGTTGAAACGTAATGCAGTCGGTGTTCCCTATCCCTGGCCAGATATACGGACCTTCAGATCTTTCTGACCGCACAGCACCAATTTGTTCTTTTCTGTTGTGGTGAAACCTCGTCCCTTCGTCCCCGACTCCCCAATTAAATGCAGTTTAAAGCCCCTGTCATTCCTTACGGCCACTATTTCTGTTTTTTGGACTTAAAATGCTTCCTTACAGTTTTTTACTGACTGGCCAAAAGCGTTTCCAACAACTGATGTGGATATGAGTACATGTGGCGGGTATATGACCGCTTAAGATGGTTTCTGATTCGGATCTCGGTAAAGGGGGAGCTGAAAAGCTGCACATGGTGTATGAGGGGCGCAGTAGTGGAGGGCTTAGGTTCGATTTCGACCACCTGCTTTTCATTAACGTTCCCTCGTCACGCACAGCGCGCGAGTATTTTCCGTAATTTGTTCCCATCGTATTGCGGCTACCGTGGTTGGGAATTTGAACCCCTGACCCCGGCCTGTGCAGCTGGACGCCACAACTTTTCAGTCATCACGGTGGGCACCAACCGGAAAGATTTTTATGAAATTCTACTCAACAGAAGTAAGATTCGTCAAAAAATGCTGGCTTACCTCAAACACTCAACTTTCCTTCTTAATCTAGTCTCTCTGTAGCTAGAGTTATCTTGCATTTTTTGATGACTGCATCATTTTTGTGATTTTTTGTGACACACCAGTGGTGTGTCACATACACACCACTGGTCCGCTTCCACATAATCCCAATGACTGCCTTGTTCACAGCAACATGTCCTTCGCTCGGTTCACTGTAGTTGCATACTTAGCAGCGCCACCAGTCCACGGATTCACAACCTACCACGCAGCAAGTCCGGCTCTGTGCCCTTAGGAAAAAATCGCGGAAATAAACTCACTGGAACGCAAGCTAACAAAAGCGAGCTTGTAGCGCTGGTAGGTGACGTGGACGCGCAGTCGGAAGGAGGGCATTGTTTTCAATAATCGCGACTGGTTATCTCTCTTACTTCCTCATTGCACAACCTTACATATTTGATAGAGAGATGGTGGTATTGAAAGGCACTCTTGGACTCCTACTTGCAACAAATTACACCATGAGGCCAGCCAGGCAGGAGAGAGGGGAAGGGGCCTTAAGACATAAATTTCTCGAGTGATCGCATTCCTCTAGAGACATCAGTGCAGCATCACTCTGATGATCGATCTAAAGATGAAATTCTGAACACTATTTCTAAACTATAACTTTAACACAAAATTGACGTCATTCGTGGCGACCTGCGCTGCGATGACCTTTAAATTTGTAATGTATATGTATTTCAGACATCGAGTCTGCTATTTGCATTCTTATTTCTTGGACTTGTTGTGATGAAGACAAAATGAACTGCGTTTAAAGTTCCGATGTTCCGCGGAAAATGTTGACGTCGGCATCGTTTCGAAAGAGTGCGAGGACTTGATCTATGATGTCTAAAGGACTTCGGGCACCATGCGACCAAGTAGTGACATTTGCCAGAAATCAAGGCTGCGAAAACAATCGCAGATGAATTTGCTTCTGGATTATGGGAAGGTGGCAATGATTGATGATGTTTATGCTTCGTAGTTCATTGTCTTTCAGAACCACGTGGTACGGAAACAGCTCCTGGATCTCCTCTTCTACGTGCTCCCTCAAAGCTCAGTACAAAAGTGGCGCCTCAGGCCGGGATACTGTCAAGCACTTTATACTGATCACAACAGGAGCATCTTCCATTCACAGATTCACACAGTAAGCATACCATGACTCACTTTGTAAAGTAATGTAGAAGGCATAAAGTCCGTGAGCGCTACATGGACAAAGTTCGTAGTGGAAAAGCAAAGGTTCGGAATTTGAGGCTGCGTTGGATGTCTGACCTTAAACTGATGAGGTGTATGCCCAATCAGCCGTCAGTAAGAGGCCGGCTGTACACGATTTGCCGCAAGAACCAGAAAGAGCCTCTGAGTAAGAAAGACATTTTTCAGACTAAAAAAAAGGGTACGGAAGTCAAGCTGAAACTTTCCTCTGCGTTTAGAGTGCATAGGAACTGCGCACTAACGGTGTGCCTAAGTCGTGATCTTGGTAGTCAAAGTGCGAATATTCTGTTTTACAGCGACAACTGCTGAGCGCGTTTTCCTTGGTATCGAGTCCTCGTAACAGTACTCGCGTTCTCGTAGAGTCCTCGTAGTGTTTGAAGACGTGTCTGCTGACACATCACGGATTCTTCCCAGGTTGACGGTATGTGTTCTCAGCACTGCCCCCCCCCCTTCTACCAAAGTCCTCACACGGGTGTCTGGCTGCGTTACTTTCTGTTCCTTTCTTTCTTTCTTTCTTTCTTTCTTTCTTTCTTTCTTTCTTTCTTTCTTTCTTTCTTTCTTTCTTTCTTTCTTTCTTTCTTTCTTTCTTTTTCTTTTTCTTTCTTTCTTTCTTTCTTTCGCGGTTGGTGCACCGCGGTCGGCATGTCTCCTGTTCTTAAGCTGCATAGCAGAGGCCGCTTCAAAATCAGGACGTTCGGGGTCCAGCTCCCCTTCTCTCTGTTCACTCGGTCATTAAAAGGGCTGTGGGTTTCGTCGGCGTCCATTCAGAAAGATTTCCGGTACTGTTTTAACGCGAAAGCATTACTAGCCCTATTAGGCTAAATTCCTTCGGCGACGGGCGGTGCTGTTGAGGCCGAGAAATGGTCTAAAAAAGATGACGTCATCACACCGTCTTCGAGCGAGGCGGACGCGTTGCGCCGATAGATGGCGCATGGACATAGAGTGACGTTTCTCAGTTGTCTCAGTGTTTTTTTTTGTGCGTTAACTTTTAGAGAGATAGCTATTTTTTTCCAAGTGATTGATCGGCATTTGCGGTAGCCAGACTTTTATTTTAATTTTGCACGTGTTTTCAAGTGTTTTCGTCTTGAGCGTGTAGATATCTGGGCATTTGGTGCAAGCAATAATCGAGTGTTGCTACGATGGTTAAGCTACTGAAGGTTAGATGTATGGAGTGTGAGGAATCGGTGAATTTAAAAGAAACGCGGTTCGATTCAGTGGAGGAGGCCGAAGGCGCAGATTTTATGTGCAAATTCTGCGTATTAGGTGCACGCCTGGACAGGGCTGAACAGGCGAACAGCGAACTAGTGCTAAGGATGGATGCTCTAGAAACAGAGTTACAGATAGAGAGGGCAGAGAAGCGTAAGCTTCAAGTACAGCTATCTCAGATCGAGTCAAAAACGGCGGACACCGCCATTGGAAGCCACAATGGCGGGCATTCCAGCGCCAGCCACGTGGATGGGGCTTGCACTGGCATGGACAGCGAGGGGCCAGTAGGTCAGACATGTTCAGGCAGGAACAGCTATGCACAGGTGGCAGCTGGGAATTCGAGAGGCGATACTGAGAAGGGGTCCGAGCTATTTCCAGGAAATGAGGGCACAGTCGCTGATAAGAGGCAGCGAGATCCGGAAGTTAGGAGGGAGTGGCAGAGTACCCTAGTGCTTATCGCTGGTGACTCAAACATGGGGCGCTGCAAAAGAGCTATTCTGGACCGGGTGAAGGGTAATAGGCGGGTAGCAGTCGGGGTGTTTCCAGGAAAGACAATGGACGATGTCCTCACAGCGACTAAAAGTGAACTTTCCGAGAAGGCTGCAAGGCGTAACTTGGTAGTGGTAGCGGCGGGGCTAAATGATGTCCTGAATGGTAACGCCGCACAAGTAGGGAAAACATTAGCTGAGGGAGTTGACGGTATAAGGGCGATAGCACAGCAAGCGCAGATCGTGGTGTGTACAGTGCCGGAGGTACAAGGAAGGAATGCAGAGGTTGCTAAAGACGTTGTGAATCTTAATCGCGAGATAAGGCAGTTAGGCCTCGAGAAAGGCTTTGAGGTGGTAGAAATAAACAAGGAAGTGCACAGGGCAGGTTCGGGCAGAGACTTTGGACGAGATGGCATCCATTTCAGTGGAAGGGTAGGAGAAGAGATAGGCAGGCGCCTGGGAGGCCGAGCGGTAGCTTTTTTAGGGGGTCCACGGTGGCTCAGGGCGTAGGTGTAGGTAGAAGCGATGTAAATGTAACAATGGCGGCTGATCCCAACAAAATGGCCACTAGGAGGCCCAGAAAGAAAACTACGAAAAAGAAATTTAACGCCAGGATCAGTTACATAAACATGCAAGGGGGTAGAAAGAGAGCGAAATGGCTAGAAATAGAACAGCAGTTAAAGGACGAATCAGTAGGTGTGTACGCTCTATGCGAGACACATCTGAGGGATCTAGAAGATCCACCTTTCATCGATGGCTATGTCTGGGAAGGGTGCAACAGAACAACAACGGAGAAGAAGGGAGGAGGAGTAGGTATGCTGATACATCAAGGAACAAATTGGCAAAGAATAAAATCAACTTGCAAAGAACATGTCTGGGTATCAGGTACAATTGCTGGCAAAAGGACATGGCTAGGGGTAGTTTATTTAGGGACCGGGGACAAATGCAGGCAAGAAAACAAGGATCTAGTTAAGTGCCTCAATGACGATATAAAGCAGATTGGAGACGGTGTCGATATTATTTTGCTTGGAGACATGAACAGCCACATCGAGGATCTGGATGGATACACAGATTGTAACGGGAAGTTAATGCTAGACTTGTGTGAGCGGCACAACTTAGTTATTGTCAATAGAGAAACTAAATGTGAGGGACAAATCACGTGGGAATCCCGTAACAGGCAAACAACCATTGACTACTGTCTAATGTCGCAGGGCATCTATAGCAAGCTCGCAATAATGGAAATAGACGAAGAGGGGAAGGACAGCCTAGGAAGTGATCATAAACGTATTAGTCTACAGTTGGGAGCCCTAGTCAAAAGAGAAATGCAACGAAGTCCAAAAGACAACGCAAAATTAAATGATGAACAAATAGCGCTAATATCAGCCGATATAGAAGAAGTAATTGAGAAACGCCACATGGAAAATTGGGATTATAATCAGTTGGAACTGCTCATCGCTACAAAAATGAAACAAGTGAAAGGAGTTAACCGCTGGAGAGGAAAGAGGAAGCCACGAAGCTGGTGGAATATGGAAATTAAGGAGGCCATCGAACAACGACGGGTGGCTTCAAGGGAACACAGAGAAGCAAAGAGGGCGCAGTTATCTGTAGAGGAAATAGGAAAAAAATGGGAATCTTATCGACAAAAGAAACAGCAAGTTCAGGTCCTAGTCCAGGCTAAAATAAAGCAGTCCTCTGATAAATGGCTGGCTGAAGTTCGCGAGGCAAATAAAGGGGGGCCAAGAAAATTCTGGAACCATATAAGCTGGTTGGGAAAAACAAATCAAAGAAAGCAGGAACAGATTATAGATGCTGAGGGAAAATGTTTGGAGGGAGACGATGCTGTGGACTACATTACGTCATTTATAGCTGCGTCTTTTAGCGACGCCAATGGGGGAATCTCCCCAAGTGAGGCGGCAACACAGGACAGCACAAAAGAGAACAGCTTAGAACTGACTAGTCTTAACTGGGAAAAGGCGGAAGCGAATATTCCTAAAACCACATCCGCAGGGATAGACGAAATTCCAATTAAGCTGATTAATGAACTTGGCCCAAGAAGCAAGGACGCGCTGATAAAAGCATTGGAGGCAGCCATAACAAATAAGCAAATTCCGCACAGCTGGAGACAGAGTAAAATGAATTTGATTTATAAAGGGAAAGGAGATAAGATGAACATAAAATCCTTCCGTCCGATTACGATAACATCTGTTATGTACAGGCTGGCAATGCAGGCGGTGAAATTAAAAATGCAGGCATGGGTAGAAGGTAATCGGATACTCGGAGAACTTCAGAATGGGTTCAGAAGGGGTAGGCGGTTAGATGATAGCCTGTTCGTGCTTACCCAATGCATAGAAATAGCTAAGGCGGAAAATAGACCTCTGTTTATAGCCTTTCTAGACATAAGCGGTGCATACGATAACGTGAACAGGGAACTCCTGTGGAGCATATTGAAAGATTTAGGTATTGGTGATGAAGTAATTGATTTTCTACAGGAAATCTACCGAGATAATGAAGTTGAAATTACATGGGAAGGGAAAAAAAGTACCACAACTGTAGGGGTGCACAAAGGATTAAGGCAAGGTTGCCCTCTATCACCGCTGCTGTTCATGCTTTACGTGATAAATATGGAAAGAAGGCTAGAAGAAAGTAATCTGGGTTATAATCTATCGTACAGATTAGGCGGAAATGTAGTTGAGCAGCGACTCCCGGGTTTAATGTATGCGGACGATATTGTACTGTTAGCAGATAGCCAGGAAGATTTACAAACTTTGGTTAATTGCTGTGGAGACGAAGGAGACGCTCTAGGATTCAGTTTTAGCGCAACTAAATCAGGTGTGATGATTTTTAACGATACAACTGATCAGGTGCTTACAATACAAGGCCACGAAATACCCAAAGTGGCCGAATACAAATACCTCGGGATATGGCTAAACGAAGGGCAGATATACACGGAAAAGCATGAACAGGCTCTTAGGGCAAAAGGACGAAGAGACGCCGGGATAATGAAACATAGGGCATTATGGGGGTACAACAAATATGAAGTACTAAGAGGTATTTGGAAAGGAATAATGGTGCCGGGACTTACTTTCGGCAATGCGGTTCTGTGCTTAAGGGCAGAAGTTCAGTCGAGATTAGACGTAAATCAGAGAGCTGTTGGAAGATTAGCACTAGGTGCCCACGGCAAAACCACAAACGAGGCAGTACAAGGGGATATGGGCTGGGCATCGTTCGAGGCACGGGAAGCTAAGAGTAAAATACTATATGAAGAACGCCTGAGGAAATTGGACGATAACAGATGGGCAGCTAAGGTATTTAAATATTTATACAGAAAGAACGTTTACTCACTGTGGCGGAAAAAAACTAGAAAACTAACCAGTAAGTATGCCGGTCATGACGACGGAGAAAGAAAGAGCATTAAACGACAGGTCAAAAACGCGGAAGTTAAAAATTGGATGAATTCAATGGAAAAGAAACATAGTGTAGAACTATATCGATTCTGGAAAAGGCAGATCAGAAAAGAATTTTTCTATGATAACTCAAGAGGCAGTGCCCTACTTTTTGAAGCTAGATCAGGGTGTCTTAGAACGCGCAGCTACAAAAAGAAATTTAACGAAGAAGATGACACATGTGCAGTGTGTGGTAGATCTGTGGAAACAATTGAACACCTCATAATCAAATGTGATGGTATCCATCCGGATGTCGATGCAGGCACAGTCACTCTTTCTGAGGCCCTAGGGTTTAAAGATAACAATGGTCATGTAAATAAATCTGCAGTGGAAGTCAGCAAAAAGCGATTGGAGGATTGGTGGCTGAAAAGCAGAGATGTGGAATAAGGCTAGAATAGTAGGAAACCGTAGGCAAAGTTGATGGAGAATCTTAATGAGAATTGCCAACACAGTAAACAAAAAAAAAAAATAAAGAAAAGCTGAGCATGGTGGCAATTGCCACCACCCCGTTTCAAAGGGGGCGCTCCTATCCATCCATCCATCCATCCATCCATCCATCCATCCATCCATCCACGTCATGGCACCGACTCAGTGCGAGGGCGATCCCATTCCGCCTCCGACTTGTCGGGAAGGCCGGCAAGGGAGGAAGAAAAACGATGCGTGCTTTAGTAGCGCGTTTTAGTATTAGTAGTAGTTGTGAAAACTATCATTGTCCACGAGAGAGAGGCAACTCCCACCACCCACGCGGCACGTGGCCGGCGGGGCAGGGGTAGCTGCTTTGGATGCTGGCCGGGAGGTCTTGGGTCCCGGCGGCCTCTTCAGCCAGTTGGACGAGCAAGAGCTGGAGCTCAGAGTCCGAGGTGCGCAGCAGGGTCTCCGAGGTTTACCTCTGCCTATATTATGCCTCCCCCCTCCCCCCCCCCTCCCCCCCCCCTCCTCCTTTTGGAGAGTACGGGCATTCCCATTTTATGCGTGTAGAGGGTCCCTGTCGCCCCACAAAGATTACATTTATCGCTCCTGGCCTCGGGGAACATGTGGTTCGCCATAACCGAGTGCGGATACCTATTGTTTTGCAGAAGCGTCGACGTGACTACTTGTCTGTTTGAATTCGTGTCTGGCGGGGGTACCGGTCTACTATTCAATCTAAAATTCTGTGTGGTCTCCCGATATTTTAGCATGCGCTGTCCGCTCCCTCGATCATCGAGGGGCCCCGTAGCGACTCAGCGGTAGAGATCTCGAGCCAGCCGGTTGACCGCCTCTTTTCAGGAGACGGCTGCATGCGCAGGAGTCCAAATGATTGATTACAAAACTTAAAACCGAGCAGGGGACAAGACACAGGAGAGGAGCGCACAGGACGAGCTCGGAGCTCGTCCTGCTTGCTCCTCTTCTGTGTCTTGTCCCCTGCTCGGTTTTAAGTTTTGTATTCATGTCATACCAACTAGCCCCCCATCACACACTCTTGGATTCCAAGTTGTTTGAATTTTCCTATCCAATTTTCTCTGGCCTAGGATTTTGGCCGCTAAGGGCGAGATTCTTCCCTTGCTAAAATTTTGGATGGCAATGTCATCTGAGGGATCCTTCAGAGTCGGACCCAGGATGCGGTCTTTCGCGCGCAAGGCGCTCTCTCACCCGGGTCCCTCATCTATGCAGCGTGCTGCGGCGCGCTTGACCCTGAAGGGTTGTTGCTGCGGACCTTCCAAGACGCGACGCCACCTTCACCTCCTGTGGCGCGCTTGGCCTTTACTAGAGTCACTGTTAAGGGCCGCGGCGGTGGCTCAGTGGTTATGGCGCTCAGCTGCTGACCCAAAAGACGCGGGTTCCATCGCAGCCGCGGCGGTCGAATTTGGATGGCGGCGAAATTCTAGAAGCCCGTGTACAGTGCGATGTCAGTGCACGTTAAAAAACCGCCAGTGGTCGAAATTTCCAGAGCACTTTACTACGGCGTCCCTCATAGCCTGAGTCGCTTTGGGACGTTACACCCATATAAGCTTTAAGTACCGAACGTGTACCAGTGTGCGCACAACAAACCACCACGCTGACAAACCACCTGGCACATGTAACTTCAATGAAAGAAAAACGGCCGCGCAATAAATAATGCTTTGGCACTGTGACGTGTAAACACTCTTCACTGTATCTATCAAAATTTTGGCTATGCTTCCCGATTTTTCGCTGCTCCTTGTGCTACCTCTCCCTGCGAAACCTAGCTATGTGCCGTTTCTTTATATTTGCATTCTTTGCAACACGGGGGGGCTGCGAAAGTGTGCAAGCCATCGTATATCGTGTTTGGCTCAGACACTTCAAGACTACAAAAACTACTTCGTATTTCAAAGTAGCCTTCGCATTTAGAGCTTTTGCTTCCGTGCGTCCAGCCAACGTCCATATATCCTTCGTCCTATTTTCCAACAAATGTCGCGGGGAAGGTAGCAAAATGTTGTATGGAAAATTTGATGGATTTGGAAATGGAAAATTTGGTGGATAAACGGTTGCTGATTTTCTTTGTACCCTTGAACTGGTTTGACACTTTCGTTACGGTCCTTCAAACAACTAGGTCTAGGAGCACAAAACGAACCATGTGCTAATTCTTGCTGATTTGCTACACACTGATTTCTAAAATTTCAGCAGCGAAATAAAATATTCGTATATTGCCTTTTGAATGCGTGCATATTAGCTAGAATCATGGGAAGGTATTTATTTTTTCTGCGCCTCTCATAATTTGGGCGTTGAAGGGTAGAGAATACTAAAAATACTAAATTCACATATTTTATTCACATCCATGATATCGTTTTGAGAAATGTCAGCGCTATGTCAAATATGAAGTCATGATGGCTCTATTTGCCTCCTTTTGCAATTTACGGAGTTTTCTTTTGCAAGTGATGGCGGTGCTTTTTAACTCTAAATGACAGTCCTCTCGTAATAAGTAACAAAATTTTCGGTCCTCCCAAAAGATTTTTTGCAATATTTCTGGCAATTAATTTTTAGCAACCATAGAAATTTTCGTAGTATCGTGCGTTCTTTTCCCACCCACAGAATTTCAACAAAGTACTAGAAAAAAATCTTTCGTTACGACATAAAGACCAACAATTTTGTATTTTTCGGGCAAGGTTCTTTCGTTTTCTCGAGCGGCAGAGGTTAATATTCAAAGCCAAGCGAGCGTGATATTTCAGATCCCTTAATCTTTGTTCTGAAGAATGCTTTGTGGCTTCGTGGCACTCACACGGACCCGCTAGCTGTCTCGTTTTCATGACAGTTTCTGAAGTGAATGGTCATAGGTCAACCAACTGCGTCAGCTCAAAATTCAGTATGTCATAGCGCACCATTCTCATCACCAATAAATTTTGTTTATTTTTGCCTCCAGCTAGAAAAAGAGCCACTGCTTTCACACATGCGTCTGCCCTTCTTAGTTTATCCATTTGAAGGCAGCATATGCTGCCAAACATGCATTAAAGACCGAGGCTGCCGCGGTGGCTCAGTGGCTATGGTGCTCGGCTGCTGACCCAAAAGACGCGGGTTCGATCCCGGCCGCGGAGGCTAGAATTTCTTTGGAGGAGACATTCTAGAGGCCCGTGTGCTGTGCGATGTCAGTGCACGTTAAGAACCCCAGGTGGTCGAAATTTCCGGAGCCCTCCACTACGGCGTCTCTCATAGCCTTAGTCGCTTTGGGAGCCGCAGCAGAACGAATTTCTGCTGCGGCTTCGCATAAAAATAAGAGCTGCAGCTGCATGCATACTTAAACTTGCAGCTGCATTTTTAGGACAGTTACCCGCGAAAGCAGCTCATTAAAATATATCCTGCGGATTCTGAGTTCGCTTGCCACCTGAAATAAAATACAATACTGCACCTTGGCGCAAAGGTCAAGTCTGGTTTTTTGTACGCTTTCTTTGCTTCTTCTGCCATGCGCCTACTCCCATACCTTAGGTTTCGAAAAGTTTGGAAAAAATAACAAAGTAAAACATGTGAATACATACTAAAGGAATAGCAACGCATTTGATACACGGAACAAAATGCTTCGCTCCCCCTTCCATATTCATAGTGGGCTTGAAGATGCACTCATTCCGGTCTAGTGACACCCGCATTTAATTACAAAACTGTTGACATCCTTGAACCTCTTGACTTCTAGAATACCAGTCGACGCATACGTAAATTCCTTGGGATGGACAGCGTATTTTTTTCCAGCAGTGCGCTGAGTGCCGTCTGACGGTGCGGCAAGGATTGTCTCTCGAGTGCTTTCGGACGGCGCCTTTATTCAAGAAAGACATGAGAGCGTAAAACGGCAACACGGACGAGTAAGGGAACAGGGCGAGCGCTTACTCGTCCGTGTTGCCGTTTTGCGCTCTCATGTCTTGCACGAATCTGCACCAACAAGCCTAGCTTCAAGTACTTCTTAGCCTTTATTCAACTTTTGAGTGCCTCCCGACAGTGCAGCAACAGCGTACTGCTGCGTGATCCCACGGCGCTCGAGCTAAAAATTCTAGAGGGTACCTACAGGATCCCTGCCCCTGCAGTTTCGGGCTGCTTCCGTTCAGCTCCTTTCTGGTGCTCTTTTACTTTCGCAAAGCTGAAAACCGAGGAGTGAAACCGACGACCTTAGCAAAAGAGCATGCTAGATTGATGAACCTTCATTTACGAGAATTCAGCCTCTTTCCTTTCAGCCAACATTCTCCACCTAGACACGCATTAATTAAAGGGTCAGATGTCGGCCGTGAGTTTGCTTGGAGAATGACCTATCTGAGAATGCTCGAGAACACGATCCCTGCATGAGCACTGTTGCCTAGCATTCGGCAGCACAGTACTGTGGAGTTCGAACATCGATGTGCGGCGTTGTCGTTTTGGCTTTCGGGCTCGAAGTTACGGTTGTAGCCGTCCGTAATTAACTCGTGTTGTTGTTGTGACTGAAGGAGGAATGAAAAGGAAAGTGCAAGGGCCTGTCAACTGGCTCGAGATGAACCACAATCGCAGCGACGTGCAGACAGAGAAGAGTTGAAAGATGTGAAAGATTGAAAGAACAGACGCGCGTCGCAACAACGACGTCCGCCGAAGCGATGACGCCGGCTGCAACACATGCCCTCAATTTCAGTTTACTAGTCCTTTGTTTTGTGCGCACTTACGCACTTCGCCCAAGACGAAAATACAGCTACAGGGCGTAGGACACGAACCGAGTGCTGACTATAGCAGCTAAAGTAAAACTTCATTCCTTCGTCACCCCCCAATTTAGGAGGGCGAATGGCGGTGAAAAGATAGAGCATTAAAAAAAGGAAAAGGCCAATTGTCATGTGCGTAGTTTGGTAGCGCCAGCTCTGAGTCTGCGTGCGCATGTGCGGAAACAGAGGAGAGTCCGAATGCTATATAGATGCAGCCAGGCGCGCCGCCTCTCAAAGGATGCGACACCCGATACGGCCGCGGTCCTGTCGGAAAGCAGCGAATGTCCACGCGGAGACCACGGTTTCGCAGCAGTGAAGCTGCCTTGATTTCTTTCAGAGGAGAAAGAATACGCAAGAGCGGAAAGGAGCGCATAGCCATTAAGTGTCAGCTAAGCGAGGAGATTGCAGGATGGGGAGGAGACAAGAAGCTCCACCACGTACTAACTGCCACACGCATACCCCGCCGCAGTGGCTCAGTGGTTAGGGCACTCAACTACTGAGCCGGAGTTCCCGGGTTCGTAACCGACCACGGCGGTCACGTTTCGAAAGAAGAGACACGGAAAGGCGCCCGTGTGTTGTGCAATGTCAGTGCCCGTCAAAGATACCCAGGTGGTTGACATTAGCCCGGAGGCATCCACTAGGGCACGTCTTTCTCTCTTTCTTCTCTCACTCCCACCTCCCTTTCCTTATGTCGCAGTTCGCGTGTCCACCGATATGCGAGACGATTACAGCGCCATTTCCTTTCGCCAAAAAACAATTTTCAATTTTCATGCACACAACGAAAAGTAAACAAAGCAAATTGAATACGGCCACAAGAAAAAAAACTGAAATGAGCAAACAACGCCATCAAGAAAGGTTCAGGACAATAGAGAAGAAAAGATTTCAAAAGGGCGAGAACTCGAAATTGGTTTTGTTTATGGAGCTTTATGTCGCAAAGCGACTCAGGTTATAGAGACGCCGTAGTGAAGGGCTCCGGAAATTTCGACCACCTGGGGTTCTTTAACGCGGACTGACATCGCACAGTACACGGGCCTTTAGAATTTCTCCTCCATCGAAATTCGACCACCGCAGCCGGGATCGAACCCGCGTCATTCCGGTCAACAGCCGAGCACCATAACCACTGAGCCACCGCGGCGGCGTGAGAGAGAGGTCGAGAGCAAGGGAATTAGTACCTGCGTACTCTGCACGGTAAATAAAACTTGAGTTTTGGGACTGCCTTTTAGTGCCAAAGCACTTTTCCGATAGGTAAACCCCGACCAAAATGTTGCTATGCTTTTGTGTTTGTGCCATCACTGCCGACGGTCCCGCTATACCAAAACATCGTTTACACTCCTGGCGCTCCCGCTTGGCCGATACTTCTGCCCACACCACGCCGCCGGCGCGCTCCGCCGTCCCCGCTCCCGACGCGCGAGAGGCGTGGGTGTCGGATGACACGCGAGCAACCGCGCGGCGGCGATGAACAGTTGTCGACAGGCGCTGCTCGTGCAATGTTTTTTTTTTTCATGCGGATGCCATTTAAGTGGTTTTTCCTCAGTTGTTTTCGCACGTCCTACACACTTTAGGACGAATGGCTCTTAGTGCACCTTTCTGCAAAGTCGGACGTTTAGTTTTCCCTTGAAAGTAATGGCCGTGTTTTCCCAAATAAATGGTTGGTTTGGTTTATGGGGTTTAACGTCCCAAAGCGACTGAGGCTATGAGAGACGCCGTAGTGGAGGGCTCCGGAAATTTCGACCACCTGGGGTTCTTTAACGTGCACTGACATCGCACAGCACACGGGCCTTTAGAATTTCTCCTCCATCGAAATTCGACCACCGCAGCCGGGATCGAACCCGCGTCATTCCGGTCAACAGCCGAGCACCATAACCACTGAGCCACCGCGGCGGCGCGAGAGAGAGGTCGAGAGCAAGGGAATTAGTACCTGCTTACTCTGCACGGTAAATAAAACTTGAGTTTTGGGACTGCCTTTTAGTGCCAAAGCACTTTTCCGATAGGTAAACCCCGACCAAAATGTTGCTATGCTTTTATGTTTGTGCCATCACTGCCGACGGTCCCGCTATACCAAAACATCGTTTACACTCCTGGCGCTCCCGCTTGGCCGATACTTCTGCCCACACCACGCCGCCGGCGCGCTCCGCCGTCCCCGCTCCCGACGCGCGAGAGGCGTGGGTGTCGGATGACACGCGAGCAACCGCGCGGCGGCGATGAACAGTTGTCGACAGGCGCTGCTCGTGCAATGTTTTTTTTTTTTTCATGCGGATGCCATTTAAGTGGTTTTTCCTCAGTTGTTTTCGCACGTCCTGCACACTTTAGGACGAATGGCTCTTAGTGCACCTTTCTGCAAAGTCGGACGTTTAGTTTTCCCTTGAAAGTAATGGCCGTGTTTTCCCAAATAAATGGTTGGTTTGGTTTATGGGGTTTAACGTCCCAAAGCGACTGAGGCTATGAGAGACGCCGTAGTGGAGGGCTCCGGAAATTTCGACCACCTGGGGTTCTTTAACGTGCACTGACATCGCACAGCACACGGGCCTTTAGAATTTCTCCTCCATCGAAATTCGACCAGCGCAGCCGGGATCGAACCCGCGTCATTCCGGTCAACAGCCGAGCACCATAACCACTGAGCCACCGCGGCGGCGCGAGAGAGAGGTCGAGAGCAAGGGAATTAGTACCTGCGTACTCTGCACGGTAAATAAAACTTGAGTTTTGGGACTGCCTTTTAGTGCCAAAGCACTTTTCCGACAGGTAAACCCCGACCAAAATGTTGCTATGCTTTTGTGTTTGTGCCATCACTGCCGACGGTCCCGCTATACCAAAACATCGTTTACACTCCTGGTGCTCCCGCTTGGCCGATACTTCTGCCCACACCACGCCGCCGGCGCGCTCCGCCGTCCCCGCTCCCGACGCGCGAGAGGCGTGGGTGTCGGATGACACGCGAGCAACCGCGCGGCGGCGATGAACAGTTGTCGACAGGCGCTGCTCGTGCAATGTTTTTTTTTTTTCATGCGGATGCCATTTAAGTGGTTTTTCCTCAGTTGTTTTCGCACGTCCTACACACTTTAGGACGAATGGCTCTTAGTGCACCTTTCTGCAAAGTCGGACGTTTAGTTTTCCCTTGAAAGTAATGGCCGTGTTTTCCCAAATAAATGGTTGGTTTGGTTTATGGGGTTTAACGTCCCAAAGCGACTGAGGCTATGAGAGACGCCGTAGTGGACGGCTCCGGAAATTTCGACCACCTGGGGTTCTTTAACGTGCACTGACATCGCACAGCACACGGGTTTTTAGAAGTTCTCCTCCAAAGAAATTCAGCCGCCGTGGATTGACAGCAATTAATCGATGCGAAGTGAGCGTGATAGACAAAAATATTTGGCTCTTTGGATGTCAACAATGCCATGTGTCTTCGTCGTACTGACATGCACGTGCCGACTGCCTACGTTTGCATGGCAGTTTGTGAATTGAATGGTCATACCCGCAGTAGGGAGCCACAGCTTTCATAGCACATATAGCCTTTTTCCTTTTGCCTATTCGAAGCAGCACAAGCCGTTAAACGAGTTTTAAATGTTAGGCTGGCAAAAGCTGACGTCAGCACTCACCTGCCGGGTATTTATCTGACATCGCAGGGAAGTGTTCTGGAGATCAGGGTCCGTTAAGATTATCATCAAACTAAATCGTATGCTCTGAGACTTCGGCCACTACTGCCTTATGCTTTATAACAATAATATCTGTTCATTGCCATTTCCTTTATTAAAATTTCAAATGTGGCTGCCCCTAGTTCGTGACAAGAAGCCTTCATGTACAATGCTTTTTTTTTTGCATTTGAAAAGGCTGACTTTCGTTTGTGCTCTTAGACAGAAATAAAACAAAGGCGGAGCAAGAATATAAAGTTCGAATACTTTCTTCCGCTTAGAATGTAATACGTTACTGCACTACCGCGTACCGGGAACTAAGTTGTGTGCACTTGCGGGCGCAAAAATCAAAGCTTAAGTCGCACCTTGTGAGGAACAATCGATACAACCAGCCAACTCTGTTTTGATGCGGATGTATGGTGTGAGTATAAAATCGATCACTAATTTCTGTTCATGCTTTTATTTTTGCTTTGGGTTTCTCTCTGGTAACAGAAAGCTAACATCTGGGCTCGAGAAAACAACTTCATGTGGCGACTCACTCGCTGTTTGATACTGCGGGAAGTGTGCGGCGATCTCTAATACGGTTCGATCGGTGCACCTGTTTAGTGACCAGTAAGAAACCAACTGCTCAATGACAGCGATTTCTTCCAATGGCATTTTGAGTAATGAAACCGGACGTAGAGACCAAAAGCAGGTCAAAGTAGGAAGTCTACTATTTAAAATGCTGCTTGCATGTCAAGAGAGGGGCAGATTCTTGTTCTTAAAGGCTCTGTCTGGTGTTCGAACTGTTACCACTCCAATCTTCCTATCTGCTAGTCATGTCGTTTTATTCTCTGAGTTTCCCATTAAATATGCTGGTTTTTAAGAAAAATACGCTGTCATTATGATGTAATTTAAAAGTTTCAGTTTTGTTGCGGAAGCAACACTACGATAGGTGTGAGCGATTTCTCGGAGCCCCGGAGAGCCACAACTGCGCATGCGTGAGAAGCGAGTGTGAGACAGTTACTACGCAATTTCCTCTCCTCAAATACAGTTTTCGGTTTCTTCATTACGGCCCCTCTTTCTCTTTCTTCTTTCCCTCTCACTTCTTCCCTTCGTCTACTAACGGATGACAGGTGTCCACCGAGATATGACACAGTTACTGCGTAATTTCCTTGCCTCGAATACAATTTTAATTTTCTTCATTGCGGCCCCTCTTTCCTTTCTTCTTTTACTCCGACTTCCTCCCTTCTGTGGACACCTGGACCGCACCGTTCAGGTGTCCACAGAGATTGTAGAGAATTACTGCGCCATTTCTTTTCCTCAGAAAGCGTTGCTGTCAATGGGCAAGGCATCGCGCCGAATGGGCGTTGGCGTTCTGTGGACTCCCTGGCAGCGCTACAACACGCTGTCGCGTTCCACTCCTAAAGGCGAAGCTTAAGCGTCATTAATTAGCAGTTAACTAGGATTTATTCATTAATAGGTAATTAGTCATTAATTAGTAATTTGCAATTCCTTAGTGATTAGCACTAAATTATGTGTGACGTCATCCAGTGATGACATCACCAGGGCCACAGAGGCAGTCAAAGTGGTGCGGAAAACGCTTTCGCCTCTACGTACTTTACACAGTCAAAGTGCCCCCTGAGGTGCCGCCACCGCTGCGATTGCCGCGACGTCGTTGCTTAACCCAACCCGGGAGGACTGGGGTGCGACCCTGCTCGGCTGCCACGACTTACAGGCCCAACAAGCCTTAGTCGGGCGCACCCGGGCGGCGGCAACCGCCACTGGGGTCTCATACATACTAGGGACCTCCACCTAGTGTTTGTAAGGATCGGTCCCTTACGGGCTGATCCAAATATACCTCCTGTTCATTCTTAATAAATGTTTTCACCACCACCACCCACAATTTTACTCAGGATGGCCATTGGTCAAATCACAGAAATTTTTTTCTTTCTCATCTGCTTACCGGCCCCAGTGCAGTACTTTTTCTTTTCTTCGCACAAGAAGAGCGCTAAGCTTCTTGGGTACGCGTTCGCCATACGTGACCGGATCACTCGCGAAGCTCCATGATCCAACGCCAGCGATCCTATGATATCTGGCTCTGTCGTTAAGAATACAAAAGCTCTAACTGAAAAGTTTGCAGACGTGATAGCGCAGGGCCGACAAACTGGGGGGGGGGGGGGGGGGGGGGGTTCGAATTTCTACCTACCTGCGCCCTTTAAAAATTACACGTGGCAAGCACCGGCACATATATCTGCCTTCCCCGTTTCAAACCTGTAAGATCGCGCCTCGTACACGACCTCGCCGGCTCTCCCCTTGGGGGAAGGCGAGGGTGTTGCGTGGAGAGCGTTTTACGAATGTTTTCTTGATTTGTTTGTTATATTTATTCGAGCCCTGGTTTTGAGGCCATGACCAACCCTCTGGGCCGTGGCTACTGCGAAATTAAGTAGCGATTGGTTGATCAAAGACTGGGGCGGGTCAAGAGAAATGACCGCCCCAGCGCCTTTGTTTATGTAAGTAATAAAAACGGAAGGAAAAGCCAGGAATGGCAGTCCTAACCAGGCTTCGTGCTTAGCACGTACGGAAAACTTCTAGGCTCTAACCGAGACCGCCGGTCGATCAGTAAGATTTTCCGAAGTCGTATCTCTGTGTGAGATAAGTGCCTTTTAAGTTGCAGTACTTGAAGCGTCTGTGTGACTTCACGCTTCTGCAACTGAGTTTGCCCTGTATATACTCTGTAAATATAATATACCCTTCGTACCTTCGGCTTCTGGACTCCTGTGCTTCAAACACCACCAAACTACTCACGTTTGGAGGAGGCTGAACTCCCTCGAAGAAACGTAAACGAACCTAAAGAAAGCAAAGAATTTACTAAACCATTTCTCGCATTCCCTGACGACGTGACGTTGGTGTGCGCCAGGAAAGAGGCCGCTAGCGTGCCTCTCCTTCTCATAACCTTCCTTCCTTCTGGATTTCTCGTTTTGTAAAAGCTGAGCAAAAAGCGGTGTAAAGCTTTCAGGCTACATTACGGGTTGTCAGGATGCGTGGCTCTTTACGTGAATTTTAACGTTTTGCGAGAATCGGTTTTGGTCAGCACGTAAAGTGATTTGAGGCCTTGAGAAATCTACTTAGTTCTCCTTTGCAGTGAATTTAGGCAAGTTGGCAGCAACGAAGATTCCATTAGACATCAACGACTGCCTTCATGCTTATCCTTCCGAAGTGTGTATTTCAAGGAAGAAGATCTGCTAAAGAGCGCTTTGGATATTGCGAAAGAGGAGTGTGAATAAAAAAAAAAAGCATGCGTTCTGCCTTTTCAGGCATGTTAAGGTTTTCTTGGAAGTGAAAAGTTTAGTTGCCTCTTTGAACCATATAGATTTGAGTTTCTTTGAGACTGGGGACGGCAGAAAGTTAGGTGGGCGGATGAGATTAAGAAGTTTGCGGGGATACAGTGGCCGCAACTGGCAAAGGACAGAGTTGATTGGAGAGACATGGGAGAGGCCTTTGCCCTGCAGTGGGCGTAGTCAGGCTGATGATGATGAGATTTTTTAGAGGCGAACTCCGACGCTTTGAATGACAAAAGCGACATTCCATTTCTTTCGTACGCAAGTAATTCAAATTCACAGGTGTCCGTACTCGTGTTAAAAGGAACGAAACCTTGCCGGATCTAGCAACTCTTCACTCCTTAGTGTGTGCACAAATTGCAGCAGGTATAGCACTGCACGATTGAAGTACACGTAATACATTTTGTAGTTAGATAAGTTTTACATCGTAATTGTTCAGGGGTTTTTTCAATGGGTTTCAGTGAATATCTCGTGGAACCTTTGTAGTTGTACAGTTATTGCAGTATCTCCTCTGATGTGCGTTCATATCGTGTCAAAAAGAGTACAAAACAACGAACATTTCGCGCCTGTGGTGGGACCTTATATGGAATGGTCGAGCTTTCATTTCTAGACCCCGAGCACTGTACAGACTGAACCATGATCTCAAAAGCAGAATACGTGCGCTGAAGACGTTCGATGTTGCTCGCAGTCGGGGCAGGTTTCCTTGTGCTGGCTTACTACTTGTGTGAAAATTCCAATCCTTTGCTGCCCTGCACTAAAGAGGCTGTGATGCTTTCATTCACTTCACACTGTTTCCTTCTTAGGTAGCTTTGCAATTATGTTACTAAAAGTTTTAGTTAAGGAAAGACGAACGAAAAGCAGTGCTCTTAAGAGAATGAATCCCCGCGATTTCGTAAGGAATCGTCCGTCTCATTGATAGCCATGACCAAAGAAGACAATGACATCGACAGCCGTGCAATAGACGAATGCAGGGAGAGCTGATTAAGTTTTCATTTGGTTCTACTATATGTTAACTACGACCTTCACTTTGAGGGAGTTGGTTTGTTCGATTCTGGAACCGCGATATAAACAGAGGCCATGTCGAGAACTATTTTTTTCTAAAGAACCAGCAACCTCCTAATAATTAACTGTGTGGCGTGAAAGGGGCAAATACATGGCAAGTCCTAAGGACTCTGTGTTAAAAGCGGGCTAATTTCAAGCTTTGATGGTACTCGCTGACATATCGAAGAAATGCTACCCTGCACTGTAAATTTCCTGAAGAACACTCTAGAAGAAAAATGCCATTTTGCCACTACGCAGTAGCCCAGAGCAAGGTGCCTATCTTTAATACAGTAAAGTATAATCAGGCACCTGTCTACGAATATTTATAAAGAAATGTTCAGCTATAAATTTTAGGTGCCCTTAAGTGCGGAGAAGAAAATACTCCTGCGGCTTATAATAACAACGACCTTTATAATAGAGAAGGAAGGTCGTTACCTTTTCAGTGGAATTAGAAGCATGCAGCAGCATGTTCAGGACTCTGACCCATGAAAACAGCGCTTTCTACTAGAGCAGTTTTACCAGTCCACGGATTCACAATCCACAACGCAGCAAGTTCGGCTCAGTGCCCTTAGTAACAAACCGGAGAAATAAACTCGCTTGAAGACATGCTGACGGAAGCTAGCTAGCAGCGCGGGTAGGTGACATGGGCGTGCACTCAGGAGGGCGTTGTTTTCCATAATCGCGACAAGTTACCTCTCTTGCTTCCTATTTGCACAACAATACATATTTGATATAGAGATGGTGGTATTGAAAGCCAGAAAGTTCGCGTGTGACAACATTCTTCCAGAGACATCAGTGCAGCAGTAAATCATTCCGATGATTGATATAAAGTTGGAATTATTAAAACTGCTTTTTAAACTATAACATTACGGCAAAATTAACTTCACCCGTAATGGCCTGTGTTACAACGACCTTTATATTTATAGCAGATATGTATTTGCAATTCTCAGTTTTATATCTTCATTTTTACTTCTTGGGCTTGTTGTTATCTAAAGAAAATGGACTGCGTTTAAAGTTCCGAAGCTCGCTGAAAAGGTTGACGTCGGTACCCTTTTCACTGAGCACGAGGACTTGATCTTTGACGCCTAAACCACTTCGAGCACCATGCGACAAAGTAATGACATTTGTCAGAAATCAAGGCTGCGAAAACGATGGCAGCTGACTTCGCTTCTATTTGCAAAGGTGAAAATGATGGATCATGTTCATGTTTCGTAGTTCAATGTCTTTCACATCCATGGGGTTATTTTCGGTTCGTGACTTAAACAAAATGAATGAATAAGACAGTATAAAGTTCGAAATTTGTTTCATTGTCAGGAACTTTCTTACCACGGAAACAACGCTAGAACCTTCTCTTTACGTGCTCCCTCAAAGCTGAATATAAAAGAGGCATATCAGGCCGGGATACCACCAAGTGCTTTACACTGATCACGACCGGAACGGCTTCCATTTCCGTATTCACACAGTAAGCATAGCTTGACTCACTTTGTAACGTGATGTACAAAGGAGAGCAAAACAGCTTTATCAGAAACTTCGTAGTCGAACCCTAGACCAGGACGAATTTTTCTTTAACTACGAAGTTTCTATGAACGCTGCATAGCCTTCCTTTGTAGCTATATGGCTGCGCTCGGGTGGATGTCAGTGAGTAATTACTCCCTTATTACAAATCTACTCCACCTTGGGGGTTCCCCTAAACGTTTGACCAACTCTGTTTCCACTAAGAATTATTGATCAATTCGCTCTCGCCCTACCATAAGCTTGCCGTCCCGGTTAGCTCAGTTGGTAGATTGATTGCTCCGGTGAAGCGATGGTCCGGGGTTCGAACCCCGGACGAGGATGATTTTTAACCTACGAAGTTTCTGAGAAAGCTGTATAGCTTTCCTTTGTAGCCGTATGGCTGCGCTTGGGTGGATGTCAATGAGTAATTACTTCCTTATTACAAATTTACTCCACATTGGGGGATTCCCTAAACATTTGGCCTAGCAAAGGCCTGACTTTTTTGCATTATAGCGAGAACTGTTAAGCGCCCGTTCCTGGGTTTTGCGTCCCCGTAGCAATAGCAGCAGTATGTCGTAGAAGTAGTCTGCGTAACATGAGGGTGCGTTGAAATGGGATCATCTAAGTGGGTGGGCACAGTAAAAAGGGGGGGGGGGGGTATAGTGCGAGCTTAGGAGGGCGTAACCGGATGGCGGTTATCATGGGAGCCATCCGGAAGATGGTTAGCATGGAAGGAGACGCATGAGGCAAGAGTGGAGTAACGCCCAACCGGAGGATGGTAACCGTCGAAGGAGGGTGGGACGAAAACATAGGAAAGCTTAACCGGAGATTTGTTACTGTGTTCTACATTTCCCTACCTCAGTTCCCATGCCCATGACCAACACGGTCGCGTCGGCTTGCTGTGCCGGACATCTAGTGTTGCTGTCGCGGAAGATTTATTTCAAACTCAGTAAACTTTGTTTGGTGTCTGTTCAGACGCTATCCTGGCCACGCTGGACGAATTCGAAAGCTCTTCCAGTCCAACATGTGGCACCATGCGAGACAGCTTCTTGATCTCCAGCGTGCAGCATGCTGCTCGCAATAGCATTATTAGCTAGGTTCGACCAAGTGCCTTCTAAAGCCAGAGTCTCAAAGCCAGCACAACAGAGTTCTGGGACGGTCCATCCCTCTATTATTCTTGATTCGTCCTCATCCTTGGTTAGCACTGCTGTAGCTATTCGAAAATAAAAAAAATCCAAGAAATAAAAAAAAAAAGTTTTTGTACCCCAGGTAGGTGAAACCAACGACAGATTGGTTGCTATCGTGTGGCGCTCCTCAGAGTATTTTTTTTTAAAATTCCTCCTAATTAGTTAGAAAGCTGAGATTTATCATGAAAATTTTGAAGTTCACTTTAAGTCCAAGTGCGTTTCTTAGGCTGCAGTGGGGGTTAAGAAAAAGATGATGCAGTTTTTCGCAGAAAAAAGTCTCTTACATCCTCTTTTCCAGCTTTTAAACAGAGCCAATCTAAATATAAAAAAATGCACCTTCATTGTGGTCTTGTGCTACCGTATTGTAGCGTTGATAAAAGCGTTTTTTTTAAGCGAAAGAAGCTGGCGCGCTCAGCATCTCCAAGTAAGCGGCTGACGGCGCTGTCAGCATACTTTCGAAAATTTGTCTACACATTCGTTCGTAACGTAGAAAATAAGCGCTAGGTTCTGCGATAAGTGACTGGAAGGCCATCGAAAGCTGCTTCTGAGGAAGCTTTTTTGAGCCATCACACTAACAAAATTAAAAAAGAAGGAAAAGCATTGTGCCTCGCAGTTCAAGGCAACCTCCGTTGTTTATTAAAGGGACAGCGTTAGAGGTCCAGTTCTGCAACAAACTCTACGGCGCCGGCGACTTCGGCCTGCGAGAGATAGCGGATTTGTCGGAAAGGTAGTGATAAAACAAGTATAGCGGCGATTGGAAAAGTGAATAAAAGTACAAGAATTGTGAATATAAGGTTAAATTATGACTTGAACGTCCTTACAACGTGTAAGAATGTAAACTAATAGCAAAATAAAATTGGGTTGCGATAGGAATTGAAACGCACCCCTTAGGTCCCGTGCCAGACACACTATCCCTAAGTGACTGAAGCAGGCAATAAAAATAAAACAAAAAACTAGGCAACCGAAGAACGCTCATCCGACTTGGTTAAATGGATGCCTTGTGTGTCTTCAGCAGTGTCGCTCTCTGCGCAGTTACGCGCAAAGAGGACCCCCAGCCACTGAAATGAGCCATTAACGCTATCGCGTGAAGCCCTTTGGGTGGAGCTTGAGGATTTCCTGAATTTTCGATATGATTGTGCAGCCCGTTGGACTGAGCAGTGGCCGCTCACTCGGGCACGGTCAGCGTGAACGTTTAAAACACCGCTGAGAGCGCTGCAGTATGGTAGCGCAAGTGCAAAGTCACGTGTTTTTATAGCGAAAAGCGCTACTCCTCGCATGCTGAGCCTGAAGGTCATCTGGCCCTTGGATTTGACCTCTAATGGGAGGCGCGCCGCATGTGCAAAATCGCGCATGGCATGTGCCTCGATCTTCATCTTCCCCTTCGTCGCTACAACTGCACGCTTGGCAGTCACGTCCGTCCTTATATGAAGACAGGCGCACTTTTTATTTTCTTGAGAACTAGCACTTATCGATGGAAACTCATTGGATGGGTACAAATTTTAACGCAAATTTCAGCGAACGCAGACAGAGCAACACTTCTCAGATTTGCTTTCCCTGAATAGCTTGTCAAGGCCTTCTTTGCTGCTTCGGCTTTTCTTACCCCTCACGCCTCGTTGCCTCGACTTAGTGGCGCGCAGTGCTGAAGTCTGCGCCTGCGCCTTTTCGTCTCTCTTGTCACGGTACATGCTGTATCTTGCCTCTGAATCCTTTGATCTCTGCTTCGGCTGCATACACTGCTGGGTCATTGTGCCTATGTGGTTGTCTGGATGTCGGCGGTGCGCACATTTTGATTTTTTCTTCACATTCTCTTCTAGCAATGGCTGCCCATCACGCTCGTTCTTCGCGCGCTCTGCGCTTCCGTTTGCCGTCTCGTGCCACATACCTTGCACATCTGATAGGCCGATTATATCTATGGTGTCTGTAGCACTACTGAAGAGGTTTCCTAGTCAAGCGGTTCATGCTTTTAAGCATGTCACATCATTACGTCGAACGCTACGTTCGGTAGTGGTGAACAGAAAGACGAAAAGACTTGCGCTTGCGCACGTGTGGCGCCGAACAGTTGGTGCCACTTCATCAAACTGAACAATGCGTAAGTTCGGCCACGGCGCAGAGAGCGATGAAGACGCTGAAACATTCGCGCTCGCACGCGCCTGGCTCCTAACAGTGGGCAGCCTGGCACGAACCAATGGCCGCCATTTCTTCTCCCCCCTCTATTTCCTTGCCTTCTTTCCCTCTCTCCCCACTGCAAATGCTTCTTCTGCCATTCTTCCTCTCCCCACACTCTTTCCAGGTTACGCCAACGTCGAGCTACGTCTAGATTTTGGCGAACGGGGCATTAACAGCTTCTGCTATATAATACCTCGCGGTAGGGCAGCGTTCTGCGGAAGAGAGCTATTCAAATATCGCCCCGCTTACTGTATGCTTTGTGTATCCTGAAACAAAAATCTACTCTCTGTGTAAATTAATTTCAGCTGGGCTGGAATCTGCCTAAAAAAACATGATATGCAAGAGTGGGTAAAAGCACCGGCGTTTAGAGCTTGTCATCGTGGAAATGCTGATTGACGTTTGATGAATTATTCAGCTATGAAGCTTTCAGGCGTACTATTTGAACTCCGCTTAGAAAAGATTCCTTAGTAAATTTGGACGTTGAATTCAATCTTCTTTCCTTTCAGACAACGATGACTTTTAGAGTTGCTCTTGGAATCCTCTGCGTCATTACATGCGTGTCGGCAGGTATGGTCTTATTTCTTTAATATTCTGAAACATGCGATTGCACTAAGCATGTTAAAACTGCATATCGAGCTCTAACAGTCTCCTCGATACCAGTTCGTACGGGCCTACAGAAAGCAGAATTAGATGCCGAAAGCTTGAAGACCAGGTCAACTATGATTCATAGAGCCCAAACTTTAAGCTATGTCTTTGATTAGTCTCAGAAATACGGCAAATTACCATTGTTCTTAATTCAAGACCCCATTTGCTTTCGCTTAAGAAGGCTCTCCTTGAATTAAATTTATTCTACAGAACATAATTCTGGCCGCCGCGGTGGCTCAGCGGTTATGGTGCTCGACTGCTGACCCGAAAGACGCGGGTTCGATCCCGGCCGCGGCGGCTGGAATTTCTTTGGAGGAGAAATTCTAGAGGCCCGTGTACTGTGCAATGTCAGTGCACGTTAAAGAATCCCAGGTGGGCGAAATTGCCGGAGCCCTTCACTACGGCGTCTCTCATAGCCTTAGTCGCTTAGGGACGTTAAACCCCATAAACCAAAGAACATAATTCTGGTGAACTGTGCCGCTCGCCGAATCACGTGACTCCTCCTCTCCTAACCCCGTGACGTGCAATATAAAAACGCGGCAGCAGCGTTCGCTTCTCGTAGCGTATCTGTTCTCGCTTCGGCGAGCGCGGCTTCGGCCGCTTATCAGTTTTTTGAGCAGCGTCCGCTCCGGCGGACGCAGTTGTTGCTGCGACGCGCGTCTTTTCTTTCCTGTTTCTCTTTCCTCTGATCTTTTAACTCTCCTCTGTCCGCACGATGGCAGCGGTGGTGGCTCGGCTGGAGCCAGTAGCAGGCCCGTGCAATTTCCTTTTCATCCTTCTCTCAGTCACAACAACAACAACAGCTTCTCGTAGGAGTATCTGTTCTCGCTTATGCGAGCGCGGCTTCGGCCGCTTCTTTTTGAGCAGCATCCGCTCCGGCGGACGCTGTTGTTGCTGCGACGCGCGTCTTTTCTCTCCTTTTTCTCTTTCCACTGATCTTTTAACTCTCCTCTATCTGCACGTGGCAGCGGTGGTGGCTTGGCTCGAGCCAGTAGCAGGCCCGTGCAATTTCCTCTTCATCCTTCTCTCAGTCACAACAACAACAACAACGCTTCTGACACAAAAGCATTATCTGTTCTCGCTTCGGCAAGCGCGGCTTCGGCCGCTTATCTGATTTTTGAGCAGCGTCCGCTCCGGCGGACGCAGTTCTTGCTGCGACGCGCGTCTTTCCTTTCCTCTCTCTCCTTCCTCTTATCTTTTAACTCTCCTCTATCTGCTCGTGGCAGCGGTGGTGGCTTGGCTCGAGCCAGTAGCAGGCCCGTGTAATTTCCTTTTCATCCTTCTCTCAGTCACAACAACAACAACAGCTTCTGACTCATCTGTGGCATTCGGTTTGCAGCCTTCGGGCTGCGGCCGTGTATCTGTATTTTTCAGCCAGCGTCTGTTCCGGCGGACGCGGTTGTTGCGACGCGCATCTTTACTCTGTCTTTTACTCTGTCCTCTTATCTTTCAACTCTCTTCTTTCTGCACGTGGCAGCGCTTGTGGCTCGGCTTGAGCCAGTAGGCAGGTCCGTGCACTTTCCTTTTCATCCTTCTCTCAGTCGCAACCAACCACCAACCAACCTTGTGACTCCGGGACGCTCCGCGACGCCATGGAGGCAGAGCGATAAAGCAAAACAATGTGCAACCTTGCTTAACTGGACTTTTCGCTCGTCTCACTAGGTGTAACAGGGTCAAACCACTGCTAATTTTTGTTTGTGGTTCGCTTTGTCCTCTTCGCGAAACTTGGAACGTTAGGCGTCATATAAACGATGTAACATCACCTGCATTGCGTTGGTGGTAAGTTGAGAACGAAATCAGACATCGTTTTGATTTTCTCACCGAGTCACTTTTACCACGGCGAAAGCGCTTGCAGTGATATATTAATCACTAAATTCTTTTAGGTCCAGTTGTTAGTGCTCTGTAGGTGAATCAGTCAACGTCCTTCATAGCATCGCTTCATGCATAGCGCAAATATCAGCTGAAACAGCTCCATACTCAGGCGTCCACTAGATAGACTTCACCATTTAGGTGCATAATACAATTTATTGGTAAATGGTTGCCCACCTCTAGCTACCAAGAGGTGGTGATTTACACGAGCAGTGAGTTGACACTTACAGTTTTGTCGTCCCTGAACTTGTCGAGCTCGCTCGTATGAGCAGTGAATGATTAATATGGCTTGATTTGTTTTTCAGGTGAGCGAAGCCCAAGTGACAAAGTCTGCAGAGATGAAAAGTGCGAAAAATTCGGTAAGCACATGCAGCGTAGCTACTTGAATTTCGGCAGTAAATGCCCGTATGACTGCATATATTCAGATCCCTCGTTTACCATTAGTGAGAAGTACGTTTCTATTTTCTTGCATTTCATATTAAAGCTTTTTACTACATGCATTCTATTCGCCTTCTCGAACGTGGAAATGGCTCAACAGCACTTTGGTGACAACGTTTATTAAAGCACCTGCGTGCCACACGCGCCGAATTGAATGAAAAAAAAATGCGGTATGTAATGCTGTGTAAAATGCAGAGTTGAATGGGGTATGAGGCAAAAACCTGCTTTCAGCTTTGTCGGGTGGTCCTTGTTTATTTTTGTTGCGAAAGCAAGACTACGCCCACCGTTTCGCCTCTTCAGCGAGGGCGCACTTTCAGAGTGGCAGCGACTCCACGAATGACCTTGAGCCGTCGCCTAGCAACCGCAGAAGCTGCCGCCGCCGCGCTTCGCCAGATGGCGCTGCCGCCGCCGGCGCTCGCTTCGCCAGATGGCGCCGCTGTCCCCGGCACTGGGTTCGCCACTTGTGCGTAGTCGAGGGGGAGGAGGTGACGTTTCGAGTGTATATATACGATTTGCCTCAGTGTGTTTTTTTCGTGTATAAACAATAGAGCTTAGCCAAAACGCCTAAACGCCTAACCACAAGCGAATCGTAAGCGTAGCAAGGCAGCCGTTGCTTTCGCAACGCAACCAGGTTTAACCAGAGCTAAACCACTGTTATTTTTTGGTCAAGCTCCCTAATGGGCACTTAATTCTCTTACATTTACGTCGACTGATCTGGCAACCAAAAAAGTAATCTAAATAGAAAGAATAAGTGTCTCTAAACCTCCTAACCCTTGAACACTGCCGAAACGTGCCATTGAATTGTAACGCAGCGGCCGAAATCAAGGCTCAAATGGGGGCGGCCACGCCTTGCAGTGATTTTCACAAGTACGTCTGCGGAAAGTGGAGTGGGTCTCAAGAGCTTAAAGAAAAGCCCCTGAAGGACAAAGCAGTGAGTGATCTTGCAAGTAAGTGATCTAGTACGATTCTTAACCATAGGTTTTTAAAACCATCTCTTGCTTGCCTGTCATGGCGGCCAGCTTTGTACAACCCAGTGCGGAGGCCTTCCCGAAATGCTAATATAAATTATAGATGAAATGTTTTTATACATTTCGTTGCATTTTATGACGTGTATCCAGGCTGCGAACAATACTGCGGCATCGAGGAAAGCGAATATATTTCCTCGAGAATGTATTTTTAAGTCATTCTCTAGTATGTACTTAAAAAGCAGTGTTTGAGTTAAAATGTTGAGTGCTCTTAATGGAACCCTAAGATCATCGCGTTCTAATCACCGCGACCACTCTCACCAAAAAGAAAGCTGTTATAAGCGATGCAATGCAAAAAAATAAAATCTAGGTGTCACTACCAGCGGCCAATTTCTTGGGTAAAATGAGTGCGTCAACACCGATTATTCGATGCGTATCTCGGAAGCTAGGCGACCATTACCATTCACTTCAAGACGGTGCAACCCTTGCTCTTCGGTCTACTACTAGTGGGAAGATTTTAAATCCACTGGTGGGAAGATTTAAAATTCAATTTCCTTCTCGATAAATGCGTGTTTTATGGGCGTAGAAGCTTCGACCAGCCACGAAGATAGGATGGAGCTGTACTCATTTCCTTTTGAAAGTACGCATGAAGGCTGGGAAGTTCTGTCGTCATTAAATTGGTTGCGGCACGATTAGAGGTGTGTGAATATTCGAAAAATAACAAACCGTATATCTTCCCTCTCGATTCATCGGTCGAATCAAGTAGTGCAAAATTACAATTATTCGAAACGATTTGAATAAGTCATCAAGTGCTCGAATACTTTTCGAATAAATGGGAAGAAGTTAGAATAACGCCCACCGTATTCTTCACTGACGAATGTTCCCAAAACTATACCGACACCGTCGCCGCGTACTTTGGTGCCGCGATGGCCATGCACGGGATCTGGACGCTTAAGCCCCGCTACGTGGTCGATACTTGTGGCGGCGCTCATAATGCTCGTGCATTTTCATTTTGTTTGCTTTTCGTTTAATTTTAATTTCTTTTTATCTGGCATAGTAGCATCAAAGCATTAAGGAGGAGAGTGATGAAAAAAAATAAAAGTATAAAAGCACAAAACCAAAAAAAGCGAACAGAAATGTGACGCTAATCTAAGATAGGCAAGCAGATATAACAGCAAAAAAAGCAAGAAACAAAACAAAATTCAAACTGAAATATGATGATAGCCTAAAACAGGCTAATGCAGGAGAGGTGATGTGGTGAAATGTGAAAAAGAACCGAATCTTAATTTACCAGGCGTCTTTTGGAAAGAGATTCCAATAAAAAGCATAAAAAGCACAAAACCAAAAATGCAGATAGAAAGATGCTGGCCAGATAAAACAGGCTACTACAGAAACAGTACTATAATGAATTGCGATAAAGAAAAAGATCCGTAATTGACACGACGTCTCATGGAAGGAGGTTCCATTCAGCTGATGTGCGCATGATAAATGAATTAAAGAAAGAGTTGCCGGTACAAGTAAATATATGAGCTCTGTGAACGTAATCGATGCGCGATGACAAATAAAGCAGGGGAACGTTGATTTGACAATTTTGTTCGGGATGATGAAAATTTTTATGAAATAAGCTGAGTCAAGATACATTTTTACGGTCTTGAAGAGGTGGCAGTGACAGGGGTTTCTTTTATAGCCATGACACTGTTTGTGCGGTTATAGTTGGATAAGAGGAAGCGTGCCGACTTTCTGAATTAGTTCGAGAGCAGGTGTAAGTGACCAAAATCTAGGGTCCCGTATTGATGACGCCTATTCTAATTTAAACATATCTAATTCCCTCTACTTTGTTGTTTCACTATAGTGGATGAAGAAAAAGTTCTGACCTAGACAGTCCAGAATGCAGTTTACATTGTTATTATTTTACCTGATGTGGCACATTTTCGTAAGGTCAGCTCTTATGCGCCCACCTAAATTCTTACGGGCTCAAACGGGTTCCATTGAAAATATATTTGCTAGGAAGGGAATTAGTACACGACACACGCATAGACTTGCATTTGTTAATACTTAGACATGTTTGCCATGTTTCACACAAATGGGAAATCTGTTCGTCATTTTGCAGCTTCGAGACGCCTGTGTTGTTAGTGATTCCACGGTATCCAACAAAGTCTTCAGCGAATAGGAAAGGTGGTAGGGTTAGGTAGGTCATTAATATAATGTAAGAAAGGAACAGGGCCTAACACCGATTAGGTTGTCATGATTGAACAGTCGACAGTGGACATGATTTACTGAGACAAAATGACTGCGGTTATCCCTGGTCTATTCCTTGCTATAACTTATAGTGTATGTCCAGGCTTTTAAGCTGATTAATCTTGTCAAATGCCTTACCGAAATCAAAGAAAACGCAGTAATTATGAGAGCGGTGGACGAGAACTAGGTGCAAAGGATGTGAAAATGAAGCCAATTGCGTCTCGCGTGAACATGATAGAACTGCGACCAGTTGTGGTGAGACGTGCAGTCCCGTAGGTAACGTCACTGATTCGAGAATAACGACGTAAGGCCCGTCGTAGTGCGCCAACAGTTTTTGGTGAAGGCTGCGCAGCCTGAGCGGTCGCCAAAGCCAGACCACATCGCCCGAAGCGTAGGTGACGTTCCGACGGTGCTCATCATAGCGTGCCTTGGAAAGTGCCTGCGAAGCTATCGTGCGCAGGCACGCGAAACGCCACGCTTCCTCGGCAAGGCTGTGAATCGCTGCAGTGCGGGGTCGTCATCGGACGACGAAAAAGGCAACATGGTGTCCAGGGTGTAGCGTGGTGGCCGGGCGTGCAGGAGAAAGAAAGGGTTATACCCGTCGTCTCATGGTCCGCAATGTTGAAAGCATAGGTGATAAAGCACAGTACGATGTCCCAGTCTTTGTGATCCGAAGCCACTTACATAGCATGTTCGTTAAAATCTGTTGATGCGCTAAGTCAAGTAGTCCGTTTGTGGGTGATAAGTTGTGGTGTAGCGGAAAAAGTTGTTTCGCCCAGACGCAGGAGCGCCTCGACATCCGCTCTGAACTGACTGCCTCGATTACTTATTATAACTTGCGGTGGTCCATAGTGTAGAATGACGTTGCGGAGTAGAAACCGCGATATTTGGTACGCTGTGGCCGATAGGAGGGCTGCCGTTTAGCAATAGCCAGTAAGATGATCGGCACAAACGACTATCCAGTGATTGCCATAGAAAGACTTCAGAAACGGACCAATCAGATCTATGCCTACTTGTTCGAACGGTGCGCGGGGAGCCACCACAAGGTGCCGCAGATCAGCTGCAGCGGTTGCATGGTGTTTCAGGCGTTGTCATTGCGTTCAACTGGCTACGTACCGTTGAATCATGGTGTGCATTTTCGGCCAATAAAACCGTTCTCGCGCACGGCGGATTCATCGAGCCGATCCCAGATGACCACACGTCGGGGTATCGTTAAGAACGCATATAACATACGGAAAATGGCTTGAAGAAACCCCGAGTATGAATCGTGCGCCCACATGTAGTTCGTCTTCCACAGAAGACCATTGCGTACACAAAAACAGCTAGTAGCCCTATGGTCGCGCGCGGTGGTGAAGAGGGGCTTGAGACAGATACTTCTGTAGTTCAGCTTGAAGGATGTGAGAATTCCGAAATTCCGGCGCGGGGACCGCAATGGAATTGTCGAAATTGTCGGCGTCACACTCAGCGGTGGCAAGCGGAAGCCATGAAAGAGTCAGCATCGGCGTACCGTAGACCACTCTTGTACACTACAGCTAAGTTATGTTCTTGTAGGCGAAGCTTGAATCCCCAGCAGACAGAGTGATGGTCAGTTACGATGGTCAATGGACGTCCGTTCTAGTTTGAGTGAAACCGCTGGACGGCAAAGATCACTGCGAGACATTCCTGTTCTGTGAAGGCGTAGTTCCGCCCAGGCTTGCTTAGGAAGCGGCCCGCGTATGTAATAACATGCTCTTGCTCAGCCCAGAGTTGCAATAGAATAGTACCAACGCAAATTCCACTGGCGTCCGTGTGAATTTCGGCTGACGCGGAAGAATCAAAATGCCGAAGGATAGGATGCGACGTCAAGATGAGCTCCTGCTGATGAAAGGTGGCGTCGCACTAGGAAATGTAGTCAAAATGGGTGCCTTTGTGTAGAAGGAGCGTCAATGCGTCGGCGATATCAGCGACGCGGTGTATAAAACGGCGGGAATAAGAGTATAGCCCCAGAAAACTGCGGAGCTCTTTGACGTTCAATGCTGGCTTAAATGACTCAACAGCAGCAGTTTTCTGGGGATCACTTCGCATTCCCTGTTCGTTGGCGAGTTTTCCGAGCACCAATGCTTGATGCTCGCCAAACCGGCAGTTTTTTTAATTGTTGACTAGACCGGCGTGATGCAAACAGCGAAAAACAACAGCATAGCGTTCGTTATGCTGACTGAAGGTCTTCCCAAAAATGACGACCTCATCGAGGCAAATACAAGTGGGCCATTTTAAGCCATGCAAGACCGTGCCCATAAATCATTCGAAGGTGGAAGGCGCATTTAAAAGTCCGAAGGGCATAATAATGAACAAAAATAAACCATCTAGCGTGAAAAAGGCCGCTTTTCATTATCCCCAGGGTGCACAAGAATCTGCCAGTAGCCGGATCTGAGAACGAAAGAAGAAAAGTACGAGGCGGCAAAAAGCCAGTCTATGGTGTCAACAATAGGAAGTAGCAGATATACGTCTTTTTTGGTGACGGAATCCAGAAGCGATAATCCGCGCAAAACCGCCACATACCATCCTTTAGCATATCCTGAACTTGTTCGCTAACCACCGTGCGCTCTACGGCGACACAATATAAGGGCTTTGGAGTGTGACGGGTGCTATAATATAGGGATAGAGGGCGGCACGTTCGGGTGAACGTAGCCAAATACAGACGAGTACTGGAGCAGAAGGTCCACCAGTGCCCGGCGTTGCGGGAACCTGAGGGTGGTGTTGACCATACAAGTAATTGTAATTGTAAATTAAGCGGCCTCAGGTTGCACAGGGTCGGTCGGAGCCTCTCCGACCACTGTCACAGCGGAGATTGCATCGTGGCCAGGAGGCAAGTTTCAAGCCTGTTGGCAAAACTAGAGGCTCCGTGGAAGGATGAATTGTCCATAACGACGCGCTGCTGTACGCAATAAATATCAGACAGCGTGAGGCGAGAACTTTCCTCTTAAAGCAAATGGAATAAACGGGTTGCACCATAGCTTAAAACGCGCCACTGTGACGAGGCGATGAGATCGGGACGCACACTGCAGCCCACGATAGCACGACCGTGCCGATAGCACGACACACAAAATACAGTTTCTTCGTCAAACAGACTTTCCAGCAGGCCGGGCACAAGGCTTAGCTCAAACCAACCGCTTCACTCCGACAGTCAGCTGTAGCACCACACATTTTCAAAAAGTCGATCCCCAGAGCTATGTCATCGGTAAAGCGGGAAAGAACGAATAATTTCGCTTGAAAAACGGTGGCAACTAACGACAGTTCCACACTACAGGCTCCCAGAGGACGCAACGGCTCTCCGCTCCCTCCACACAATGCGTTCACGTTTGTTCACATTGAAACATAACTTTGCGTCCCAGCAGGCTCATTATAGCAACTGTTACACCCGTATCGACAAGAGCCACTGCAGGGACACCCTCGGCGGACACATGAACTTTGTTCTTTAGCATTTCTTTTTTAGCTTTGTTCTTTAGCACCTCACCTCCATTGGTCCACTGAATAGTTTTTAGGATGAGGGCAGGAGGGGCGACGTCGTGGTGACGCGGACCGCCGCCTGCGGTCGGCCGGGGGAGGAGTCACGCTTGGATCCGATGCCGTAGGAGTCCGAAGGCTGAAATTCCCAGGGTCAGCTGCAGTAGCCGAGTGGGGATAGCGCCGGGGGGGGGGGGGGGGGGGGGACAGTCGAGTAGGTTGGCCTCTCAATGAAGATCGTGGATCCGTAGCTGTATGGTCGGCGGCGATGGCAAAACCGTGACGTGCGGTCAGGATTTCCATACCGGTAGCAGACCACCGGCGCACGGACGGAAGTCCGCGCCCTGAAGTCGTCATCGTTGTCTGGACCCAGAGGCAAAGCATCGCGTCATGCCGGTGGCGGCTCACTGTAGCGCACACATTCTTCCTGGTGCGAGCGTGCGACGTGCGGGTTAGCTGAGGTGCCGGGTACCCCTCAAAACCCACTGCGTTGACAGACAAGGGCTACGTCTGATCCATTGGGTACGTAGATGAGAGCTCAGTGGGCCGACAATTAAGATATTAGCAGTGAACTGTCTGCGCCGACAATCTGGTGAATAGTGGCGCAAGGCCACAGAAAGCAGCGATATCAGTTGCTGTCACTGTAGTCAAACTGGCCAAGCGACCAAACTTTGCTTTATTTCCCGCATTCTCAAGTTCTCAAATGTGCGGTAGTTCTCGATGGCATTTGAGAATGAGGACATGTTCTGTTTGCTGATCAGGAAGGTGTCGATGTCCTGGCGGAACCTTTCCGCAGGTGGCTTATTTTGTCCTCGTCGGACATGCGAGGACAGGCAACAAATCTTACAGAAACCGAACATTCTCATGCGGCGCAGCTGAAGCCTGGCGCCCTCGTGACACTTCATGTCTCTTCCCGTGTGTTTCGACTACGCAGGGGAAAGTGTAACGGCAGCGAGAACGTTGAAGCATGCGTATTAAACAAAAAGGCGGTCCCAGCTCTCACGTGCTAGGCCCTCAAGGGACTCGCTGCTGCCACAGGGCCTCTGACGGGATCCGACCCTTCTTGAGGGCTTGAACTAAAATAAATTACGTAGTTGAGAAAAAGTTAAATATTTTAGGAATTTTATGGTATGTTTTTGACCGAGATAGGCCGGGAGTTTGATGGAGAATCCTGGACCAGATTTATGAGCTAGAACTACCTTCGCCGTTTTCTGGTCTCCGTACACCGCACCAACGTAAGCGTCTGCGGAGAAGGTTGTCATAAGATGGGTGAGGAATACATTTTTGCTTCTTTGAGAGACTTAGCATTAAGGATATATAAACCAGATGAGCACGATTTCAAAGAATCTTATAGTTACTTAATGCCGTCTTCGCCAATTGTAACAGGCAGCGTAGGTGTAACCTAACGAGGTGGACCTGTCATCGCAGTGCAGTGGTGCATCGCTTAAGCGCTGCACCACTGCGCCAAGAAGGGTACCAGGTCTCCTAGGGATCTATGAATGTAATGTCAAAATGAGATTCTGCATATATGAGAATTAATGCATTAACAGCATTGCATCACACCTTTAGGGCGGAGCTTAAGTGTCCCGTCAGATTTTTATTTATATGTTTTCTTCAGTTCTTCTCGGATGCTAAAGAGGGGCATTCAGTGCGGGTGCAGGGTTAAGAAATTAAACTTGAAAAAAATAATGAAAAAAATATATTTAAAGCCAAAGCATAATAGATGAAAAAATCACAATTACAAAGGTGAAAATGCAAAGAATATACACAACTGCAGCAAAACAAGAAGCAGGCACAGTTGTCTCACTCAGCACACAAGACGAACGATTGATGATAACAAAAATGCAGCAAAAATAAAGGCGAAAGCATATGATCCATGATATTTACGATGAAAAAAAAAATTACAGTAGACTGAACTTTCTTGGCCAAATGCGATATAGTGCGTTATCATTTCGCGTTTCATTTCGCTTTCGGTTCGAGGCTAGGGTTGCAAGGCCAGGCTTCAGGCAAAGTTTGGCAAAATCGGTGATTGGGTATACCTTACTGATACCGCACTACGAAATTTCGAGGCCGCTTAACGCACCTAGCAGAGCGCTGCGATAACGGTGTATTTTCGATCCGTTGCGCACGGATTCAAGTTGGATGCGATGACGAGCAATGCACAGCGCGGGAGAGCGTCGGTAAAACACGAGGCGTGGTCGGTTTCTGCGTATAATTGTAATAAATATCACGTTGAGGATAAAAAAAACGGCGATAGCATAGTGCTGACATACAGTGGGCAGCGAAGGTGATCTGTTCGCACTGCCTTCAGTTCGAAACTGAGTAGCACAAATATATATATTCTATTTCTGCAGGTTTATCTGGCTTCAGACAAGCAGACACCGTTTTTTTTTTGCTCAACATTGTAAACCTTATCGCTAGCGCTCTAAAAAAGATAAATAGGCAAGCTTAGTTCCCTCTGCCTGTCGATTAACGTAAATAATGCTTGGGACATGCGGGTGAAGAAGGTTGGTTGGTTTATGGGGTTTAACGTCCCAAAGCGACTAGGGCTATGAGAGACGCCGTAGTGGAGGGCTCCGGAATTTTCGACCACCTGGGGTTCTTTAACGTGCACTGACATCGCACAGTACACTGGCCTCTAGAATTTCTCCTCCAAAGAAATTCGACCACCACGGCCGGGATGGAACCCGCGTATTTCGGGTCAGTAGCCCACCATAACCACTGAGCCACCGCGGCGGCTGGGGTGAAGAAGGAATATAGATAGAAAAAGAAAAGACAAATTCGGGAAGATCATGACACATGACTGTAGCACCTAAGAAGCGCAGAATCCTCTAAATGGATAGCTGTTGCGTAGGTGGCTTCATGCTGAATTGTGGTCAAGTGGTACAAATGTGCTTGGCCGATGTCATTCACTTGGAGGCCGACATTTCAGTTGGTCGAATAGGCGCAGCATTACAAGCCGCGAGAGAAGGAGAGGTAGTACAATCTCGATTTATCACGCGACCTCTTTATATGTTCTTGAAGGACATAAGGAATGCTTAGCAACATCTATGCAGCCTCATGCGCAATGCTGAAATACATACATTCTTTTGGGCTTCATGTAGAGGGCCAATTTCTATGGCCCTTACTTTTAGAGCGAAGAAGTGCTATGTGCAAGAAATCATTCTGGCCAAAAGCTACAATCGGCAGCCAACTTATAGACTCTTTAAAAACAGCGCAAAAGACAGGGACACAGATAGAAAAGACACACACAGCGCTGTGTCCCTGTATTTGCGCTGTTTTAAAGAATCATGGTTCACCAACTAGCCTGCACGTCTACCCTTCTCAACTTATAGACGTTTAAAGAGCATGTACACAAGTTATAACAGTTTTAGTATGTCGGACCTTGTGGAGAAGTGTAAGAGAGTCAGTTGTCTACCCTTCTTAGGTGTTGACAGAGTGGTCTGGTCTTGCATGTAGCTGCGTCTTGCGTATTCGGTGGCCAGGCACCCTTCTCATTGTATCCAGCTCCATTAGCACTCGATATACGGTAACGTCACCGTGTACCCTGTAAGGTGCCTCAATGTCGTTGCCTCCGCGGGCACTGAGGCAAAACATTAGCGTGGGTTGTAAAGCACTAAAGTCCGTTGTGCACTGTTTGCAGTAAGCTACGCCAAAAACTACTCATCATTAAAATATTGGCTACAGTCACCGTTGCCTTCCAATCATTGTGAATCGCGAAAGAAATTTTCCTCGCTGCGGGAACTATCACTTGCCATTCTTTGTGGGCCCGTGTGAACGACTACGCTTCTGAAGAGCATCAACACCGGCCGCTCCTACAGAACTTTTCTAGTGTGTCTAGTGTCTGGTGTGTCGCGGCATAACAGGATCTACCCGTACACATCGCAACGTATTATCTCTCGATATATATCGTTTTTCCCTATGCTCTGCCCTACTGTTGCGTCGTCATTTTTTTTTCTCATACAGCAGTTGTGTTCCCTCACAAAACGAGAGAGTTCCTCCCCAAAACACAGGTATCCCAAGAAATCTTTCGGGCTCATATCGACCCATTTAATTTATGGTGCACAGGTGAGGGCATAACAATTGGAAGAAAATGCTTGCATTCGTTTGGTGCTGCGTCATATACCAAACAACGCATATAGCTAGATGAATGTCCCAGCCAAATGAACAAGAAGGATATGCCACACTCATGTGACCCATTTAGTCCCTTTCGGACATACTTAAATTCGATTTTAATTTGATGGAATGCTGAGAATTTCACGTGTAGTACAGCTAGTGCATAATGAATGTCGATTTCAGGTCTTTTGGAAAACGCAACATCGCCCACGCAATCCTCAAGCGCCACAGAGAAGCTTATAAATGCATATCGGTCGTGCGTCCAAGGTGAGATCTATTATATTCTTAAAAAATGCTGTGACGGCAAATCAGTTCTGTTTTTCTGCTTTGCGGAAAGCAAGTGCAGCTATGTATATGTATGGTTACAGACGCAGCTCCGATTGTGTAACCATGGATTTCAGCCCTTTAAAGACCATTCTGTGAATAAATGAAACCAGTATAAGCGCGACAATCTGCCAAGTAACAAACACAAAAAACTAACGTCAACCACTTTTTAGTGCCGCTGATATCTGAGAGATCGGTATGTCACGAATTGCGGCAATGAGCATTTGATCCTTTTTAACAAATAGACCAAAATGCATTAAGACTTTCCCGAAGGCTGGGATTCGTGTTTAATGTAGTATAGTTTTTCTTGCTTACGAAGAGATTCAGATTGATTTGGCAGCGAAAGAAAAAAAAATCTTGGCATTGCACTGCACCTCTTGGCTACCGGCAATCTGACGTTTACGGGGCTGTCTGTGCTCGCCCATTTCGCACATTCTTCTTCTCTATAACAAAGGCCAAACTCAGCCGCTCGTTCGCTCTTGTCACTATCCTTTCAGTCATCATTGTTGCTGCTTATATTCATCAATTGAGCCATTGCTCAAATGCACAAGCTTTCTGTGTCATCACTACGGCGGTTACCTGTGGAGCAACACACTGTAAATGAGGACAGGAAAGTTGTTGCTGTTGAGTGCATTAGCGTCATTATCCTTCCCGATTCTCTGCTAATACCCCCGTGTGGGTATGCGCCATTGATTGCTTGGATCCGCAACAACACTGGAGTAGTCACAGTTTGCTGACCGAGATTATGACAATGGAGTTATCTTGGTTTCCCTAATTGAGGTAAAGCTGACGACGATTATCTAGGCCCCGTCTATGCCTGGCAAAACGGCCGAACAGGAAAAAAGGAAAGTGGAGGGAGTGATGAGGGTAGAAGGGGGCTGGTTCGCACATTTTCTTGAAAAGCTTTTTTTCCGGGTGAGACGCCACCCGTTCGTCAGCTGACTGTGGCTTACCACTCTTCTCCTTTGTTCATATTTGCGCTTCGTGCTGCACTTGTCTCAATGGTTTTGAAGACAACACGCGTTCCCTAGCCCACTTAATTCGTAACAGTTTGTGCTACTCATTATGTTCCATGAAAAATATAACCACTCTACAGAATAATACGCTTCAATGTTATTCCTTGAACAGGTACTAAGCGGCGGAAAATCCCTTAGTCGCGATTTAACAACAAATCATAAATGAATAAGTTATTCGCCAAGAAACAGACTTTAATTCATCTCGTTACGACAAAGAGAAGCTACAAGGCCCAGACAGTTTTAACTGTTTTTTAGAACAATTTTTTCGGTTTCCTCGGACAAGAGTTATCACAAAATCGGTAAGGAGGAATCGTTGAAATTTGGCTGGTGGTCACACATTACCGCCCAAGTTTCCTTCAGATAGTTCACTCCCGGTGGAACATTATATAGTCACCAAAAACCCAGGCTGCTGGGAACATATTGACTGTTAATTTTTATGCAAGCTGCATTTATAATGATATCACAGTGTGCAATCGGTATGTCGGAAATTCGCGACACTGCATTAAAATGACAAGAAACAAACGAACAAACAGCCGTTAAGCACACAAGCAATATCTACTAAGTGCTAACTATAGCCAAAAGGATGTTTTGCATGGCTACTAATACAAGAGCGAAGGTATCCACACTTGTCATCAAAAATATTTGTATTTTCTTCAGATCAAGGCATAGCAGCTCTAAAGGAGTCGGTAAAAAGAGCACTGGATGGTTATAAATTAGGTTCGTGGCCTGCACTGTCAGATGCAACCGTACAAAATAAAACCTACAAGGAGATACTACAAAACGCCGGCCCAATGCCCGTGTTTCAATATTCCGTAGAAGTGGAAAATTCGAGACCGGTGATAACGGTAAGGATATATTTTTCTTGAGCATTTAAAAATATTCTCAGCAAAAGAGAGGTAATGGTTTTTTTCTGATTTGTTGCTTCAGATGACCAAGCCTTCAGACCAAGACTTTAAAGTGTCCGGCGCCGATTATTCAGAGGAGTATCCGGATTACCCAGATGAAGAAAAAAAGATGGAAGATGCTTATAGAAAGTTCATAACACAAACGATACGACTATTATATGATTCAGCTACCGACGAACAGCAGTCTAAAGTGGCTGAAGATATCATTACTCTTGAGAAGGGCCTTTCGAAAGTATGTATCCGTTGTATGGAAATGGAAATGTACAGGGAAATGTATGGAACTGTTAATGTATGGAAATGTACAAGGGAACATTACGAGGATAGATAGGTATGCCTGAGTAGGAGAAATAAGCCTCGTATGGATACGCAGCTATGGAAACCATTTTCTGTATGTGGAAAGAACAAGACAGTTTCCAGATGGCCCCGGAAGCGATGCAGAACAATTACCTTCATCATCTTTTCCCCAAAGGAGTTTAGTGAAATTAGGCAATGATTGGTAGTCAGAGAGCAGCTTTCCACTTTTAGGAATGTCGAAAGGATTTCCGCTGTTTTGCTAAGGTTCCTTCCGAAACGTGTTTATTGACCTTAGAGAGATGCTCTTTTTTCCGCTTCTGGAAGGTTACAGAACATCGTATACGTGATCGCTTCTTCTTCAGGGGCTGATTCAAAAAGTATTATCAGTAAGGCTTAGTTCAAATTTTCCAGGTTGAATGGGAGATTTAATTCCTAGTTTTTGATGACTGCAAAGGTGATCGCTTAGTAAAAGTGGTGCTGAGATGCACAAATCCTCTAAGGCCCTGGTCAGCTGCATTGAACCGTGGACATACTTGTCTGTAATTGGCAGAGAAGATTACTGTTGGCCTAGCCAAAATCATAGTATGTTACATCTGGATTTGAGAGTGAGTGCGCTGATTAACTTAATGTGAAAGCATTAGGTGGCTCAATTTCAAGGTGACGTCGCAAAAAGTGTCCGCAAGAAACGGCACCATGTGACGTCACGAGCCGGCTAGTCACGTGATGAAGATGATGATGTCACATCAGTAATTAACGAACGGTAATCAACAGGCCAAATCAATGCTAATTAGGTAACGCCAAAAGCAATTAGTATCATTAGTGATGATATTGATACATGCATTCGAAGAAGAGACAGAAGTAGCGCATGCGCTAGAAGAGGAAGAAGTCAGTTGGCTCTCTCGCGCGCGCTCGAACCACTAGGGGACCGCCGCAGGTTTTTCGTCTCTGCGCGGGTGTTCTTTTTGGCGTTGCACGCTACAGTTTGGTGGAGCAGTGCTGGGTACGCTTCCCGACCTGCAAACTCCGTACAGCATCACTACGGACCTCACACCGGTTCACCAGCGACCCAGCCGCCGTCTCCGCGGAGAGTCGCCTGAATTTGGGCCCCTTCCCCCTCCAACTAGGACGACGCAGCCTCGACCGCCGAGTCCAACTGACATGGCCACTGACACCAGGACCCAGCCGCCGATCCAGCCTCTACCGTCGAGTCCAACTGCCGTGGCCGCTGACACCAGGCCCCTGGCGCCGATCCTTTGCCACCCACCGCGAACACCGCCATCTTTTCACGGTGACGTGTTCGAAGACGCTGAGGACTGGCTGGAGACGTTCGAGCGGGTCGCACGCTACAACGGCTGGTGCGACGAGCGCAAGCTGAATAACGTCTACTTTGCCCTGGAAGAGTCTGCTCGGACGTGGTTTGAAAACCACAAGGCTACACTTCCCACCTGGGAGACGTTTTGCCGGAGTCTCCTGGCTACGTTCCCCAACGCTGACCGCCGGGAGAAGGCCGAAGCTGCGCTGCACTCCCGAAATCAGCGCACGAACGAAAGCGTGCGCATGTACACCGAAGACATGACCCGTCTTTTCAAGCGCGCCGACCCCAACATGACAGAGGAGAAGAAGCTGCGCCATCTCATGCGTGGGGTTAAGCAGGAGCTGTTCGCGGGCCTCGTGCGCAGCCCACCCCGCACGGTGGCGGAATTTCTAACCGAGGCGACCACGATGGAGACGACGCTGCAACAACGGGCCCGCCAGTACAACCGGGACATCAACTGCATGGTGCCCGAAGCCTTTTCGTCGTGTCTCGGCGGCAGTGCAGACACCTTGCGTGAACTAATTCGCTCCGTTGTCCGGGAGGAACTGCAACGGATCCATCTGCCTCAGGTTGCACCTGCGCCGCTGGCAGCGCTGTCCGAAGTTGTCAGGGACGAGGTGCGACAGGCTGCGCAGGCACCTCCTGTCCCCGAAGCGCCATCCCGGTTCGATGACCGACCCACGTACGCATCTGTTGTACGTCGCACGGCAGGCTACGGTCCCATTACCCCAACGCCTGGCGTGAGCAACATCGGCACATGTCACGCAAGCGTGCCTGGCTACGGTGAGACCCCGTCGACCTCCGTGAGTAACATCGCCACGTATTCTGCAACCGCATCTGCTACAGCCGGGCCACGCCCTCGCAAGTCGGATTTGTGGCGTACACCGGACCGCAGGCCTCTCTGCTACCACTGTGGGGAGCCTGGTCACCTCTACCGCGCCTGTCCGTACCGCCAAGTGGGCCTTCGCGGTTTCCATCCCGACGCACCCTGCCCTCAGAACGGCGAACGACCGCATGAGATTGCACAGCATCTCTGGGCACGCCAGAACCCTGCCTACTCTGGAAGGCGCGAGTCCCGTTCCCCTTCGCCTCTCCGTTATCGCTCTTCCAGCCCTGGCCGCCAGAGTAGCTCTGCTGGCCGTCGCTCGCCGAGTCCGCGTCGGGAAAACTAACACCAGCGACCTCTGGAGGCAAGGCCGCTGACGTCGGGACGTGTCAAGATCCTCCATCGCGGAACCCTCGAGCCGACGATACCCGGACAGAGAGAGGCAGCGACAGTATCAGATACGCTGCATCCGATTTGCGTGTAACAATTGATGGCACTGACATTACCGCGCTGCTCGATACCGGTGCTGATTACTCTGTTATGAGCCGTGCCTTCGCTGGAGAACTTAAGAAGGTTCTGACACCGTGGACGGGGACTCCCATTCGCACCGCTGGTAGCCACCTAATTTCCCCTGTGGGCAAGTGCACGGCTAGAGTTGGGATTAGTGGTTTTACGTACGTTGGTGAATTTGTCGTACTCCCCGAGTGTTCCAGAGACTTGATTCTGGGGATCGACTTCCTGCAGTCGAACGGCGCTGTGATTGACTTTCAGGAGGCACGTGTCACGTTCTCGACCAAACAGGCCGTGGCGCGCTTTGACTCCCGCGATCCCTGCAGCAACGCTCTGCGCATTGTCGAGAACGACGTCACGGTGCCGCCGCGGTGCAGTGTTCTGGTGCTCGTGCGGAACGACCTCTTTCATGACTACGAGGGCCTAGCGGACAGCCATAGTCCACTGCTGCTTAAGCGGGGACTTGCCGTTGCAAGAGGTCTCGTCCAACTACGTGACGGCCGCACCCACGTCCTCCTGACTAACTTTGCCATCGAATATCAGCACCTGGCCAAAGGCATGGCTATTGCCTTCCTCCACGACGTTGCTGAGGTTCCAGGTTTGTGCACCGTGGGAGGACCCTCTCCGGAGTATGCTGGCCCACATCACGTTCTTCAGTCAGTCAGAATAAATCCTGCCTTGCCGTCGGTTCAGAGGGATCTTCTGTCGGCCCTCTTGGCAGAATTTGCGGACTGTTTCGCTACGTGCTCGAAGGTCGGCCGAACTCCACTCGCCAAGCATCGTATCATCACTGACGAGACTACGCGACCCGTCTGCCAGCGCCCATATCGTGTTTCCCCGGTGGAGAGAGAAGCCATTCAGAATCAGGTTGCCGAGATGCTTGCAGACGATGTCATTCAGCCGTCCACCAGTCCGTGGGCATCGCCTGTGGTTCTTGTCAAAAAGAAGGACAATACTCTGCGTTTCTGCGTGGACTACAGGAAACTTAACAGCGTGACCAAAAAGGACGTTTACCCGCTGCCCAGGATAGATGACGCGCTCGACCGATTGCGGAACGCCAGATACTTCTCGTCATTGGATCTTAAAAGCGGGTACTGGCAAATCGAAGTGGACGAGAGAGACCGGGAGAAGACGGCTTTCGTGACGCCTGACGGCCTCTATGAGTTTAAAGTGCTCCCATTTGGTCTGTGCTCAGCACCGGCAACTTTCCAACGCATGATGGACACTGTCCTCTCCGGCTTGAAATGGCAGTCCTGCCTGGTGTACCTGGACGATGTCGTTATATTTTCGCCCACCTTTGACCAACACTTGGAGCGGTTGCGCATTGTGCTACAAGCGCTCAAATCCGCGCAACTCACCATCAAAGCCGAGAAATGCCATTTTGGCTTTGAGGAACTTCGCTTTCCTGGTCACGTTGTCAGCGCACAAGGTGTTCGCCCGGACCCTGACAAGACTGCTGCCGTCTCAGGTTTTCCACGCCCAACTGACAAGAAGGCCGTTCGCCGGTTTTTAGGCCTGTGCTCCTATTATAGGCGCTTTATTCAAGATTTCTCGAAAATCGCGGAACCGCTGAACGCACTGACCCGTGACGACACGCCCTTCCTGTGGGGGACCGACGAAGAGGCTGCATTTGTCGAGCTTCGCAGCCGTCTGCAAAGCACTCCGATATTCGGCCACTTCGACGAGCATGCTGCCACGGACATCCACACTGACGCCAGCAATGTTGGCCTTGGTGCAGTACTGATCCAGTGGCAAGACGGTGCAGAACGGGTCATCAGTTATGCTAGTCGGACACTTACGCGCTCCGAGACCAATTATTCTACGACGGAGAAAGAATGCCTTGCAGTGATATGGGCCATCTGCAAGTTCCGACCGTACCTCTACGGACGACCCTTCCGTGTGGTAAGCGACCACCACTCCTTATGCTGGCTGGCGAGCCTCAAAGACCCCTCAGGACGCTTGGCTAGATGGAGCTTACGCTTGCAAGAATACGACTTAACAGTAGTTTACAAGTCTGGCCGCAAGCATCAGGATGCGGATTGTCTGTCGCGCGCGCCTATCCCAATCAATACCGAAGAAACCACCGATGATTTTCCTTTCCTGGGCTCTGTTAGTACCACCCAAATGGCGCAGCTTCAGAGGGCGGACACGGAGTTGGCGCCGCTCATCGATTACCTCGAAGGCAGTGAAGCTCCCATTCCGCGTGTTTTTCTTCGAGGGCTTCACACCTTCACTTTACGGTCTGGTGTTCTCTACAGGCGCAACTTTGCCAACAGCGAAGAAGTGTTCCTACTTGTCGTACCATCACAGCTGCGGTCTGAGGTCTTGAGTGCCTGTCATGATGCACCATCCGCCGGCCACCTTGGAGTCAGCCGTACACTCGCGCGGATTAGACAAAAGTATTATTGGCCCAGGTTACTCCCATCGGTGCGGGCCTACGTCAAAACATGCCGTGAATGCCAACGTCGGAAGACTCCTCCATTGAAACCGGCCGGATTTCTTCACCCCGTCGATCCACCGAAGACCCCTTTCCATCAAGTGGGCATGGACCTCCTTGGCCCATTTCCGAAGTCTTCGTCTGGAAAGCGTTGGATAGTCGTTGCGACTGACTACCTCACACGGTACGCTGAGACCACGTCTCTTGCCAAAGGCACTGCTGCTGAAGTGGCGCAGTTCTTCGTCCACAACATTGTCTTGCGTCATGGAGCACCCGCCGTTGTTGTTACTGACCGGGGAACTGCTTTCACGGCCCGCTTAACCCAGTCCGTGATGACTCTGACGCACACGAGCCACCGACGTGCTACGGCGTATCACCCGCAGACAAACGGGTTGGTAGAGCGACTCAACCGCACACTAGCCGACATGCTATCAATGTACGTTGACGTCGAGCATCGAACTTGGGACGCCATTCTGCCGTACGTAACGTTTGCGTACAACACCGCCCTGCAGGAAACAACCCGACTGACCCCCTTTCAGCTTGTCTTCGGTCGCCAGGTGACCACTCCGTTGGATGCTATGTTGCCCGTCGACCCTTACTGCGACTCTGACGCTGACATCGACGTAGATACCTTCGTTCAGCGTGCTGAGGAAGCGCGTCAACTGGCCCGCCTGCGCATCCACCGTCAACAGGAGGCTGACGCCACTAAGTACAACTGTGGACGCCGTTTCGTCAGTTATGCTCCCGGCGACCTTGTGTGGATTTGGATACCTGTTCGTCGCCGCGGGCTCTCTGAAAAGCTGCTGCGCCGATACTTCGGCCCTTACGAAGTAGTGCGCCGCATCAGTGATGTGACTTATGCAGTTGCTCCGGCCCCGACAGCTTGTTCATCGCGCCGGTCGCACCGAACTGAAGTCGTACACGTTGTTCGCATGAAGCCTTACCACGACCGGCTACCTGACTGAACTGCGGTCCACTGCAGCTGTGTTCTACCCTTTCGCTGACTTTTCACTCCCAGCCGCATCGTGTCGATGCTGCAGAAGAGGGGGGGCAGTGATACATGCATTCGAAGAAGAGACAGAAGTAGCGCATGCGCTAGAAGAGGAAGAAGTCAGTTGGCTCTCTCGCGCGCGCTCGAACCACTAGGGGACCGCCGCAGGTTTTTCGTCTCTGCGCGGGTGTTCTTTTTGGCGTTGCACGCTACAATATCATAGGCGTATGACGTCATACCAAGTAACGTGACGACAGTGTAATTGACGTCATACCAGGTCACGTGACAATGATGTAATGTGGCGTCGCACCAAGCCACGCGACAACTATGTAATATGATGCCATACCAAGTCCTCTGCCACCACCTAATCCTAATCGAGGACTTTTCAAGAGGTTCGAATGTAGCTTCCATTTATGTGGGTGATGATGAAGGCGCACAAACAGTATTTTATGGTAAAATTAGCGCCTTTGTGAGCTCTTCTATGCGGTAGACATGGGGTTTAGTATGCCTACCGCATTTTTCACTCATATATTCGGACGACCTGACACTCTGGTGCACAAAATGACCCCACCAAATATAGTGAACTCTACGGCAGGGACTACAATTCACAGCTCATTATGAAGTATCAGGAGAATTTCAACATTCCCCAGAAAAATAAAAATTCTTCTTCTGCCACATAAGCAATAAAGTCAGCAATAAAATTCCAGTAGAAAATGGTGTCAGCTAGGTTAGCACGATCTCTCGAATGCTGTCCACCACCTGTTTACAGGAGGTATTCAGAGGCCTGGATTGGGAACAGTTGGGGATATCAGTGAATCGAGAATACCTTAGTAATCTGCGATTCGCTGACGACATTGCCTTACTAAGTCATTCAGGAGAAAAGCTGCAAAACATTATCAATGAGTTAAGCAGAGTAGAATGGTGGGTCTAAAAATTAACATGTAGAAAACCAAAGTAATCTTCAACAGTCTCGGAAGGGGACAACAGTTTAGAATTGGTAGCGAGGTGTTGGAAGTGGCAAGGGAATACGCCTACTTAGCGCAGATAGTGACCCAGATCTGGATTACGAGAGTGAAATAACTAGAAGAATGAGAATGGGGTAGAGTGCATTTGGCAAGTTCTCTGAGATCATGAATGGCGGTTTATCAATATCCCTCTAGAGAAAAGTATCTGCAGCTATACCTTGCTGGTACTCACCTGTGGCGCAGAAATGGGGAATTTAGCGAAAAGGCTTCAACCTAAGCTAAGGACAGCGCACAGACCTATGGAAAGAAAAATGATAGGCATAACGGTAAGAGATAGGAAGAGGGCAGAGTGGGTCAGGGGCCAAACGTGGGTTAATGACAACGTAGTCGAAATCGATAGGAAGAAATGGGCTTGGGCAGGGAATGTAATAAGGCAAAGGAAGGTAACCGATGGTCCTTGATGATGACTGGTTTCCAAGGGGAGGGAAGCACAGGGGGGGGGGGGGGGGGCAGAAAGTTAGGTGGGCGGATGATATTAAGCAGTTTGCCGAGATAGGATGGCCGCAGATGGCACACGACGGGGTTAATTGAAGAGGTATGGAAGAGGCTTTTGTCTTGCAGTGGGCGTTAGTCAGGCTGATGATGATGATGAGTCATCGCATATCTTTGCCCAACAGCCAGCACCCCATCCCTAGAGTCCCTGCATATTACTTCTAAGCACACATTTACGAAACAGACACATCAAATAAAAACCACTTCAGCCGTAAACACAGACTACTCGATATGTACGGTGGTCAAACGGCACGGCAGTTTCCAGGAGAAGCAGGCGACCTAATTAGTTCATGCACCTTCTGTGCGTAAAATTGTGCATTCTATAGCATACTTCATTCACCTGAAAACTCACCAAAATTTTATCATTGCTTAATACTTGACAGAATTGCGTTTCTCAACCTTGCGACCCACACTTACAACCAAAACTTTTATGACGTCCGAATCGTTATACCCCTCACGTCTTTTATGCACTTTCGTCGGGTCCAACGATTCGGTTGCTTCTCGGCATCATCACAGGGTAGATGGATCCTAGATAAGGCCGTACCTCTGCTGACCTTCCCTGAAAGTGCCTGTCTGCAACTTTGGCCTAAAACTTGAACTTTGCCTTTGTGCCCCTTCTTTACAACCAGCCTTATAGTGCGTAAGCACAAATCCGATAGGTAGCAACCCCGACCAAAACCATCCGTTGTCTGTTCACGTTGTGTGTTCGCATTGTTTGTTTGGCTAGCGCGAGTGCTCCGTCCGGCGGCACTGCCATCTCTTTGACTTTTACTTGGCGCTTATCCTGTAGTTCTGACCGGCGCAAAATCGTCTCTCACGTGTCCGCAGCTGGCCTAGCGCGAGCGCTCCGTCCAGCGGCACCAACCGCTCACCGTCGTCTTCTACTTAGCAAAAAACTGTGCTTTCGTACTGATTCGAATGCAGTAAACAATCACATTTGCAGTTTTTTTTTTGCACGCAAACACTAGCACTTGTGCAGATGTGTATATCTGTACATGTGTACACAGGAGCCGCTACTGCTGCGGCATTTGCGATCCGCACTACACAATCCCAAACCCTCACATTTCACACCAGCAATATAGTAGCCGTACGTGTCAACGCAAGAATTTCCTCCCGCAAGCGCCACGCAAATCAGCTTGCACAATCTATACAGACTCTAAAGCAGTCATGTGCTTCGAGCAGCAGCGTAACATCTAGGCAGATATACCAGAGGACCTGGAAAGGCTACAGACCCACTTGACACATCCTCGCTGTCACCATTAGGTTTCTCCGTGGCCATGCAGGGATTCCAGGTAAGGAGCTGGTCCGTGAGCTCCTTCGGGAAATGCACAACGAAGCCATTGTAAACCGCTGGCAAACCCTTAATCAATGACATTGTTTTAAGACATGAACGCAAATTAAATCTCACTGGAAGCACCTCTGCGCCCTGCAACACCCCCTTCCCCGAGCCCAGAATGACGTAATTGAGACGCAAATTAAAATACTTGGAAAAATTCACATGCTGTCAAGTTGTGCGCCGACTAGATTCTACCGAAGAAAGGCCCCTTCATTGCTTCTTAAAGCACCATCTGGCACTATGTAAAATTTTGATTTTCACCCCAGTAAGCGTAGCCCTGCGATCTCGATCCGGCGGCTTCCAAATAGCTATCGGTTTCGTTTGCGTGTCACTCATCCTAAAAACTTTCGCTGCCGACTGCACTTAAATTTTGGGCATAGTTAACACGTTAGCTCTGGCTAACTAATTATTGAAGATATACCGATAGATAGATGACCTACTAACTATATTCAAAATATGAAAGTTTACACAACGTGCCCGGCCCTCGTTACACACAACTATCGATCCCGATTTTAATACAAAAAAAAACGCCTTTAAACAGGAACAGATGTGCTAATTGAGTGGGAAATAACATTTTTTTTTTTTCAAAACATGCGAAGTGCCCGAATTGCTTTTTTTTCCAGATCGCTTCTGAAGACAAAGACAAAAGCAACCCACAAACGATGAATCTATCGCAACTTAGCAAAGCCTTAACAGATAACGTAAGTATTTTTCACTGCTCCTCCAGATCCCATAGCTTTCGAAAACGTGGTTTGCAATTACACTATTCGTATGCATAATTTGTAAGTGCTGTAGGAAGCAGACGTTAGCAGCAGCTGCTTTATTATTGAAAAAATTCGACCTTTGGTATAATTTAGAAAGATACAGGCATATCGCTTTAATTAATGTTAAAAGGGCTCGACGCTGATGCCTGTGTGTCCACATGACTGTCTGGCTGGCGGCTCGGATGCTAGCCCCGGCTGAGGAGGTATGGGTCACGCGGCATTAAGTCCGGGACAAGTTCTCGAAAAAAGGGTTCAGGATTGCTTCCGTAGCGGAAGCCGGGAAGAACGGACATGTCTCTGGATGCACTGTAAAAAAAAATTAGACCCTGAAGGGTGCATCTTCGTGTCTACAACTCGCACCCTTGCACCCTCTCAAAAGGGTGCAGGGTATGCTTGTCACACCCATAGCAAAGGTGGGATCGTTACAGTTACACCCTTTTTCCCACTGTTTTACAGTTTCATAGTTTTTGATTGTTTCAAAGACGCTGATCATTTTCTCTATTGGGGTACACTCTTGAAGGGAAGCTAAACATTCCCTACGAAAAGCTGGCAACGACGTGTCTAGCGTTGCATTACAGTTATGGCATCCCCCAACTATATATATAATACCCAGATGTGTCTTTCACGGTGTTTCAAAGCCTGCTTGCTGTAGTCATTTGTTGATATCTGCATGATGTTCACGGCGTGATTTAAAAAAAAAATATTCAAACAAGAAAAATAAGCTTGCTACAGTAACACGATACTATAATGTGTCAGTTATTTTGCCAAATCAACATAAACTGCATTCCTTCAATTTTCCGAATATTGTCTGGTCACATAACAATCCCTTTTCTACCCCTTCGTCCGCTGAATCCAACTTGTTTCTTTCCATTTGTTCAGACTTCAGCCTATCACAGATTTTTAGTCTTCCCACACGTGTAACGCAAAACACATCATCACTACTTGACCTTATTCTTACGTCATCAGCGGATAACTTATCCGCGGTTTCACACCTGCCTGGGCTGTGCGATCATGATATATTACACCTCACGCTAACTGTGACTCAAACAAAAATTTGCCGACAGAAAAGAAAATTTCGTGATTATAACAAAGCTGATTACACCACCATCAACAGTGAACTCTGCTCATTTTTAGATGTTTTTTTGCCGCTCTGTCAGGATCGGCCCGTAGAAACTAGCTGGCGCATGTTCAGAGAAAAAATTTCAGCATTAATCAGCCGACCGTCCCCCTTAGAACCGCCTACACCAGCAGTAAAGCCCCTTGGTATAACACATACTTAAACCGGTTATCCAATAAAAAAAAAGCGTTTATTCCGTTCAGCTAAATAGTCTTCAAAACCGACAGCTTGGCTAGCGTACAAAAAAGCGGCAAAGTCTTATAATACTTCCTTAAGGTCAGCTAAATTTTCTTTTTTGAATACTACTCTTCCACAATTATTAAAGACTAATCCAAAACGTTTTTGGAATGTTATACGAGGAGGTACTAATAAGGACGGCTTATCACTACTCACAAGTTCCGGGGAATCAGTACCGCCTCACCTTTGTTCCAAAGTACTTAACGACACATTCTTTCAGTCATTTTCATCCCCTGTGCTTACCAATCAGATGCCAGCTATAAATGCTACCAATTATCACCTCATGGAAGCCATAATATTTGAAGCAACTGGCATCAAAGCCATAATAAATAAATTAAAACCCAAATTATCTTGTGGAGTCGACGAGATCAATGTTAAATTTTTGCAATATACCGTGGAATACTGTTCAGTCATACTACAGTGCATTTTTTCTCAGTCGTATAACTCTGGCAGTATACCTCATGATTGGAAAACTGGAAAAGTAATCCCCATCCACAAGTCAGGTCCAACACATAATCCGCTCAACTACAGGCCCATTTCCCTTACATCCGTACCGTGTAAAATTATGGAACACATTATATACACGCATCTAGTTAACTTTCTTGAAGATAACAACTTTTTTTCCAGTGTGCAGCATGGATTCCGTAAAAATTTCTCTTGTGAAACTGAGCTAGTCTCTTTCACTAATGATTTGCATGCCTATCTAGACTGTGGTTTTTCAATTGATTGCATATTCCTCGATTTCTCCAAAGCATTTGACAAAGTTAACCATACACTACTTCTTCATAAACTAAGCTTCCTAAACATAGACCCTGCAATAATTGACTGGATTAATGCTTTCATCACATCCCGCGTTCAGTTTGTAACCACTAATGAAGTGAACTCACCCTCGGCCCCAGTTCAATTCGGCGTTCCGCAAGGGTCGGTTCTAGGTCCTCTCTTATTCCTGATTTACATAAATGACTTACGTTCTTACGTTTCTTCCAAAATTTGTCTTTTTGCAGACGACTGTGTTTTATACCGTAAACTAACTGATGCTTCAGATGCTTTATTAATTCAGAATGACCTCAATAATATTGTAGAATGGTGTAATACATGGTGGATGCAAATAAATATTAACAAATGCAAATCTATGAGGGTATCTCGCACTAACCTCATAAGTCCCACTTATATGCTTAATAACGTCTCATTAGAATCGGTGACATCATACCGGTATCTGGGAGTTCTCATTACCAATAATCTATCTTGGAAATCGCATGTCAATTATATCACTTTTAAAGCCAGTAGCACCCTTGGATATATACGCCGTAATTTCCGCCTTGCACCATCATCGTTAAAATTATTATTGTACACAACTTACATTCGTCCACAACTTGAATACGCGTCATCTGTCTGGGATCCCGGTCACGTAACACTCATACATTCTCTTGAGGCAATACAAAATCGCTCAGCCCGGTTTATCTTAAACAACTACCAAAGGACCGCTAGTGTTACTAATATGAAAACCTACTTACAACTACCACTTTTATCGACCCGAAGAAAGCTATCTCGCCTGTCTCTTTTTCATAAAATATACCACCATAACACAACCTTGCGCTATCTTTGGGTTCAACCACCGTCATACATTTCAACTCGCCGTGACCACAGCAAAAAGATACACATTCCACACTCAAATACGCTTGCATATTCATACTCGTTTATTCCTCGGACAAGCAATGACTGGAATAACCTACCAGCATCAGTAACAAGCATATCTGAAATTGAGAACTTTAAATCGGCATTACACAGTTTCTTTTCATAGCTAGGGCTCATATCATCATCATGGCATTCATAGATGGTGTTCATATTCCCATTACGACTGTTTGTTTATTAGGAACTGCATTCCTGGTTTATTATTTGTTTTCCTTGTCATATTTTTCTGTATTTATTAAAACCGTTACCGATTTCGTAATTTACTCTTTGTACCTTTGTTCTTCTTCATTCTTTTTGTATGCTTACTTTTCGTTTTTGTACTGGTTTTACAGTGATTGTGTATATTTTTACTAATAACTTTTTTGTGTACAATGTGTATGCCTCTGCATCCGCCCCTCCCCTCTATAATGTACATTTGTACCCTGAGGGTATAATAAATAAATAAATAAATAAATAAATAAATAAATAAATAAATAAATAAATAAATAAATAAATAAATAAATAAATAAATAAATAAATAAATAAATAAATAAATAAATAAATAAATAAATAAATAAATAAATAAATAAATAAATAAATAAATAAATAAATAATAAAGCGTAACTGGAATGAGCCATACAAAGCTACTGAGTTGACACAGTTCAATACTGAAGACACCACTGCTGCGCGCAATACTTACTTTGGCCATGACGCGCATACCTTCTTCACGTTTATATATGCCATTTCAGGGAGCTCCTATTTGAAGTCAGTGGTGCTTAGCACTTCAGCTAGAATAATTCGGTTAATTATCACTTTATGGGGGTGCGAATCGCATTATAGGTGCTCGCATCAAGGCTGCAGCTGTCGTTTAATGGAAAGCTCGAATACCTCTCATCATTTTAAAAGCCCGCTTGACTTAATTACTGCAAAGTTGTTCAAAAAGTCGAAGAACACCCCTATTCTCTTACGCACCCTTGCACCCGAAGGAGCTGCAACGCCCTTTGCACTCGTGCGCCTTCGAAGGGTGCCGGGGTGCGTTAAAGGTGCTAACGTGCTCAGCGCACCCTTTAAAAAGAACAAGAAAAAATAAGGGCGTGGAAAGGGCGCCGTAATTAGTGTTACACCATTAAGGTGTATTTTTTTTTTCCTATGGAGAGTACTACTTAAGCGTACAGGACGCGCTGACTGCTGGAATCCCTGACTGCGCGAGCCCGTCTCCGCAAGCGCAGCCGCAGCTTCGACTCATGCTGTTTAACACATACCGACAGTAACACGTTTGGGTTATCCTGACTGGGAGAAGAGGGCATTAACCATTGGCAGCTCGTGATTGCCATCATCACTACAAATGGAGAAATAAAAAATCACGGTCGATTTCCTTAGTTAGGGTAAACCCGAACTAGATGGTCTAGATATGTTTCGCGATTTTTTCGCGTTGTTTACCGTCCACCTGTACTCTAGGTCACATAACCTAAACGAAACATCCGTTCAAAACGCCGACTCAAAATAAATGCCTATCAAAATGCAGCGTTTCCCAAACTCACATTTTACCTGTAGTGTATGATAGAATGGCGACTCTCCAACTTCTGATGCATCAGTACAAGCGCAGTGGGTGTAAATGGCGCAGTGGGTGTAAATAGAAGTCAACTTGATATCGGCGACAACACCACGCGCAGTGCAGCCATTTTATAATTAAGTAATGCAAGAAAGCCAACCCAACAAGCTACCAAATGCGTATTTTTGACATTCGATGCTTCGATGCGTATTGCCGATTAAGAAAATTTAAAAACGGGGTTAAGCTTCGATGTTGACGGCCAACAATTACTCAATATAACCTCGCACTCTAGAATGAAAAACAAAAAAGTTTATTACGAAACTGAAGTTAATTAGTCGTATAATTATTCATCCATCTAAGGTACCATCTTTGCCAAAAGTAAGTGCGCAGCGGTGGTTTGTTCGAAGCACTGTGGCAGCCCTTAAGCACTTAATCTGTGCAAAGTAAGGTGAACCCTTGCCCTCACGTACTGTCACCTTTCGATCTTTATGGGTGTGCTAAAGGCTTCTTTATGCTGTTGAGAAGCAAAAACATGCTGCTGCGTTATTTTTGGCAAATGAGGTACAAAATGTCCGCATTGCTGCACAATCCAGGTCAAGAGAACGCACCGAGGAATTTCTCACAGTTTTTTAATTACAAATTTGTAAATGTTTTAAAAATTCCCACTGTATAAAAGATACTCGGCGCGCTACGAAAATTCTTTCTCGCAGTGGCATCACACGATCAACATCATATGCTATTCGAGGTATATGCAGCCGCGGCGCTGGAAATTCTGTGCAGACCTGCTTAATTACGTGCAATGTATGAGTACCTAATTGTTTCGATGACTGTCTTTAAATGGTATGGAAGTAAAACGCTAGAAGCTCCTTGGGCTTCAAAGCTGAGCCACAGCTTTGTTTCAGTAGTTGCATGAATCAAGGCCACATCTTAATTTTTTCACCTCCATCCATAAATTACTACTTTATTGTCAGGAAGTAATGTGGTTGCTTCATGCAAGGACAAATTACATGCAACCTAATCGAATGCCCGCAATATTTATATGCCCTCTCTATAGTTTCCCATGGACAAGATCTTAGAGAGAGATTTTGGGATTTTAAATATGTCTATCAGCGGAGAAAGAGAGGTCAAAGTGGAGCACCTTGATTATTACAAAAAGGCGGTGCAGTATTTGAAATCCAACTGCACAACGTAAGTACAAAAAGTCCTTACTTTAGTGGTGGTTTCGAAGTAGCAGTGGCGCTTAAATGAAAAAAAAAAAAAAAACTACCGCTACCGATTGCAGGATATTCGTGCGGATGGCATGTCGGCCGCTGATTCTCCGCGTTGACGTGTCAGTGGTTGATCTTGAATTTACATGGAGCCTTTGCGCGGTTGTATCGAAGGCAGCACGAGGCTTTCGTAATGGGCAGAACGTGGCAAGCGGACATGAAGTTACAGGTCCCGTTCTTAAATCTGCCCTGTCTGTGTCTGCTTTTTCTGGCAGCTGCAGTACCACTCATAAAACACGTCGCATTCACATTGAGCATACTCTCAGGGCACATCGCGGTAAGCGAACAGCCAGTCTAGGTTTGTAGGAAAAGCAGGAAAATTTTGGGGCCGCTTAAGGCATCTTAAGAGTGCATTGCGATAGCGGTGTGTTCCGAATTCATTGCGCATGTGGCCGCTGCTGTGGTTCAGTGGATATGTGGTGCTCAACTGCTGACCCGAAAGACAAGGGTTCGATCCCGACCATGGGGATCGCATTTCGAGGGTGGCGAAATGCTAAAGGCCTGTGTGCTGTGCGATGTCAGTACACGTCAAAGAACCCAGGTGGCCTAAATTATCCGGAGCCCTCTATTACGATGTCCATCTTAGTCTGAAGCGCTTTGGGACGTTGAACAGAATAAAACAGAACCGCTCCATTGTGCACGGGTGAAAGTTGAAGACGATGACATCCAAAACACAGTGCGAGAAACTGGAAGTTGAACACGCTGTTCAGCTGCGAGGATGGCATAGTGGTACAATGGAAGCTAATCTTTTCGCGTTGCTGCGGGTTATAAGGTTGCTGGGGCTGCAAAGTATTCTGTTTATTTTTTACGTCATCCGCTCACGCGAGACCGGTGAGGCCATCACTGTCTCAAGCAATCAGGGCTTTCCCGGACATCCAGTATTTGTGTGGCGAGAGCTCGAATGCTATTGCATTGAAAGTGAACGGTAAATAGAACAGACTTATAATTTGCCACTGCTAATAGCAGGAGCGTGCAAAGCGGTCACTGTATAAAGCAGGCAAAAGAGAAACAGGTAAACGTAATATTTAGCCCAGGAGCGAGCCATGGAATCATGTGGGTTGGTTTGAAGAGGCGGGTGTTCCGTCTGATGTGGGGCTGCACAGAACGGTGTAAGAAGAGGGAAGGGGGCAAGAGGGACAGTGGCCCTCCTAACAGACATGGGGAAAAGGAGGGCGAATTTTGTGCCGTATTGCTCCCTGCTAGCCAGAAGACGTTAATGAGGCGCTACAATGGATTTCATTCCCACCCTTATGGAGAGACCTGTGCACGCCTGTGGCAGCAGAAATTTGTGATGTGGAACCCCAAGGGAGCCCGCATCGTTTTATGAAACTTAACGTGTGGAGCGGCCGCTCTGATGCATGAATAGCAGACATTGTGCACGAGCAGCCTGCGTGGGCCTATTCATTCATAGTCAGCACCAATGTACAGTACGTGCGTGTTGTCTGGGGCATGTGCCACTTACATGACAGCAGGTGTTCCCTGGGAGGTTAAGCACGTAGCGGTTGCACGTATAGCACGGCCCCAAATTTATGTCGCGCTTGCCCAGTGTCAGGAAATTTACGACAGGTTAAGTTTTGTTAGAGGAATGGAGCGGGAATCAGATTATCGGCGTGCAGAACCTGCATGGCGTAACTATATTTATCAGGACCAGGCACCGTGTGAACAATCAATGGACCCCAAAACAATTCTTGTCTTCAAAATGCAGTGTTCCTATGTGTTGAGTGTTATGTCGCCTCTTCAAGAATGCTAAAGACCTTTTAAAGCTAATTGCATTACGGTTTCTTTGAAATGCAAGCTTAAGGTGCTAGCACTTCGAGCCAGTGTGTTGACGCCACATCCTGTTTGCACCCGTTGTTTACCTAGTCATTCAAAAGGACAAAAGAAAAATGGCTGCGGCCTAGATCAGCTAACCCTTTTATGGAAGCAAAAGTCACGCTTACATAACCAGCCCAGCGTGAAGTAAAGCTGCGGCCTACTGCTGCCGTGCCGCGTCTCTGCAACAACGTTGTCAGCGCTAATACATGCAGCTCACACCTCCCTCTCAACCCAGCCACGGACCTCAAAGCGCGATTGAGGCGCCCACTGACCAAGGGAGCCAGTTATCCGCACTTCCTTTCCTCAAAGTAATCGGACTCTAGAACGTTGCAACGCTAACGCAAATGAACGCAATGAATGCCGACGGCCTATAGCTTCAGTGGCGCGCTCCTGGCACGACGTTGTCAATGCCAACCCATGCAGCGGACGTCTGTCACTGCCGCCACGTAGCTGAAAGCGCGACTGAGGTGTCCACTGTCCCAAGTGGCCAGATATGAACCGTTCCTTTGCTTTCAAGCTCCCACTCTTTATCGGTTTCGGCTGCCCGTTTAGCGCGTTTACGCCCCCTAATGATTGCTAATTCCCTCGAGCGGTCGGCAACCTCGACCGGATGATCAGACTCGGCCCGACGTCTGCGAGTACCCACTCTAGAGGAGGTAGGCTCTGGCTGACTTGCTTCGTCCATTGCGAGACACCGGGTAGGCAAGCTCGCAGCGGTCCGCGCAACGACCGCGTCGACGGCGGAAAGCTCGGCTGCAGCTGCTGCGAGTCACGTGGTACGTCACGTGGTTACTTACGCAGCTCCGCTCCTCCTCTTTAAGGTGCAGACACAGCGAAATAAGTGCCGCTAGGCTAGTAAACCCTTTGGCTTTGGGTCTGGAGATTTTTTTAAAAACAAGCCCACTGGATAGATGAGGCATCGAAGATAACCTCTGTAAGATACTAAAGCCATGCGTGCCCCGAAAAGCTGTAAAAATTCAAATCAAAGCCCGCTCGTTCTTTCCTTCCACAAGCAAACGTCTTCGTCCTCTACTCTGGCTCCCGAGCCTTTGGTTTGGCGTCATACGGTAAACTTCACCGTGTGTTTCGAACAAAACCAACGATGGGGAGGCCTAAAAAAAAGTTATGAAAAGGTGGCTCGCTAACTGGGGTTGACTAACAGATGTATGAAAGGATGCGCTCGCTAAGTTTAGGTGGTCGAGCCGATCGCGCCTCTCGGTCGTGCAGCGTGCGGAGAAAATGCAACGGCGCTGTTTCGTCGTTGGATGCGCACGCAGCGACTGGAGTCGAACCACGATCCGGTACAGATTGCCAGGAGATTATGACTTGAGTCGTGTCTGGCTGCAACGCATCGGCCTTCCTGAGAGAGAGAGAGAAAGGAATTTTAATGAGGGAAAGGTGGAGAGGTTGGCCGGTGGTAACATGGCCCTGGCCTGCTACTCCACACAGGGGAAAGGGAAGAGGAGGAAAAGGAAAGTGCGACACAACGGTATAAAGAATGGGGTGGTTTGCGGAAGACACTTCGCTCTGGACGAATACGTTCACGACCCAAGCAACTGGGGAGAGGAAGGGCAAAAAAAAAAAAAACGCGACGAAACACCGCGAGAAGACCCAAAGAGCAAAATAGAGGGCTTTGGGAGACCCACCGCTCCCCCCCCCCCCCGCCCCCTCTTAAACAGACCGGGTAGCAAAACCCAAGAAAAGAATTCTTTTGAAGGTGGTCATGACGTAGACATGTGACGCTCCCCACCAGACACCACGCCTCCGGCTAACATCGGAGGAGTTAGGGCGATTTTTTCTGCGGAGCCTACTCGAAGAGGCGCGCAAGAGAAAAATCTCGAGGAGGGAACGGAAGGAGAGAAGCATAGTGAAGTAGCTGATTGCGATGGCTGTAACTACGGTATTAAAGAATCTTTTCAAAAAATATATGCGGCCGCACCTTCTGGGGACGACGCCTCGCTACCAGAGAGGTAGAAAATATTTTCGACCAGAGGGTAGTCAGTTGCCCTTTAAGAAGCTAGTCACGGAATTCTATATTTCAAAAGAAGGTGACCGCATAGTACTCCAGCACGTAATATTTTCCTATGAGTGAAGTTTCTGTATACACCTCAAAGACATTTGTGAGGTCTGATAGTGGATGTCGAAGAAGCATCCAAGTAGACTTTCCAACAAGACCGCCAGCGCGCCCTGCCTCATCTACGAGTCCACGAGCATATGAAACGCCAGTTTTTTAGTGTGAAAGCACTTCATTATGAGGACTAACCGGCTCACCGAGTTTGTGTCAAGCTTGACCTTGAGGGTGACCTTGGCGAAACCTAGCATACTAACAGCTCATGCAGAAATAAACTAAATATTGCTGCAATTGGGTTTCGAAGCCGCAGCGGCGCGACCGGATCAGTTTCGCTGGCCGCTGCATGAGGGTACTATGCTATCGCCACAGCCGATCACGCATTGTGTTAAACTGCAACACACTCTCACGCTGTGTACTGAACATTGCCGTCTTCATCACTCCCATCTACGGAGCGAACAGATCAGATTAGTTAACATGCATCAGAACTTGACCAGAGCTTAGTATCGTCGCCAGACGTGCCCGCGACCCACCAAAGCAAAACCATGAGCCAAGCAGGCTAAACACGTGCTTTCGCACGTCTACTCGATTTAGCTACGTTAAAAGCCTGAATTTTTTTTACAGCTTGATCGAGTACGCCGAATCTGTATGTCGAATCCTCGACAGAGAGAGAAATATGGCCTGGCAACTAAATGCGAAATGCGGGGCTATAAAGTCGGGATATTTCAGCATGCTTGATTAGATCTCTGTCATATGTGCAGAGAACATCGAATGGTGAAATGAGCCAATTCTGTCCTAGCTCTGAAGCGAGAAGTTTGGAGCTAGGAGCTAAGAGACGACCTGGATGAACATTATTTTAATGCGGAGACAGTCCTAGAATTTACAGCTACTACCGAGTTAATGTCGCAGTAATTACAGAGGGACTAGCAAGGCCTGGAGGACAAACTGCAGCGTCTGGTAGTCATATAGTAGTAAGTAGACGGTGGACAGAGAAGGCAGAATAAGAACGCCTCACTGGTACGTGCCGTACTGCAGCTGAGAGGGAGTGTAGGAGTGTGAGTAAGGTGCATCGCTAGAGTCATAGTTTTGAGAAGATGGTACAGTGTTGGCATTTAAAAAGGTTTTGGTACCTCGGAAAAAACGCCTACCTTGAGCTGTGGATGCCTTAAAACGCGATAGCGTGAAATACCTCGTTCAGCAGAAAATCCAGTGTCGGCGCTGCGGGCGTCCGCGTTGTGAGCGAAAAATCACGAGAATGGCTGTGGCAGGTGGTCTCCAGACAGCAACCTAGGAGGCAGGTGGGCCACCTAGGTCACGTGGACTTGCGGCGTCATCCCAACCTGCCCACGGGATAGTGAGCAAACTGCCTACCGTGACAGGTGGCAGTTAGATTAATGATTGGTCCCTCTGGAAGAGCAACTTGGGCGGCACAGGCCCACAGCTCGGAACACCTGGCATCGAAGGACAGTGCGGCATCGCTTAACCGCTTCACCTCTGCGCCAGGAGGGTTATGAGGACTGCCAGGGATCTAAAACTATTAAGTAGAAAATATCCTTCTCCATATATGGGAATTAACCCATTACGCTATGGCATCATACCCTTAAGGCGAAGCTTAAGTGTGCCCTTCAAGTTTTGAAGCGCTATCCGTGGACGGTGTGCAGGGGAGAGGGAAGAATGGTGCCACGTGTGTCTCAGCGAACAGCTTGTGTGTCTAGCGACGCCTGCAGATAATGGGCTACGCGGAGCCGCAGATTGAAGTTCTCTTTCAGCTGATTCTTTTCTGCTTCTGGCACATCTTCCTTCAGCCTGTGGAGGCCGGACTCGTAGCCAGGAAGCACGTTCGTTCGCCGGTGCTGGCATCAATAAAAGAGGCTGAACAATGACAGCACGAGAAAAGAACAAACAGGTCGGGGAAAGTAGGTTTGCAGAATGCCACAGCTCCTCTTTGCCAGTAAATGTCCGGAAGTGGAAGACTTGCTATGCCTATGTTTTTGTCCTGGTTTCCTAAGAGAATGTCAAGATTTGGCGAGGACCATGATAAAAATGGCTGTGGCGCAGCTCGGCTGAGCCGGGTTATACGGAGCGAAAGGCAACCGCACCAGTGACCGATGTCGACGCGGAAACGTTGGCAGCACCCGCCGCCATCAACTGTGGCTGCTGCGCACGCGTTCTCATTTTCAATCCTCCGACCTGTTATCAGGCATGCGACGCAGCTGGCGAAGCGAACGGAGGCGAGCGCAACGACGAGGCAAGCGGTGTGACGTCATACCAAACGGCGGGGGCGGCTCTGTGGCTAGGGGCGCGGTGTGACGTCATGCCAGATGGCGCGGCAAGCGTGTGGTGTCCGCCAGCTGCGGCGGTTGCTAGGCAACGGCTCAAGGTCGGCCTCTGTGCCTCCTCGGAGCACCACCACAGCGAAATCGCAAGTTGTGGCCAATGTAGCTTTCACTACAAAAGAGTGCTGCCTCAGTGCACCAGTGCGTTCTTCTCTCTTCTTGCTTAAAAGGTTGGCGCAAAATAATGGAGCAGCTCTGCATAAGCAAACATTCTATAGTGCTTGCTATAAAAGGTTTGATGTTATGAGAGGTGTCAGGTTAAGCTGATGGACTTTTACTTCACAAAGAAACACCGGACTTTGGTGCACAGCGTAGAATAGAGGGCTCCGGGTTAGAGCCCCACAGTTTCTCAAACGGGCAATTAAAATCTCGACATGCGTCAGATTTTTCGAACTTCAAAAGCAAGACAATAGCGCAAGATCAGTATCATTGCTTCAATGAACCTTTTTTACACGAGGACTGAGCTTCACCACTTCGCTTCAAGCTATGGTTTTATAATGGATAGTTTCGGTCATTTGGTCCGAACTGTGCACGGGAGAGGCACAACGATGTGATAGTGTGCATTCATTTGACTGAAATTGCGGCACGGGATCTTTTCTCATAATTTTCAGGAATGTGCTTTTTAAGTTATTAAAAATACAAGCTCCTTGGGTGGTTAAATTAATACTGTCACAGAGGTACACATCAAAATAATGGTTTCGTTTTCTTGCAGAGTTCAACTTACCAACTACATCCTATGGTCGAAGATTAGAAACATGGCCAAAGCAGGGCAAACGCCGCTTTATGACCTTTACTTGGAATACGAGAACGCAACTGCCATAAGTGAAAGAGGTACCAAGAAGAAAAGCAATGACATAAAGCAGCTGTGCATGCGCCAGCTACTCGACAGAGACATTATGTACACAGCGAGTGCAAGCTATTATATAAGCGCTAAATTTGACAACAGTTCCAAGAACGAAGTAAGTCTTGCGGTTACGAAAACACATTAGATAGCTACGCCACAACATTCTTGCATCGCAAATTTTTTCACAGGTGATGAGGATGTTGCCCATCATCAACTCGACACTCAGATATGTAATCAAAAACAACAGCTGGATGTCGTCTAAGGACAAGAAAAACGCCACTGATCGTGTAAGAATTTTTTCTTTGAGTTTATTACCTGTTGCAAAACACCACTGTAATAATAGAAATTCGCAGAAGGCAATTTCTAAAAATGTAAATGCCGCAGTGAGTGCATGAAAAGACGATCAACTTTTCTCTTTAACTTGAGTGTAGATGTGGAGCCTCGATTTGCATCTTGTAACAACTCTTTCACTACTTCGTTCTTTTGCCCCTCTTTCATTGGCGTCTGCCGACTATCAGGTCTGATAGGAAATAACGAACGCGAGCTGCCGTTTCTGGCATTGCAAGGAGGAGAAATTAATAAAAACTAGATAAATATTAAACTGGGCAAAGAAACGCTTAGAGATCAGGGCGTCTGTCGTTGCGTTCTTCAAAGAGCCGTTTCTTGCTACATTTTCTTGCTCGTCCTCTATTGGCCACAGTCAGACAAAACGAAATGAGGCCAATCAAATTATTTCACATCTCATACCAAACGTGTTTCTAACCTGCTGCATAAAGTGAAAAGTACTGGTCGGCGAAATGCAGCCTCTGGGTAATTTTTCGTTCATAATTTTCAGCTCAATAAAGTACAGTACGTGATCGGATATCCTGATTGGATTCTGGATAGCGAAATTGTGAACTCCTTGTACCAACACGTAAGTGCAGAAATTTTTAAGCAGAGCGGTGAAATTATAACTTCATCGCTCAGTGAGAAACCACTTGAAGGAATTTACGAGCATTTAAGAATAACCCGCACTTAATCAATCGACAGGAGCCAGGTAGCAAATATGCTTTTGGCAGGAAAAGAGCCATAAGGTCTCAGGACACACAACAAATATTTTGCAATCACTGTATATTGAAAGTACGAAAAAGTGAATATCTTTTGAAAATTTAAAACCACACACAACAAGAAAAGAGCTGTTGGACGAGCAGCATGCATAAAAGTTGCCGGAACAACAGGGTGCATAGGGGCTAAATATAAACTGAAATAATTTAATTCATCCCCAGTTTAAAGTAAGCGACAGCCAAAAGATCCTGTCAAAAAGTGGCCTGTTATTTAGATCACGGTTTCTTTTTTATGTTTTCGTTACCGTCCCTAAGTGATGACATTGCGGGACATAAAACTTGAACGAATATTTATACTATTTGTCAAACCAGCGCCGGTTGCCATCGAGAAAAAAATTGGCCTTGAGAAAGGCGTCAAAATAACGAGGGTCGGTGTTAGCGAATAGAATGTTAGGCTAATCGAACGTTTTTAATAATCAATAATTCAAACATGCCCATTTTCTCCTGGCATATCTTCGTTAAAAAATTAGCAGGAAAAATATCACCTTGTGCAAGTGAAGACTTTTAGAATCGATTAGAATATGTAGAGACAAATAAACAACAGCTTCCTAATTACCAGCTCGACTTGTGTGGTAATAGAATGACTAGTCATAACAGAGGCTCGTATTTTGTCTTTTTACATGCTTAGAACTTTTCCTTTCGCAACCAATGTACCTCCTAATGGTTTAAAGACCAATTCTGTGCTTAATAGTGCAGTTTGTCCTTGATGACAGTAATATTAAAGATTTTTCTGCCGATCTTGACTCATGACAGCTCGCATGTTGCGCATATAATGTTGAGAATTGGTCTTCTTTCCCTTCATACAACAAACCAGAACACCTTTCGCGCGGTCCCAACATTAGGACTCACATTTTTCTGGGAAAACTGAGGAAAGACGCATATTATTACAGGCGCAAAACCTTTGCTCAAGGTCGGTTCACGCCAGGCGTACCGAGTCAGTTCTCGATAGCGTCCAACCGACCAAACTTCCACCCCGTTCGCACTTCAACTCCTTCGTCTTCGCTCGTCCGTTGTATTTGACCCCTGCGCAAACGATGCCCGCCGGCGAGTTGTGTACCGAGAATGGCATGGCTTCAGACGAGCCACATGTGAGAGTTCAGTTTGCGCTAATTCCAGCCTTCTCGAACGGTCTGCTGGGAGGCGTAACAGGATGAAGTAGGCCAGGTGGAGCGGAGGTAAGGTGTTTGTGACGCTGACACCGCGTGCAACTGGCCACATATCGTTCTGTCGTAGAACATATTTTCGGCCAGTAAAACTCCTCTTGAACTCGATGGAGCGTTCGAGCCGATCCCAGATGTCCGGAGGGAGGGTGAAAGGGCACGACACGCAAAATGGAGGAGCACAGAGCTCTTGGAACAACAAGCAGTATCGTGCGCCCACAAGGGAGTGGTTCTTTTTAGGTAACAGACCATTGCGGATACAAAAACGGCCTGTAGCTCCCTGGTAGCGCGCGGAGGCAAAGAGGAGTTGTAAAACCGGATCTTCACGCTGCTGAGTTTCAAACACCTGAACGCCAGGCAACTCTGTAACGATGGCTGAGATGTAATCGTCAGTAGCATAATTGAAATTGCCATAATCGAAATTGGTCGAAATTGTCAGTATCATAATCGGTTGAGGGAAGCGACATTCGCGAAAGACAGTCTGCATCGGCATGTCACCGCACGCTCTTGTATATGACATTGAAGCCATAATGCTGTAGACGGAGGGCCCAGCACGCGAGGCGACCACATGAATCTCGGATATTGACGAGCCACCAGAGGGAGTGATGATCAGTCACAATGGTGAATGGGCGGCCATACAGGTATGATCGGAACCTCTGCACGGTGATGATCACAGCAAGGTATTCTTGTTCCGTAACAGTGGAGTTGTCTAAAAACTTTTAATAGAACTGGAATGCCTTTTATGTAGCGCATTGAGTACCACTATGATTTCGATTGGGGTCCTATTCTAGGTTTTGGCGAGCGTGCTTTGAGTAACATTTGTGATCGCAAGATATGTCTTTTTTTGCTGCTTACAGTATTTACTTTTCACTTTTATATTTTTATGGTAATGCCTCTTTTGCAAGTGCCAAAGCATCGGTTTGCGGTATAGTTAAATAAATGAATAAATAAATACATATCTCAAAGGCATATGGCTTAAAGTACCGAATAAAATCAACCTTTCGGGGGTAAAAACATCCTCAGTTGTTGAAAATCAGTTGTACCTACACATAAGCAGCATTGTTATGCTATTCATTTTCCATGTAAATATACTAAAATTTCCTGGGTATCACTAAAGCCGGTGTAAATTGGACAAAAATTATTTATCGAAGTGCTTATCAAGGTCACATTGTGAATTAAACGCGGCGTCCATGGATTCTTTACATTGCCTCATTCAAACTCAGGTCAGTGCCGATCGAGGACGCGGAAATGAAAATGCAGATATGTAATGCGCTTATAGAAGGCTACTGTTCGGGGCGAAAGCTGGGGCACGCAAACTGAAGTATGTAGTGGTGCCTAGCATTTCTGTATTTAAAGAGGCACAGGGGTATACTAAGTCAGGCTAGATTTGTAGGGTACGGTCACCTGATTGCAGATATACACACGCAATAATCTACAGCACAGTGCGCCGTTTGGTGAGAAATGCGCGTTCGTTTTTTTCTCTCAGAAGGGTTGTGGAACGAGAATAGCGTAGAACGCGACTGCTGACGCATGCTTTTGAGGATCCCTCGAAGCATATGTGTACACTTCACGATGGCATACAATGCACCGAATCTCACACGCTTGCTTTATCTTCCCTACTGTATACATGCATGAGCGTGGCCAGCAGGTTGTTCTGCAGTCTGGGGCTGCCCTCGATAACTTCACGTAGTCTCTTTCGTACCCACAGAGTTTGCAACGACAGGCAGTCGCACGCCAGGCAGCGGAGAGCCTTTATCGAAATAGTGGGGGTAGAGGCGAACTGCACTTGAACGTTTCCACTGTAACCACTGATCTGTTGGCTTTTGGATTTCGGTTTCCGGCTGATTTTATGGTCTTCGAAAATGGCTTCTCTGATTGGTCGGATCGCAAAGATGGCACAAGGCAGTTTATTTTTCGCAGGCGCTTCGAATGTGGAAGGATTTCAGGACTTATGTTCGCTGTATTCTCAGCAAGACAGCCACATTTCCGCGTAAAAAAAAAACAAAAAAAAAACAGTCGGTAGCGTCCCCGAGGATTAATCTATTCTTCTTGCCTAAATTGATATTTCTTTTTAGTGTTCATTTAATAAGTAGTGTCGTCACTTGAGTTGACGGCACCTGTTGGCTGGTGCTGACAGTTCAAACTTCCGAGGCGCTGCAGCAATGAGGGCAGGCGAGCTCTTAGGATTGCTCCTGACGCCATGCTGGGCAAAAACGAAAGGGAAAAGATAGGTGCAATTCCTGAAGTGCACCACGACAGAAACAATTGAGATACTCTTCTGCCACACTGCAGTTCTGTTTAAGCTGCTTCAGGAAGGGGGGGGGGGGAGGGGGTGGGGGGGGGGGTGGCGGGAGCAGATTTTTTTAAAGACTCAGAATCAAGGCAATCAGTTTCCTGCTTTGGCCCTCGCCCAACGTAGCTCTCCCACCTTACCACAAATCAAATCCGAATCGCCTTGAAGAAAAAGACGCAAGCATGCTAAAGGTTTTTAACTTTCAAAATGGTTGCCGCACCTCAGTACCCTGTACAACATGAACTGATGGGCACGTTGGTCAGACATGATTTGTATTGCAACAGCGCAACGACACGAGCCCACAGGGAGAGAAGGGACGAGTGTAGCCACTTGCTGAGGTGCTTGTAAATAACTTGTATCTAGCCCCTTCAGTACATACATAACCTCATATAGTAAATAACATGTTGGAAGAAAAAAGGTGTGGCGCTAGCCCAGTGCTCTCGGGAGTGCTCTCGGGAAGCTGAGTTGGTCTCACCGGCGCGGGTTCGACTCCCAGTCGTGGCAGTATTTGTTTTATTTATTTTTACTCGCACATATCGCAAGGTACTTGGCACAAACTTAAAAAAATTGCAAGAGCTTGCTCGTGATTTACCCATCGGAATAGCGTTTTCGCACTAAAATTGTCCTTCACAGCGGCAGAAGGTTGTTTTTGATATCAAAGAGAAAACAAAATTACACCATGCTTTTCTTTCGTACGCAAGTCGACGCAAGCTTCTTTCTATTTAAGAAAGGAACAAATCATGCGGGAATACCTTTTCGTGCTTTCTTTAAAGTCTTCTCTTTACTCCAGCTAGTGATTTAATGCCGATAATCACCAATTTCAGTACAATGAAGAACATCCATTTCAATTGTATGTATGTGTGCAGGTTCCAAACATTACTGCCAATGCATCTTTCGTTGAGCATTTCCACTGGCTCCAAGAGAACGACCGCTTTCAAAAACTACGCAAGCTCAATTCAAGCTACTTCGAGAAATCGTGAGCACATATTTCACCACCATCAGACTGTTGCTCTCATTCACTATGCATATGCGTGTGTGAGTGAGTGCGTGTGTGAATGTATGCATGCGTGCGTGCATGATTTGTTTCTCATGGGCAGACAGGTAATGAATATCACTTATGTTTGCTTTATAGGGAATAACAAAATAGTGCAACATCACATCGAAACTCCTTGAGTTTCCTTTCTAAACGTTGTCTTCCCACAATGTTAATTCTGATCAGCTTAACGGTACGGAGAATGGTGACAATCTTTTTTTTGTTCGCGCGTGTTCAGGTACGAAGAGGTCACACTCAAGTCTCACGCTTACTTCGATGAAGCGACTAACCTTCTCGGTATGTGCTCTTTATTTATTTGTTCATTTCGGATAACTTAATCACCGAAACATTGAAGAAGGGAATGGCTTATAAAAAGCAACATAAACCTATCTCCCTCTCTTTTTATTCCCTATAGCCGCAGCTCAGGTGCTTCAGGCTTCGATTGCAGATGCGGCGGCTAGCAACATCTGTTCCTTCCATTGTTATTTTTATTAACAAATTGCCGCTAACAACAACAAAATCAAAGCGGCAAGAGTAATATACAAAAATTCAAAATAAAAATTGGTACCGTGATATGCCAAAACCGAGAAAAAAAGAGATACCTGTAATAAAATTATTACAAAATAAAAGCAAAACCAGCAGAGCAATAGCAAGAAAGCAACTCAAAGAAAAAAATGAATAAAAACGCTCAGCTCACATTCACAAAAAATTATGAACAATACTTACCTGAAAAGAGCTTAATCTGATATGGATGCGATATCGGCGGGAAGGTGGTTCCAATATTTAGATGTGTTCAGTAGGAATAGATACTAAGAGGTCTTAGTGCAACTTTGTGCGGATGGTCGACACGTGAGGAGCGGTAGCTAGGCGACCTGATGAATTCACAATGTAGAGACATGTTAGTAGATTTTATGAAGCAAACGAATGCTAAAAATTTTGTGGCGCAGTGAGAGCCACGGTACGGCTACGCTAGACCTCAATAATGTTATGCTGGCAGTTTAACTGCATACGGAATAGCATTATTTGGGACGACTACAACAGCACGAGATTGAATATGATTAGAGTCGTAGCTCGCAGCAGCGTATTTATGTTGACGGCGGACAAGATTTTTATGAAGAGGCTGTAATGAAATAGGGACTTTGCTGAAATTATGCCTTAAGTGTTCTAACATGGGATTTCAGTTGCTAGTAATTTGATGAATGTGAGCTTTCCTCTTTAATGCGGAATAAATGATTAGGCTAAACTAGGCGTATGGTGACACTTGTTCTAGCGGAGTTTTACTGAGTGTGTACACCGAGGCACTTTGAGCTTGTCGAGGAACACACATGACTTTGAATTAGTTAATGTTCAGTTTTATATGCATTATCGTGCACCTGAGAGTAATGTACTTAAATCGCTACGAAGTACTAGTATGTCATCATCATTACGAAACTCGCGGTAAAATTACGTAGTCGTCAGCGTGTAAGTGCATGCAAAAAGAGATGCAGCTCCGCAAATCGTTAATACATACTTTAAACAAAACTTGGCCTAAAACGGAGCTTATGGGCGCACCTGATGTTATATCGGTGACAATTAATAAAGACGTACTGGGAGCGATTAATGAGAAATTATATTAGCCAGTTTAGTGATGGTTTAGGTTTATGGGGTTTACGTCCCAAAGCGACCAGTTTAGTGAAGTGAGATCAAGATTCATAGACATGTGGCGGTGCAAACTGAAGTGACAAGCCATGTACTTACGCGCGCACTGGGAATAAAGATGTCTTATTCTCACTATGGGAACGTCTGAGAATTAATTTATCAAACTGTAGTTAAAACATATTACATTAGAGGCTTCGAGGTGTAGTGGGTAGAGCTTCTATCTAATAAGGTTGCCTTCCAAAGAACAAAGACGTCGCTTCAGCAGAAAGTTGAGGCAGCCGTGAAATTTTAGCAGTGTTGTTTGCGCACTACATCTAATTGTATGCAAGGAGAGCAGAATATGGTAGGCAAAAATTTGTTGATTTAGTCAAAGAAATCAGTTTTCTGTGGAGGGCGAGTCCTGTAGACAACAAAGAAGAAAACGTCACCTGTATTCCAGCAAGCACGGTTATTTCCGTAGCCTAGCGCTATCCATTTGAAAGGGACAAACGGTAACATCATGCAACGTTTCACAACATGGAAGAACGCATAAAATTTTTTATTCTTTATAATGGCAGTTTAAGAAGGTCTTGAATTCTTTTTGAACGGTTGATAAGGTGCCTTGTTCTTCTGCAGGCTATCCAGCAGCTGCACTTGCGACTCATTACAGGAGTCCTCCCATTCCCAGGTAAATAGCTCCTGCGCAAGAATTTTACCTTTTCAATAGTCCGGCGCTTAACGATTCATTTTTTCCTTTTCAGAGCAATGAACTTCGGAACGATAGGAACGGCCATCGTAGAGGTGTTAATTAACGCGATTGACCGATTTGATGGTATATACCCTCTCAGTATTTTCTCCTACCCAGAAACATTTGAAATTCTATATGTTTTTTCTACATATCGGAACGAACTAAATGTCTGCATTTTGCTCATATTTTTCGTCCATTTCGTTAGAACAGTTCATTGAATGATGATGACAACGATCACATCTCGCTGTTGCTGCAGGTACCTCCCTGCGCCCGTTTGTGTTAAATTAAGATTGCAATAGCATGCCAGGATGCCGCACGAAGTACTGCACACTTGTGCTGCACCAGGCGGAAAGTTTACTTGCCGTTTAATAACTTAGGAAAGGCCAGTGGTTCTAATTATCCAATAAAACACTGAAGCATTTGCATAGTTATCTATAAATAATTTTCCATCCACAGGTAAAGAAACAAAAATTAGTTTTTGGGATGATAACACAACGACGAGCTTCTGCATCGCCTCAGCTTGCTTGAACAACACCAATGAATGCCCCGAAGTAAGTATCAACTCTCCATTTGGTTTCAGTGGTTGATCTTTGCGGTGTGCATAGCACAAGAAGTTTAGTGGTAATGATGTCCGCGCAAAGTGACTCACTTTTTTTTTTTTTACTACGGTAAAGAGATGAGATGTTTTTGAGATATGTAAAGGGTTGATACAAACTAATACCAACTAGCTGTTCGAGTTTATTTTCATCCGTCCTTTACCTGGGCGGTAATAAAAAGATGTTATATTGGTTTATGATTGTCTTATGGACAATCATTTAGCGCCTTTTTAGTACCACCGAAATACAAATAAGTTCTAAAAGCACAGCGCGTAGGCACCGCGCGGTTCGCATTTCTTTCTACCATCCCTCTACTATTAGCCTCAAGTGAAACGCGTAGAGCATTACTGTAACGAAAATACAAAAACACCAAACTATTATCGACTGCAGAAAACATACAGGCGGGGCCTATTACCATCTTCACTGGGTGGTTTTCGTGCAATCAAAGTGAAAATTAAGCGCGTTAGTGTTCAGTCGCCGCCAATTACAGTCTTAATTCTTTCGCTCATGCAGTCTCAAATATTTTGTTTGCGTTTCATTTTATGGTCGCAGTGTGTTAAATAGTCGAATGTTCGATGAAATTTCATCTGTTCAGCGATCACATTCGGAATAATGAAAAGCAGTCATCGACCAAAAAAAAAGCAGAGATAACCTGTTGGAGTTCGTGAACAAAAAGCCCATAGGGACTTCTTTCGTTTGATCAGCGACTGCCTTGCATCGTTTCCACGTTTGTTGCATGCTACAAGCACTGCGAAAATCAATTACTTAGCATTGGCGATAGGGTTTATCAGGTGTTATCATTCAGACACATACTTGATCCTCCGCATGACGTGCGCGAAGAGAACGTCGATAACTGTTGTTCACTTTTGATTTTTTTTCTTCTGTCCTTCAAATCCTGTGGGGCTCCCAATAGAACAAGATATTGCTCTATAATTCCTTCTAAGGTTTTTGGGACTTTCTATTCGCAAGAATATTCTCTTGTAAAAAGCACAAGCTACCTGTTCGCGTTTCGATGGCAACGAAATGCAAAAGGAGCTCGTGTGCTGCGCGTTGTCAGGGCACATTAAAACCGCAGATATCTAAACTAAACTAATCCTGAGCCCTCCAACAAGGTTTCCTTCATTTCCGCTTCGGGGCGTTCAGTCGAAGAATTCAAATTTACGATCTACAATTTATTCAAGTTAAATTTGAGGAAATCGTGCGTTGGCAGCGGCAACTACAGCTACCATGCGTCAGAATGTGGCACTTCATTCAACTTCAATGCACGCATTCTGAGAGTGGTGGGAGACGGATGCTTTTTTTTCGTTCAATGCTGACAATCCGGTCGCGGAAATTTTGTAGAGTGACTGCCCTTCATCGTGCATTTGCCTTCATCACTCACACCTACTGTAATGAACGTTTTCTCGTTCCCGGTTAAAGCTATGACACTTTCAACGTTCTCAAATTTACTACATAGCATGAATTCTGTCTCCAGATGTCATAGTGGTATCACAACCACATTTTTTTTTCGTAGAACGAGAGGGGCATGCTCCTATTTCAGCAAAAGTATCTTCGTGTCGAGTTCAACACGCCTTATTTTTGCACCTTGACGGTTTGCTTAACTAGGCCCTCCGGGCTTGCTTTGAATTCATACATGTTTGAAATCAAGACATTGTTCCTTCGTTCTCATTGCTTTAGAATGAACGTTTTTATTTACTTCCGCCGAAAAGCTATCCGAGCACAGGGCAATTTCCACCTCAGCGTACTTTCATAGCGCGTAAGGCTGTTGTCTTCTTGAAACTATACACCCATGGAAACTTCATCACGAATGTTTAGGCTGTTGTTCGAGAATACAAACCTACATCGGTAGGCGTGATCAACGGCGAATATATTTACGCAGAATAAAATGTGGTATCGTTACTTGAAGAAAAACAGGTATACAGGAGAATCCACTTTTGTTGACTGGAATTTTGCGAGCGCAAACGTCAACTCTAAACTCTGGCATCCAGTAAGCTCTTTCTGAAGAACCCTTCTATATGAGCTCTAAAAATATTTCTAGCAGCATTTTTTACGAAACGAAGTTTCGTAAAATATACCGGTACTTGTGTATGAGGTTTCATTTATTCATTCAAATTACAGTGCTGCCGGCTTCCTTTCAGCCATAACGACTAACGCGATACACCTAGCTAAAACGCGTCTTCCAACTTCATAACAAAAAGAAACACGATGGTTGGACAAGAGAGGAATGTGCTTATACTCACGGGAAGGCGTTCATACACGCAAAAAGTACTTTTCAAAGCCCGAACAAAAAAAAAGAAAAGAGAGCGTTTTTTCAATGAAAGGAGACACGATTTAGCGAACCACTTCTCTAACGTAAGCATCAGCTGGAGAGCATAAAAATCACCTGTGATCGCAACAGTACAGACAGTAAGAATTATACATGCATACAGCAAACAAAAATAATAAAGTAGCCTTATCACGTCTTGCAAAGGAACGAGTAAAATGAAAATTCAGAACTTTCCTGCCACATAAAGGCGACAATAAAGGTAAACATACTCTCCGCGCCGGTCACTTCATTACATGTTGGGAAATCTTGTACTTTGAAGTTGCGTGCACAGACGAATTACCGGGCCATCAAAGATGCTACTAATTTCAGTGCCGCTTTATCGCTCCACGTCGTCTTCGTTGATGTTATTGCTGAATGAGGCAGTTAAGCGTATAGCTGGCACAGAAATCAGCAAAATCTGAGTTCACTGCCGACCGAACGTTCAAAGTTTTAACAGAATGTCAAACGCCGGAGTGGTACCATGTGGTACCGAGTGGTACGCTCGAGTGGTAAATGTCTCTTGTACTGGGCGGCTTTGCGTTTGTGGGCGCGCACATACCGGCCCAGGCGCCCTTGGCTCAACTTCTCGGCATTGCGAACTTCCCCGTAAATATCCTTACGCCATTAGCACTTTTCCTCCGCTTCACGGGTGTGCAACTGCGGATCTTCACGTAGACGTCACTCGTGTTCGTATTCGCAGCTACATTCTTGAAGTTTCAGATCCGAGTTCTGCTTGAGGCAACCCGTCTTCTGTGCCACTGTAGCCAGGTACTGAGTGACGGCGCTCTAGCTCCCTAGCCACGCACAGTGAAGCACGTACGAGCCATGCGCCACGTTATGATGACATCATAAAAGTGCCTGGCATTGGACGGCGCGAAACCATCAAACGTTCGCTAACAGCTCACGCTATGATCGCTTTCGATTTAGTTTCGGAACTCAATACTATCTTCACTGTGTTTACCTGCAGTCAAATTAAAGTTCAAGTTCAGGATTCAGGGAAATCAAGTTTAATTAAGAGGCAACTGCGAAATGTTGTATACTGTTATGGAACCATTGAAGGTGTGCATTCAATTCTCCGATGCGTAGCAAAATCTTTCTTCTAGTTCGCCCTTCCCTCGCATCGAGTAGTTAAGGGTGCCCGAGAAAACCAATGGGGAATGTTTTTGACGTTAGCAAAGAAACACTATAGCAAAAGAATGAAAGCCTGCTAAGGAGAGTTTTGCGGATGTATTGATTGTTAGAGTGCAGTCTTAAGATATGATAAAAAATAGCGTACATAAACAACTCCGCATTGAAAAAAAATTGGCAGTGGGTTAGCTCAGCTAGGCCAGGATATAAGTAGTGAAAGCAGTTACTGACATTTCGGAAGCGACACTCCATCGTTGTCGCCCATAGCTCGGCGGTGTCTCTTCGCGAGGCATTCCCCTCGTTCTTCGGGCGTCTCGGCCGTCCTTTGTCGCCTCGTTTTCACGCTGTCGGCTGGCCTTGTACCATGCGACGACTTCTGGATCGGAAGACTCAGTTTCACGCAGCTTGTGCTGCTGCCGTGGCGAGCACGGCCGCTCTCCTTCTTCCATGGTGCGCGTCTCGGGTGCGAGCGCATCGCTTCCGGCTTATATCCCAGCTGCGCGGCGCGACTCTGCGCATGCGCAGTGTGGCGCAGTGGCTGCGGCGCCATGCTTGCCATGGTACTGGTTGCCATGGTAACGGCGCAGGCGCAGTAGTCGCCTTTGGCAGGCACCGCGAAATGCACTTCTGCTAGCCTAGTGCAGCTTTCGCTACAAAAATAGCTTGACCGGAATTTCTGGCTATGATTGCATCAAATGTCGTTATTCTCAGCTTGGTGGACAGCCTTCAGGGGCTGGAGCTTACTATTGTTCCAGAGTTGAGGTCCCTGTTCGCATTTTTTTCTTTACCACCTGTAAATCTGGCAGCGATGAGGCCAAATAAATTATTAAATATTTCTACTTTCACATCGTGTAAACTCTCCTCATGCTATAAGTAATCTCACTGCGCTATACTGCTCTTGCATTTCGGTTTTGCTTGTCAAAGCTGTTTTTTGCTTGGCTGTTTACGTACCGATGACTAATGCTCTTTTTGTTTTTTTTGTTTACTCAGGCGTGCAACAATGCCAGCTATCAGAAACTAGAAGACTACTTTGGAGTACGAATTTCGCATATGGTAAGAAAATGGCATTTCCGTTCGGCAGTCATACATGGTGAAGAGAAAACAATAGTTAACGCAGAATTTGCTGTAATTTCCTAAAGTTTGATGGCGATCGTTGACTTATACCTCACCATTAAGACTGAAATTACTGGAAAACGTTGACGAAGGCAGCATACCTTAAGTTTACTACGGCTATACATTAAGCTTCGATGACTCAGAAAGCCAGAAAAAAAAACGTTTCCGTGAGCTTTCCCGACGCATTTCATCGCGTGGTAAATCCAAGAATTTTGGAGTTTTGAACGCCGTGCACACTGCGTCACTTCTGCGAAGTCCAGATAGCAAAGTCTGCTACCAGTCGCTTAGCCGATGAGCAGCTATAGATAGTTGGCTCAGTAGGTTTTGCGAAAAAGATGCGAATTTAAAACCTGCTGCTCGACAAATGCCCGTGGTTGTAGCTTTTTATAGACGCATACATCAGAGAAAGCGTTTTTCTGATGCGCTGGAAAAAGGCCATGCGCATGCCGACCTAGCTAGAAGATCACCACTTCAATTTCCGAATTTCTGGCTAGCATGTCATTTCTTGTTCACTTTCTCGAGCAGTTATACACACTTTGTAGCGCTCAATGACGAATTGTGAGAATAGTGGAGCATTCCGGAAAGAGCTATAAATAATAAAAAATGCTGCGCTCGATGCAAAACACGACAAAATCAAAATGAAATGTAATTCGTCAGATTCCGCACATGATCTGTTACTAAACCACACAGGCAGCGGACTGTAATGGCTTTAACGGGGTTTAACATCGTTCAATTCGGGAAGAAAGCCTAAGAAAGCACGTTAAAGATAGTCCAACCTCCTGAAGCTTTCGTTAACTCAGTCGCTTTATCTCGACAATTAATATTTTCGTGTTACACGCCGTATTCCAATTTATTGGTTACTTGAATTAACATATAACCGCCAAAGAAATCTGCTGGAGGTATTTATTATTGTTTGTGAGGAGCATTGTTTTCGTGAATTTATGTAAGTAATAGAACGAAAAATTGCGATGTGTTGCCTGCTGGCCTTAATGTAATCTGAGGCAGTACGTAAGCATCCTACGGTACACTTCAAATGGCATTTTGAAGTTTACACCTTTAAGCTAAGCTCCTAATATCTTTAACGCGCATCCCAGCCCCTCCTATTAGCACACATCAGCCACAGGCATGCAAACACCAACACCGCGTTTGCTCTCAGTTTATGTGCACCATTCTGTGGCTCACCCGTCATAAGATATGCCTTCCCCCACCCCCGGCGCACTCAAAGGATGGACAAAAAAATCCATCAATTTAACCGTGAAATGTTATGCGAGAAATTACGTGGCATGTCTGTTTGTCGCTGCAATTAAGCTAAGTGCTTTCTCCAACCAACTTACAGGCCATGAGGAGAAGTAAGAAGGATTATGATGGCCCCTTCTTGCTGCCAGGAAAAGATTTCAATTCTGAGGACAAGATTTTCTTCACCGGATTTGGAAGCGTGAGTCATTACAAATGCGATCGTTCAAAAGAACTCCCGTTTTCTTGCATGATGTGAAGCGCGATGATTTTTGCAGAGGTATTGCCACATTTATGTTATTGCACGGAGGGGAGCTGTTGTAGTGGAAGGGAACGCTGTAGTTTCGGGCTTAAGAGAGCCATAAATTAAACGCTAAACTGTTACAAGTGGCTAAGTCATCTTTAAAGTAGGAAGCGCTTGAAAGAAGCAACTTTTTTATGGTGACACTTCTAGTCACTGTAACACGACTCTCTAGCATACAATTTAACATTTTACATGTGGACTTCTTGAAAATTTGCGGGCTCTCCACAAATGCTTTCGAGTTAAAAAAACAGGCAAAGCTAGATTTTTATCTTTAAACAGTAACAAGCATATATTAACAGTTAATCTTTTTATCACAGCTTTTCTGCCCGTACAGCGTTAACGAGAAGAAAGTCCAAGAGAGGGCTGATGTACAAGATGATCCATTCCCCAAAAGGTACCCGTTACCGTTCTTTTTTTCTCGTAACTGATAATCAAGTTGGCTATTTTGGCCAGGCTGTTAAGCAGCCATTTTAAGTGCTAGCTTACGAGCATGCATGGGGGAAGGCGCTCGAAGAACGCGATGTTAGCTTGAAGTTCAATGGTTTCAGGATTCAGACCCACAAGTGTTCACAGCACATGTGACGAGGGAATGGTATTTCATTTACTCTTTTGAATTGGTATATTAGTGCCAACTGCCGTGAAGTTTTAATAACTCTCTTTTCAAACCCTGTTTACTTAGTGAAACGTATCCACTCTTTTCATTAGTGATTGTCTAGTGAGCACCTTCACTAAGATGAAGTGATAACACCACAGGCTGGTGGACTGTGGTGTTTTCACTTCATCTTAGTGAAGGTGCTCACTAGACAATCACTAATGAAAAGAGGGAAAAAAAATGAAAAAAGCTTTAACTTTTCGCACTGCATTAATTCTACGTGAAAAAGATGTTTCTTTTTTCTGCAGACTGAATGAGGCGGTTTCCATCTACAGCAGCTTTAGCAAGGCGTTCAACTGTACACCGACTCCTCCCGACACGTGCCATCTGATGCCTGTCGCAAGTTTAAAGAGTGAATCATGCTGAAGGTAGTCCGTTCGACCGAACTTACTATGTGCCCAGCAATGCAATGCAATAAATATTTGAACTTAAAATTCTGCCATTATGCGTGCGCTGTCATAAATTACGTAAAATTGTGTGACGTTTCACAGAAAACGAAACTAACCTGAATTCGTATGGGTCTTTTCAAGGCCACATAATTACATAACTCAGAGAAGATTTATTGAGTACATAGTTCAAAACTAAAACAAAATGCTGATGAGAAAGAGAGACCACCTTTCATGAAAAGCAAAATGTTTAGCCGGCAATTAGACATTTTCAGGTTTAGCTTTTATGGGGTTTATCATCCCAAAGCGACTGAGGCTATGAGGGACGCCGTAGTGAAGGGCTCTGGAAATTTCGACCACCTGGGGTTCTTTAACGTGCACTAACGTCGGACAGTACACGGGTCTCTAGAATTTCGCCTCCATCGAAATTAGACCGCCGCGGCCAGGATCGAACCCGCAGACATGCTATTTAGAATTGTCAATCTTCATGGAGGCTTCTAGGACTTTCCTGATGAGAGAGATAATTGCTGACACACGAGAGAGAGGCATTTTGCGATGTGGTCTATGGGAGTGTCAACTAATCTTGCAGGAAAGTGGAACAATACTGGTCATGGACGTAGCAAAAGGATTGTTTTGAAGAGGAGTGCAGCAAGTTCAGTCCAGCAGTACATGTCTGGCGCGGGCATGGAGTTAATAAACTTAAAGGACGTAACGTTATCTGATTTTTCTTTTCAGAGGTGGCAGCAACGGGTCTGCTATCTCGGTGGGGAATTGTTTTCCTTTCATGTACTATCGAATAGGAATGAAACGCGAACAAGGGAACGCGTGTTACACCGCTTTCACAGAGCATGTTGCCGTGATTTTTTTTTAATTGTCCGGCTTCCCTTTTCGCCTAATAATAAGTAGCGCTGTCCTGTGCATTCTCTCTCTGTGTCGCACTGTTACGCTGCAAAGATTGTGCTCACAAATATGAACCAATAAGCACAGGTTGAAGTTTTGCTAAGGCGACGCTAAGGGCACCTAGTGCACCTAGGTCCGACCGTTTTATGGCACTCGACAACCTTTTTTGTAAGCTCTAAGTGTTTAAAGGCATATTTAAATGTTAGTTAATTCATGCCGAATAATTACTAAAAAGGCGCAAGCAAAAAATACTAACCGGCACATTACTTAGGCAATACATATGATTACAGTTTGGTAGAAAGCTTTTTTTTTAAATTTTAGGCTCTTTTAGCTGACGCGGTGGTAAATTTCGATTGAGGCGAGATTCTAGAGACACGTGTACAGCTAGCAGTTAGCACACTCCGCTTCGATGCGGATGTATTGTGTATGCATAAAATCGATCACTCATTTCTGTTCATGATTTTATTTTTGCATTGGGCTTCTCTCTGGAAACAGAAAACTAACATCTGCGCTCGGGAAAACAACTTCACGTGGCGACTCGCTCGCTGTTGGATACTGCAGGAAGTGTGCGGCGATCTCTAATGTCGTTCGATCGGTGCACCTTTCTAATGGTCCGTAAGAAACCAACTGCTCAATGCCAGCGATCTCTTCCAAATGGCATTTTGAGTAATGAAACCGGACATGGAGACAAAAAGCAGATCAGAGTAGGAAGACCACTACGGAAAATGTTGGGTGGATGTTAAGAGAGGTGTAGGTTCGTGTTCTTAAAGCGCTGTCCCGCGCTCGAGCTGTCAGTTTAAAAGGAGTACCGCTTGTTGGAGACGGAGGGGGCCTGGAGATGACTGACTCGTTCAGCCCCGCAGGTCCCGGCTCCGAAGGATGGTGTCGAACTTCGATATGGAGCAAACTGCACAGAAGGTTTATTTTACATGTTTACAGTAGAGATGGGACTGCTCCGGTCACAAAACAGCATGCCGTTAAATAGGCTTCGCATTCTCGAGTTCCCTGACTGCGGAATAAAGGTCGGAGAACGATGTCCAATCAGGTGGGCAGATGAGGACGCTGGTGGTACCACCCACGGCGGGGGGCGGTGCTGGGCTCTCCCGCTCTCTCGCAGCTCGGTCGAAGGGAAGGGGAAGACAGAGTCATCAAACACTGATGTGTCACCTTGACCACTGCTGCAAGTCGTCTGTGCGTTGCCTCCGCGGGAAAGGAATTTCCCGCAGTTTCCCAGCAGGTGAATGAACGTCCTCGAACTCCCCCGCCGGATGTCCAATACACGAGACCTCTGTCGAGGACACAGCCGTATTTTCATTAACAGCAGCCGCTTGACCTTGCGCTGCACCACTCCGCCCGGCAACCCGAGGATAGACTCGGTAACCCGAGGATAGACTCGGCCACTTGCCACCGCCGCCGTCGCCGTTGCCACTGCTTCCGCCGCTGCTGCCGCCGTCGCAAGCCCTCGCCGCATCTTTTGCTTCACGATGAATCACGTTTGGAGGTAACTGTTCCAAGGCCCATGTTATGCGATCTTAACACGCTCCAATCCTCCTACCTGCTAGTCATGCCGTTTGATTTTTCCGAGTTCCCCATTATGACAAATACGCTGTCATTATGATCTAATTTAAATGTTTGAGTTTTCTTAGTTACTTACCGGCCCCAGTGCACTACTTTTTCTTTCCTGTTCACACGAGGAGCGCTAAGCCTCTTGGGTACGTTCGCCAGACGTGAAAGGATCACTCGCCAAGCTCTATGATCACACGTCAGCGATCCCATGATGCCCTACACTGTCCTCATGAATGCAGAAGCTCTACTCGAACGTTTCCAGAATGAAAGCGCAGGGCAGAGAATTACGGGGGTTTTAATTCCTACCTACCTGCGCCCTTTAATAATAATACGTGGAAGCATCGTCACATATGTCTGTCTTCACCCATTCAAACCATTTCTTGCATTCCCTGACGATGCGACGATGGTGTGGAACGAGAAAGAGGCAGATAGCATGCCTTTCTCTCCTTCCCATAACCTACCTTAACTTTCGTAACCTCAATTTCCTTCGCTTTTTTCTCGTTTTGCAAAAGCTGAGCAAAAAGCGATGTAAAGATTTCATGCTATACTGCGGGGGTCACTTGTCAGGATGCCTGGCTCTTCACGTGATTTTAAACATTCTCGAGAGTCTTTTTTGGTCAGCACTTAATTTGGTTTGAGGCCTTCAGAAAATTGCTTCGTTCTAATCAAGCGCGTAGGGGAAATGATAGGCCGCATGCTACGACGCGTGTCTAACCGGCGCGGTGGCTTGCGCAGACGCGATGCGCGCCGTCTCGCTGAAGATTATGTCACTAGTCGTATCCTGTACTCGGTGCCGTACCTCCACCTGAGTGCAACTAACACAAAGCAATTCGACATCATTATTATTCTCAAAGTCGTGAAACCAGCTCTGGACCTCCTGATTACCACCTCCACGGCCCGCCTCACGGCCTTGGGGGTGCTCAACACCTACTCGGAGTTGCGAGCGGCCCATCTCATGAATAAATGCACGAGACTGGAGCAGACGGGGCCAAGACGCCGTCTACTCAGTCGTCTCAACATAAGCATACCCTTTGTCCCGGAGGAACCACTCCGTATCCCGGAGCTGTGGCGGCACAAGCTATGGGTCCAACCCATGCCACACAACATGACTTCACACACACGAAGGCCGGAGAACGGCGCATGCTCGTGCGCTGGATGCCCAACATGGTTCCATACCCGGTGTGCTCTACGTTGAAGTATACGGCGTTGAGTAGACGTAGAGAAGTCGCTATCGCCCTCGCGGTCGCATACCCCCAATGCAAGGTTGTAATTTCCGACTCGCGTTTCGTTAGCGTGAGCTATGTCAAGGGTGAGGTATGCACTTTAGCCTATGACATACTCTACAACGCCGTTTGAGACGCTGAACCCATGCCTATAGACGCATCGTGTGGGCGCCGGCCCATAGGGACTCCCTGGAAACAAAGCTGTGAATGTGGCTGCCCGAGCACTTGTCCTCCGGGCACCTACTTCCGCCTCCTCCCCAGCCGATGTGCCTAGTCGAGCGCTTCTGAGGTTTCGTGAAATTATAGACCATTATAAAAACAGGCATCGCCAGTGCCCTCCCCCGGCCGAGGGGCTGTCGAAGGCAGATTAACGCATTCTGCGAAATCTGCAGAAGAATACCTACTGGTGTCCTTCAATGGCTGCTCGCCATGACCCTCGGTCCGTGGCCACAACAGTCGACTACCATCAAGGCTTACAAGGCACTGTTTTGTTTTTTACGAGAGACTGCCTTGATTGACAGATTGTGACTGTGTCTCTCGTTCCTTCTCTCTTCCCTCTTTAACTCCCCTCATTCCCTTCCCCAGTGCAGGGTAGCCAACCGGAAATCTTTCTGGTTAACATCCCTGCCTTTCCCCCTCTCTGTATCTCTATCTCTATCTTCGTGCCCACACTGTGACGAGCTCTGTTCTCTGTCCCACATGGTGTGGGCCTGTCAACACAGTCCTCACTAACCTCCCCACCCCATCCCCACTAAAGAGGCTTCGGAGACCTTCCTCCTCGAGTGCGACGGCGCAAGCTGCCCTCGCTCGGCGGGCTCGCGAGGCGGTGATATTGCGGCATCTCGGACTAGGGACGTGGACCAAGATGATGCCGGCATTCACTATCTGCGCCGGCTCATCCTCTATATTGGTATATTAAAGGTTTGCTCTCTCTCTCCTTGCCGCAAATTTAGGAAAGTCGGCAGCAACGAAGATTTTCGTCCCGAAAAGACCATGTGCGAGTTCTTAGCGAAATTCTGTCACTTGAGCTCTTCGTTACAGTGTAACAATTACGGTTCGAGGTTCGTTCTTCGGGCTTCACCAAAAGTGCCCCACAGCCCGAGATGGTATGCAGAGACGAGACCAGGCAACACTTGACTTGAGAGAAGGTAAACTGAAGCTGTATAAGGAATTTGCATATCTACAGCAGATTAAGCAGCGAGCACAACAACATTGAACTGGCTGATTCAAAATAATCCCTCCTTGGCATCGCCGAAAGTACAAGGGATGTAAATCTAGCTCAGAACAATTTCCCAGGCTCCGGGCCCTGTTTTAAAGACCTAGGAGCTCTCGGGAAACGGGCTGGCAGTCCGAAGCGCAGCCGGACAAAATGGATGTCCCATCACGTGCAAGGGCACCAACGGCAGGGTTTGTGGCATTTACCGGTTTTTGGTGGACGCCGGTCAACAGCCGTCTTGAAGACGAGTGGCATAGAAACGTGGTTCAGCGCTTCCGTCTTGTTTTTTTTTTCTCACAGCAGTAGCGGCTCGTTGAAGGCCGATAATTGCCCTGATAGGGGGGGCACCAGGGTCACGAGTTTTCAGGAAGCCGGCGACACCTAGGAATATTTTTGATGTCTTGTCATGTGTCTTCCTTTTTATTTCGTTAGGGAGAGGGTTTTGAACCTTGACGGAAAGTGGAAGGCGTGCCATGGCACAGCGAGGCATTGGAAGTATTTCCGATGCCTTGCTGTCTTGCACTAAATGGGTGTCGATGCTTTAATTCACCCGACACTCCTTCAAGGCAGCAATATTAACAGTTTTAAATTTAGAAAATGAACGATGGTGGAGTGCGCTGAAATAGAAACAGTCTTCGTGATTTGCGTAATGAATCGCCGTTCTAGTTGATTGCCATGACCACAGAGGACAACTACGTCGACGGGCATGCAATGAACGAATTCAGGGCGTGTCGATTCAGTTTTTCGTTTCGTTACACTATACTTTGAGTGCTGGCTCTGCCTTTGGGCAGTTGGTGTGTTCGGCGCTGGAACCGCGAAATAAAGGTGGAGCATGTCGAGACTTTATATTTCGGTAGAAGTAGTAACAATAAATTTTGGTGTGGCGTGAAAGGGGCAGATTCAGGCCAAGTCCTGAGGACCTCGTTATATAAGCGAGGCTATTTAAGCTTGGATAATACTTATATATCCAGGAAATACCACTCTGTGCTATACTTAACATTTTCTACAGTATACTTCGAAAAGAGAGGTCGTTGCATTACGACGCAGTCGCCCGGAGCAAAGACCCTGATAAATAAAGCGGCTTGTCATAAAAAAAAGCCCTCTGTTGGAAACAGACGGTCGCTACCTTTTCAGTGGAATTGCAAACATGGAGCTTCGAGTTTAGAACTGTGACCCGCGAGAGGAATGCTTGGTCACTGAAATCTATTCTGCGGACACCGAGTTGGCTTGTGGCCTCAAAGAATGTATGGAACGGCACCTTGGCGCAACCGTCAAGTCCTGTACGCTATAGGCTACTTTGTTGTTCGTCACTGCACATACTTCCGTACCGTGCGCGCTCCCTCTTGCGTACTCATCATTATTTTAATGAATATAAAAGAAACAACTTTACATCTGAGCTACGCACTGTGCTTCGGGACTCTCTTCAGTCCGGTCTGGCTACACCCATATTTAATTAAAGAAATATCATTCTTGAGCCCCTCGAGCTTTTCGCGTACCAGTCAACGGACAAATAGCGTATTTTTTTGTTGTAGACGGTGAAGAAATGCAAGCGAACTGTGTCAGTATATTTAATATGAGGCTATATTTTTTATGGGTATTGCTATAATACGCGATAAAGGCGCTTTTTTCAAGGAGTAAACAAATCTCTGCCAGTGCAGATGATCACTTGAGAGAGAAGGAACTATTTCTGCGCCTTTCTTTATAATTTTTGTCCCTGCTAAAGATTTATATATAGTCAGGGGCATAAAGCGAGCTTTCTCTATGCCCTTCTGCACAGTTTTATCTTCGTACGTGGTTATAAATAATTTTACGAATGAGCACTAGAGAGGTGACAGGCACAGAATTGAGCAGTTTAGTATTGAATTGAGAATTGGGCAGAATTGAGCAGTATTGTAAACAAACCTAGTCGTGTGTTGTGAACGAATTTGACATTCGGTGACAAGCGAGGGCGTACTTTAGTTGAGTAAGTACAAGGTAACTACATGCTAATTGTTTTGAGAAAGCTCTCCTCTGAACGTTCATTTACAAATAAATTCTTCCGGTCTGTTAGTCATTCTGTTTTTCATTTCTGTGTGCCCCACCCCTTATGTAATACCCTCCAACGAGGGTCTTTAAGGTATTAAAGTGAAGTGAAGTGAAGTGAATACAATAACACTTGAGTAAAGAATATAGAGTGAGGTTGTTGAGAACAACCTCTCCCGCTCCACTGATGTACCTCGGGTGAAAACACACAAATACAGTAAACTAGCAGCTATCGAAAGGAAGAAAAGCAGTTACTACTTTTAAGATAATACTGAACACTAACAATTCAGCGAAAAGATGTCGCCGCAGCGAGAGGAGGCCGCTACAGACGATTAAATACCCACAACTTACCCTCTCACACCACATACACCCACCATTATACCAAACAGATTGCCACAATGCGGAGAACACCACACACTGTATACACTACATGGACTTGCCAAAGCAGGCAGGTAGGCCTTTAATCTGAAACTCTCAAGAAATACGTAAAAGTCTGTAACAAATGCGAGCCCTGAAAACCTCAAAACCCCAAAAATGAGTAGGGAGGCCGCGCTGTCCAGCTCAAGCGTAGTGTAGCAAAGACAGCTCGTTTAGCCGGAGCAGTAAACATATGAAGCCGTAGGAGCCCTGGACTGAGGGTTTCGAGGGTGCAAATATCCTTATTGAATAGAATGTTTTTCACCATCATCATCCCCGCGACGTCGTTCCTGCCGCTGTATGACTTCGCAAGCCCGGTCGTCATCTCATATTTAACAGGCAGCGCCTCCATCGACGGTGCTTACAAAGCCATGAAATATCTAGGACGGTAGAGTAGAAATGTCTCGGGGTATGGGTAAACGTAGGACAGATATACATAGGAAACGACGGAAAACCTACTAGGGTGAAAGGGCAAACAGTTGCGCGATAATGAAGCATAGAGCATTATAGGAGTAATACCAATATGAAGTACTCAGAGGTATTTGGAAAGAAATAATGGTGCCAGGGCTTACTTTTAAGAACGATATTTTGTGCCTCAGAGCGTTAGTTCAGTCCGGGAAAGAAGTAAATCAAAGAGTAGTGGGCAGATTAGCATGGGGTGGTAGAGGAGGACATGGGATGGGCATCATTTCAAATGCGCAAAGTTGAGGGCAAAATATTCTATGAAGAACGTCTGAGGAAATTTCAGAATACCATGTGGACAGCTAGAGTACTTAAGTACTAGTACTGAAAAGCCGTGCACTGAAAGTGGCTTCAAAGGACTAGAAAACGAACCAGTAGGTCAGCCGAAAATCCAAACACGGAACTGGAGCTTTAACGGAACACTAAAGGGGAACACCAAGTTAGGCTAGACTGATAGGGTAGGCTCGCCTGCTAACAAATGTGTCATTTTTACCGAGAACAATGCTTTTATAAGCCAAGAAATTGTCTAAAAGTGAGGTACACGTATCGCCGCAACTGGAAGATTCGTGCAGCGGCGACGAGTGACGTATTCACCGTCTCGATGGGCACTTACCGTCGGAATAGGAGGAACGCATTGCGGCGAGCAGAGCCGACCGTGCAAAGGGTCTCGTAGTTCATAAAAATAAGCCGCACGAAAAGGCAAGGACGAACACAAGACAACAGGACTGGCGCTTACCAACAAGCCCAAATCAAGACTCTGTAATTAGAACAGCGCAAAACTGACGAGGGAGAGATTAGTCGCAAACACGAGCGCTGAAGCTTTCGGTGTCGATTTGTGAGGGTTTAACGTCCCAAAGCTACTCAGGCTACGAAGGACGCCGTAGTGGAGGGCTCCGGAAATTTCGACCACCTGGGGTTCTTTAACGTGCACTGACATCGCACAGTACACGGGCCTCTAGAATTTCTCCTCCAAAGAAATTCAACCGCGGCGGCCGGGACCAAGCCCTCGTCTTTCGGGTCAACAGCCGAGCGCCATAACCACTGAGCTACCCATGGGGCTCCGCTGAAGCTTTTGCCGCACATTCCGTGCTCTCAGCTGCGTGTCTGCCGTTGCACGCAGCAAGTTCAGAACCTCAAGCTTTCAACGGCATTCACGCTGTGTATGCCTGCTACGCGGCCGGCGAAGCGCTTTGGTTTTCACTTCAGCAGTGGAATCGGCTGCTTTCTGCTAACTGTGGTTGTTATGAGACTGCGAAGTGTTTGTTTAAATTTCGTACGCATTCATGTACAAACGCGCATGTATGCACGTCGTCAACGTGTGATGCGCTACGCGAGCGCGTGGTCTTCCATGTTTTCTTCGCAGTGGGAAGGTGAATATGCTCTTAGATGTGCTGAAAAATATCTGATAAGTACCACGTGTATGGACCATCCCCCAGTGTTGCCGAATCATGAGAAATTTTCCTCATCATTGAAAAAGCAAGCTACAAAAGGAAAGAGGAAAATTTATTTTTAACCGATTGAAAATGTGGGAAATTTTCGGCGTCACTGAAAACTGCTGTTCCAAATGTGTTTTCTCGGGAAAATGTCTAGAGATACAGTCCAGAGATTCATCGTGGCGGCCTCACCAGTCTTGGGAGCAGAAATTTGACCAGTCTTCTTTTTCCTGCCTAACCTGGGCTGCAGAACCACAGAAAGCTGTCCAGGAGTATAATTAATCGCGGGCGCGGCACGGCTTGGATACAGTGCACAAGAGGCCGGGTTGGGACGCCCATGACCGCATTCTTTTTTGGGAAGGTGGGTAGGGGACAGCTTTCTCATTTTCCCTTAGTATATCCCTCTTCGTATACACTGATTCCAGGAATTCATTCAGATATCTTGAAAACTTTTTCATCAATGCAGCAGAGGCTAGGCAGGGTTTTTTGTCCCCGCGCGGGAAGTGGGTTGATCGTTGTTCGGGCTAGGGGTGCGGAGGGGTGAAGGAGGTAAGTTCGAGAGAAGATGCGGGGTCGCTAGGCCATTCCTCACGGAACGGGGAGGGACAAATGCTCGCATCACATTTCAATACAGGATATACAAAAGGCACCCATCTGTTAGTTCCGAGAACATGGAATGGCGGGGTACCTCCGCTTTGTCTCGTTCAACCTCATTTCGCACCCTCTTTCCTCCCCTTCCCCAAGATGCAGATGACATACGATGACTTTTGGCTTCCGCCATGTATCACTGCGTTATAGTTGATTAACGCCAGAATCATGAGCTTGCGACAACAGGAGCGTGTGGACCTCATCGGTATGGTTAGAGCACTGCGAACACCTGTTTCGAACGTATCAGTGCTTGGTTCGGGCCTAGGTACCACTCCAAAATGCCATGAGAAAGTGCATCGCTTAGACTATGCTGCGAGATATTTTCGGGCAGGCGGAAAAGAATACCTTTTAATTTGAACCTCCTAAACGCAAATCGCGCATGCAACAATCTCTTCTCAAAAATTTTCAAAACGAAGTGACGATGACGATGCGATGAAGCGCAGCACAACAGGTTTTTTGCCAGAGGGTCGCGCAGGCGGCTAACGTCTCTATTGTAACTTAGAGTCTGCAGAGAAAGCTATGCTGGCTGTGCTACGGAAGTGGAAGCCGCGATGAAAATAAGTTTCTGATTTTTATAATTAATAGTTCTTTTATTGAATTTTATCGGACTGATTTTTTCTATCGATTTCCATGGTGGAATTCATTCTAAAGTTATCATTTTTGCAAAACAAATATTTTGTGAGAAAAAAGGGACATTTTGAGTTCAGAACAGGGACAAGCTAAGTGACCAATGCTGCAACTGCCATAACCTCTCATTTCACTCATTAAAGAAAAAAGTGACAGGCGCCAGCACGCGAGGCAAGGTTTTCTGCGAAAAAAACGTTCAAGCAGCTGACACCTGCTCTTAAAGATTAAGCGCGCATCCCCTGCCGACAAGCTATAGCCCCCAGGCGGCAGACTACACCTGGGTGGAGCGTACCCTGATTCATCTCAGCTTACAACCCATAGGAAGCAATTCAAGAATGTACAAGTCGCAACGACCACAGCAGAGTCAATCACAAGGGTTGCCCGCAATCATATATTCAAGAAACGCGCGATAATCACAGTACGCCATTTGATCACAAATGCGCGTGCAATTCTTCACTCAAATGCAGTGTTGAATGAGTGCGTTAGAGACCGACAGCTGCTCGCATGCTTTTCAGGATCCCTCGAAGCTTACTTGTACTAAACGTGACGACAGCACAAAACGCACTGATTGCAATACGCTCGCGTTATCGTCACCGATGTAAATATGCGTAAGCGCGATCAGCAGTTCGGCAGTTGCCAGCTGCCGTCGGTAACTTTAGGCGGTTTATATAGCACCCAGCCCCAAACACTGACATCAAAGAGATGTCCCCACGAGATGTCCCCAGGAAGTGCGGAGAAACACCCACGGCCATCGTTCACTTATCTTTCTAGTCGCATTTTCTGTATCGAAGGGAGGTCCGTAGGAAGTCCTTGAGGATTTTATTCCTCAAGGACTTCCTCAAGGAAATCCTTCGTTGCTCCTTCGACGCTTTGGTGAATTTATGCTTCTCGCTCTTTGCGCATCGGTTACAGCGGCTCATACCATGCGGTCTTCGCCTCTGACCTCGCCTAGTCTCTGCTTCGCCTGTACCCACCGCTGGGTCTACGCGCCCATGCGGTTTGCCTATATCTCAACGACACGTACATTTGGATCTTGTCTTTGCATTCTATTGCGGCCTCGGCAGCACAACCAGCTACGTCTTCGTGGAATCTGTGTTTACAATCCAAATCTTGGGCCGTAAAGCTTGATCGTCCACTGGGCCCGCTTTTGCTGTGATATTTGGTGGAGTCTGGTTTGGTTTGGTTTGGTTTATGGGGGTTTAAAGTCCCAAAGCGACTCAGGCTATGAGAAATGCCGTGGTGAAGGGCTCCGGAAATTTCGACCACCTGGGGATCTTTAACGTGCACTGACATCGCACAGTACACGGGCCTCTAGAATTTCTTCTCCAAAGAAATTCCGCTGCCGCGGCCGGGACCGAACCCGCGCCTTTTGGGTCAGCAAGCAAGCACCATAACCAGTGAGCCACCGCGGCGGCATATTTGGTGGAGTCGCTCAAAGGGTTTACTGTACTCAAGCGGATTATTCTTTTTAGCGTGTCACGCCATAACATCGAACGATAGACTCAGTAATAGCGAAGAGGAATACAAAAAGGCTTACGCTCGACGAACAAGCCTGGCGCCAAACAATGTACGCCGGCCGTGGTGAAAAGAAAGACGACGCCCTACGGTTTCGAATGCGCCTGGTGCGAAAATGTGGGCGGCCTGGCGCCAACCAATGGCCACGAACTTCCCTACACACTTGTTCCTCTCACCACTGCAAGAATTTCTTGCCATTCATCACCCCCCCCCCCCCCCCCCTTTGCATACCTTCTCACTTACGCCAACATAGAGATGCGCTCAGATATAGTGGAATGGATGATTAAGAGCTGTCGCTGTATAATGTCATGTTGCAAAACCCGGCCCCGAGAGAGAAGCTATTCATTTATTTCTTTATTGTAATTTTTACAGGTTCCTGAAGCGATCTTCTGGGCATTAGTGCACGGGGGAAGGTATGCATTCGGTGCAATACTCTGGAATTATAATACAAATATCTCATTCTTGCAGCATGTTCTGTGTGCTCGGAAACCAAAATAAACTTATTTACGTATTTATTTATTTATATATTTGTTTGTTTATTCTTAGTACATTTCTAAAAGAAACTAAAGGTCGCGGAGAAGAGGTGCTTCCTTGCACTTGACTGGGTCAGGGATCTCATACAAACTTTATGAGACGGAAACAACGCTACACAAAATCAGAGATATAATTCAATTTCTACTCACACACAGAGAAAAACAAGAGAAGAAAAATTGCAGGGTGGTTACTAGTTTGCAACGCCAATGCATGAGCATTAGCTGTGGTCTGTGACCATGACGAAAGAAGCCGTGCGTCAGCCAGGGCAAAGCTTGCACCCATTCCTATCCGGCGGTGTTTAAAACCAACAACCGAACCCGAACATTGGAAAGAATTCCCTCTCTTCACTTTGCACTTTGCAAAGGACGGTGACGGCGACGACGGCGCAGAATTGAAGAGCGAGCTAATAGGACCTTTAAACGCAAAAAAAATTAAACAAAACATACACAGAAAGTAGCAAAGAGAATAGTTTAGTTTATGAGCGTTTGACGTCCCAAAGCGACTCAGGCTAGGAGCGACGCCGTCGTGAAGGGCTCTGAAAATTGTGACCACCTGGGGTTCTTTAACGTGCACTGACATCGAAGTACAATGCACGGGCCTATAGAGTTTCGCCTTCATCGAAATACCGCCGCGGCCGGGATCGAACCCGTGTCTTTCGGGTCAGCAGCCGAGCACCAAAACCACTGCTTCACCGCGGCGGCTTGTGTGCGCGCGTGTGTGCGTGCGTGTGTGTGCGTGTGTGTGTGTGTGCGTGTTTGTGTGTGCGTGTTTGTGTTTGTGCGTTTGTGCGTGCGTGTTCGTGTGTGCGTGTTCGTGTGTGCGTGTGTGTGTGTGTGTGTGTTGTGTGTGTGCGTGTTGTGTGTGCGTGTGTGTGTTGTGTGCGTGTGTGCGCGCGTGTGTGCGTGTGCGTGTGTGTGTGCGTATGTGCGTGTGTGTTGTGTGTGAGTGTGCGTGTGTGTATTGTGTGTGTGTGTGTGCGCGTGTTTGTATGTGTGTGTGTGTGTTGTGTGTGCATGTGTGTGTGTGTTGTGTGCGTGTGTGTGTGCACGCGTGTGCGTGCGTGCGTGCGTGTGTGTTCAGGTTTGTGTGCGTGTGTGTGCGCGCGCGCTCGTGTGAGCGCAAGGCACGCCGCCACCGAGAGTATGCGACACCCGAGGCGGCAGTGATCTTGGCCGTGATCCCGTCGGAAAGCGGCGAATGTCCGTCCAGAGAACACGGTTGCGGAGTCCCGAAACAGCCTCGTTTGCTTTCAAAGGACAGTGTATACGCAAAAGCAGAGAAAAACGGACAGCTACTAAGTGACAGCTAAGCGAGGAGGAATTCGGGTGGCCTGCAGAGAACGATGCAGGAAGTGTCATAACGAGAGAAGGTGCACCACGGGGAAGGTGGGTCATTCAAAATGAAAATAAAAGAATGCAAAGTGTATCAGAGACGCCAAGATCTGAAAAGAAGAGACGAAGCTCATATGACACCAGAAAAAAAAGCAACAAAAGGAACGATATAAAAAGGAACAAGCAGCGTCGCCAAGAGAGGCTCTAGGCAATGGGAGAGGGGCCATGAGATTTTACAAGAGCGAGAAATTGAAGGTCAAGAAAAGTAGTGCCTGTGTACGCTGCGTGGTAATCGAGTCTTTTAAGCTGTCTTATACCCCTGCCACATGGCAAATTTAATGTCATTCCCATCGAATGACATTCGTTCAAAACGACATTAGTTTGCTGCCACACGAGAAAATCTAATGTCATTCGATGAAAACGACATTAGGTATCGAATGAGTTCCCTGAACACATTCGCCTGCGACGTCCGAGCTAATGTGTTCCCTCGACACCAGAGACTTGGTGAGAATATACACCGAAAAACACGATTACAAAAACGTCACAAGCACTGTAATATTTCCTCGTCCCTACGATTGTGCTGTCGTTCATTTATGTATATAAAAATGCCAAATAGAATTGGAAAAAAATAAAACTCACTCTCGCTACCAGCCTTGCGTGGTTAACATTCACAACATGGCGACGCCCAGCTCGCCCGCTTCGGACCGAATACTGCGTCGCCGCTGCATTTTTCGACGCGATAGCTTGCTCTAAACAGTTGTATTCGCTTTTATTTTGTGCATTCTCATCCCTCCGTAACAATATAGCTTTGAAATATCAGTCGCTTCTGAGATAAATTTCAGAATATCTTGATGCTAGGCTTAACTATGTACGGCGTACACTGTCGTCATAGCAACAACCCCAAGCGAAGTATTTCTCCAACTTTGCACTAGAATCTACATTTTCATTTCATCCAATTGATTTACATTTAAAAAAAAACAAAGCCTTCGAATGCATTCATTACTGCCGTTAATAAAAGAGAAAAACGTTTTTTCGGCACTCAGTTCAGAAGGTTTGACTTGCTATCGTCTAGATGGCGCCACAGTATGTTATGCTTCTCGCGCGCTACGCTAGTCACACCCAACCACCGTGCTCCCTACCAAAACTGTTGTGAGGACGGGCGGCAGTGCGCGCAAGGTGCGCCCGTAGCATGCGCAAAGCTTTTGCGGACGCACAGCTAATACTGTCTAATAGACGATATGCGAAATTGCTTGGCGGTCTGGCAACACCGCGCCCACAACTTCCGGTTTCCATCTTGGCGCGGTCGAGCTCGTCGAGCTGGTGCATCGTTTGCTATGCGTACTTTCTTCTTGCGAGTGGAATTTCAACAGGCGAGCTTCAGCTGCTGCGTTGTTTTCACAGCTGATCCTTGACCGAATGTAGGTGCTTTCAATAAGCGCCAGCTTACTCATACCGCGTCCTCAGCTTCGCTTGAAGTCTGGCGCTGCATGATGATCGCAATAATCGGCACTCGAAAGTGGGTTGGAAAGTCGAACCGTGACCGTGTGCTGTTGTCGTTTTAATGCTCGCATTAAAGCACCAGTTCAAGCATCACGCATTATCATGGCTATTTTATTCCCGGGTGGACACGAATTCATCTGGTAAGGTAGCGAGCGGTTATTTTGCGGTGAGTGCGCACGTGTGTTGACAAACTTCTGTGACAGTGCAAACTTTCGTTTGCGCCGACGCCAGGAGCTTCGTGCATGGCAGTATAATCACACAAGACCCTCGACCAGCTGCGTAATTCGATTCCTTTACTGTAATGTGCAATGCGCATCCGCGGTTTTCAACGTCACCGTTTCAGAGCCCGGCGTCGGTTGATTTTCGCCACAATTCGTTGAAACCGCGACCTGCTTAAGACGCAGTCAGTCGACATTAACAAGAGGAAAGTAGGCATGCACATATAATTCAAAATATTGTAAGCAAAGATGCAGCTTTTTTTTTCAGATAAGCACTGAGCCACCGCGGCGGCTTCATTAGAGAAAGATGCTACAGCTGTAGGTGCATGCACGGACTCGATACGTTGGTCAATCTGTGTGTGCAGGGGCGAAATTAGCATGTTCGGTTGCTTCCGAAACTCAATTAGCTTACTCCCAAACTTGGACAAATGGCTTTGTTGCGAAGCAAGCTGTTGGAGCTTGCCACAACGATAATAAAATCTGATGGCCTGAAGCGTTTTCAGAACACTGTTGCACGTACTTTCTAGCTTAGAAATGCGTCCCTCCTTCATAATAAAGTAGCTATATTAGTCGCTTCTTTTTTTTTTTAGATTTTCGTCGCCGCAGATATCGAAGGTATAGGAATCCTCAAGAAATAAAGCATTCGCACCTCAGTTTTTATGCGTAGGTTGTATTGCTTCACAAAGATTCCTTAACGCGCATAACATATGCGTATGGTCCAGAGAGTTTGCTCGCCTTTCTAAAACTAATTGAACACGGGAAAAACTTAACTGAACACGTAGCAAACTAAGCAGTAATCGGCATATGGTTCTTCGAGTGAACTTATTTCGCCACGGCACGAGCGATTGGCCCGCTCAAAAAAAAAAACCTTCTCTATTATGTTGTTCAAGTATGCGTCTATATAATATCCACGCCCGACCGGAGAGTTGATAAATGCACGAAATCGGCTTCTAATTTTGATCAGAGACAACAAAGGCTGTGGTCCTTATCTTAATTTAAACGCTAATCACCTCGAGAGATTTGTCAAAAATCAGCGCAGAAAGCGAAAGCTGCGCACTGATCCGCGTGCTGACACATGATACCTCGCATGGCGTTTTGTGTTACTAAAACGTTGGGACGGAGTAAAAAAAAATAGAAAAGCGAAAAGCTGGAGCGCACCTAATTGTGGCACGCATCGCAGTGTCTTTTCACAGTGGAGAGGGTAGCGCAACACTGCATCGGCATTTTAATTTTCAAACGAAGCGCAGCCGTTTCAACCCAACGCTGGGCTGCGGTTTCGTTTTCTGTACCGTACCAACATGGAGGACTTAGTTCTCGGAGCGCCGAGAGATGGCGCTGCGCATTTCGCATATCGTCTATTTAACCATAGAGAGCATTTCACAATATGACGTCCGCCATTTGCCTGCCGCCGCTGGCTGAGGTTTGGCTTGGTTTGGACTTGTGGTGGATAGCAGTGATCAACACGTTATTGAAATCAACGTTTTTAGATCCCTCGCACAGCGCGCCTATCTAAATACGTTGATTAAAATGAGGATGAAGATTTTAGAATCGGTTTCCATTAGCAAAGCAATACTTTTTGCAACGTATTGAAGCATACATCGAAATTTTTGTATGCTGTACTCATGGTACTCTCTTTCCATCGCAATCGCCATCATTTGCAAATGACATTAGTTTTTGCCGTGTAGCAGCGCGCAGAAAAAATGACATTAAGTCGAACAAATGTCATTCGATGAGAATGACATTAAATTTGCCGTGTGGCAGGGGTATTATTATTCGTGCACGCACCTCCGGACGGAGCCTGAGCGAAGTGTTGCGACGTCGTCGGACGGCGCTCGAATGACGTCAAACCGCCGTCAAACGACACTCTAAAACTGCGTTTTTTTTTTTTGCTTTTGCACAAGCTGCAGAAATGTAAGTGGATTGCTGCATTATATTTAGCATAAGGCTTCGTGGAATGGTGATTTCTGTAGCAAGCGATAAAGGCGCTTTTTCACAAAGTTAAGAAATATGCAGCACCGATGATCATCATCTAACTAAGGAAAGATTGCTTCCGGGACTGGATTATCTTTATCTCAGCTAAAGCTTTATAAAATTCAAAATCATTAAGCGAGCTTTCTTCGTGCTCTTCTGCGCTGTTTTACATTTATAGGTGACCTTAGTTTGATGAGGGAACACAATGCCGTAATAGGCACACTATCGGGTGGTTTCATTCCTTCGTGTTATAAACAAATAACTTTGGCAGTTTTATTCTGGTTGCATCTTTCTTTCTGGCCTCGCAATGCTTCGTGCAGTATCTTAAATTTAAATCTATACGTATCACTTTAAAGTGCGGTGGCAAGTGATGGTTCACGGGAGTGAAATCAGTGCAATCAAGTAACTTTACTTACGAGTTGTCATAGTAAAATGGTTTCGAGAAAGCTGACGTCACAATATTCACGAGAAATGAAGTCCTGCGTTCGGGTATCATAAGTCGCCTACAGTAAACACGCAGTTGTTGATAGTTTGAATTTTCTGGAGTGTATTGTCCGCAAAGAAAGGTCCTTGTACTACTCTCAGAGCAAGGAGCCTATTTTTAATTCAGTAAAATATGTTCAGGCAGTTGTCTACGAACATTTAAATTTTGCTGCCCTTAAGCGTGGAGAAGAGAAAACTACTGCGACTTGCCATAGCAACGAGTCCTATATAGTCAAAAAGGAAGGGCGTTGCTTTTTCAGTGGAATTCGAAACATGCAGCTGCATGTTTAGGAGTGTGATTCGCGAAAAAAGGCTTGTTCACTGAAATTTTTCATGTCTTTGAGTTGGCTTGTGGCCTGAAAGTAGAGATGGAACGCCACCTTGGCCAGGTTGGCTATATGATTTCTTAGCCTTTTCGGCAGTGCACCGTACATGTTGAAAAAGCTAAATAAATGAAAATAATGTTGCAACATGCGCATAAATGTAAGGTGAAGAGCTTTACATCCAATACACGAAACGAAATTCTTCGCTCCCTCTTACGTATCGATAGTGCGCTTTAAGTGTTATTTCAGTCCGGTCTGGATACACCCGAATTTAAAGAAGGAAAATTGTCATTCTTATCATTCCACGGATAAGTATATTCCTCAGAACGAATAGTGCATTTTTTTTTTTTTTTGCAGAGGATGCTGAAATGTAAGCGGACTGGGGCGTTATATCTAACATGAGGCTCTGTGCACCGGTAATTTTAGAATAAAACGCGGGTTCGATCCCGGCCGCGGCGGCTAGAATTTCTTTGGAGGAGAAATTCTAGAGGCCCGTGTACTGTGCGATGTCAGTGCACGTTAAAGAACCCCAGGTGGTCCAAATTTCCGGAGCCCTCCACTACGGCGTCTCTCATAGCCTTAGTCGCTTTGGGACGTTAAACCCCAGAAAACAAACAAACAAATTTTAGAATACGTGATACAAACGCTCTTTTTAAAGCGCAAACACAAATCCACCCCTGGATAGGCTCTGTTGAAGAGTAAGGGCTATTTCTTTGTCCGTCTTTATTATTTTTGTCTCTGGCAAGCATTTATGGAAAGTCAAAAGCATAAGGCGAACATTCTGCGCAGTTTTACCTTTATACGCGGTTGTAATAAATTTAATGGTGGTTTACCAGGGAGGAACAGGCACTTAACCGAGTGATTTAGTTCCTTGTTGTAAACAAACTAATTCTATGGTTTCATTTTGGTTTTTTTTTTTTCGGGCTTGACAATCCTTTGCACAGTATCCCGAATTTAAATCTCTGCGCACGAATTTCACATTCGGTGACAAGCAAGGGCTTATAGTAGACGAGTGAATACAACCAGGTAACTACGTGCGAATTATTGTTCAATCGTTTCGAGAAAGTGGACTTCAGAATGTTAATTTACAAATAAATGTCTGCGTTCGGATACACTCACACACTCGTACAGTAAATAAGCAGTTGCTGAAATAAACAAAAACTAATTCCGTTAAGGCATTGCTCAACTATGCACTAACAATTCACGAAAAGCTATCTCCACGAAATGTGGAGCTTAACGCGGGAAGAAGCCGTAGCTTTGAGGGAGTTACAGAATAACACATACCGACACCTCATCCTGTTGCACCACATGCACATCCAACATTATACCCACACACATTCCCACTATGCGAGGTCACACCATAGTTTGTCCGCTAAGTGGGCTTGTCAAAGCATTCAGGCGTGGCTGAGAATTCCAAACCCAAAACCCGAGTAGTGGGAGGCGGCGGTGTCCTGGCCAAGCCATGAGGAGCAAGTACGGCTAGTTCAGCGGGCACAGCAGACAGCTAAGTCCGTGGGAGCCCTGTTCTAAGGACCCCTCAAAGTTAGGAGGGCGCTAAGCTTCTTATCTGAAGTAGAACAGAAAACTGGGCGAGTTGGTGAAGGTTCAACATTATGTACAGCGCGAAAAACTAAGACAGGGGAAGAAACACGCAAACAAACAAGCGCTTATCTGTACAATGTTGTTCATCTCCTCAATGCGGCGCAGTTCCTGCTGCTGCTTGACTTTACGAACACGGCGTTCATCCCATGTTTTGCCGGCAGCGGCCCCGTCGACTGTCCACCACTCCCGCTTGGGATACTCCCGAACATATGACGATAGCAAGTGGGCAGCTAAAGTGCTTAATTACGTGTACATAGAAGCCGTTGAGTGAAAGTGGAAGAAAAGGGCTAGACGACTAACTAGTAATCCCGAAACCATGCAGGACATGGAAATAAAGAGCTTTAAAGGGACGCTAACGGAGAATACTTAGTTAGGCTAGACTGATAGCGTCGACTCACCTGACAGTAAATACATGTATGTCATTTTTATCGAAAGCTACACTAGTATAAGCCATAAAATTGCGTAAAAGAGAGGTACACGTGCTGGCGACACTGGAAGATTCGTGAAGCGGCGACAAGTGAAAAGGTGGGGCGAATATGCTGTTATACTAGCATCTACTAAAAGACATCTTGGAAAAGCCACTTGTATGCACCCTCACCTCTCATTTTGCTTATTAAAGAGAAGTTTCCCAGCGTGGGTCATCATACAAAGAGTACGTGAGGCGCCGGCTCGCGAGGCAAAGTTTTCCGCGAGAAAAACGTTCATGCAGCTGATGCCTGTTCTTCAAGATTAAGCGCGCATGCCCTGCCGACATCTATAACCCCCAGGCGGCAGACTACACCTGGGTGGAACGTACCCTGATTCGTTTCCGCTTACAACCCATAGGAAGCAATTCAAGAATGTACAAATAGCAACGACCACAGCAGAGTCAATCACAAGGGTTTTTTGCGATCATACTTACAGTGTAGTTATTCAACAAATACGCGATAATCGACAGCACAGTACACCATTGGATTACAAATGCGCGTGCAATTCTTCACTTAGATATGGTGTTGAATGAATTCGTTAAAGAGCGACAGCTGCTCGCATGGTTTTCAGGATCCCTCGAAGCTTACGTGTACCACACCTGACGACAGCACACAAAACACTGATGGCAACACGATCGCGTTATCGTCTCCGATGTATACAAGCTGAAGTGCGATCAGAAGTTTGCTCTACAGCCTGCGGCTGTTCACGATAACTTCACGTACTTTCTTTCGCACCCACGTAGTTTGCAACGAGACGCAGACGCACACGAAGCAGCGAGAGAGCGGACGGTCCCCATCGAAATAGTGAGGGGTCCGGAGAAAGCCTGCACTTCCGCCGTGACTATGGATCTGTTTGGTTTTCGGGTTTTGGAACGGACGCCTCTGCTTGATCGGATTGCAGAGGCGTGGCAGAAATGACGTCACTGCAGTTCACATTTCGCAGGCACTTTAAATCTGGAAGGGCTTCGGGGCTTTCATTTGCCGTTTTCTAAGCAATGCAGTCACCTTTCCGCACATAAAAAACAAAACAAGAGATGCAGTGTTATCGAAGAATATCTATCCGTCTTGCCCAGAAACAAGAGAGCATACTCTCCTGCAATGGGACAATATCCATCTAGGAGTCGATACAAGCACATAAGCTATCTACAAGGCCCTAGGGCTTAGATATCAAGGAGCTAATGTGGACAGATCTGTGGTAGTGTTTTTTTACCTTGCAACGCTAGCAGTTGGTTGATAGATATAGATATCCATACCTGGGCAGTTAGCCCCCACCAGGTGGGCAGGTTAGCAGTTTGTCACAAAGTGGCTTCAGACAGACAAACACAGAACGACTAAAGGCGGAGAATGACCAGCGTAAATGGCAGCGCACTTAAAATTCAGGGGACATTAAAGGGGCTCTGGAACACCTTCCGAGGCGAGCACATCTGTTGGCTATCCTTTCCTGGCGACTATTTCATCTCGCACACTCCTCCGTCACTCGTTACCTACCCGTATAAGTTTAGAGACGGCTATTGGTTACATTAATTATTTCAGACGTTGGGCAGCAACCATGGCCGCGGCCAATAAGTCGCGTAGCTCCGGCGGGTCAGGAAGCTCCACCTCGGATGTAGTTGCTTAAATGACAACGTTGCTTAAATAACAAAGTGTAAAATGGGCCTCTACTAGCTTTGGAAATTGGCCTAGCAGATTTTTGCGGATGGTTCTTGTATTCACTTTGAGAAATAAATAAAAAAAAGACGTCGCGTAGCTCCGGCGGGTCAAGAAGCTCCACCCCCGGAGATAGGGCCGGTGAAGGAGCGCCTGCCTTCCAGCGTGCAAAAAGTGACAAGAAGAAAGAGGAAGGCGCGAACGCGCTTAAATTCAAATTTTGACTACAGATAACTCAGGTTCTTCAAACCACGTTAAAAAATTCTTGCCCGACATTATTCGCGAAGCGGCGTGCTTTAGCGTCCCAGGCGCACGGCAACGTTATTAGAGCCCCCATCAGAGCCTCTATGAGGTCCGCTTTACGTGTATGACGGGAGAGCGTTAATGGGTCTCTTAGGCGACCTGGGGCCCTCTTTGCGCAGCACTTCACAGATACGGACATTGTTCTTTCTTTCGCCACCACATAACGCTTAACCTACCCTGAAGAGTGCAGTGCGATAGTTTTAGAGATTCTTTCCCCGCATGTACTTCTCTGTCCACAGGTCCTGCCTACATGTCCATATATGCGGAAGTGGTGAATCTCTAATTTACAATCATAGATAGCAGCGTGTCCCCGTGCCACTCATGGCTCAGTTGTGGAAAGGTTAAGCGTTGCGCCGTTGGCCTGGGTGGTGGCCGTTTCAAACACAGCCACCGGTGGGGATTGTGTGACCCATGTGGCTTTTGCCGAGCAGCTTTTCGTGACCAATCATTAATTTAAGTGCCACCTGCCACAGTGGGCAGCAATTGGTCACAGTGAAAAATTTTAACTAGCGCAAAAATAAACGGAAAAAAAGAGCGAGGACAAGAGACATGCTAGCTTTCTTGTCCGCGTCTTTTAATGCGAGATCATTACGGTTCCGAGGTAGTGGAGGAATGACCAGGAGCTGGCGTATATGTTTGGGAAGGTCAGTTGTTGGTCCGCCTTGCCGTTCGTACGTTATGCCGAGTGTGGACAGAATGTGTCTGCCAGGTGGTGTGGCCGATAGTCGTTCGTACTGCGAGATGGTTACCGCTTCAATAATCTCACTGAGGGTGTTATGAAGACCGAGACCTAACACTTTCTCAGTCGCTGTGTGCATGAGTAGCCCAGCTTCCTGTTTGACGCATTTTCTGATTATGGCCTCCACCTTCACTTTTTCATCTGACTTGAGATGTAGGTAAGGGCATACGTAAGCTATGCGGCTGATCACAAAGGCTTGTACTAAACGGAGAGTATTGCTTTCCCTAGAGCCCGAGTGGCGGTTACTAATGCGGCGAATGAGTCGCATAATTTGCTGCGAGGTTCCCTGAAGCTTCTGAATTACGTCACCATTGAAGCCATGTTCTTGTCGAGTTAGGCCCAAGATTTTAATTTTCGATACTCGAGGAATGGGGCCTCCGCGAATACTGAGTTTGATGGCCGGTGGGGGAATATGAGAAATTCAGATTTGGCTGGAGAGCACCGCAGCCCCCTGGGGTCTACATAGTTCCCTACGATATCGATGACACGCTGGAGTCTCTCCTCGATTTCGGCCTCACTGCCCTCGGTGGTCCACAAGGTGATATCGTCAGCATAGAGGCTGTGGTGGAGTTGCGGGATCTGCGCTAATTGGTGTGGAAGATTCAGCAATGCAACGTTGAAGAGAAAGGGTGACGGGACCGATCCCTGCGGGGTGCCCTTGTTGCCGAGGGGGAAGTCATGCGAGTGGAGACCTCCTACTTGAAAATGCGCCTTTCCACCTGAGAGAAAGTCTCGGATATAGTTGAAGGTGCGGGCTCCCACCCCGAGTTCATGAAGGTTCTCTAAGATCGCATCATGTCTGACATTGTCAAAGGCCTTTTCCAGGTCGAGTCCAATAATTATTCTGGTGCCCCGCGTTCTTGCCTCAATAATCTGATGTTTGAGCTGAAGCATTACATCCTGCGTAGAAAGTTTTGGTCGAAATCCAGTCATGGTTGGGAGGTACAGCTCGTTCTCCATAAACCGGTTGAGGCAGGTATGAACTACGTGCTCCATGATCTTACCTACACAAGACTTGAGCGAAATTGGCCTGAGGTTCTCAAGGCTGAGTGCCTTTCCTGCTTTTGGGATGAGAATGATCTCTGCCGTTTTCCATATTTGTGGTATTAAGCCCTCCGACCAGCATTGTTGCATATACTCAGTTAGTGATTGTAGCGACTCTTCATCCAGGTTTCGGAGGATCTTGTTGGATACTGCATCTGGGCCAGAGGCGGATTTGCAGTTTAGCCTAGCAGTCTACGCCCTAACCTCATCCACAGTAACTGGGGAGTCGAGCTTCCTGTTTTCCGGACCAGCATAATGTGGGAAGACTTGGATAGGAGCATTGGCAATATATCTGTCTAAGTTAAAGGAAAAGGTCCTCTGGTGTGCCTGCGTATGCATGCACAAGCTTTTGCAGGTTCTGCCTCTGGGTGGTTCTGCCACCTGTAGGGTCAAGTAGATGACGGAGCAAGTTCCAAGTCTTAGAGACTGCCATATTGGGATTAATGCGGTTGCATATGTCCTCCCAGTTTTGCTGAGTAAGTTTGACTGCATGATCCTCGGTCTCCATGTTTAGCCTAGCTATTCTTCTGCGCAGATTGCGGTTCCACTGCTGTCTATTGAGTCGGTTCTGGAGTCCTCTCTTTGCCTCCCATAGGTGAAGAAGCCGGCTGTCCGCAATCTCCAGGTGGTCAGCCTGCTCTAACGTACGGGCGGCTGCCTTTGCATCGTTACAAAGATCCTGTTCCCAGACATCTATGTCTAGTATATCGGGGGTATCAGTTTCTCGGGCGGCTCTTTTAGCACGGAACGTGTTCCAATCGACAAGGGTGGGAGCTCGAGCGCTACGACCTTTGGGACCAGTTGAGGCCACTATTTCCAATATGTAGTGATCGCTGCCGACATTTTGTTGAGTGTTTATCCATGTTGGAGTTGCCGAATTTTTAGCAAAAGTCAGATCGGGAGTGGTATCCCTGGAAACACTGTTGCCGCAGCGGGTGGGGACTACTGGGTCTGTAAGAAGAGTCAACCCACACTGTTGCGCGGTGAGCCACAGTTTTCGACCTTTAATGTCCTCCTGTGGGTACCCGCAAGCCGGGTGTTGGGCATTAAAGTCTACCGTGAAAATGACGGGATGATTGCCTGCAAGTTTCAGGGTCGCCTGAAAGAGCGGGCCAACGCTTGCTTTCGGTAACTTTGGGCTGCTATCGACATTCAGCGCAAACAGACTGTGGTCGGGTTTCCTAGGCGGGATTAATTGGACTAGCACGTGTGTGACATTTGTGACTGAGGTGTCGTGCTGGACAACCGTAATATTTCGTTTGACGAGAGTCGTGACTCCAAGCGTTTCACTCCCCGTTGAAAAGGATTGATATCCAGCTAGCTTGCTATTGGTTTGTGTCCGGTCCGTCCCTATTGCGGAAAGAATTGTTGGAGTACAGCTCGTTTGCGGCTGAATCCTCGGCAGTTCTACTGCCAGATGGTGTAGTTTGGTTGTGGCAGTTCTACTGCCAGATGGTGTAGTTTGGTTGTGGCGCCATATTGTGCTAGTCTGATACCGCTTGAGAAGAAGCGGATTTGCGAATTTTGAGGGGAAAGAGCCTGCTCTCTGCTTCCTGCTGCCAGCTGCCTAAGTTAAGTAATTCCTGCCGGTGTGTGCATAAATCTTCCATGATGAAAGTCATTGTAAGCTGCATTTGAATGAGGGTGTTGTTAGTCTGCGTTTGCGCTTCTTCAATTTTGTGAATGCTGTCGGCTAGTTCTTGGTCTTCGGAGAGGGGACCGCCGGGGGTGCCCGCGTTGATTCAACATGCATGTCCGCTCCGGCGGAGGTAGATGGGGTAGGGTTATTGGCGCCACCGGTCGTATGCGGTGAGCCAGTCTGCATTTGTTGCTGTTTTAGAGCGGCATTTTCTTTCTTTAGTTCCTCGACCTCACGAAGTAATTTCCCTACCAGCACTTTCAGGTCTGCTAGCTCAGAGGGGTTGGAGTTATATTTTTGGGAGGCTTTATCTGTCCAGTCTACCTTTTGCGAGCAGACGGCGTCCTGGTTCAAACCGGGGTTCCGTGGCTGGTGTGAAGGAGTCCTGGATTTGGAGGCGGACCGGCCTCTCTGTTCCAGTCGTGGAAAGGAGCTGGATCGATGTCTATAGTTCGTCCGCTCCCTGCTTTTGGAGCGGCTGCGTCGCTCTTTAGACTGCGGCGTCTCTTGGCTATGTTGGGTCAGAAGTTGGCGTTCCTGTTCCCAGCGGCGTTTGCTCACAATGTATGGAGGGCGGTAGATCTCGCGGCATTTGTTGCTGCCCAATTCATGGCCCTTACCGCATAAGGCACACTAAGGCTGACAGGTGTGTGTCTCGGAAGGGTTGGCCATGCCGCATCCGCGGCAGCGAGCGTTTTTCGGGTCCAGGCAAACGTCTCTGCGATGTCCGAGTTGTCCGCACAAAGAACAGACTTCGTATCTTTTTTATAGAGGCAGCAACGAATCATGCCACAGCCGAAGCTGACCCAACGGGGAACTCGCTCACCGTTGAAGAGAATGAGGACCGTTTGCGACTGCGCACCCATGCGCCGGACACCGCATATTGGAGGATTTCTAGGATGTTGAAGGTTCGCTAGGATGACAGCGTCCGATAGATTTTTGGGAACGCCTTGGATCACTCGTTTACCTCTGCCATCCGGCGTGGTGACATACGAGGTGATGGCGACCTTGTTCTCGCCGTAAGTGAGCTCATGGATGCTTAAGCAGCGTTCCACTCGTGCCGCGGAATGGGTGGCCACCAGTATGGTGTGTTGCTTGAAGTTGAGTTGCATGCAGTCTTCAGAAGATTCCGCCAAGGTTACACCCGCGGCGTCACGAATGAGTTGAAAGATGGCGAGTTGGCCACAGCTCTCCAGTATACGGAGGCCGCCCGATGGCCGGAGTATCACCTTGGTTAGGCCCTTGGGTAGGCGAGGTAGGTTGGACGCCACCGATTGTCGAGCAAGTCTTCGGCCAAGCTTTTTCGCAGAGGAGTCGGCAGAGCGCCGCATGCTGCCCTGTCCCTGGGCGCTATCGGTTCCATTGTGTGCCGCGGGGTCATTCCTTTGGCGTTCGTGACCGGATCGTTTAGATTCACTGACGGTGAACCAACCATATTGGTGCGAAACTTCTTCGGGGGCTATATCAGTCCCCTCCACGGTGACTTCCATATGCAATGTTGGGCGAAGATCCCACTCAGAAAATGCGGCACAGCCCCGTCAGAGCGGGGTCGCTAGGCCTGGCGTAGGCCTAGCGGGCCGTGTGTATTGGCGAGAGCCGAAACGCACAAAAGTCCGCACAAACAGGCAAAAAGGGACTTTCCGATGCGTCCGACGGCGTTATCCGAGCTTCAAAGACAAAATCCAGGCGAGAGCGGTGTTGACCGTCACTGAATTCAGCGGTGGGCATGGGTGAAGCCTCCCAGAGGCGGGCTAGGCGTGTGTCAAGGGTAGGTGTTTCCGTTGTAGTTTCAAAGCACATGGGCGCCTCTTGCGTTTCGCCTCCATCGAAACGCGGCCGCCGTGGTCGGGTTCGAACCCGGGTACCCCGGCTCGGTAGACGAGCGCCTTACCACTGAGCCACCGCACTGAGAAAAAAGGAAAAATTGGTTTTTAGGAAAGGAAATGGCGCAGTATCTGCCTCACATCTCGGTGGACACCTGAACTGCGCTGTAAGAGAAAAGAAGGAGTGAAAGAAAGAAAGGTTTGGTTTGGTTTGGTTTATGGGGTTTAACGTCCCAAAGCGACTAAGGCTATGAGAGACGCCGTAGTGGAGGGCTCCGGAAATTCGACCACCTGGGGTTCTTTAACGTGCACTGACATAAAGAAGGGAAGAAAGGAAGAAATAAAGAAAGAAAGAAAAAAAGAAAGAAAGGAAGGAAGAAAGAAGGAAAGAAAGAAAGAAAGAAAGAAGGAAAGAAAGAAAGAAGAAAGAAAGAAAGAAAGAAAGAAAGAAAGAAAGAAAGAAAGAAAGAAAGAAAGAAAGAAAGAAAGAAAGAAAGAAAGAAAGAAAGAAAGAAAGAAAGAAAGAAAGAAAGAAAGAAAGAAAGAAAGAAAGAAAGAAAGAAAGAACGAATGAAAGGTTTGGTTTGGTTTTGTGGGGTTTAACGTCCCAAAGCGACTAAGGCTATGAGGGACGCCGTAGTGAAGGGCTCCGGAAATTTCGACCACCTGGGGTTCTTTAACGTGCACTGACATCGCACAGCACACGGGCCTCTAGAATTTCTCCTCCAAAGAAATTCTAGCCGCCGCGGCCGGGATCGAACCGGAAGGAAAGAAAGAAAGAGGTGCCGTAGTGGAGGGCTCCGGAATGATTTCGACCACCTGTTGACCTTTACAACGTGCACTGATATTGTTCAGCACACGGGCGCCTTTTCCGCTTCGCCTCGATCGATACGCGGCTACCGCAGTCGGGTTCAAACCCGGCTCAGTAGCCGAGCACTCTAACCACAGAGCTACCGCGGCGGGTCGCTGTAGAAACACCAGTAGCATTGTGGGTTTTTTGCGCAAAAGACACGACACAGAAGAAACGAGGTAGACTCGTTTCTACCTCGTTTCTTCTGTGTCGTGTCTTTTGCGCAAAAAACCCACAATGCTTAGGCACCAACTAGCCTGCAAAAACATACTCGCAAACACCAGTAGATTTGTCCCATACGACGGAAACCGGCTGAAAACAAGGTGACATTAAAATACGGCATTCCTCCTATGCAGTATATTGACTTCTGATTGACGTTGTTTCCGTTAACATCGGACAAAAATGGAAAAATGCAAAACTTAAAGGAAGAAGGTTATGAGTCAGAGTCCAATGTTGTTTCAGTTTCGACATCGCTCAAAAACCGGAGAAGAGAAGCAAAACTTAAGGATGGATGGTTTCTGAAGGAATTTGTTTCCTCTGTTTTGTTATCGCGATAAAGGTGTCCAGGCAATCCAGAAGTCGTAGATCCGTGCATGTAAAAAGGTCATGGGCTGAAAGACCATCTGGTGTTTACTTTTTTTCTTGCACCAGCAGGCGTTGCCTAAGAAGCATTTACGTAGCAAAAGCGTCATTGTCTTCTCCATCGCTATTGGCCTTGGATATGACATATAAACGGAGTTCTACGCTGCTCCACGGCCTGGCTGCAACATCGTTCGCGAGTCAAGGGGCTTTGCTGCGCCTTCAGTCTTCACTCATCTGAGGTAACGTGAGCTCTTTTCATAGGCTGTCTCAGAACATTGGTGCACTAGCAGTTTGCAGTAGTGGTTTTTGCACTAGTTTGCACTAGTTGCACTAGCATTTTTGCACTAGTGGTGCCCTAGTCATTTCAGCATCCCTTCGCATGAAGGAGGTGCGGGGTTCGATCCCCAGTGCTACCGGGTGCCCACCTTGATACAATGGGTGAAAGCTTTCTCCTGCCTGGTGCTCGGCTTCTTTACGGTGAAATGCATGGGATATGGTTCATTGACCGCACCCTGAGTAGAAGGAAAAACATTGTGTCACGGCATTCTTTGGCCACAGATGCCCTTGAGCCATAAAAACATTCATGATCATCATCACTAAATCAAGTCTGACTAAACAAACCATCTGTACTAACGCGTGGGAAAACAGCCCACCAACTCGCACGACTATCTCGCCAAGACGTCATTTTTAGTCATCTGAGCCTCTTCGTGTATTTAGCTAGTCGTTCCTAGAGGCCTGGTGAAAGAACTTCTCATTCCCAAGCAGCATAACCTACCGAAACTAAATAACTGTTTTTGGTCTTCGCGCGCTAAGCTCAGTGGCGCCACTTCTGGGGGTCTGGAGAACATGCTCTCCGCTTTTCAAGTTTCACTCTTCACAACAGACCAAAAAGTTCGCACCTTATTTTACGCCTATTGCGCCCCTGCTTACATGGTTTTTTTTTGTAGCAACTAGCTCAACAACTAAGAACTTTGGCGGGAAGGTCGTGCCGGCTGTCTTTATATTTGAACAAGTTAAGCAACGCTATATCTACCTGGAAGCATGATCAAGAGGGCAAGTTATGTGCTTATCATAACTGTTCTCTCTTGCAACGTGTGGCACCATGGGATACCTGCTTATGACCTCCTGCGTGCAGCATGTTGCTCGCAGTGCCATGATGAGCTCTCTTTGATCAAGCATCATAAAAGCCACAGCCTCGCAGCCCATATAAAGAGTTATGGAATGTTCTTTGCCTGTCTTATTTTTGTGCAGCATTGTCTGTGGTCAGTGTACTGCTCTACTCGCTCAGAAGTCAAAACACGTCCAACAACGTGTACTGGACCCTTACTTTGCTTGCTGGCAGAGGTTTGGTTCGCGGTTTATGGCGGCTAACGTCCCAAAGTGACTCAGGCTAGGAGAGACGCCGCAGTGAAGGGCTCCGGAAATTTCGACCAACTTGGGTTCCTTGACGTGTACTCACATCCCACTGTACACGGGCTTCGAGAATTTCGCTTTCATAAAAATTCTAATGCCGCGGCCGGGGTCGAGCCCTTGTCTTTCGGGTTAGCAGACGAGCGCCATAACCACTGAGCCACCGCCGCTGGCAAAAGTTACGAGCACTATATAAGGTGTGCAGACTAACGGATCACTACAATCTTTACGAAATGTGACTGAAATTCTAAGGCTGCAGCAAACGAATACGAATCAGTCTACAGCTAAAGCTTCCGTTACAAATTATTTACGGTTTAAGTTAGGGCTAACTTAGTAAATCAGAAAAACCGTATTATGGAGGCACTTCCCGAAAAAATGGTGAAGTGCTGAAAAAGTATTGTTTTTATTTCGTTGGCTCTGAAGTGAAAGAAAGTGCTGCATTAGAATATTACACTAAACAATTCGTTTTGATGTATTTTTTAACTGCCATTAGCCACGTAGCCATATCCGTGCATTCCAGGACTCTTTTGTGATGATCTCTGTAGTCCTTTCCGCAAAAACGTCATCGCCGTCTGCCTCAAACAGCGATTGCGCCATGTATCATCTTGGCGAAACAACAAATGTCGTGATAATGTACGTTTCAACAATGCATACATCATCATTGATCCTTGACATTTCCGGCGTTTGAATACCAATAAGCAAACCTTTTCCAGCACGCTCTCAAACAAAACTGTTGAAGACTTATTCGCGCTTTCTCTCTCCCCATGGAGGAATTTCTGTTCTTGCTCAACCAGTGTTATGCCGCTATCCGCACGTCACCATTAGCTTCTCTTTGTGTGCTGCCGACAACCAGAGAATGATTATTCGTGGTAGACGCTGGTCATCACATAGACGCTGTGCCCTGCGTTTGGCGGTGCTGCCAAAATTCGACAGCATGATGGTCAATACAGGCTTATTATCGCAGGGCTCGAAGCGACCAGGAAACCAAACACCCATCTCCCACCTTTCATTCTCTTCCCCTGGGACGCTGCCCTGTCCGCCTGGGGCTCGAGCGGCCAGCGATCGCTGATCGAGCGGGCGCACCGGATTGCGCCAGCCAACAGGGTCCTAGACTGAGGTCGTCGCCCATCATGGACGGCTATTAGTAACATTAATTAAATAGTTTTGCAATCATTAAAAATGTCCGAGCCAAATCGATATTGCTCGTGAAATCCTACTGCAGCCGCTGGCTAGAGTAAACAACTCGTTCAGGCAAGTCCCACAGCGTCTAGAACAAAAATTGGACAAAGAAAAAACTCACGGGGAAGTTTTTGCTGTTCTCATACGAGTACTAAGAATCCATCTAAGGCTGCAGAAAATAAGTGTACCTGTTTTGTTAGTTTTTTTATGCGACATAGTCGCACATTGCTCAAATCGGTGTTACATCGAGCATAGTAGCTCACCACCCAAGTTTTCAAAAATATAATTTTTGTGGTAAAAGAAATGTTCGCACGCAAATGAGATTTGACTCTGATTCAGGAAAAACTATTTGAGATAATGAAAAAACAAAAACTTTTTTTTATTTTAGCCTGACTTTTCTCTTATGAAGCATATGGATATATATATGCTATATATATACGATTTTGACATTCACCATGATCACCTCACAATGCTTTGCTCGCTCTTTTATTGCGTGGCTTGTTTCTTTGCCATCGTTCACTCACCACACGGTTCCTTCGTTTCCTTTTCGTCGTCGTCATTATCATCATCACAACCATTATCATCATCATCACCACCACGTTTCTCAAGGCCCAAAAGGAAGCAAAGTATCCACTTTTGACAAAAGCTCAGTTGTGATTAAGCTGCCCTGCGTGGTTCTAATAGCGAAAATTTTAAATCCCCGCCATATTCATAGAACTGATATTTATGCACGAACAAGTCGACACATGCGCCAGTCTAAAAAACTCGTGCTTGGGCAAAGAACCAGCTCCTCTCCCTAGTTCGAAGTGTGGCAGCAGTCAAGTCTGCGATGATTGTCTTATTCGCCATCTAAAACAAATAGCTGCCATAAAGTTTGCGTGAAGAAGGGTGGTTAGTGGTTTTATTGAGAACTGATTATTAGCGAAGAAAAAGCCCAGGATGGTTACCACCTATAACGCAGATTTCAGGTATCCCAGCCAGATCACCTGTAACCCAATCGTATCTGCCTGAATCACTAGTAATGAAATTCGTTCTCCTGCGTCTTTTTTTTTTCCCTCTGACGCCTCGTTGCCTCTGATGCCTACTTCTGCTGCACTCGATGCTGAATTTCGCGCCTGCGCCTGCGTCTCGGCTGCTGCTGCACATACTGCTTCGGTTGCATGCACTGCTGGAAGTCGTAACTACTTAGTTTGTCTGTATGGCCCCGTCAGAAGTATTCAAGCCATAAGGTTTGCCTTTCAACCGTGTAGAAGACCATTCAACGCACCCGTAAATCTGTAAACTTTTCTCGGACGAAAAGCCCTGTCGTTGCCTTTGAAGGCACTTTAGTCTTCAATGGTACCCTGAATGTTCAACTATGCAGCTCAAAAGCAGGCCATGTGAGCGAAGGCTATTCAGCAAGGCTGTGCATTTGGATCGTGTATTCGCATTTTTTTCTGGCTTTGGCTACACGACGAGTTGGGTCTCTGCGGGCTCTACGGTTTCGTTCGCGATCGCACGCCGCAAAGCTCGTGCGTACACTGTATCCGGTATCTCCGTGGCCTCGGAAAAAGTCACTGAAGAGATGTATTACCAAAACGATTTAATAGTTCTGGAGCGTCATGCCATTACAATGAACGATACTATCGGCTGTGTGGTGGAGAACCGAAAATCGAAAATGTTTTCGCTCCCACGCCTCTGGGGCCAAACAATGCGGACCACTTCCCAACCACCATCTCCTGTCGCTCTTTCTCCCCACTGCACGCGTTTCTCCTTCTTCTTCCCTCCTGGAACTCGTTCGCGCTTATATCAACGTCGAGCTAACCGGCGTCGTCGCTTCGGCGGACGCGATTGATGCGACGCGCGTCTGTTATTTAAATCTTTCTTCTTACATCTTTCAACTCTCTTCTATCTGCACGTGGCAGCCAGTGTGGCTCAGCCCGAGGCAGCGGGCAGGCCCGTGCACTTTCCCTTTCATCCTTCCTACAGTCGCTGCAACAACACAGGTCTAGGCGAATAAGGCATGAAAAGTTGCCGCTTTAAAATGTCATGCGGTAGAACCGCAATCCCCAGAACAAAACAATCTAAATTGTCGCTCACTAACCGTATGCTTTCCGTGGCCTGAAACTAAAATTTACTGTCGGTGTCAAACTTCTTGGAATGCGCTGAATTCTCATAAGATATGGAATCTTCAGGGGAAGTACCGGCGTTTCATACTTATCATGTAAAAGCTGATTCAATTATTATACGTACATAAGATTTGGTGAAGAATTGCTGATATATACAACTCTTAGCAGCCTGTTTGAACGCTGCTCAGTAAAATATGCATTATTAACTTCCAACATTAAGTTCATGCCATGTTTTTCTTTTTTTCTTTTGCAGACGGCAATGATTTTTCAGATTACCCTTGGAATCCTGTGCGTCACGATTTGCGCGTCGGAAGGTGTACCTTCAATTACCGGTAGGTTCTGGAACATGTGATGATATTATGTATATAAAACTGTTCAACCGGCTTTAATAGTGCTCATCTCGAAATTCTCAATATTAGTGCACTCGGGCTTTCAGCGAGCAGAATACGGTGCCGAAATTTCTACAACGAAATGCAGCTGAGGTTCATAATGCCATAGAGTCGAGCAAGTGTCTCAGAATATTCCCAGAACTGCAGCAAATGAACCTCGTTCTTCTTTAAGGTAGTTTATTTCTTTAACGAAATCTTTCCTTGACTTAAATGTTCTCAACGGAACAAAATGCTGATTAACAATGCTGGCAGCCACATTCTAACCACATTCAACATTCACATGCATACTATAAGCAATTTGAGCGTTCGCCTCCAAACCACTAGCTGCGATAAAGTAACCGAACTTTTGGGATTATCGCCTGTACATGCATTCACCAAAAAGTATTACCTTTCTCATTATTCCACGCTTATGAAAGAACCAACTGCCACCGACTGCACTTGGCGCAAAATTCCAGGCGCTGAATTCAATAAGCTCCTATTGCAACCTTGTTTAAATGGAGATTAGACCGGAATGCGAAGTCCAACTAGAAAAAGAGATCAGTATCCGAGGGTTACAAATATGTCAATTTCACCTGGAACAAGGCTTGGATAGCCAAACAAATTTAGCAAAACGAAAGAAACGTGTTGTTTGCTTCTGAGCATTCTGGTAACTCAATCTAATTCTTCGCGAGTAACTACTCCCTCACTTTCAAACACAACACAACCATATTTCAGTGGGCAAGTGCCGTCGGCATAGGAGGAAAGTAGCGTGGACACTAGCGCCGGCTTACAAGCATGCATGTGAAGGGTCCTCACTTCGCACGTCGATTAGTCATCCTGCGTGAAGTTGCCGTGAGGAGGGAATCCAGAAGCGAGTCTCTTTCAGGTTCATCAGTCACTTTCGGAGCAGTCAGGCTACCGTCCATTGAGAAATGGCCAGGAAACCGGCGGTAAACAGAATAAAAGCGCCAGCTGTTGACAGATACTATAACAGGATGGCTAGTTTTTGAAGCGAGCGGTTTCGTTGTCGCTTGTATTCTCTGATTCGACAAGGCCTCGAACAGTCACGTGTCATAAAAATAACATACCACCTCCAGCTTTAATTGTATAAATGTAGGTGAAAAATGTGGAAGTTTGTTTGCATTTTCAAGCCGGAGTTTTTCGTTCAGGTGTAACGACCAGGTCAAGCAAGAACAGAATGAACGTTTATTGATAGCAGCTGCTCGGTTTTATAGGGGCAGGTCGATGTAGGCACGTGTGTAGGCGACAACGGCAGCGGTCGGTTCGGGATGGGCTGGCACGCACAGCGCATGCGTATCATGTACGATACAAGTGCCGTATCATGTACATGCCGTATCATGCGTATCATGTACGATACAAGGGCAAGTGCCGTCGGCATAGGAGGAAAGTAGCGCGGACACTAGCGCCGGCTTACAAGCATGCATGAGAAGGGTCCTCACTTCGCACGTCGATTAGTCATCCTGCGTGAAGTTGCCGTGAGGAGGGAATCCAGAAGCGAGTCTCTTTCAGGTTCATTAGTCACTTTCGGAGCAGTCAGGCTACCGTCCATTGAGAAATGGCCAGGAAACGGGTAGTAAACAGAATAAAAGCGCCAGCTGTGGACAGATACTATAACAGGATGGCTAGTTTTTGAAGCGAGCGGTTTAGTTGTCGCTTGTATTCTCTGATTCGACAAGGCCTCGAACAGTCACGTGTCATAAAAATAACATACCACCTCCAGCTTTAATTGTATAAATGTAGGTGAAAAATGTGGAAGTTTGTTTGCATTTTCAAGCCGGAGTTTTTCGTTCAGGTAAAGCGTTCGTGGTGGTTCCGAATGGCAATCGATTAATTAGTCTAGCATAAAATATTTTCTCTCGTTGTTGTTGTACTTCCTTTCAGTCTCTCTTAAATACAGTCTCTCGCAGGCAGCTTTTGCATTTGACCAAGGCACTGCCATACGAACTAGTTTATTAAATATGAAAGCCTTTACGAAGTAGAGAATGCACTCGTAGAAGTCTTTGCTATACTGCTCTTATGTTTTCGTAATGATGTGGAGTGGTGCTCAATTGACCAACGTATGTTATGGCGCTGAGTCGAATAATCAGATAGTGTGTTTGGTCCGGTTTTACTACTGAGAACGAAGCTGGTGATTATCTATTTCTCCAAACATTATGCGGTTGAAAGCTGGTATTAATGTAGATCCTAGTCGAAATCAAGTGGTAGAAATGGGCTTGGGCAGGGCATGTATCGGGAAGGCAAGATAACCGCTGGTCCTTAAGGGTAACGGAATGGATTCCAAGAGATGGCAAGCGTAGGCAAGGGGCGGCGGTAAGTTAGGTGGGCTGATGACATTAAGAAGTTTGCGGGGATAGGGTGGCCGCAACTGGCAAAGGACAGGGTTAATTGGAGACACATGGGAGAGGCGTTTGCCCTGCAGTGGGCGTAGTCAGGCTGATGATGATGATGACTGTAGATACAAATCAAGTAGGTACGCAAGGACTGCATACTCCCAGCACTAAGTTCTTATTATGGGCACATTCAGTTTCAGTGATGCCACGAATTAAATTAGCAGGTCGACATAAGACAGGAGTGTTTTTGGGTGAGCCGCTAGTGGGTGGAATGATTCACACATGGACACTCTGTGGTACATCTCACAGCAGCAACTGAGCCTGCGAAAGGGTTGGCAGCGGCAAGGGGGTGGCGATCATGGAACAATACAAGAATAAGTTGATTTGTTTAGGAAGTTGCTCAAGTAGCTCAGCTTGGCTTCTTATGACATGAGTCGAAACAGCAATCGTTGGATGTACGGCTGTCAAGAAATAAACGCACTTTGAGTTTTACTCTTTTTTCGTATACAGCCAAAAGTTTGAACGTCAATAAAGTTTGAACGTCAATAAAACTTCAGGGCCTGTTAAGGGCATGACCTGACAGCGTTAATGGTCCCTTCAGCGGCCTCAGGTCCTCTTTGCGTGTCACCTCGCCTAGGTTCTGCCTAGATCCTCATATATGCGGAATTGGTCATTCTGTACTTTACATTTATAGATCGCGGGAAGTCGTCATACCACTCCCGGCGCAGGCGTGCAGCGGTTTGAGAACCTAGTATTGAGAGAAAGGCCTCAGAAATGGAACACCAATATTTCTACAAGTTCGAAAGGGGGTTCGAACCACGGTCCTCTGCGTGCCAGGCGGGCACGCAACGCGTATGCCACAAAGAGTTTATTTATTTTTTCTTCAGCATAGTATTTATTACATTGATGCGATGTTTTATGTACACGAGCTATCTTCTAACAGTGTGGTTGATGTATGCCACGAAGAGCCGTCTGTACATGCGTGTTAGAGGGGCATCAATTGAACGTTTTGTGGTGTACTTACATGACAGTAAGGTATGCTGCGGATGTGCACGCAAGGCTATAGTTAATAAAAAATAAGGAAAAGGCGCTATCGCGTCTACTCTCAAGGCGAGGCTAAAGCGTAGTCCTGATTTTTATTTTCGGGTTTGTGACAAAGAGCTTTTTGCGCTCGCCTGTATTAACTAGAGCGTTTATTTGCGTTAAGTGACCAAAAATGCTGTGACTTTTTTCTTAAGGTAAAACAAGCTCAGGCGAAAATGTCTGCGAGAAAAAAGAATGCCAGGACTTGGGTAAGCTAGCCGCAATTATTGATTTTTCATTTCTGTCCCAAATATATCTATTTGGCTGCATGTAAACGGGTTGCTCGTCTGTCGCTGCTGACGAACATGTTTCCGAGTTTTTTGCAATTCCGGTTGATGTTTCTTTGTTTTTTGACAATGCATTACATTCAGCTTGGCAATTGTAAAAATCTCTTAAAATCCCGTCCGTCTACATTTTATTAATATAACTCTATATGAGTGGAACAGAACTATGTTTATTAGGTACACTTTAAAATGCGCACTTGCTCGTCTTATGAGCGAAAAAAAAAATTCCCAGTGGCTTAAAACTGTTCACCTTATTCCAGCGAAAAGCGATTTGCGCCAGTAGCGTCACCATGTTGTCTTCGTCGCCGTGTTCCAGTGTTAGTGGGTGTCAGTAAAGAATAAGCGGCGAGCTGTGAAGTACTTTTATGGGGCGGCAGCTACGACACATTTGTCGCTGCGCTCTGCCGCTGTCACTGCCGCGTGCACAAAGAAAGTTGAATGAAACAGATGTGAAAGAAAAGACGCGTGTCGCAGAAGCCGTGTCCGCTGCAGTCGAGGTGACGGCTGCTTCATAGCAGATGCCAAATCCCCCCCCCCCCCCCCCTGCTGCCTGTACCCTCATGAGGGCGCGGGAACTTTTAAAAGAGCGCGCTGAAATCATCCGCCTGTGAGTAAAAGCGTACAGAGCGTTCTTTTTACATGATTTTCGCAAACGCTTTTTAGAACGGAGGTTCTACCTCTCCCATGCAAAACCTCAAGGCTTGTCGCTCCGAAGAATGAATTTCAAGAGGCAGAGCGGGAATGTGGCAGTGACGTCATACCATGTGACTCGCCGCGCCTTGGCGCAGTAGTGTTCCTGTGCATGCTCCCGCAGGGAGCAAGCATATACAGGAACACTACGGCGCAGCTGCGGCCCGCGCAGCCGGCGGCGTGCGCACGCCTTCACAACTGCGTTGAAGAACGCGATTAAACGCTCGCCTCGAAGTTGTGCTCAACCACGGGATTTTCCACTCATTTGATAAGATAGTAAAATGCGCAAAGCGCTGCTTGACTTTCGCAGATAGCCACAGTGGAGTAGCGCGCTATAACCAGTGTTTCGGCTGCGTATTTTAGACGGTTGACTGAATCTGATGATTCTCATAATCAAGAACATCGACAGGGCGCGTTGGCGAAGGATAGAGTGAGGAAACGTTCTATGACTGAAGCAGAAACTGAAGAAGAACGAGAGGCTCGTCTGGACAAGCAGCGGCCGCAGCGGCGTGAACAACGGCAGAGGAAAATGGTAGCGCACGCTGCCATTGCCTCCGCTTCGAGCTGCCGCTATGTAAACTAGGTTCAGCCAAGTTGAACTCCAGCCAATATTTAAAGATTGATTTTGATAAAGGGAAAGCTAAGTATCTGACTCATTTCCCGGCACACACCTCGACCATGATATGAGAGAAGAGAGGAAGTGAGAGAAAGAGGTAATGTAGTAGAGGACTCCGGAATAATTTGGACCGTCTGGGGATCTTTGACGGGCACTGAACTGACACATTAAAAATCTAATGTTGGTCGCACTCGTTTATGTATGCTTCGTTACATATGTTTCGCCCGTCGATTCTTGTGGACATGTAGAATTCACCACTGGTCCTAGGATGCCGTACTGAACGCCACCGGGATCCAGTCCACTCAACTGCCTAAACGAGAGACTTGGCGCAATCAAGCGTTCGTTCGTGCTGTTCAGCTGGCGACAGGTGGGGTGATAGCAGTAGATACAAGTTCCATTTGGAAGTGGACGCGTTTGCGCTTCGCGGTAGGCCTTATTACGACGAAGGCAGCCGACGCGTGTTGAGTGCTGTCTTCAGGCCATCGCGGTTGAGTCGCGTTTTACAGCCTCTCTCTGCAAACCATGTGTTACTGATGTTAGAAGGGTATTATGTTTTCTGTCCCGGCTGCTTTTTAAATGTTTAATTTCTTAATTCATAAATTGATCTGGCAACGCGACTGTATTCTAAACAAAAAGGCCAAATTTATTTAGTGCCTCATCATTTTGACCTCTCTGAAACCGTTTGTTTTGTTTTTGTAATCCAGTTAATGACATTAAATCACAAATGGGAAGTGCCATGCCATGCGACAACTTTTACAAAAACGTTTGCGGAAAGTGGAAAGGAAGTTTAGAGCTGCAAAGGAAGCGACTGAAGGAGAAAGCAGTGAAGGACCTTGCAGGTAAGTTACCCAACACCAGTGTTAATACCAACTTTTTGCAAACTTTTGTTTTGTTCTTATTATTAAGCGTCCCGCTCAATGTGGTTCTGTTCATATGACTTACAAAACATCAATCAAGCATTTTCTGACCTCATGGTTAGAATCAGGAGTGCATGCAAGGTATGCAGAGTACAGCGAGAAGTAATGACGAACGTAAAGAAATATTCTTGGCAAGACGTTTCCAAAAATCATTGTGTGCCGCCTTCGACATATTTTATAAAGAAATTTTAAGTAAGTTTCAATATATGTATGGGGGCTTCCTGTTCCTCACCATGTATAGTTTTACTAGTAATCCCAACTCTAAATCAATGCTGAGGCACTTAGGATAAACGCTTTGGGCAGGAAAACACTGCTGCAATAGCTTATGAGGGCCCCCGTTCACTCATTTTGTAGGTTTTTCGCTATTGCTCATTGTCGTAGTAGGTTGTAGCAGAAAATATCAGCTCACCTGCAGCTAACAAGGATACTCTGTTGGAAGAACGCAGCTAAGTTAAGCGGAAAAAACCTTTTTAAGTTTGTGTCATGTGTAATCCTAGGGAGCTGACATACGTTTGCCTCCCGGAAGTTGGCGTTCTTGTTAGGCGAAGAGAATAATGCCGCTAAAGCTATAAAGTTTTTCCTCGAGAGGATTGAAAGTTTATTGAATATGAATGTGTGTTCTGGTACGCCGCATAGTGACCTAAGTGAGGCCTAACAGGAGCTGCGCAATTTTATGACTAATGTAAGCATTTTTTTTTCCTTTTTGGTCAGCGTGGTTTCGTTGGCCATCACTATCTGAGGAAGGCAGTATTGTTCTTTTTTGCCCACCCAACATTTTTTGCGCTCGCTGGTAGGCTGTGGGATCGCGGAAAATCATTTGGCAAAAAAAAAAACATATTCTCAGTTTGGACGATGCCAAATTTGCGAAGCACGCTGCACACGGACGGCTTCTTTCAAAATTGTCTTAAACTGCCATGGTTTACTCTCTAGATTGCAAACTGAAGTTATCGCTGCCAGCCCATTCTCAAGAATGTCGGACAAATTGCAGGTGAAAGAAGAATGAGTAATTTCTTCAACAAAGGGTAGGGAAAAGTAAAAAACGCAGCGTGACACGTGTTGAATTCTCTAGGCCACCTCTGGAGCGCTTCCTTTGTCCTCACAATGAGCCAGAGTGCGGACGTTTGAGTGAGGAAGTTACCACGCCTTAGCTGGTGAGTGCCAAGCAGTGCCTTTGCGTTCAAAATTGGCTTACGAATGTGCGGACGGAGTGTGACGATGGTAGCTTATGTGGACTTATCAGACACGGTTTTTTGTAGCGAGAGCTACACTACGCCAGCTCTTCGAGCCTTCAGCGTGGCACCCCTTGAGCTCCGTGGCCTTGAGCCGGTTGGTCACGTGGTGCAGAGCGGCCGCTGCTGCTGCTGGCGGCGCGGCGCGTCGGCAAAACCGAGCTGCAACAACTTTGCGCATGCGCCGTGTCGAGTTGGGTGGGGGGGGGGGGGGGGAGAGGGTGAGAGGTGTCGCAGGTGTATAAGTAGGTGGCTCGGCGGGGCTCTCGCGTCACTCCAGGTTTAACCAGAGCAAATCAAAGCCAATTTTATGTTTGGTGCCATGTCATGTAGTAGAAAACGCTTTAAAATATTTGGAGTTCAAATATTGTGCTCAGTGTCCTAAGACGACACCATAGAGTAAATATACTGATTCTAGAGAAAAAGCTGCGCATTGAGCCCATTCAAGCCAGCGGGTCACGCATGAACGCCGTTGTGATCCAACGGTTTGTGTATTGCTAGCTGTATAGACACTTTCTAAATTTGGACAAAGAACGGAGTTGGAACCTGGCAACGTAGTCCGTGGGAAGATGGAGGTATGCGGAGTACCTCTCGACTGCTGTAAACATGCTGTAAACAACGGGATAATTGTCCCATTTGTAGCATTTCTGATGGTATTCAGCGTCGCACAGCGACTATAACTTCATATGGGTTTCTTCTTAATTGTTATTGGAAGTCAAGTATTTCGTCCGTCTAGCGCACGCAATTTTGCATGTCCTCTGCTGCCGAGTGCAAATGCACGTCGGAAAATTGCTTTGACCCCAAAAGGGCGAACGAAAGGAAACGAATTCCCAGAGTACATGGAGCAACTGCTCTGCCTGGTTTATGTTTAATGGTCAGGGTTTTCTTATAGTATATTTTGAAGGTTTGTTAAAAAACCGCGGGCCCCATGCATATTTTTTATCTGTCTTCTTCGCTGAGGTAGACGGTGCCGTATCTTTTCCTGTGCGGGACGAGCTCATAATGGGATTTTTCGTACGCAGCAACGCTCACAGCTTCATCAGGAACGATTGAAACAAGTTGGAGGCAGAAATGCACGAAACAGTGTGTACCGCTTGAGATACCTTCCTTTCATATCTTGCTTTATTAAATTGTGGGTGCTTGGACGTTTGTTGTGTTGTTGTTTTGTTCTTATTTACTTTTGCTTTTTTTAGGTTTCTGACATGCTTTCGCTTCGAATGTATGACCCTGCTTTTGCTTTGAATGCTCGAGACAACTTTTGCTAAGATTTTTTTTATTCTTGTCTTTGGTTTCAAAATCCATTAATCAGAAGCTAGTACCACTGGTACTTTGTACACACAGGAGAAAAGGGTTCTGTGAGTACACGTATGCTGTCTTGTATTCATGCCGATTTCCTGTCACTTGCTGCTGGGCTGAGGGTGCTGAGCTGAGGATTCTTGAGCTGAGGATTATAAGTGTGCCTCTTTTCTGTCTAATAACCAGTTGGTGGTGTGCGCATGTGTTGTCCTTTTTTTGTGCCGTTGTCGTCGCGTGGCCGTTCATTTCAGCAGTGTCACCTTTACTTACCGCATGCATTAGTGCTGCAAAACGTAATACGGAACGCATTTAAGAACACACATCCTTTATAAGTAGCATTAATGTGTACTATGTCAAGCAGATTGAGGCAATGACATTAAGAAAGCCGAATGCCATGAAAATGTAAACAGTAGTAAGGTTGATTCGCTTGGTGTCATCTGCCTTTAAAGAGAGTTCTGAGAGCGGGGGATTTGGGTTCACACGCTTTGCCGTACATAGTTGTGAAATGTGCAGATGTATCATTTTCCATGTTTACTAAAAGTTGATGCGACATGCCCGATCCTTTTGGAGCTTCTGCCACGTATGCAACACATGAAGGTAGCATCGTGGCGCATGAGAACGCAAGTAACTCTCTGTCGTATGCGGCGCCTTGCATTAAAAGCCTTGATACCGTACCTTAACCTTCCTACGCCACCTAAAATCACGTTCGAAAGGAGAAGTTTGAATCGAAACTCCGAGAGCGTTTACTCAGTTTACTCGTGAACATCGTACACAATCACCCGATATTAAAAGAAAGGACCACAATCATACTGATCAATTCGCGCTACAAGGGACATACACACGGAAACACAAACGGACGAAGCAGCGAAGTTTTCGTGTGTATGTTCCTTGTAGCGCGAATTGATCAGTATGGAGCACCAACTAGCCCCCGCTCTTGCATTGACCACAATCAGTATGCCAAACATTACAAAACGTGTTTAAAACATTAGAAAAACGCATAAGGATGCTATATAATTATTTTATCAACCGCAGTTTTTAGGATTCATGTTCAAACTTCACCCATCCTTGACTTAGCGAGAAAAACTGTGCTGGCCACAATAATGTGTTGTAAGATGGCGCCCAAGATGGCGACTTACTGTCGTGGACCGCTTTCCTCACTCAGCTTTTACCCCTCTGGACGATACATTGGCTATGAGGGACGCAGCGTTCCAAAGAAGGGGCCGAAATAATCTATTCTGGTAACACCGAGTACTGGACATTTGGACCAGGCGCGTTTATGAAATTTCCTTTTCTTTTATTTTGGTGGGATATGGAGTATGTGGCTACGAGTTACATTTAATACGTAATAACTGCTATTTACAGATCTTCTGGAAGCGACCTCTGTAGAGCCTACGCAACACCCAAACGCCACGGATAAGCTGATAAATGCGTTCCAGTCATGCACTCAACAAGGTGACGATTATTTATATTGACGGTGTTTGCCTTCTTCTATTCTCTTTGCTTGAGTTTTCTTTCTTGATCGCTGGCGCAAAGCGGCTTCATCATTTTGTCTTGTTAGGCGAGAAGCCACCTCTCCGCCCTGCTGGATTCTCGCCATAATCTCACCATAATCACGCGCGGCCGTTTCAAGAATATTTGTGATAATTTTCGTTGTTACATACGTCCTCTCTGAAAGTTTCGGGCTCTCTTTACATTACAATGCTCATCGCCGAGAGTAACGAATATACTAATGTTCGGCGAAAGCTTAATGCACTTACCGTTATCGCCGATGTGATTATATTGAAACCATAATGATGGCAAGGTGCATGGCGACTAATGCAATTTTGATGAAGCCACCAAATTCTAGCGGTGCCGTTTGTAACACAGAGATGATCTAACATATATATGCTATGGAGAAAATGCCACCCGAAGGATATATTCGTTGACTACCAATTCAGGCTGGACGGTGCTCATTGATCTCCTCAAATATATATCATTGTAAAGGCGCCAAAAACCACGCACACACACGACAAGATAACAGGACAGGGCGCTTTGTTCCGGTTTCTTCTCTTGTGTATGAGTGTGGTTTTGGCGCATTTAAATTGCAATGATCAATTACCAACTAGCCCAACAAGATGTTCTTTTAAGCTATATTCCTCTGTTGCAGCGAAAAACACGCAGGCTCTTACAGATTCCGTGAAAAGCGTGCTTGAGGGCTATAAGTTAGGTCAGTGGCCACTGCAGGAAAACGCTACAGGAGAAAAGAAAACATATGAAGAGATTCTTCGAAAAGTAGGCCCGCTTCCATTATTTATATATTCTGTATCATGGGACAAATCGGAACCTGTGATCACGGTAAGTCTGTCTGTTTCTTGAGCCTTTAAAAGATTATTCGAAAAATCGTTCCTTCCCAAAACAATTGTTTCTGCAGATAAGCAAGCCTATTGACTTCTACGTGTTTGACATCGATGGCGATGAAGATTACGCCGAATACGAATATGACAATGGACAGGCGGAAGAAGCATACAGAGAATTTATAAAAAAAGTAATGCTTCTACTCAGTGACTGTGCTACAGACGTGACGGAAGCTACAGCTGAGCAGTCGAAGGCAGCTGACGAAATCATATCCATAGAGAAGAATCTTTCCAAAGTAAGTATCTCCCGCTTTGACGACTAACCCCGAGAACGCCAGTAACAAGCACTCTTTCCCTCTCTGTAATGGTTATGTGGTCAGATAAGGAAACCAAGAAATGTTATAACGTGCAGTCACTGTCGTTGCTTAAAGACACATGATAAAATTCGCATTCATCACGGCTTTCAACGATCTCGCACGTAACTTCTTCGGTGTCTCTTCCAGTATACGCTAATTGCGACATATGTTAAGGTGTATTTTGTTGCGTGTTTTAACTTTGACTTTAAGTTGGCATAAGCCGGCCTTAAACTACTTGCGCCCGTAATTGCAACATTGCTGCAAATGATCTGGTAAAAAATAAATCTCAATGCCTTCGCGCTTTTCCTTTTAATTTTTGAGCTGTTAATAAGTTCACAAAAACCTTCAGCATCGTATGTTTCATTTTATTAATTTTATTTTACATTACAACTGTCCTCACAGAAAGGACGAGTAACTTTGCCGTTCGATGAAGGAAGCACTGCAAATGATCTTTCAGTACAATTTGAATAAAAACAAAAAAGAGGTTGCTTGGATGAGGACAGACGCCCGTTTTCTCTAGCTATGCTGTTGTCTCTGAGAGAATTTCACATTATCATATACATCTTTTAAAATTAGGCCTCAATTTTTCATTGAGTCGAAACCGAAAAATTGTTGTGTTGCTAAATGAGCTATTACATGCCCCAGAACATGTAGAAAGATCTACAAAAACACAGAAATCGAAAGAGGGTTCCCGCATCTAAATCCAACAATAAAACGCTTCGGTTTATCAAAAGTAATAGTCCCGAGAAACCAATGTATGCGGACAAAAGAAAATCAGCTGGCTCAGCAGCATCTACAGTGTGTAATCACATGGTAGTTATTTTTTAAACATTGTAAATGATTGCCAAAGTTTCATATTACTGGGAACTTTCCGCATAACAGAGCTCAAAATATAAAGGCAAATCCTCTATATTTAGTGCTTCTCACTCTTGGAGATAATTGTTATGCGAAGCAAATTTGACGATATTTTTATCCTCTTGTAAGCGTGCACAAGTATGTTTTCAACTACTTTGTCATTTGAAGGGAAAAAAATGTGTTCCCAATTGGAAACCCTCAAATGTTTTATTTTTCTGTGTTTAAGTAATGCTATTTTTTTTTCGACGTCTCCGGCGGTGCATCGAATTCAAGAGTGCAAGTTATACAAGCCGAAAAGCGGCGCGCCACCACATATAATCTTTTTCTGCGCTGAACATCCACTTTTTAAAAGAAACTGGATGAGTAAAAGTTATCTTACGGGTTCATTCATGAATTTCCGCTAGTTTCGAATCAAGTTGTTGGCTTTATCGGCGTCGCTTCCATTCGCCCAGCAGTTGCGTCTGTAACAAGCCGATAATGGTGAATTATGACATTACGCCTTCCCGATCACTTGTGGGCTCGAACCCTTCTAAAGCTTAGTAGTGCCTGGAGCTTGGCTGCGCCCGGAGTAAAGGGGACCCTGGTGGTTGTTCTGACGCCGAGTGGCTGGACCTTTATGGCTACTCGTTGAAGGCAACATATCGCTAGGCCTACGCTTCCCGCTGGCCTCGGTATGACCCGTCAGCGAAAAACCCGTGGTCGGCTTTTCCGGTACCCTTCTCCACCTTTCGCTTTTTTACCTCCTTTTTCATACATCCACCGCGGTGGATCAATGGCTTTTGTGTTAATCTGCGGATCCCAAGGTACCGGATGCGTTCTGGGCTGCGACGGCCGCACTTCGAAGCCGAAATACAAAAACGCGCGTGGGCTGTGCGTTGTCAGCGCACGTTAAGGATCTGCAGGTTGCCTAAATGAAACCGGTGCCCTCCATAATGGCGTCCCTCGTCGCCCATATGTGTCACTTCGAGACGTTAAATCTCAGAATCTACAATCCTCCCTTCACCTTCCTCCTTGGCTTTGGCACCTGAAGTTCGAAACCCCCACGGCTTCTCCTTTTTTCGCCTGTTTTATGGTGAACTTTTTAAACAACCCATATAGAAGCTATTACCTTCCTGTCGTTAAGGCCTATTAACACCACATAGGTCATCCTAAGCAAACCACGTCTTTCTTGTAAGGTAATTGTGCAGTGCTCAGGTCTGAAACAAGTCTTGAGAGAAAATTTTCAGAAAATATTAGTGTAGACAAACTCGATAAGATGTTTACCGCTTCTGTTCATGCTGCCGCGCGCCTAGCTATGTCTATTCCTCAGTCCTCAGGAGTGGTGCGACAAAAGCACAAAGTGTGCTGGAGGCGAGAATGTAAGCAAGAGAGAAAGCAACAAAATAAAGCCTGGGGTAAGATTTACAGCGGTAGAGCATATGTGAACTTTTTAAATTTTAAGAAAGTGAGGGACTACCACAGCATATTCATCGCTGTGCCGAAAAAACATCGTAAAAAACACATGTGTCCTTCACGAACAGCACATGTTCATGAGCAGAGCCTCTGAATATTAGGTTAATGTCCACTACTGAATCCTGTGTATTTCTTGATGTCCACCAGTGTGATTTTAAAAAGTATCTTCAACAGCTGACCACTCGTACGTGCGCTTGAAAATTTGGTGTGAGCACCTTTCATACACAGACAACAATGTTTTGCGGTCTTTAGCCTGGAGTAGGCCTAGGACACCACATGGAGGTTCAGGATCCTACGCGATCTGGAAGCCTTAGGCGTCCGCAGCAGGGTGTTGAAATGCTTGAGCGATTTTCTTTGCTATCTATCATTTCCGTCTTGGTTCCACGCTTTCGAAGACATTCACCTTATTCCGAACAGACTACCTCAGGAGTGTAATTTATCGAATACTAAGTACATAGAAAAAAAAATGAATTCTAAGCTTACATATTCTGTCTATATCAACGACTTCAAAATTGCATGCTCATCCACTATCGCATCAGCAAGCGGGAGACAAATTCAGCTGGCAGTAAATAAACTTGAACTTGAAGTGGTTCAAGTTTTCACACAGAAAAATCAATGGCTGTGGTGTTCTCGATTAGACAAGGCCTCTTCGCCGATCCCAGCCTTTATCTACGTGAAACGGCACTGTCAGAATTTTATATAATCTTACACAAACATCCGAGGTCTTACAGGACATGCCATCTGCGTAACATGTTTATTGCTCTAAGGAATATTTTCCCCTAAATAACTGATGTGTGATTTATGGTTCGCCGAGGTGGTAATACTTTACATGATTATATCTAGTACATAACTTCGGTTTGGGCCTTTCATGCCGAGCATACAGAATGTCGCCTGTGGCCAGCGCCATGCTGAAGCAAATCAGCCTTCACTAGAAAAAAGAGCCGTATTGATATGTGCGCATACTGTTAAAATCAGACCACCATCAAAACGCCTTTGGTGTTGACTTGTAACAAATTTTCCCTCTAGAACAATACTTGGTAATAAACCTTGAGCAATGAAGCCACTGCTTTGCTGACTCAAAGGAATATATCACAATCTTGGCAAGCTGGACACATTACCCTTCACTAAACTGGAACTTATTGCCTTATCGTCGAGCTTTCTGTCAGTCTGCAATCTTACTCTGAGGGTTTTCAATAGAGGGATAAATGCGTTCTGCCCTGATTAATCACGGCTGACACAGCACCCGACCCGAGATAACGCGCGCTACCGAGCGCACCGAACCACGTTGGGTCTTGCTCTGGGGAAACAAAGGAATGACACTCTGCCTGACAACAGGCATTTATTGCTACAGCAATAACGCCAGGTAGCAACAACACACGCTACGGAATCGAGGTCGTCCGACTCACCAGCATGGTTACGAGCGAACGTTCGCCATCGCTAGGGCAAGGGAGATGCTCCACGGCCGTACGGGACGAGATGCGGGAGAACATTCTCCCCCACAAGGCCTCGTCCCGCTGGTGAAAAACGGAGCGTCGCGCCGGAACGTCAGCGTGCGCCGAGTTCCCTAACAGAGGAGAGAGTCGTCTCTCCCGCGCGCACGCATAGCAATCATGCCGTCCTTGCTACTCGCGGCGCTGCGGCGCAAGCACCCTCTCTTGTTAGATACAGTAAATAAACAGGGAAAGCAAACCAAATGGCACGAGTAGGGCGCGTCAACAGAAATCGTGCATGATTCTATAAGAAACCTCCCCTGAGCATATCATGCAAGAATGTCTCACATTGAATGAAACATGTGACAATCACACTAACTTTAGTACAGACGGTTCGAAGACAGCTCTATACGTTGGAATTGCAGTAGCATGAACTGACTGGGTAAAAAGGAAGTTTTCTGCAGTGCGAAACCATTTTTACTGCCGAAAGTTATATTATCTGTATCGCAGTGAAAAAAGAAAATAAACTCAATGGGAAATCAAGGGCAGCATTATTTAGATTAACACGAGCTCTCACAGTCCTTCACCCTAGAAAAGCATTCACACCGCTAGACGGCGAAGCCACACGCGACTAGCAAGAGGCCCAGTGCAAGGACGCGATATAAAATTTTACTGCGTCCCTAGCCACGTCGGAGTAAGTGGCAATGAGAGAGCGGACGTGTGTGCGGCAGAAGGTTGGAGCAAAGAAATGACAGAAATAAATGTGCTCAGCCATGATTGCATAATGTTAGTCCACTGTAAGCTCAGATAAGCATACCAGAATAAATGAAAAAATGGAGTGCATTATGAGTTACTCCTCATAAACAAAGTCATAATGAGAATGGAAGTCATGCAAACATCAAAAATGTTTCAATGAAGCGATCTTGTGTCGTCTTCGCACGGGCACTGAAATCATCACCATAAAAACTTTATTTTAAGCAGAGTTTGGGGCTCACAGACCCCTGGGCCACCGCACGGCCCCACTGCACTGAAACGTTCATGTTCCTGCGGACCATGACGTCGGCAGCCCAGCTGGTTGCGATGGCTTGTTTGGCCGGGTCCGTGGAGCGCAGCAGGGTCTGCCATGCCTCCCAAGTGGTGAGGTGATCCAGGCCCCGCGGGGGAGGGTCCGCCGAGCAGAGGAAGAGGATGTGGGAAAGGGTAGCGGAGGGATGCTGGCGGAGGGTACAGGAAGGGCTAGTGGAGTGATATCGGGATTGCAGATAGGGGGACGAGAGGGTGCGCGTCTTGAGGCGTCGCCAGAGCGTCTGGTGGTAGTTGTCTAATGAGTGGTGGGGTGGGGGGTAGAGCAGGCGCGCGGCCCGAAAGCCTGTGTCAGATCGCTGAAGGAGTGTACGCAATCCCGCGTGAATCCCAGATCGGAGGCCGACGGCGCCCGGTTTAAAGAACCTCGAGCTAACGCATTGGCGGCCTCGTTACCGGGATTCCCGGAGTGCGAAGGCACCCATATCAGCTCCACATGGCGGGGCTGGTGGGCTGCAGGCGAGCTCAGTATGCTAAACGCAGGGACGTGAACTCGCCCGCGCGCGAAATTTAGTATCGCTATTTTGGAGTCCGATATTATGTAGCGTTCTTCCGTGTGTGCAAGCGCGTAGGCTATGGCTGTTTCCTCGGCTGCCTCTGAGGAGGTGACCGAGGGGAGGGGGACAGTAGCAAGACGCTGTAGAGAGGAGTTGGCGACGGCCGCCGCCGCTTCCTCACCCGTGCATGCGGCGTCCACCCATACGGCATCTGATTCGGAGCCGTAGTATTTGTGGAGCCCCTTTGCTCGGGCTCGGCGGCGCGACTCATGATGCTGGGGATGCATGTTCCGAGGGAGAGGTTTGATGAGAAGTTCTCGGTGGAGAGGCCTAGGGATGGGGAGGAGGGTAGGGTCATTCGCTGGGATACGAAGGTCTAGAGACTCCAGGTTATGGCGACCAGTGGATGTTTGGGTAAGTCGCAAGTATTGAGCTTGGCGATGGGCTTCCACAAGCTCCTCAACTGTGTTGTGGAGGAACAGGTGTAGAAGTCGTTCTGTGGAAGTGCTAACTGGCAGGTGTAGGGCCGTCTTGAACGCAGTGCGTAACATAACATCCAAGGCGGCCGTGTCCTGTCTGGTGAGTCGAATATAAAGAATTGTGTATAAGAAACGGTTGAGGACGAAGGCATGAATGAGACGACATAGGTCGTGCTCCTTCATGCCTCTGTGGTGGCCCGGAACTTTGCGGATGAGGTGCGATATCGCGCCTGTCACCTGCTAGAGCTTCTTGAGGGTTACGGTGTTTTTGCCATTGTTCTGGATGTGGAGTCCCAGAACCCGGAGAGTATCCACCTCCGGGATGGGAGAGCCATTCAGTTTGTAGCGCCCGGCGACGCTATAAAGCGCCGGCGCTGAGATCGGCGTTACAGCGCGCGCTAGAGGAAAATAAAGACGGACAGCGGGTGCTCGTGGCGCACGCCCGGCACGGGCAGTTCGGAACTAGAAGCCTGCCACGCTGGTCGTCTCTGTCTGGTGCTCCGCTGCGACCCCGCAAATCCTCAACAGTGGTGACCTGGCGAACCGTGCCTTCTATCTCAGCGGCGTTCCAGCATGGCGTACTGGCAGCACCCAAGTTTCGACCCGCCGCTCCCGGCGTTCCGGCCTGCAGGCGTCGGCGGGTGGTTCGCCCAACTGGAGGCTGCGATGTACCTGAACGGCATCACCATCCAGCCGTTCAAACACGAAGTCCTTTGTGACATCCTCCCGGCCGACCTCTTGCGTCGGCTCACCTACTCTGCTTTCGGCGGCCGGCCATACGATGAGCTGCGTGCGGCCGTCTTGGCGGACTTCGGCGCCTACTACGTTCCGCCGCCGCTCTACGACGCAGCGGACCCGTTTTCGCCGCCGCCAGCCTCTGTCCCTGGACCGGCCTCGCTCGCGCCCACGCAGCCTTCATCAGAACCCGGCCCGCCTCAGCAGCCCCTCGCCGCATCGCCGCCACTCCCGTCCAGCGTCTCCAGCCCGGCTGTCTCTCTCGACGCCACACCAGGTGGGATCCGCACGAGCTTCGCCTCGCGTCCTTCTCCCACTACTATCGTACCCGCGTCTCTGGCCCTGCCTCTTTGCGCTTCAGTGGCGTTGTCGCCAGAGCCTCCTGCAGCCAAAGACGATTCTGCGGCAGCAGCCGTGCCGAGGCTTCCGGCGTCTCCATCTACCTCGTCACTACCGCCAACAGCTCTGCAGGCCTCTTCTGTGCGGTTGGAGCCGTCGCCCGCTGATGCTAAAGAGCCCTCGACAACGACCAAGCCTGCTTGTCACACTCCCAGCCCCTCAGAAGGTCCGCAGAGCACTACTCGTCATCAGGATCATCAGGAGCAGGATGAGAAAGCCAACCCGATGACAGCAGTAACAAGCACGGCGATCGCCTCCAGCCCCACTTTGCCTGAAACAGTTCCTGACCCAGTGTCAGCGCTTGCTCTCAAGCCCGACCATGCCCACACGCGCATCAGCACTGGCCAGTCGCTCCGGACGGCCACTCCCGCTTTACCCCAGCACCTGGAATTGAACCCAGCAACTTCCTCCGTCATCACCACAGCTGTCACCGTTGTCTCGTCGGTCACACCTGTGCCAACCCTAGTGGCCTGACCGCACTGCTCGCGCCCTACATCAGGGGCACCTGAGCCATGTAAGCCAGCCATTTCCACCTATTTGGACGACTTGAAGCTGGCGCTACAGCAGCGACACGACACCACGCTAAAGACCACATCTGTCCACGGAGCCGTTTCGACCGCTCCCTTGCTTGTGACGGCGTACTCTGTGTGCCAGCTTCCCGCCGACATCAGCTGCAACGGTCCAGCACCAATGACACTTGTGCCAGCGGGCAGCACTACAGTCGGTGACGGCCCCACCATGGCCTCCATTGCCCTAATATGCTTTGTCAGCTCGGCACCCTGCATCATTCGCCCACTGCGCAGCAGCCAGGCTCGTCCACCTGAATCCGCGCCCTCCACCCGACGGCTCTTCCCGGACCCTGACATGAACTTACCGGACCCTCCCTCCATCGCGTGACCTCCATCTGTACCCCATCGGCGCGTACATTTCGCCGTTCCGTCTAGGCGGGGGGCCCTGTAGCGCCCGGCGACGCTATAAAGCGCCGGCGCTGAGATCGGCGTTACAGCGCGCGCTAGAGGAAAATAAAGACGGACAGCGGGTGCTCGTGGCGCACGCCCGGCACGGGCAGTTCGGAACTAGAAGCCTGCCACGCTGGTGGTCTCTGTCTGGTGCTCCGCTGCGACCCCGCAAATCCTCAACAAGTTCAATCACAATGGGTGCAGTGGGGTACCTGCGGGTGGTTGGGCGGAGAATAAGCAGCTCTGACTTCTCTGGGGAGCACGAAAGTCCGATGCTCTGGGCGGGGTCTTGTGTGAGTGTGGTGGCGTTTTGTAAGGTGCCCTCTATGTCGCCATCACTACCGTAGGTGGTCCAGAGTGTGATGTCGTCCGCATAGAGGGTGTGTTTGAGATTAGGTACGGTAGACATTTTCTGGGCGAGGGGGATGAGGGTGGCGTTTAATAGGAAAGGAGAGAGGACGGACCCCTGTGGGGTGCCGACGCTCCTAAGGGTGTAGGATGCAAGGGGGCCAAAATGAACTTCAGCCGTGCGGTCCGTGAGAAAAGCCTTAATGTAGGTGTACATCCATGCACCTATATTCAGGGGGGAGAGGGCAGTCATAATCGCCTGATGTTCGACGCGATCAAATGATTTGGAGAGATCCAAAGCCAGGACTGCCTTTGTGTGGGCCGGAATATCCGGATCGAAGATGTCGTGAGTGAGCTGCATCATGGCGTCCTGAGCGGAGAGGTGGGGGCGGAAGTCCATCATGCTGTGCGGGTAAAGGTCGTTGTCCGCCATGTGAAGTGTCAATCTCGCTAGCGCCACGAGCTCGAAGAGTTTTCCGAGACACGAAGTGAGCGAAATTGGGCGTCGATTTTCTAATGTAAGGGGCTTGTTCGGTTTTGGTATGAATATTACCTTGGCGTGTCACCAGGACTGGGGGAGGGTGCAGATTTCACACAAGTTGATTCTCGCCAAACACGACATATATACACGCGAGCGATGCGGAGAAGTGGTCAAGAAAAACCACAGTTCATTTTGTATGCACAACTGGAGAAACTCAGGAACAAACATGGGTAACAATTTTATGACAAATGCATAGCTTTTCACTCCACCTTACTTCTAAGGGAAAATGCACTTGTCCATTTTCCGTGTTTATACACACTGAAACGGTGCAATGCTTTTAAACAAGCTTTGCCACTTCAAGAAAAAGTTTAGATTACTTCCAGAAAGCAGAAATACTTAATCTTCCGTTTGGCGCACGGCAGTTTAGCCGCTCACGCCCGATAAAACACAATACTCAACAAAACACAAGAATCGGAAATAACTGCACGCAGCGACACGTGAAGCACCATCATTTGCAGAGGAAGCCCAGTGCGCTGTCCAATTCGGAAGAAACTTCACAGGCTAAATTGTTGTCGACAGTAGATGTAAGCATGAAATACACTGCAGGAAAGGCGTAGTGTATTCTAGGTCGCCCCAGAGATATTGATAGCCGCCATCGAGTCTTGGAAACGTCCCTCATCAGACACTTTTCTTTCCTTAGCCTTTCTTCTCGAGAGGCAGCACGCTTGTTGTTGTTGTTGTTGTGACTGAAGGAAGACGCGGAGCAAAATATACTGACCTGCCCACTGGCTTGAGGTGAGCCACACTCGCTGCCACGTGAAGATAGAGGGAGTTGAATGTTTTCTTTGCTGCTTTTTATGCTTGGCGACCCGCGCGACCAACACGCGGCCCGTGGCGAAGGAGAGGGGATGGTGCCAGCGCGTGCTATGGAAAAACCGCGGCGGACGCCTTTCGATGGAGGAGAAAAGCAAAAGGCGCGCTTGCGCTGTGCGATGTCAGGAAAGTTTTGCTGCTCTTCGTTTAGGTTCGGCTCCGTTTTCTAGTCCGTTCCGGCGCGAAGGTCACCCGCGGCCCGTCGACTACGGTAAATTTGTAAATTAATTTTTTGAGGAAAGGAAATGGCGCAGTATCTGTCTCACATATCTCGGCGGACACCTGAACCGCGCCGTAAGGGAAGGCAGGAAGGTGGGAGCGAAAGAAGAAAGAGAGAAAGAGGTGCCGTAGGGGAGGGCTCCGGAATAATTTCGGCCACCTGGTGATCTTTAAGGCATAGAGTTTCTTACTATTACATAGAGGGAAAGCTGGCGGCCCCTCTATGGGAGTTTGCATGGAGACCCCTCGAGACCACTTCAGCCACCATGGGCGCTCAAAGCATCATGGGGCGGTGAGCTACCGACTGCAGAACTACAACTTTTGGCCAAAAAATAATAGAAAAATAAAGCTGTTCGATAACTACGATGTCCTAACATTCAATATCTTGTTTAATGATTGCAACAAACGAGCAGAAAAGCATTTAAGTGCAAAGTTTGCCCAAAATAACAGATGACTAGCTTTTCTATTAGCCAGGTGATTAACACTAAAAAAACTAATATTTCATAATTAACGGACGCATTTTTAAAAGTAAATATGTTTTCAAAAAAAAATGTTGTTGCTTAGATAATTTAAGAGGTTTTTTAATGGCATTTCGGAAGAGTAAAACCTTTTATTGCCGTCGTGTGTTGTCGCGTTTTCACTACTATGGCTTTTGCACACTGCGTTCGCGCGAAAGTCGTCTGCGCACACACGGACAGCGTTTTTGGAATGAAACATCTTAGTAATGACACTCCGTGTTCCTGAAAAACTACGACTGTCCCGCAACAAGTAGCTCACCGCCCCATGATGTTTTGAGCGTCCATGGTGGCTGAAGTGCAGCGCCGCCAGCTTTCCCTCTAGGTAATAGTAAGAAACTCTATGCTTTAAGGTGCACTGACATCGCACAGCACACGGGCGCCTCTTGCGTTTCGCCTCCATCGAAACGCGGCCTTCGCGGTCGGGTTCAAACCCGGGTACTCCGGCTCGGTAGACGAGCGCCTTACCACTCAGCCACCGCGGCAGGTTAAAAACTGAGAGCATTTATTGCATAAAATGGCTGCTGGCAGATGCGTCTCCAGCCGCTAAAGCAGCCAGGGATATCACAGGCGTAGAGTAACTCGATCGACAGAGGGGGGCGAATATGGCGGCCCGTAAAGCAGCCAAGGGCTCTGGGCGATCCAACTGTGGGGCTTTCATCGACTGTGAGCTGTCCTAGAGGTACCATCTCTATTATGCTAAGCATTTCATGTTCATACTCTGCACAAGGAGGTAGACTGCAAATATTTTTAGGATAAAAATGAGTAGCATTTTGTAAAGAATTGTACGTAAGCAATTTCTTTTTTTTTTCAATTTAGGCATATATTTCTTGTTAGCCTATAACACATGAGCTTTTTTTTCCAAGCTGAGTTCATTGGTTCTAGAGCGCATTCAGACTTCGCCTTGGCTACCCATTTCAAATGATATTGCAGAACATCTTGATGGCTTTCTGTCGGCACTTCTATACCCTCAACGCAGCGGTAATGCACGTGCTGACATGTTCTTCACGATAAACCTGCCGGGCAAGCACAGTGGTGTTTACCGCAGGCCAGCTGCGGGCGTATACAAGACGCGCAGGACAGCGCCAGCGCGCTATAGACCAGATTTTTTTACCCTCGCACGCAGGCTGCGGGCGCGCTCCTACTCTCGACACCAGTCGCCATCTGCCGGCGCGCGCGACCCGAGGGACTGCGGGTCGCGCCGGCGCCGCGCGTAGAACGCATGTTTACGTGTTCGCTTCTGCCGTTGCTGTGCTCCATCAGCTAACCTATGAGGGTGTGTGCTGTGCGTCACTACTCACATTTTCCCTCTTCCAGACAGTACTGCGGTTATCTTGTGCGCAGATACTCGTTAACGTGACATCCGAGGGTAGTCGACCAGGTAGTGTACGGACTGGAAACCGGCACTTCTAAGCAGATTTCTTCGCTGTCGTGTCGTTTGTTGTCGCCTTTTACGTGCGAGATCATCTATGATAATTTTATGCATCAGAATGTAGATCTATTGATTTGACTCAGTGGAGTAGTAACTTGATAGGCGAGCTGCAGACTGAAGGTTGTCCCGACGGAGCGCGTGTTTTCGATCACCAGTACGTGTTCGGCATCATTGCGCTGAGCTTCCTCTTGTTCCCATTAAACACATTTCATGCACAGGATTGTAAGCACGAACGCTACTGATTTCAGCTGCTTTTTCCGCACGCATGTCAGAGGTGTCTGGAGGGGTAAAGGTTTATCTATAGTATCTTTCTGCTGTTGGTATCTATCTTAGTTTGGTTTGGTTTATTAAGGTTTTACGTCCCAAAGCGACTCACGCTATGAGGGACGCCGTAGTGAAGGGCTCCGGAAATTTCGACCACCTGGGGTTCTTTAACGTGCACTGACATCGCACAGTACACGGGCCTCTAGAATTTCGCCTCTATCGAAATTCGGCCGCCGCGGCCGGGATCAAACCCGCGTCTTTTGGGCCGGAGCCGAGAGCCGTAACCACTGAGCCACCGCAGCATTGCGGTATCTACCTTATTCATAGAAAAATATGGGCGATTTCATTACATTTCCACACTTAGCCAAACGGCTACGCAACGCTCTCACACGCGGCGAGAGCTCCTGAATAAAATAACGCGACTTCGGACCTCAGAAATAGTGAAAGCTGGATTAGCAACTCATATCTATTCAATTCTTGCCCGACTAACCACGTACATGGAAGACAACCTTTTTCCGCACAGCATGGTGGGCTTTCGTGCGCATCTATCAGCACAGGATGCCCTACTACAAATTACACATGACGTGCTTAATGACACGATCCCCCACCTCACTAAAGCTATTCTGGCGGTTGACCTCACAAAGGCATTTGACAGGATTCGACACGATGCCATTTTGCGAGAACTACAGGCACTACAGGTAGGCTCAAATAGCTACAACTACGTTCGCGCCTTTCTCTCGGGCCGCACTGCCTCCCTGCACATAGCTGAGCTGAGCACACCACCTTATACACTCGGCGAGCTTGGAACACCCCAAGGCGCGGTCCTCTCCCCCCTTCTATTTAATATTGCTCTCATCCCCCTAGCTCATAAACTCGCTCTCATCCCACACCTAAGGCATACCTTGTACGCTGATGATATTACGGCATGGACCACTCACGGATCTGATGGAGAAATTGAGGAAACTCTTCAATTAGCAGCTGACACCATCTCCGCTCATGCGTCATCTAATGGGCTCGAATGCTCCCCCTCTAAATCCGCGCTTCTCCTCGTAAGACCGAAATCTGCAGCTAATTCGCCCATTCAAATCAATTTACAAGGAACCCCTATCCCCGTCACCCCCACCCTCCGTATCCTTGGCCTTTACTTGCAGGATTCCGGACGCAATGATCATACCCTTAAAACACTCAAGGCCTCCACGCAATCCGTGTTGCAACTTCTACGCCGCGTATCCTCCCTGCACAAAGGTTTAGACGAAGCGGATAGCATGAAAGTAGTGCATGCTTTTACATTTAGCCGCATTTTATACGCCACCCCATATCTTAAGCTGAACCGCATAGAAACAGAGCGAGTGAACGCCATGATTCGTCTAGCAACCAAGGCAGCCTTAAACCTACCCCGCAGCACTAGCACAGCCAAGCTCCTTGAATTAGGCATGCATAACACCATTCAGGAACTAGTAGACGCGCACCTTCAGACACAGTATCTAAGACTTGCCGCGAGCGCAACTGGCAGGCATATCCTCGCTTCCCTTCGCATCAACATTCCCGCTAATCAGACATCCCTTATAGCCATTCCTCGACACATTCATACCCCCCTCGTTGTGAAACCCCTTCCCCGGAACATTCATCCCCAGTACCACATCCCTCGCCGCATGGCTCGCGCTAAGGCCTTACACAAGTATTACGGACAAGCCCAGGACGCCATTTGGGTAGACGCCGCGTGCACAACTCACGAAGCTGTAGCAGTTGGTTACAATCCAGCCCTAGCACAGCCCCTCACACACCGCCTTCCCTCGGGCTGTACGTCTGAGGAGGCAGAGGAAACCGCCATCGCCCTAGCCCTTGTACATTCCAATGCAAACTACATCTTTAGCGACTCCAAAACGGCTCTGTTCAACTTCGCGAGAGGCAGGATTCACGCCCCTGCTTGGAAGTTGTTGAACACCCCCTCCAAAAACTTACCACGCAGGGTAGAGCTCCAGTGGGTGCCGGCTCACTCTGGGAATCCAGGAAACGAGGCTGCCGATAAATTGGCCCGAGGTTTGATTTGCCGGGCTCAGGACGGCCTCGGTCCAGGTTTCTCGAGAGAGCGGGCGCACACCTTTGCAGAGCTAACGCAAATGCCCCGCTTGGACCGTCGGACTTACCCTCCTCCACACCCCTCCCTTACCCATTCCCAACAGATCCTCTGGAGACGCCTTCAGACCCGCTCTCTCTCATCCCCTCAGCTGCTATCTCTCTACTGTGGCACCTCCCCTGCATGCACCCTGTGCGGCGACCCCCACGCCACACTCTCCCACATCCTTTTCGGCTGCCCTGCTGATCCTCCCCCGCAGGGACAGCCCGCGTTATCAAGTTGGGAGGACTGGGAGGTCGTGCTCTCGTCTCCGGACCCGCCATCGCAGCTTGCTGCGGTGCTTCGGGGTGCCGACGTCATGGACAAACACCGCATGAACGTTACGACGTAGAGTGGGACCGTGCGGTGGTCCAGGGACCCAAGGGGGGTCTAAACACACTTGCCATGATAAAGTTTTTCTCTCTCTCTCAAGCTTCGATAAATTAAGCGAAAGTACGTTTTTATGCACCAGGTTGCATAAACCATGACAAAATTTGTTTTCTGTTGGCGCTGCGACTCAGTTCAGCTCACAGCGGTAATTTGTTGATAAACTGGCGCGGCGACAAGAAAGCCCTGTTTGTGGAAGGGGGAGGGGGGCCTTTATGGCCGGCCGGCAGGAAGGAATAAGAGTGCATGGGAATTGGAACTGCATGCTAGCCGCACACCTAACGCTTGATATTGAACAAAAAGTTTCTTTGCGGTGGAGTACCAAGACGGAATTCGATATAAGCACGAGCGCGTTCTAAGCGCCGGCACAATTAGCCTGAATGTCAAACTAAATGTCATTAAAACGCGTCAATGTTATCGCTGTGATCACGTAAATACTTCCTGCAACACAGCCACGCAGCGGAAGTATGCTCGACAATGTTTTTTTAGCGCCCGAAGCGCGGCTATATGCACGCGCGGCCGCTGAACTGCCGCAGCCCCGCAGTCCCCAAAGGAACGCCCGCACCGCGGCGCGCCAGTCGGTTCAAAATGGCCGCGCCCAGGAAAGGCTCAAAATTGTGGTCTATAGGGACACAATATTTTTAGCATAAATGTGAAGGAAACGTAGACCTCCAAAGGCAAATGAATAGGAAAACTATATTTAGCTGGGAGAAAGTGCATGAGTGTATTAGTTTAGAATAAATTTTGCACAGCCAGCAAATAATAAGTTTGTTGAGAGTTGCCTTCACGATGCTTGAAGTTGTCGAGAGTCGTAATTATTTCTTTTTTCAGCTCGCTTTTTCAGCCCAAGAGGACCCAATAACGGCCAATCTGTCATACATTAAGACTCTGTTACCTAGTCCCGTAAGTATATCTTTACCTGCTAGCCTGACGAATTCAGACTACCCGTCCTTTTGTTTTTTTTCCATTGACCGACTATAATTAAATTTAGCGCTGCGACATTTTAGTGGCATTTACTCGTGCCCACTGGGGAAAGAGGCTCAAATCATTCTGGCAGCTACAACATGTGTTCCTTTTTTGCCATGATTAGAAAAGCTACCTTTGTATATATATATATATATATACATATATATATATATATATATATATATATATATATATATATATATATATATATATATATATATATATATATATATATATATATATATTTAAGGGATAACAAAATCTTCAAGGCAACTAATTAAAAATATATAAATAGTTGGGGAAGTCACATTGAAAAACTTAACACATTTATTCAACGTTTCGACCAGGGACTGGTCTTAAGACCAGTCCGTGTGTGTGCGTGTGCGTGTGTGTGTGTATGTGTGTGTGCGCGCGCGTGTGTGCGTGCGTGCGTGCGTGCGTGTGTGTGTGTGTGTGTGTGTGTGTGTGTGTGTGTGTGTGTGTGTGTGTGTGTGTGTGTGTGTGTGTGTGTGTGTGTGTGTGTGTGTGTGTGTGTGTGTGTGTGTGTGTGTGTGTGTGTGTGTGTGTGTGTGTGTGTGCACGCGCGCGCGCGTTCGTGCGCGCGTGCGCGCGTGCGCGCGCGAAATTCAGAAACGCTTCATTTAGGTGAACATTTATTGCTAGTTGACGTTTCGGACAGCGCCTGTCCTTTCTCAAGACTTGAAAAAGGACAGCACCCGCCAGGGCAGTGGGGCATTCCTGAAGCGCTTGACCGCTCCCATGATCTGTCGATGTAAAGTAGAGAATGACGGTGCAATTCGGCATATATGGGATTTTCAGCAGTACCTAGGTGAAAGAGATACGCAAAGAGGACGCAAAGCAGCTGAAGGTACTATTTAACGCTAATGACTCATATCCTAAAGGCAGAGCTTGAGTGTTCATCAAGCTTTTTTTCTTATCAAACTCATTTACGGTACGAGAGATTAGATACTACACGAAGAATGCTGTAATAAGCACCATCAGCAGCAGCATATGTACACTACAGAACAAGCGCCTGTCCAATATTCCTGAGATAACCCTGCCCTGAGCCAGCTGCGGTCATTTTATCCCTCAAATATTCTGATCTCCTCCGCGCACCTGATTCTGAAGCCCTCTGCTGAGTAGGGAATTTAATTTCATTTTATTTGCTTTCAATAACAAAATCTTTACTGGCGGAGGTAGTAACAAAAATACAAAAGCAAAACAAGCACGAAAGAACACAAAATACCGACTTAAATATTATGGTAATATATAACAGGTATAAAAAAGAGGCTACTTAGTCAATCATAAAAAAAGAACAGGATTTGTAATTCACCGAACACCTTCTAGACGACGGTTCAATTCAGCTGATGTGCGCGGGATGAATGAATGCAAAACATGGTTGCTGGTACCAGTGACAGTATGAGCTCTGTGAACGTGATTCATGTGCGATGAGATATAAAATCGACGATTGATTAATTGACAATTTCTTTCGCGAGGTTGATAGACTATATGAAATAAGCAGTCTAGATATTTTTCTGCAGTCTTCAAGAAGTTGGTGTGACATTGGTGTGACATAGCTACGATGCTGCTTGCGCGCTATAGTTGGATTCGATACACCGTGCCGAGTTGTTCTGAATTAGGTCTATTGGAGATGTAAGTATCGAATGTCCAGGGTCTCAGATTAATAAATAATATTTAAATTCAGGCAAAATTAATGTGTTGAAAATGGTAACTGACTAAAGTAGCCGCCTTCAGAACTTCCGACATAGAGAGCCCAGAGTGCGGTGTGCGTGGTAAATAATGTAGTTGTTGTGACACTTCCAGGTAAGATCAGATGCTATGGGCACTAATAAGTACTTAGAGCCTGAAATAGGCTAAAATAAAGTTTTTTTCCTGCAATATACGGCACTTATTGCTCCGACATATTCAAAGCGCACAATGGTTCGGCACCAGAATTACATTGTAGAGAAAGATCTTGGGAAATTTCAAAGGTAGATGGCAACTTCCAAACTTTCCGAAAACAGACTACAGAAAGACAAATTAATTAAACCGGGAAGCATTGCTATGGATGCGCGTCTGCCCTAAAGCCCTGCTTCAGGAATTTCATGCAGTAGGGATAGATTTTTTACGTTTCCATCTCGGGAACAAGTTAATAAGGCACACTTTTGCCAGGCAGAAATAGTTTTAATAACAAGTACCTTCGAAACTAAACGCTTGGACAGCCGCCGCCGTAGCTCAATTGGTACAGCACCGTGCACAACGTTCAAAGGTCGTCGGTTTGGCTCCCACCGGTGGCATGGAGTTGCCTTTTGTTCTATTTTCTAATAATTCTTTCACTCGTTTCCCTATCGTGAGCACCGCAAATTGTAATAAAACCGTTCCGCTATGCATTTCTTGTCTTCGCAGGAAAAAACAAAATTTGAACATAATTGTAATTATTTTTCTTTTCTTCTGTCAGTTTCCCACGGACATTTTAAAAGGAGAATTCGACCTTGCAAATGTGTCTATAGACGAAGGAACCAAAGTAGAAGTGAAATACTTGGAATATTTTCTAAAGGCGGCTGTGTTCCTCAAAAACAACATTAGCACGTAAGTATGAAAGCTGTTTTCTTATTTATCTTTACTTTAGACATTGCTGCATTGTTTATATGGAAATAACAGCCTCTACAGAGGGCACAGCATCTTTGTCAGTGATAGTTTATCGTTGACGTTCTACGCTGAAATAAGAATAGAAAAAGCATACGTTTACAGGTCACCTGTTTAGCTGTGATTAGTAGCAATGAGCGGCATACTTTATTCTTAATCCTATCTGTCTGTGAAACCGCACCCGTCTTTTTAGATTTAGAAGCGCTAAGTTGCCCACGAAGATTTCGAACGGAAAACCAGAATTTGAGCGCTACTAGCATGGCAGCATTGACAACAGTGGAAGACTTTGCCACCTGTCGATCTTACCATGTGCACTGAGCATGCAGTGCGATTTCAGTTTGCTGACAACGAGTTTTTGTAGTCCTTGGCCATGCTTATCGCAGACACGAGAGGAAGAGCACATCGACCAGTCGGTCCGAAACCAGAAGCAGTTCTCTAGTAAAGGCAAAACGCTTGGAGCACTGAGGGCTAGCAAACTACAGTGCATGTGTCACTGAATTCATAAGCTCCTAAACAAGAAGCTTGACAACTGCGTTTTTTTCTTTCCGGAAAGTTATAAAATGCGCCACAGCCCCAAAATTCACGCAGCGCCAGCAGAACCACTTCCATGAAGGATAGGTCTCCTCCTGTTCTAAGAAGAAATTAGGGTGGTTTGATTAGAGCCAGCGATTTTAATTTATATTGTTTCTATCATTTTAATCATATCACAGGACGGGACAATAAAAGGAAGGTTGTACATTTTCAATGCCGTGTTCGTTGCAGTACACGATGGCTGCTTAAGATTTCGGCTGCTCACAATGGCCAACAGGGGGCCTTTTCGCAAACTAAAAAAGATTTCCTTGACTTCTTCTTGTCAAGGTTCAAAGAGACCCAAAAGAAATTTTTCTGATTCGTCAAACGGAACGTCAGGAGCGATGTTGTCACTCCACTTCTCCCAAATAACGGCGACATGATCAATCGAATTCTCGAATAGGCTACCGATTTTAACGACGCCTTCAGTTCGCTGTTTCTGCCCAGCATACCCCATGGCTTTCCTACCCAGTTCAGCTTACTCCTATGGCCGCCATAGAAATAAGTAAAAGGATAATTACCGCACTTCTCCTGCCCTTAGATGTGTCCAAAGCCAGAGGTCTTGATGGTTTCTCCAGCGGCCTTTTAAATATATGTACTGTCTTCGTCAAAAATACGCAGCCCAAGATATTTGCTTCCAAGTCATGTAGTCGGACTTTCAAGCATATTTGGCAGTACTATTTTTGGGAAGGTCGAGGACGCAAGTTGTCCCCACCTTTGTGAGATTAGGTTCACTGAGGCTGCAAAATGAGCCATGCTGAAGGGCTCTGAAGTGAACCTCTTGAGCTATATATTTTTGACAAAGACTGTACCCAATCTGCGCCGGCATTTTTAGCTGTCTCGTCCAGAAAATATTTCCTTGCTACGAGGCAGCGCGCAGAGACAACGGACAAGAAGAAACACCCAGCATGGCGCTATCAACTTAATTTTACTCGGAAAAAACATCGCTTAAATATCACTGCTTTGCACGTATGGCGGTTGCACATCACGTGGAAATGGACAACCAGCAAACCGCTTGACGTGCAAAACAGCGATATTTAAGATATGTTTTTTTCTGAATAAAATTCACTTTATAGTTAGCGCCATGCTGTGTGTCTTTTCTTGTCCGTCGTGTCTGCGCGCTGCCTGGTAGCAACGAATCTATACCAACTAGCCCAAGGAGCCGTTCTAACACAGGAACTATTTGCTCACCAGTTCCCTTCATACCGATTGGAAGGTTGCCTGCGTCATCCCGTTAAATAAGACAGGGTCTCTGTAATTAGTCTCTAATTACCATCCTATTTTCCTTAATAAGCAATGCCTGAAAAATTATGGAGCGCACTTTATAGAAAAACATAACGACCCACCTAAATTTCGTATCAAATACATAGCAGCATGGCTTCCTGCAAAGTAAATCCTGGATTAAGCAACTAACGGGGTTTGTTCACGACGTGTGTGAAGCTTTGGACAATTTGAGCATCATTGACTGCGTGTTCATATATTTCTAAAAGGCTTTTCATGTAGCATATCATGGTTTATTAGTCAAGAAGCTGCGTTGTTAAAACGGATAGCATAGGGAAATATGAAATTAGGCAAGACGGATAGATTGTTTCTCTGGAACACTATTGGCGTTTCTTCTACGACGATGTTGCTGAGGAAACATGAAATGAAATTCCCGAAACGCTTCGAAATTTAAAGCGCCGGAGGAAAATAAACTGCCGCGATGTCATTTCTATGACGTCTTTGCAATCCTACCTATCAGAGCCGCCGCATTCAAAGGTGGCAAACGCTGCAAGAAACCGAAAACCGAAAGACAACAGATCACTGGCCCAGGCGGCAAGGTGCAACAGCAGGCCGCCTCCACCCCCCCCCCCCCCCCCCCCCCCCCCCCCATTTATATGCGAGTCTCTGCTGCATCGTGTGCACCTGCGGCTTGTTGCAATCTCCGTTGATAGAAAGGAACTATGTAAAGTTAATGAGGGCAGCCGCAGATTGCAGAACAAGCTGTAGATCGCGCTCACGCATGTAAACATCGGCGACAATAACGCGAGCATGTGGCTTTCGGTGCTTTGTGTACTGTCGAGAAGTGCGCACATAAGCTTCGAGGGATCCTCGCAAGCATGCAACAGCTGTCACGCTCTGACATATTCACTCAACACCACAGCTGAGTGACGCACTGCACGTGCACTTCTCATCAAACGGCGCACTGTGGTGTTGATTATCGCGTGTTTGTTAACTGCGCAGTAAGTATGATCTCAGAAAATCCTTGTGCTGCTGTGGTCAATGCGAGTTATAGTTCGTGGTTTGCTTCTTGTGGGTTGTAAGCGGTACAGAATCAAGATACGTTCAGCCCAATTAGTTCGTGGCCTATCGGCTATAGATGTCGTCCGGGGTGGACGCATAATCTTTTCGAACACGCATTAGGTGGTTGAACGTTTTTCTCGCGGAAAACCTTGCCCCGCGTGCTGGCACGTCCCGTACTGCATGCATGATGAGGCGCGCTGGGAAATGTTTTTTCTTTAACGAGCTGAATGAGAGTTTATGATGCATACGTGTGGTACTTTTCTGATATTTTTCAGCACATTTGGACCATATTCGCCTTCTAACTGCTCACGTTGGCGACGTGACGTGCATTCTGTCTGCATGAGCGCGTAGTAAAACTAAATAATGAAATACTTCGCTGTTTTTTAACGCCCACGGATTGCACAGACTTGCCGATTTCAACGGCTGAAGTGAGAACCAGACCGCTTCACTAGCCGCGTAGCAAGTAGACACAGCTTGAATGCCGTTGGGAACTTGAGGTTCTGATCTTGCTGTGTACAAAGGCTACACACATTCTGAGCCCCCAGAAGTCAGGGCGAAAACTTCAGCGATCGTGTTTGCAACAGACCTTTATTTATGCCGTCTCTCTCACGCTGTTTTAATCACAAGATTCTTCGCAATGTCGGCTATGCTTGCCGCGCCGCTCTCCTCGTATTTTGACGGTAATTTCTCAACGAGACGGCGAAATAGCGTCTGTTCAAGAATAAGCCTCTTGTCGCCGCTGCAAGAATCTTACAGTGGCGGCGCAATGTGCACCTTTCTTTTACGCAAGTTTCTGGCTTAGAAAAGCGTTGTTATCAGTAAAAAGGACATATTTTCTGTCAGGTGACCCTACCCATCAGTATAGCTTGTCTTTGTATTCCCTTTAAATGTGAATTAGAAGGTTGTTGAGTCTATCAGAGAATATTTAGGGTCCCAATGTATAACTTGGAGACAATTAAAATATAACTTCCTTCATGTCAGGTGTGACATACTGTCCATAAGGGTCAGTTTTTCTGGTGCTCTTTTTTTTCTGGTGCTTATCAATGATAGATAATGTTTTTTCCTGTATATGTATGCAACTACACGCCGATGACTGTACGTAGTATAGAGAAGTAAACGGTGTCCATGACTGATATGGTTTGGTTTGGTTTATGGGGTTTAACGTTCCAAAGCGACTAAGGCTATGAGGGACGCCGTAGTGGAGGGCTCCAGAAATTTCGACCACCTGGGGTTCTTTAACGTGCACTACATATCCTTTACTACAAGACCTCGGTACTGGGCACCACTGGTGCCAACCTTGGCACTTGAAATTAAACTTGCTGAAAACAGTGTACATGTACATATGTGTTTCACTAAAAAAAATTTCACCTACTTATGTTTACATTATAAACGGACGCCTATTGTCAACTGTAATCCAACATAAGTGTTTAGGCACGTTTGTCAGTTTGAAACTGTGTTGTCATCAGAATATCGATTATGTTTCCGGAAAAACTAGAAAAGTGGTGTTTTTTTTCTCATAACACGCAGATTTCTCCACAAATTTCAGGGATTTACTCTTCAAAACTTACTTCTGGTCTCTGCTAGAGAGAGAGAGAGAGAGAGAAAGGAATTTTAATGAGGTAAAGGTGGAGAGGTCGGCCGGTGGTAACATGGCCCTGGCCTGCTACTCCACAGGGGGAAAGGGAAGAGGAGGAAAAGGAAAGTGCGAATGAAGGTTGATGATGGCATAATACAATGAGTTTCACGGGTGATGTCTACACACACACACACACACTCACACACACACAACACTGGCTGGCACTCGCATCGCACATATAACTGGTGTCTGCAACGCAAACACCGACACATGTCATTAACCATGTAGGCAGTGCACAGGCGGTCACAGACGAGTATCCAGGCCTGTTTCACACAAAAAGTTGAGCACGGCCTTTATCGCATGCCACCAATCAGAACGTCTCGGCCTGGCGCCCAGAAGAGTTTCCTCAGAGAGAGTGCGAGAGTCCAGTTGTTTCACGGTCGCCTCCAAAGTTCTTCTTTCAGCAGTATAGTTCGGGCACTCGCAAAGAAGGTGTCCAATAGTCTCTGGAGTGTGGCACTGTACGCAATTTGGGTTACTTTCGATGCTGATCTTGTGAAGATAGTGTTTGGTGTAGGCAACGCCAAGCCGTAACCGGTGGAGTAAAGTCCCATGACGTCGCACCACCATAAATGGCAAATATAATCGTGAGCCAGCGTCAAGCTTAGAGACGCGGTCCTGTTGATGACTCGAATCATGCCAGTGCAACTGCATTGCGGTTTGCATTAAATGCGCCAACAAGGCTCCAATGTCCGATCTAGAAAAGGCTATTTATTTCAATGAAAGCACCATCACTATGTGCCATCCGAGCCTCGGCGTCAGCACGCTCGTTTCCCGCTATGCCGCAATGGCTCGGTATCCATTGAAACTTTACGATATGGCCGCGGTGGAAAGCTTCGGCTAACAAAAGCACAATCTCTCGAACCAGCTGCTCACATGCCCTTGGTTTTACACAAGTTTGTACGACCTGCAATGCCGACCTCGAGTCGCTGAATATAGTCCATTGCTGCGCTGGCTGGTGACCAATATAACGGATGGCTTCTCGTATGGCTACCAATTCGGTTGCCGTAGAGGACGTTTTGTGCATGAGCCTGAAACGGTGACATGAGGCATTTCCTGGCACTATCACCGCTGCAGCTGAAGAGGTGGTCGTCACGGATCCGTCCACGAAAACATGCTGGGTGTCAGTATACATAGATGTAATGTATGACAGCGCCAGCTGTTTCAGACCGACTGTTGGGATGTGCGTCTTCTTTGTTATCCCTGGGATTGTTGTACGTATAGATGGTTTTGGTACTGCCCAAAGTGGCACCTCCGCAATCTGGTGTGGCGCGTAGTTCGAAGGCACCGCATTGCGCTGCATCCAGAAGGCTCTGGAAAAGGCTGCATCTGGACGCACAGCCCTAATGTTGGTCAGGGGGTGATGACGATGCCTGGTCAGATGCCGCAAATGCACACGAAGTGGCTCCTGTTGAAAATAAATTCGTGCTGGGCAGGCGCGGGCCTCATAAAATGTGCCCCATGTAGAAGTTTCACATGGCAAACCCAAACATACTCTTAAAGCATGAGCCTGCGCGCTTTCATGCGCACTCAGGCCTGATAGTCTGACCCCGGAGAGAACGGATGCACTGTATCTGAGAAGACCGACTACCAGCGCCTAGTACACGTGAAGTAAAGATCGCTCAGAGGGACCCCAACATTTCCCTGCCATACAACGCACAATGCTTGCAAATCTGTCGAGCTTTTTCTTGAACACAGAAATGTGCTTCGTCCAGGACAGGTCACGGTCTATCGTAACACCTAAGAATTTGTGATGTGTTACGTATAAAACAATTTGCCCGTCGATTGTGACCGGATACCACGCCATTAACTTGCGTGTGAAAGCCAATGTTACGCTTTTAGTTGGCGAAAGTTCAAGCCCCTGACGGCGCAAGTATGCAGACGAAATGGAAACCGAACGCTGCAACCTTGCTTGCACTTGGGGACGCGTGACACTTGATGTCCATATGCAAATATCGTCTGCGTAGGCGGATATCGAAACAGGCTTCCTTAGTTATTTGAAAAGGCCAATGAGCACTAGATTGAACAACGTATGAGCACTCCTCCCTGAGGAACACCACAAGCAACATGATGATCTGCTGTGTCTCCTTCAAGAGTCTCCATGTAGAGTGTCCGGTTTGTCAAATAGCTTGCAATCCAATTGTGTAGACGTCCGCCTATACCACGTTCATCGAGTGCATTTAATACTGCATCATGCTCGACATTATCGAATGCGCCCTTGATATCGAGGAAAATAGCAGCAGTCAACCTGTGACGGCGTTTTTCATGTTCTACCGTTGACACGAGATTATTTACACTGTCGATGGCAGACCGGCCTTTGCGGAAATCCGTCTTTGTGGAAGGGTAAAGTCCACGTTTTTGAAGGAACCATTCTAGACGGGATAGCACCATACGCTCCATCGTCTTGCCAATACAACTTGCCAGAGCTACTGCTCTGTAGGATGTTAAGTCGAGTGGCGATTTACCTGGTTTGAGCAAGGCCACAATGCGGCTTCTTTTCCACTGCTGTGGAACAGTGGCAGAGGCCCAAGAGTGGTTGAACAATGTTAAGAGGGCTTCCATTACCTGTGGGCTTAGATGACGAAGCGCATTGTATGTTATTCCATCAGGTCCTGGGGACGAAGGATGCGTACAAGCAGAAAGAGCTGCTTTCAGTTCTTGAATTGTGAAGGGGATGTCCAGAATATGCCTGTACTGTCTGGGACCCGCTGTCAAATGTTGATAGACAAAAATTAGAAGGGGTTCGGACCTTGACGGCCCGTTATGTTTCTCTAAATTCTACTTAACAAACTAGTATGTCTAGCGTAAATCAGGAATCAAAATGAGAGCCTCTTGAATCCTGGAAAAAGGCGTCGTAAAATTTTTCATAATATTGCCACGCATCGGTGACAGCAGTCCGGCAGTCAGGAAGACAGGGAAAGGTTCCCAAAATATTATTTTTTTTACGCTGACTTGCGCCCGCAAAGAACTGAATATCTCGGCGGTGGCGATAGAAACAAGCGATCTAGGCGGTCGTTGAACAGAATGAAATGTCACCGCTCTCGGCCGCTTTAGTTTTAAAGCTGGCCATGAACCATCGAAGTAAAGCGCCAAAAGCAGCCATAACAATTTTCAACTTCGTAGAAACACCTGCGTGTGGCTGATTATACGAGATAAAACTGGTCGCAGACTGCAGTGATCTGCAATTTTTTCCCACGCTATTCAGGAATGGAATACGCACTATCAGGTTTTTTCTTAGTATTACTGGCAATTAAAGCGTTTGAATAGTTTTTGTAACGGCTCCTCGTAATTTTCATGCGTTTTTAACCGCCCCACCACCAACTGTAAATATCATGTGGTTCTGTGGATAAACTAGTTAATAACAAATAAATAAGCATAACGTCACAAGTGCAATAGTGAAAAATTCATCTCACGATCTGCCGAATTCCTTCGTGCACAATGTTTCACAACGAAATTATGGTTTCGCTTTCTTGCAGGACTCAATTGACCAACTACGTTCTTTGGACAAAGATTAGAAGCATGGCCAAAGCAGTGGCAACGCCACTCAATGAACTTTACTTAGAATACGCGAACAAAACAGGTACACCTGTAAATATCGATTTGGATGCCGGAAAGATAGGCCCCGATGCAAATCGAAGCAATGATACAAAGCTGCTTTGCATGCAACAGCTGCTCGAGAGCGACATCATGTACACTGCGGGCGCAAGCTATTACAGTAGCGACAAATTTGACGAAGACTCGAAGGCAGATGTAAGTGTTGGACTTATACAGATCCATATTACCTAACTATGCCGCTACATTGTTGCATTGGAAATCTTTCGACAGGTGATGAAGATGCTACACTTCATCAACTCAACATTCAGAAATGTAATAAGGAACAACACCTGGATGTCGGAAAAAGATAAGAAAAAAGCCGTTAAACGTGTAAGATATTTTATATCAATTTGTTAGGGCTTGCTTAACTTAGCTTTCATTCTTAGAAATTGGTGAATAAGGCCCCTAAATGCTCATAAAGAAGTCGGTGCATCAGTGATTTACTTCAGCATAAAGCGCGATCCTGGGCTGCAGTTTGTAACAGCTTTTAATCTGAATCACTCTCTCGCGCATCCGTCATTGCCTACAAGCACTAAGTACCAGACATGACAATCGGTAATGAACGTTAGCCGGTAGCCTGGCAATGTCGTATGAGCAGCCTAATAAAAAATAGAGGGGAGGAATGAACTAAAAAAGGAATCGCTAACGAATGGCGATGTCTTGCTTTGCGATCTCTAACACTCGTCTCCCAAACCATTATTTTGCTCCCTCGGTATTCGCCTCTACTATGTGGTACATCAAAGCTGATAAATAAATCGTAAATTGTGAGGTTGAACTTTCAGAAGCGGTATCTGGGCTGCGATTGTGGCTGTAATCGAGGCCTTCGTAATAATTTAGACGACCTGGGGTTCTTTAACGTTCACCGACATTGTACAACACAAGGGCATCTTTTGCGTTTCACCTCCATCGGAACGCGGCCGCCGCGGCCGGGAATGAACCCAGGTCTTCCGACATAATACCCGAGCGCCCTAACCACTGAGCCATACCGACGGGTCAAGGCTGGTGATTAGCAAGCAATGTTTTTTGCGTCCGATATCAAAGGCGATATTGAGCTTCTGCAGAGAGGAAAAAAAAATGTTCAAAAAATAACCATAACAAAATGCACCCATTGGCTAACTCTTCACTTGCGATTTGCAGGTTAATAAAATACGGTTCGTGATCGGATACCCTGATTGGATCCTGGACAGCGCTGTCGTGAACTCCTTCTATCAATATGTAAGTTCAAAGTGGGGTAAACGAAATGACAGCAGCGTAGTGTAACTGCTCAGTGAAATTTCACCTGGAGTGGTTTTAGAGCCCTTAGCTCACTCGACAGGCCGAAGCAAATAAATCTTCGAAAGGAAAAGAAAAACAAACAAATGGTATTTGAACACATCGGAATTTTTTGGGCCGCAACTATAGTCTGAAAAAAGTGAGCAAAGTGAAATGTATTGAAAATGAAAACCTAGATATTTTTAGAACCTAAAGAAGCAAGAACGGACTGTTCGTTCTGCTGCGTGGATAAAAAATAGAGGAAGAACATGAGGTCCAGCAAAGGTGCTAATTACAAATCACAATCAGCAAGGCTTTAATAGTAAATTTCTAACATCGAAACGGCCAAAAGCCCTATTTAAGAAAGTGCCCTCTTCTTTACTTAAGAATTTTTTTATTGAGTATCCTTTCGCGCCACTTGTTGCTAGGACACGATGCCATGACCGTGTATTGCACAGTCCTAGTGAAACGAAAATTTATATCCTCTAGAAAAATCCTGCTCTTGAGAAAGAGGCTACTAACTTCAAGAGCCAAATCTGCTAGTCCATGGTCAGAGAAATCCATGATCAGACAAAAAAAGTGGCTAAATATGAAGCAAGGTGATGGGTTTCATTAGCAGAGAATTTTCATCTTCCCCATCAATCATCTTCTAATGCCTTACGTACATAAATAAGTACTTTCTTCTGGGCGAGTTGGTTCATAATTTCCAAAGGTAAAAACTTGCGCAAACAGTAGAAGAAGAAGGAGACGGTACAACAGGACAGAGCGCAAACTTCCAACTGGTTTATTTAGGAAACTGTACCTACATATATAGACAGGTGAAATCATATCAGAGTCATCAAGCGTAAACACGTGTGCACACAACCAGCGAAGATCCACTACCAAGCAGGGCAAAGCTAATAAAATCTCATCATGTTATCACTGAGGCCAAACGATGCTAGCTGTCAGAAGGCTGAATGAAGTATGCAGGGTAATACCAGCAACGCAGACAGATACACACACATACACATGCACGACTGCGCGCGCGCAAACAACACATGCACATACACACACACACACACAAATAGACAAGCACACGTAACCTTGTAACAACACATATCTTGGCCAAAGCCAAGTCAGACCTAAAAACAAAGTAAAACAGGCAGTCACAAACTAAAACCGATAAAACAGCCAAAAGGCTAAACCTGAGCGAATAAAATCAATTTTCTAGGCAAAAGCCGCGTCACTCATAAAAAACCAACAACAAAAAACCAACAACAAAAACAAGACGTATAGATTTCTAAGCAAAAGCCGCGTCAGTTATAAAAATCAACAACAGACAAGAAGGTATGTAACAGCAAGTAGCCCAACAAATCACACATGTCCTAAAAAGGCTAGCTCCTTATCAAGGAGTGTTAAAGAGGTGGAACTAATACATTTTTCACCGTTTTTCGTTATTAAAAAGGCCTCAGTGATCTCTCTCTGCATTTTGGTTTTGCTACGTGCGAGAATTATAGTGCCCTCATACACAGGTTTGCATTTATGCGTGAATGACCGCATCATTGAACACAAGAGGAATGTGGAAAGTTACAAAACTGGCAACCTGTATGACCATATTGTCTGCCATAAATGCAAACCTGTGTATGAGGGCACTATAATTCTCGCACGTAGCAAAACCAAAATGCAGAGAGAGATCACTGAGGCCTTTTTAATAACGAAAAACGGTGAAAAATGTATTAGTTCCGCCTCTTTAACACTCCTTGATAAGGAGCTAGCCTTTTTAGGACATGTGTGATTTGTTGGGCTACTTGCTGTTACATACCTTCTTGTCTGTTGTTGATTTTTATAACTGACGCGGCTTTTGCTTAGAAATCTATACGTCTTGTTTTTGTTGTTGGTTTTTTGTTGTTGGTTTTTTATGAGTGACGCGGCTTTTGCCTAGAAAATTGATTTTATTCGCTCAGGTTTAGCCTTTTGGCTGTTTTATCGGTTTTAGTTTGTGACTGCCTGTTTTACTTTGTTTTTAGGTCTGACTTGGCTTTGGCCAAGATATGTGTTGTTACAAGGTTACGTGTGCTTGTCTATTTGTGTGTGTGTGTGTGTGTATGTGCATGTGTTGTTTGCGCGCGCGCAGTCGTGCATGTGTATGTGTGTGTATCTGTCTGCGTTGCTGGTATTACCCTGCATACTTCATTCAGCCTTCTGACAGCTAGCATCGTTTGGCCTCAGTGATAACATGATGAGATTTTATTAGCTTTGCCCTGCTTGGTAGTGGATCTTCGCTGGTTGTGTGCACACGTGTTTACGCTTGATCACTCTGATATGATTTCACCTGTCTATATATGTAGGTACAGTTTCCTAAATAAACCAGTTGGAAGTTTGCGCTCTGTCCTGTTGTACCGTCTCCTTCTTCTTCTACTGTTTGCGCAAGTTTTTACCTTTGGAACTTACGTACATAACTTTGACAGAACATACCGCGTCACTAACCCTAAGTAATGGCGCACATCTTTCTGCGCACTGAAAGGTATGTCGCCTTTCCTTTCTTAATCGTACCCAAGAATAGTGAGAAAGAGATCAATAGATTGTGGAGAAAAATCTCGTAAGCAAATGAAATAAAGGAATACAGCAGTGGCTCGTACATTAATGTGCGCCATCCATCCACCTTCTAAAAAGAAAGTATTTTCTAACAACTTCCAGCTCATATGAAATTCACATTTAGTTTTGCGCGTTAGTTGTGCAGTCTTTCAAAGCTTCTGCATTGTTTTTGTTGGACATTAGGGGCCGTATACTATGAGCTGTCCAGTTTCCGCTGTCCATTTCGCGTCCATTTTGTCCTTTGCCATTTCCCACTCTGATAAACCCGCAGCTTTCAAGCGTCCATGGGAAGCAACCCGGCCATCGGGTGGTTGGCGACAAAACCTCATCATTGGCTGCATGTCGCAGCCAATGGAAGCCAGTGGTCAGGCCAGGTCACGTGCTGTTGGCAGAACGCTGCGATTCACCTCATCATTGGCTGCATATTGCATCCAATTTCAGCCAATGGGGAGGCTCAGCAACCAAACACCCAATGGCAGGGACGCTGCCCACAGACTGTTGAAAACCACGGGTACACCTGTGTGACCACTGACACAGGAGCGAATGGACGCGATATCAACAACGCAAAATGGACACATAACAGCACATGGCCCCTGATGACTGTTTCTGTTACCTTTTGACGTTTTGCACGGGGACAATTATTGCTCATGGACCATGCGAAGTTTTATTCGCTCAGTTCTAAATGTAACGCCCATCCTGTTATTTTGTCTGTTTTGTTAGGTTCTAGCCTTCTATTTTCCTTGAACAGGTAGCAGAAAGATACAACACTATTGCACGCTTATTCTACTGAGTTTAGTGCGAGGACAAAATATGTTTGTGGTGTGATTTTCCGTGTTATTTCTTCGGTGCAAAGAAGACAATAATTTCAACTTTTTGCAGGTTCCAAACATAAGTGCAAGCGCATCTTTCGCTGAGCACTATCACTGGCTGCAGCAAAACGACCGCCTTCAAAAGCTTCGAGTGTTCCATTCAAGTCACTTGAGCAAATCGTAAGCGAAACTTTCACCGCATCTAGACGTTCGCGCCTAGACTTGCTCGCATTTTAGAGACTTAATTGGAGCACATTGGCTGCAATCTTTTCTAGAAAGTGCACGGGCAGGTCAGACAACTGAGAGTATGCAATAGGCTATGCAATACTCTTTAGCTGCGCGTATGCAGAGAGATTTCTTAAACTTTTGCAGCATTTTAAAAAACAGTGAAAGACGGATGCAGACATTAATTATCTCATATAGATCAATAATTAGATTAATAGTTAAGTAATGTTAGCTACTAATCTTTGTTATCTTTTATTTTAGGGGATTCGAAATATCGAGCGCCAAAAATACGGATTTGTAAGCTCGTTGAGTAGACTTTTCTGCATTGCATATTTATAAAATGGTATTCCTCGCACTTTTTATGCATCAAGTACAGGCGCAGTTGGTGTATTTGATAATGTACAATAAGTTAGCTTGATTTCAGCGAAGATACCACACGTAACGGCGCCATTTTATATTTATGCAATGTGGGAAAGCCAACGCAACAAGCTTGCAAATGCGTATTTTTGACGTTCGATATTTCGAACCACACTGCCGACCAGGAAAATTTAAAAACATGGCTCAACGGCCATAAATTTCGCAATAGAACCTTTCCCTTTAAAATGAAAATAAAAATTTATTGCCTAATTTAATTCAAAAATTTCGTTTAAGTATTGATCCACTTCAGGTACACATTGTTCACATTGCTGTGTAGCCCACCTGAACAAACTGCACCGACGTATCTTTCAGGGTTTCTAAGACAAAAGTCGGTCAAGGTTACAAAAAATCGCCCTGTACAAGGCGGAGGTTTACGAAATAACACTTATCGGAAATTCGCCTGATTGCATGCAGTAACAAATTGTTCTGATATGAATATGTCGCATACAGTGTGCTTCAACTAACTTGTGCCAAGATTTAGAAAAGAGCGAAGGGATTTACGAAGATTTGACCAGTGCTGGGTTATAGGCCGGCCATGTCAGTGCATTTCATGCGATAGTGTAGTTCAAGCCTCATTGGAGCGAAATTCAGGCGGCCGCTACACCGGATAAGGGGCCTCTCTCCCCGCCGCCTCTCTACCACTGTTTGGAATATAACTGAATTATAATTTGAAACTGAAATAAAATCAGAATTGGAATAAATTGGCTAGTGAAATAAATACTCTATCGCTATACCTCCGCATCAATCTAGCTGAAAGGCCCTAAATTTTTTTTTCGAAGCTCCTAATTTCTTAACTAACAGAGTCTTGTAGCATGCGCAAGTGTGTGCAGTCAGAGCTGAGCGGAATCTGCAGTCCGGATGCGGCCGCCTTGCCACTGAAACTAGTGCTAGATGCCGAGGAAGCAGTCGGTTTCAAGCTCAATTGGGTTGACAACTGTCATGCTTTGCTAAATTTCGGTCCACCAGTTTTGTATTGCTGGCAGTGTAGATGTCGCCGAATACATCCCAAACCCAACTCAACAAATCCCCGATACGCATAATGGAGCCCAGGAACACGTTTAATATCCGTGCGCTCTCCCGATTTTTTGAGGCCTGTAGGCTCCACAGTGTTCCAAATAGGTTGAGATAGAGCATAAAAGATTTTATTAGCACAATGCGCATTCGCACCAGCTGTTCGATACGGCGTCCGATATCAACCTCTTTTTTCGCACGTCTTCAGGGATGAAGAGATCACATTGCGCTCTCACGCATATTACGAAGAAAAGTCTGACACCTTGGGTATGTACTATCGCGCTCAATATGAGTTGCAACGCTCGGTCATCGATAGGGGCTCGTTCCGTGGTGTGCCTCCTCCAAACAGCCGCTCGGAATTCTGGGAGAAACTTTTTCCTGAGCGGGGGTGCTGTTGTTTCCTGGAACAGCAGTTTCTCCCAGAATTCCGAGCGACTGTTTGGAGGAGGCACACCACGGAACGAGCCCCGGTCGATGACCGAGCGCTGCAACTCATATTGAGCGCGATAGTACACTTCGATTCTGGTAGGCGCGTAAATTTAAGTCACAACTCATGCTCTATGCCGATAATAGAGACACGTGTGGAGTCCTGTAAGTCGGGAGGAAAACAAACTTCGAGAGCGTGAAGGTGTAACTTCAGTAGAAACCGGGAGCCACTGAAAAACAATCGCTAGGACCATCTTTTGTCCTTGATCGGAGAGAAGGCGGGATTATCGAATTAGTGACAACACAAAAGAAAATGAATGACAGTCAAGGGGGATCTCAGTCCGCTGGCCAGCCTTTCGACAGGAGGCCTAGCCTCCGCCTCAGCAATGCGGCCATCATTGGCAGAGGTTAAATAAGGCTTACACTCCGAGGAGGATGCACCGCTGAGGAGAAAGAGGATTTGCAGCGGGGCAGCAGTAAGAGGGCAAACTTGAATTTGAAAGATCTTTTGTCCGTGCTTGGAGGCTGCGACAGCTGGCGTGGGAAAGAGGAAGCTGAGACGTCATGAGCCAGAAAGAAAAAGTACACGGCAATAAAGCAGTCATATACAATTTTGAGGGTGAAAAAGTTACACTCAAAAGGAAGCAAAGAAGAGAAATGGACAGAAAAGCGTGTTTCATGTCAGAAACTATGAGACAGGGGGAAAGGGTTGAGACAGGTTAGAGAAAGAGAAAGCATAGGATCACTGCAAAAGACATAACAGCCGGTGCAGGGGGCTATTAAAAAGCAAAAGAAATGAAAAGAAAAAAGACGAAATAATCTAGAAAGAGGCGATATGAAGCGCGCGCAACGCTGATGTAGTGTTTCTCTCTCGGGGTGTTATTTTTTTCCTGACTTTCTCCAGCTGAAAGGCTTTTCCAAATATTTACGTCAGGGCCATAATGTGCCTAAGAGATTCTGTTTCTTTCGGAGACATTTACACACGCTGGTTGTAGTATTCTAAATTGGCGAACTAGGAACGCCTTTCTGTGTTGCCTATTTCTTGCAGATTTCAAGCCTGGTTAAAAGATGAACAGTGTGTGTGCGTGTTGATGTTGAGACCTCGTTGATTAAAATGTTCGGAAACTACCTTTAGAGGCTTTTCGCTATGTCTGCATGGTCCCCATCCAGTCTCGCGCTTGTGGATTGTTCTGCCTCACCTATGTATTGCTTATAACAGGAGGAGCATTGTCGCATGTATATGATAATATTACATGACGTGCAATAAAAAGTAGTCTTTATTAGTCAAAGGTTAAATGTCTTGGCGTGCCCCTAATACTTTTGTCGCTTCGTAAATATCAGCTGGTGTTAGACTCGGTTCATGACCACGGTTTTATGGTCGTTGGTGGTTTCATATGAAGCCTAGCGTGCATGAGCAGCACTTCTTATGTGGGAGTTGGCTCAAGGATTCATTAATAACAAAATGCATAAACACAAAAGCACACAGGAAAAACAAAGTTGACTAAATGAGCACTCGTCCCGTCAACCTCGTCTCATAAGCGGGTCTTTAATATATGCACATTTTAGGGTTTCGGTTCACGGCGCCGATGTAACTGCGCTTGCGGATACTGGTGCCGATTATTCTGTACTTAGTGGAGAATTCGCCGCGGCACTAAAAAAGGTCACAACCGCTTGGGATGGCCCACATATGCGTACTGCAGGGGGACATTTCATTACACCTACGGGAACGTGCACGTGGAAGGTAACCGTGCAAGGCCAAACATTCTTGGCAACGTTCGTAGTGTTAGCCGAGTGCTCCCGGAACGTCATACTCGGTATGGACTTTCTGACCGAAACCGGTGCAGTTATTGATCTCCAATCGCAGTCCATCAAGTTCTCGACCGAGAAGGCCATATCCGTAGATAGTGTTCTCCCAGCGGCGCTGCACATTCTGGACGAACACATGACCGTGCCTCCACGTTCCAGTGTAATGGTAACCGTCGGCTCAAAGCACATTTGGCAAATTGAGGGTGTCGTCGAAAGCAAGCAGCTGTTGCTACTGCACAGATGACTTTCCGTCGCCAGGGCGGTTGTCTTCCTTGAAGATAGCAAGGTCAATGGTCTTCTCACCAACTTCAGCAACGAACACCAACACCTTAACAAGGGGACGACTGTGGCGCATATTGACGCTCTTCGTGAAACTAGGTGTGTGCATAGTTTAACAACTCCCTCAACAACCAGGCCCGACGGACTTACTGGTGTTAAGTATGACATTAACCTAACCCTGCCGCTCGACCAGAGAGACAAAGTGCGGGAACTGCTCAATCGCTACCGTGGTGCCTTCGCGTCCTCTCCACGCGTCGGGCGGACGGATCTTGCGAAACATCGCATTATTACAGATGAAAATGTTCCGCCACTACGACAGTCACCCTATTGAGTATCTACCAAAGAACGTGAGGCTATTAGCACACAAGTGAAAGAAATGTTCGCAAACGACGTTATTCGCCTTTCTAGGAGCCCGTGGGCGGCACATGTAGTGCTTGTGAAGAAGAAGGACGGCACCTTACGATTCTGCGTTGACTACCATCGGTTAAACAACATCACTAAAAAGGATGTGTATCCGCTGCCCAGAATTGACGACGCCTTGGATCGCTTATGCAACACTATATATTTCTCCTCCATGGACTTGAATTCTGGATATTTGCAAACTGAGGTAGAAGAGAGAGACCGCGGAAAGACGGCATTCATCACTCCAGACGGCTTGTATGAGTTTCAGGTGATGCCATTTGGTCTTTGTTCGGCACCCGGGACTTTCCAAAGGCTCATGGACACCGTTCTTGCGGATTTGAAGTGGCAAACTTGTCTGGTCTACCTGGACGACGTCATCGTTTTTGCCCCGTCTTTCGAGGAGCACCTTCGTCGCCTCGAGGAGGTCTTGCAGGCCATAACGTCATCAGGCCTTACTCTAAAAGCCGAAAAATGCCATTTTGCATATGAAGAGTTAGTCTTTAGGCATGTCGTGAGCCAAGCAGGGGTCCTTCCGGATCCCGGCAAAACATCCGCCATTTCCCATTTTCCACCGCCGCGTGACCGAAAGGAAGTTCGTTGCTTCCTCGGGCTATGCGCGTAATACCGCCGCTTCGTGGAGAATTTCTCTAAAATTGCTCCACCCCTTACTGATCTGACAAAAGCGCATGTACCATTCAAGTGGAAACCTCAGCAGCAGAAGGCGTTTCAAGAACTTCAACGCCGCCTGCAGTCACCACCCGTGCTGGTGCACTTTGATGTGCTTGCTGACACAAGGGCCCACACCGTTGCGAGCAACGTTGGTTCGGGCGCAGTCCTCGTTCTAGTTCAGCGGGACCAACAACGTGTCATCGCCTATGCCAGCCGCGCACTCTCCAAGACAGAAGCCAACTAATTTGCCTCTGAAAAAGAATGCCTCGCCATCGGGTGGGCAGTTTCCAAGTTCAGACCATACCTTTATGGCCGCTCCTTCAAAGTAGTGACAGATCATCACGCACTATGCTAATTGACCAATCTCAAGGATCCTTCCGGCCGCCTAGCTAGATGGAGCCTTCGACTTCAAGAGTTCGATATCACCGTCATTAACAAATCCTGTCGCACACACGCAGACGCAGACTGCTTATCTCGTGCTCCTGTGCAACCAGCTCCGGATGACGCTGCTGACGATGATGAAGTATTCCTGAGCGCAATACATATATACCAACGATTTCACCGAGAATCAACGCACCGACCCCGATCTTTGCAACGTCATTCGTTATCTTGAAGGTGCCAGCAGCAGAGTTCCTAAAGTGTTCAGGCGCGCTTTGTCGTCTCTCTGCATACGTAACGATGTTCTCTTTAAGAAGAACTTCTCTGCCAACACTAGGCCATACTTGCTGGTCGTCCCCGTGTCCCTACGCAATGAAATTCTTCACGCCTGTCATGACGAACCAGCTTCCGGCCACCTTGGGGTTACTAGAACACAAGCCAGAATTCAAGAAAAGTACTACTGGCCTCGCCTGGGCCATGACGTTGCACGTTACGTCCGCACTTGCCGGGATTGCCAGCGCCGTAAGGTTCCGCCCGTGAAGCCAGCCGGATTCGTCAAGCCCATTGATCCGCCTTCGCAAGCGCTTCAACAAGTCGGCATGGACTTGCTGGAACCCTTCCCTACATCAGGCTCCGGAAAAAGGTGGATAATCGTAGCCACTCATTATCTCACGCGATATGCCGAGACGGCATCCCTTTCGAGTAGCATCGCCCTCGAAGTAGCCCAGTTCTTTGTGCATCAAATCGTCTTACGTCATGGAGCTCCACAAGTTTTGATTACGGACAGAGGGGCTGCCTTCTCCTCTGAGCTCTTGCACCATATTCTAGTTTTAAGTCACACCAGTCACCGTAGGACGAATTCTTATCATCCACAAACTAACGGACTGACGGAACGTCTAAACAAGACGCTTGCAGACATGCTTTCCATGTACGTGGACGTGGAACATAAGACCTGGGACGACGTCCTGCAATATGTTACGTTTGCGTATAATACAGCCCTACAAGAAACCACCAACATGCCGCCGTTTAGCCTCGTCTATGGCCGTCAGGGGACGACAACATTCGATTTCATGCTGCCCCATGACGACGATCACCCGAATGACGACGTTGCATCCTTCTTACAACGCGCCGAAGCTGCCCGCCAACTCACACGGCTTCGCATTCAAGACCAACAGGGCCAAGACGCGCAACGCTACAACCTACGGAGGCGGCTTGTTGAGTACCTCCAGGGTGATCTTGTCTGGGTTTGGTCCCCGATCCGACGACGCGGCCAAAGTGAAAAGCTCTTGCGCCGCTATTTCGGTCCTTACCGGATTGTGCGACGCCTTGTAGCCCCTGAATTATGAAGTCGTCCCTCACGGGACTCAACAATCTCGACGCCCCCCCCCCCCCCCCCCCCCCCCGAGGTGGCCCACGTGGTTCGCCGGAAGCCCTACTACGAAAGGACGCACTAACTGTTCTAGCGACCACCCCAGCGTTCGTGCCGGCATCGGGTCGATGCCTTCGGAGGAGGGGAGCTAATGACGCCAGCGCTCGTGCAGACCAAAGCGCTTTTCAAGAATAGGAGGAAGTGTGTGTGGAAGTGTTCTAGAAGCGCACGTCCCTGGCTAGGCCGCTGTTGACCCTAGGCCGTTTATTACCAACGTGACAATATATTATGTCTCAGATATATGTTCTCGTATGGTAAAATTGTCGTCTGAGAGGACGGATAACAGACCCTGACTTCTTCCAGAATAATGCTCATTTGGTTTCGACTTGTTATCAGCGGACATGTAAAGTGACCCAAAGAGCCGCTTTTTAAGCGAGGCTTGTTCGCACTCCTTTTTATAACTTTCTTTCCTTTTTCATTATGCCTAATGGCCAACAGCTCGAATAAAAAAAAGTGGTAAACGCCACTGATTGCCTCAAATAAATCGATTTTGTTCGGAGCACGAGCCCTATAGACTAAGATAAATGTGAAAGTCATCTTCCATTTCTTCATATGAGAATATTTCTGCTCTTTACCGCTGACTATCTGGCGGTGGCGAAGACTAGAACCGACACAAACCATCTCACTACGTGAAGGAGCGCATATTTTATGTATTATCTTTCTAGCCTGAAAGTTTAAGAATAAGCTAAATTTATTTCTAACTGCTGATAATGTGTCTCTGGTTTCCTGCAGCATACCCAGCTGCTGCACTTGCGACCCATTACAGGAAGCCCCCCATTCCGAGGTAAAAAAAAACATGTGCGCAAGGAATGTAAAATTTAAAAAAAAACCATGGATATAATTGCCTTTCTTTTTTTTTCAGATCAATGAATTTCGGAACAGTAGGAATTGTCATTGTGCAGCTGCTGAGTAAAGCCATTGATCGGTTTGACGGTATATATTCAAGACTCTTGTCTTTTTCCTAACTATTTTTCTGAATTACTGAGTGACTCAAAGATCTGCATTCTGCTGATCAGTTTCTTGCGTCTTCTGCTACTGCTTGCACCCCTCCCCCTCCGCATCTTGCCTTTATTTAAAAAAAAATCAATATTGCACGGAAGAATGCGGCATAAAATGGTACGCATCTGTACGTCACCGAAAGAAAAAAAAATTTACTGACGTTTTAAGATGTTAGGAATCATCAGACTTTCTATTTTTCCTGTATATTATTTTTCAACGTAGTGCTCATTTCTTGACAAACTATGTTTACTGAATGTATGTATATTTATTTAAGCATATTTGGGAATGCTACTCAAGAAAAAGAATGATAATGCATTGAAACATTGTGGCACATTTGTAGTGATCTCCTTACTTTCATATGCACAGATCTTTTTCCGAATGGCACAAAAACAGCTGTTGACTATTGGAATAATGCGACAACTGATAACTTCTGCAACAACTCAATGTGCTTGAACAATTCCAAAGAATGCTTCGACAAACCTGTAAGCAAGAACTTGTCTCTCTCTTTGAATCCATAATCTATTACAGATAGTGCTAAGATCATTACAGTTGGGGTAAAAACTTTGCAGTCCTCTTGATATTACTGCTGCAGTGGGCAGCCACGAAATACCTAAAAAGTTGCCTCACCACTGATTTGTTACAATGAAAAAATGAGGCGTTTTTGAAATGCATCTGCTACCTTTTTTAAGCGTCGTGGAATATTTCTGCGTATGGGAACGAGCGCAGTGTAGTTAGTGTTATTATCCATATTATTTAGTTTTTTATTCTCGTTTAGGCTTGGACAAAGATTAGGCCAACAAGACTTCAAGTTCTTTATCCTTTTTTTATTTGTCCAATTACGAGGGAACCACTGAAGATAGTAATGCTATGTCCATGCCGCCTACTAAAGATTTCGTTGGAGGGCTTACTACTCGCGGGGCGAATGCCAAGGCACTTGGGGCTAGTACGGGTTATCATTTTGGATTCATTTTCAAGCTGTCAAGGCAGGAGAGGCCCAGCTGGTCAAAATGTGCTTGGAAATAAAAGGACAAAAAAACGATAAAGTATGGCGACATGCGCCGCAGAAGGAGAATAAACGTGAGGGCCGGATTTCAAGCTAAGAACAAAATATTAAGATAGATTGTTTTCGGGAAGGAAGAAGGTAAAATTGCATGATCTACTGCGCCAACAAGAGAAAAACAGCAAGGTATCTTTACGACCTGAATTCGCAGTACGTGCGAAAGTAAGATACTCATAAAGAAAAAAAGGTAAAACGGAACAACATTTGCAACCAAGGAGTGAACGAATATAAATATGGCTACAAACTAGGCCGGTTGATCAGTCCTGGAAAATATCCCACCGTAACGGTATTTTCGCCAGATAAATGAATTCTAGTTCAACAAATTTCAGCGCACTGCAAAATAATGCGAAGCCAAAATTTTGAAAAAGAATAAATTCTTGCTTCCAGGTCACTGTGGATCTCTTTTGGTAGACGTGCTCACGTGCTTGCCCGAAAAAGCACGGACGCAGCAATTCCGAAGCTTGATCAGCTTGTGAACCTTCACAGCGTTAAAAATTCGCTTGCGATACTGTGGCAGACCTTATATGATTCAAGTTCGCATGGCCCGCAGCTGGCTTGTAGCATGAGCATTAGTCATATACAGGTATATTGGGTAGCGTACTTGCCTTAATCGTATTCATAGCTGCGCCCACATGGCGGTCATGTTTCATGGTGTGGAATGATACACAAAGCGATGTCTGCTGCAGTACATGCACTCGACAATAGGAAGAAAGGCTAGTAGCAACAGGCCACAACAGTATAAAAATTCTTTGCTCTCACATCGTAGCTAGCCCTGAAACATTCGCGTTACACACTCGTAACATTCCTGTGAGTTTTTTGAAGTGCCAGAATATTTTAGGCTTGTATATTAATTACAAATCAATATTCCACAACAAAATTACTCAATTTTATATAAGCAGTGAATGCACAGATGAAACGTAATGTTTATTTGTGGTATTAACTTACCTGGAAAGCACTTAAGACATTATAATAACTTTGGTTTGTGGGGACCTGTCCCTCTCGTCCCCTGTGTTTGGCTTCCCCCATTGCACCCTCCCTAGCCTATTTAGTTACCTTAACTAACAAGAGAGGACGCCGGCATCGCAGCGCCAGGAGCGCCACGCACGAAGTGATTGCTGCGCGCGCGCGGGGGAGAGCACAGTCACTTATGCTCGGGGTTTCGGCGCGGGCTGACGTTCAGGCACGGTGCTTCGCTCTCCGCCAGCGGTGCGAGGCCTCGCGGTGGGAACATGCTCCCGCCAGCCCATGCCGTCGGGCTCGGAGTTTCTCCCTTACCCTAGCGTGAGCGAACATTCTCTCGTAACCGTGCTGGTGAGTCAGACTTCCTCGATTCTTTAGCGTATTTTGTTGCAAGCTGGCCGTATTGTTGTTCCAGCAATAAATGCCTTGTTTTTCTCAGCCAGTGTGTCATTCCTTTGTTCCCTCAAAGTAAGGCGTGCCGTGGTCAGCGTGCGCTCAGTAGCGTGGGGTCCGGGTGGTTTGGGACTGTATCAGCCGGGATTAAGCTGGAAGAATGTATTTATCTCCTCTATTACAACCCCACAGGCTCGTCAAAATCATTATCCTCTGCTTACTTCAGTCGAAATAACTTTCACTTCGTTCGTTTAGCATTATTTAAGTCATCCTGTAATTAGTTACAATAGTATTTTGCTGCACCTATTGTGAATAATTTCATTGTTTTTGTCTTCTTCCAGACATTCACAAACTCCAGCCGTCAGGAACTGCATGACTACCTCGGTGTACGAGTTGCTTATACGGTAAGCTCAGTTCCCCAACCATGGCAGTTCAAGTTTTCCACGCACAATTAAAAGGCAAGACTATGTCCCAAATGTTCTTTCTTGCCCCGCCGATGATTATAATCAAGACGGTTGGCTTAGACATCCATCTCTTTTAAATGTGAAGTTCCTTTGAAGAAGCTCCGAAAGGCGGTAAGCGTTATGCTTGCCGAGCTTTATGATTTTGCTGATTGGCTGCATTTCATAGCATGCAGTGCCAAGTGCTTTTATGGCACCGGAAGCCTGAAAATTTTTCAGCTTTTCACAGCTTCGTTGAGACCAATGAACAAACAGGCAAGGTCGCCTCGCGTCATAGAGACTTCACTTAACACCAACCAATTACCCTGTTTTGTCACTAAGCAACTAATTCTACGATTCGGTCTTGCCGAAAAGCATACGACTACAGTTTGTGCCCATGTTGAAGAGTAAATTAGGAGTGGATCATTGGAAATGAATCCACGGCAAACGAATTCACTTCAAATGCGAAAGAAGCCCGTCAGAATAGAGACACAGGAATCACCATTTCAATTCTTGACTGATCTGCCTTCTGCAATTTGATTTTCTGAGTGGAACAAATATCTATTGCGTTAAGTACAATTGGGAAAAGAAGAACAACGCCTTAAAGATCCAAAATCATATTTGCAGCTATGCTTAAACGAAAGAAAAAAGATTATAAAAGTGGCATACTGGTATACTCTGGTTTAACGTCACAAAGTGACTCAGACTATGTGGGACGCCGCAGTGAAGGGCTCCGGAAATTTCGACCACCCGGGGTTCATTAGCGTGCACTGACATCGCACAGTACACGGGCCACTAGAATTCCGCCTCCATCGAAATGCGACCGCCGCGGCCGGGATCAAACCCGCGTCTTCCGCTATAACCACTGAGCCACCACGGCGGCTCCTATGTTCTTAATAATTATGCTATAAATCCAAGCTCAGTCAACGCTGAATCTCAAAATGAATCCTGTCTTCATGAGTGCGTTCAGCAGTGCTTAGGAGTTAATTCAGACAAAGGGTGCAGTGTATTGTGTTTATCGCAAAACACTGCGCAAATTTTTAGCATGACCATTGTTTAACAATTTTTTTAAAATTTAATAAGGAAAATGCCAAGTATCTGATGAGATATAACTTATTTGTGGATGTCATCAATCAGGGGACTGAAGGCTGTAGTGCAGGAAATGGGGCGTCCAGGTGGAGCCGATAGTGGTTGGTCCATTGGTTTATAGTGTTTAACGTGCCAAAGCGACTCATGCTATGAGGGACGCCGTAGTGAAGGGCTCCGGAAATTTCGACCACCTGGGGTTCTTTAATGTGCACTGACATCGCACAGTACACGGGCCTCTAGAATTTCGCCTTCATCGAAATTCAGCCGCTGCGGCCGGGATCGAACCGGAGCCGATATTGTATTATGTCTTACGAGATTATACGCGTTTAAACTGCTCCGTGCTACCCCTATGTCAGATTCAACTACACTGATCAGTCCTCGCGGTAACTTCTGGCGGTGAACTTCGGACTTAAATTCGCCCTCAGATTCGCGGTGGTTTCTGGCCGATATTCACCTGAATTTTCGAGAATGTGAGCTAAAGGCGTTTTGTGGTTAATAATTTAGACCCTACATTTATTCTAACAATAAAGGATGACCATCAGGTAGCGTCGGGCGGCTTTCTATTTGCGCAATTTTCTCTTACACCCTTTTTGTTATACTGCAAGGAAATATTGGCGCCACGCAGATGGGACCTGGGAGAGAAAGACAGAAGAGCGTAAATTTGCGACTGTACTGAAAGGAAACAGCAACCGAATGAGGAATTTATACACTATGTGCAGGCGCAGAGTTAGCGCTATTCAACACGTGTAATGAAAGAAGCAACGTCTACGTCACTAATTAACGCATATTAGCACCGAGATATTCACAAAAAGAAGACAAGCACAACTCAAAGCTGAGCATAAAAACTGTCCCAACCGCCTGCGCTACCTTTATTACACACTTATTCGACCGCTCTAGGACATATTAAAATCCCTTGGCTAAACACACGGCAATAATTCTTTGTTTTTACCGAGCATCATTATTGAATGTAAGGACTTATAGATGCTGGAACAACTGTGCAGGCTACAAAACAAGGCCTTTGGGGTGGTGTAATGATTTTTGCTAGCTGCGGTCTCATATTCATAAAACTAAAGTCTCAGGAGGAAAACGTTTTTGCATTGCGCCTCCTTCAAACTTTTCTCTGCCCAATACGGGAAATGAACCTGCGACATCGTGCCCAGAAGGTGAGCGCCATAGCCACTGAGGCAGACCGGTGTGTCTATTGTTTATGGGTATCTGAGGGTTTAACGTCCCAAAGCGACTGAGGCTATGAGGGACGCCGTAGCGAAGGGCTCCGGAAATTTCGACCACCTGGGGTTCTTTAACGTATACGTTGCGCCTATTGTAAGAACCCTTTATTATTGATGGTAAATTATGAACAGGACTAAAGTACCACACAACATGAAGAGTATTCCTCTTATCGGTGCGATCAAGTAAGGTGTATTCTACTATAAATGTTGCAGGCCATGAAGAGAAGTAAGAGGAATTACACGGGTCCATTCCTGCTACCGGGCCCTCGGTTCAACAGTGAGGACAAGATATTTTTTACTGGATTCGGAAGCGTGAGTTGCCAGTAATCTCTTCGCTTTGAACAACTTATCTTTGCCGTTGCCGATGAGCCATATAATGTTTTCGCTTTAAGAAGTTTGTATAGTGCATAAAGTGACACTATCATGTGTGGATACATTAAAAAGCTTTGAGCTTTTCGCAGCTTCATCCCTGTTAAAAAAAGATACATCAAAGATTTTAATACGAAAAAATGATCTAATAACAAATAAATCTCTTTTCTTTTTAAACAGCTCTACTGCCCGTACAGAGTTCGAGAGAACAAAACTGGTGATCAAGATAATCCTTTAGCCGAAAGGTAATTTTGCTCATTGTTTTCACTTGTCACATCGGCTATTGTATGGGTACAATACATTAGAATGTTATTCTCGAACAAATTTTAAAGGGGTAGAGACACCAAATTTTTGTGTTGTATCTCTGGGTTGTAAATAATGCGTAGCGACTCAGTGAGCATGGAACACCATCTTAGAAGCATGAACTCGCATTATATTATTAATAATCGTATTATTTGTACCCAGCAGTTTCGGTTTCGGTTCGTAGTTGCCAGGTTTTGCCAGGCTCTTGCATGACGTCAAAAACCAGACAATGCATTGTCACGTGGGTCCGGAAAGCCGTGACGTCGTGTAGGCATGTCGTCTGCTTGACACGCCCGTGGTGCGCGTAAACACAGAGAGCCGGGCGGAGGGCAAGTCGAATAGCTCCGAGTCGGAAAGAAGAGTTTTATTTCGGCGAAGACACCGATTATGAGGAATCGCGGGTGACGCAGACGAGGAAGAAGACGCCGCGGTTCGAACCCCGACAACCACTTCATTTTTGATCCGCTGGCCAGAGATTCCGAAGAGGAGGCAGGCGAAAGGCCCGATGCAGCTCAGATTGTGCCAGCGAACGCCGACCGTGTAGGCAACGTCAAATGGTAAAGGCGCGCTCACACTAGGCCGACGATCGGCCGATTTCAGTCTGGCGATGGTCGGCGGCAGCGATTTTCGTGCCGTCGGCGCGTCTGTCACACTGCGCAGACGCCGACCGAGCGCCGGTCGTCGCCTGACGAGCGCATCGCCGTCGCGTCGCCGAGATAGCAGGCGTCGGCCGACCCGTGTGTCACACTCTGCCGACAATTGTCGGCAGAGTGTCGGCGTCGACAATTGTCGACAATTGTCGGCGTGAGGTCAGCGCTGTTAACAGCGCTGACCTCACGCCGACGTTGTCCCATCCCGATAGCTCGACGCTGCTGCTTCGTGCGCGCTGCTCGTCTGCTAGCTCCGCTGATGAAGGCGTCGTGGAAATCGAACTTATCTTCTATTATGGGACGAGTTCGCACTAAAGCGATGTGAAGAGTAGGCCTTTTATTATAGCACAGTCGACTTCCAAAGCGCCGTCAACTGCGGAAGCGAGACCACCTAGGCCTAGCGACGACTAGGGCAGCCTAGGGACCAGCGCGCAGTTCAGGCGCGTTCACACTAGGCCGACGGGACCCCGAGGTCGACGCGACAGCGACGCCGACGGTCGCGTCGGCCAACCTGGTCGTTCCCCGACTAGCCAGTCACACTGCACCGACGACGACGCCCCAACGACCAAGCGTCGTCCTAGTGTGACAACGCCGCCGACCAAAACGAGACCCGTTGGCCGACGTGCCTTGGGCATATCGGTGGCCGAGCGGAAACATTCGCCGACCAAAAACAAGTAGCGAGCTCAGAGCGTGAAGTGCAATCATTATTTAGACAAATAATGCACGCGCAGCAACATTCATCAAGCCATATGGCCACTTGGCCGACGCGCCGCACTGATCGTCGCTTGCGAACTGCCGCCCCACTGCAAGCAGGGACACGGAGCGGTGAGCATCGCTGCGCCGCTCTACCCAAGCTCCGCCCGCAACCGGTGTCGCACTTCGCCGCCGTACAGCAGTCCCTCAGAAAGATTGCTCGAGCAGCTACAAAGCATGCCTGCTTATGTTTCGAGCTTTCGGCGACGGCATCGCTCGCGGGCGCTCCGGGCGACGAGCTCTTCTGCTGCCTGGTTGCCGTGGTCGTCGCTAGGCCTATAGCCTCTTCCGCATCGAAGCCGCAGCGGCCGGCGCTTCGGAAGTCGCCTGCGCTATAATAAAAGGCCTACTCTACACATCGCTTTACTGTCAACAGCATCATCTCACAATAAAATAATAGTATGGTAAATCTCCACGACGTCTTCAGCAGCGGAGCGAGCGGGCGCCAGGCGAGCCGGACCGCAACGTCGGGCCACGGCAGCTGCGAGGCGGTTGTGGCAAAAAGTTTGCTCGTTTCACAGTCGTTACCTTTGCCAGCAGCTCAGTATTCGTCAGCGATCCTCAAAAATGACACATTTTTCACATTTCTTATCCCAGGGTTTATTATTTACGTCAAGAACACACTTTAGCTCCTTTTTATGACACGCCGGCAGACGGGATCCAGGCTGGCCGGCCGGCCGGCATGCTCGGCGTACTTCACGTTCGCACAAGAAAATACATAACATCCATGATACCAAAGAATGCTTCCTACCTTAGAGCACGGGCAATATGCCTGTGCAAAAGTGGATCTTTCGGCAACGCCGGGCGTAAAGCACCGTCGCACTCGCGAGCGTGCAGAAAAAAAAAAAGACTCGCTGGATGGATGGATGATAATGGCTTTACCCTTTGTACCGGGCGGTAGCTTTCGCCACCTAGCCTATACTTCCCCCATTGTTAATTTAATTTTCTTTTCCCTTTCGCTCTTACAATATCTAATCTGTCTATCCTTTTACCCTCGAAATTCACGCCTCCCTTGATTTCCGCCACCAATCCTCCAACCTCCCCTTCGTCAATGTCACGCTTTTCCCATCCACTCGCCCGTCCTCCCCAGTAAATCCCAGCGCTATCTCTATGGTCGTTGCTGTCCCCTCTGGGAGGGCTGGGCGGAGTTCTGCGCACCTCAGAACCAAGTGTTCTATGGTCTCCGTTTCCGTTTTACATGCAGAGCACAAAATATCCACTTCTTCAAATTTGGACCTATACGTTTTTGTTCTCAGAGTCCCTGTCCTAGCCTCAAAAAGCAGTGAACTGCCCCGCGAATTATCGAATAATCGCTCTTTTTTGATGTCCTGTTTTCGTGTCCTATATATGCCTAGCGCCGATTTTTCCTGCATTCTTTCTTTCCACATCTTTCTTTCCGACTCCTTTACCTCCACTTTCACGTTAGTCTTTTGTTGCGTCCCATCCCTCACCCGTAAATACTTCGTTCTTAGCTTTCGGGTTCTATTAGTCCATTTTGTGTTAATACTTTTCATGTACAGATACTTGTACACCTTTTTTGCCCACCTTGTTTCCTCCATTTGAGTTAGTCTCTGCGCTCGTAACCAAGGTTGCTAGGCCGCGAAACCGCAAAACTTGGTCCCGTACGTCAGAAAACTGTGCAATGACGTAGGAAATACTTGCTTGTGTTTTCTTCTCTGTTCCTACGTCACATTGATGCACTAGCGATGGCCCAGACTTCAAGAGTGAGCATTTTCACAAACTTTAAAATGAAATTAAAATATGTTCTAGTCCTCCCTTAAAATTAATACTTCGCTCTTATGGTCCTCACATACAAAGGAAACGTATGGCAGTCTTTTGTACAACCTTGGAATTTGATGTCTCTACCCCTTTAACGTTACGCAGGATGGCATTCATGAGCAGACAGTGTGTGCTCGAAGTTGTTTGGTTTTATGCTTCCAAGCATACATTTTCTCGAAGTGCACGTGAAGATGCAGCAGTGTTTGTTCCTTTATAAATCGTAGATTAACCCAGGTGTGGCGAACACTTTTAACACTCTTTTATGAAAGTTTATTTACCTTGTCACGTGTGCACACCCTTTTTGTAAGGAACAGTAAGTCGCCACTTTTTTTTGGCGCATTGTGACATCTCATACTGGCCCGTCGCAACCACAGCAGCTATCGCTTTTATTCTTTATTGTTTATTATTCGTGAACTTAACGGCAAAAAATATTTGTTCTACTTTTTGTATTTTTCAGCTTGGTTGAAGTGGTGTCCACCTATATGAAGTTTAACTCAACGTTCCGGTGCAATGAAACCCTATCCGACACGTGTAACCTGATGCCTCCCGAAAAATTAAGCACCAGCTCATGTTAACACGGGTCAGTTTAAATTAAGTCTTCAACTGACATGTGATCTAAAGCAATAAATTACTGTGTTCAAGCCAAGCCAAAGTATCCACGCTGTCATCATTTATGAGAAACAAAGTAGTTTTTCACAAAGAAAATGAGCATGAATCCACATGCATATTTTTCTAAGTCGTGTACAACGCGTAGAAAATGTCTTGCTGGTTGTACTTTTAAATACATGACCGTTGATAGGAGAATTGCGCTCAAATAGTAAGAAAATTTGGCCTTCAATTTGCTGTTGTTAGAAACTTAATTTTTTAGCAGAAGGCCCATGCTTGTGCGTAGCGGAAAACCAAGGCCCCTTTCATTTTGTGTGTGTTCACAAACGTCAAAAGCCTAGGAGAGTGAACAACGTAGTAAAAATGTGCCGACAGCAAGCGGAAAAAATGCATGCGGTTGCTGTTCTTGCGCAGTAGTAATGGCTGTGGAATTGTAAAAATGCAAAGGCTATGAGTGACAAATTTACAAAGCCCCTGAATCATTGAAAGCAATGAAGCGAAATGCGGCAACCGCTCTCTTTGCTATTGCAGGACTTACAGCAGATTTAAGGCGGTTTCCGCAGTCGTGAAGTGAAGTGAAAGGTCGTCTGCTTATCATTCTTTAATTCAGGACACAATAAGTGCCTGCTGTTCGGCCAAATGAGGGCTAACTTTCACGAAGAATAATTGCTGTGTTCGTAAACAAAAACACATTACCCTATCTCGTTTTGAAGAAATTCCATTTTTTTACGTATCCTGAAAATGAATAGCGGCTACAGCCGACGACCTGCAGCTTCGGCTGTGCACAGATTATACACAGTTGCATAGAACAGATTGTACGCCCCTGCTTGAAATTTGCTAGCTCACAACATGCCTGGCAGGCTTATACCTGAGATGTGTCCATGAATTTATATTGTAGACGGTGCGAAAGTCCTTCCTAAAAACAACCTCCAAAACTGGGATTGTCCGTCGTTGGTGAATTGTCATCCTTATGCACCTGCAGTCCAAACTCTCTCGACATAAATTTTTTTAGACATGCATCGTTGTCACGCACACGTTGACGAGAAGCCAAGTGCTGTGAGCAAGTACCATGATAACTGTATCAGCAATTTATTTAGCTGGATTTATGATGTACTGGATACCGTCTTCACTGCCACTAACACTAAACTGGTTGAGTTAAGTTTAGCAAACCTCGGCTAGCTTCACTTCGCTTGCACTTACGAGCGACTTCTTCATCGATACCCAACCTTCGTTTGGTTCCGTGCCGACTGCATCCCGACTTTGGCTGCCTACTCTATCCTGCCTGCAGACACTATGCTATGAAAAACGCTACAGCGACCCACTTCCCACCTGGACAAGTAAAGACATGGTCCCTTGTAAAAATGGTCTATAGACTTCTTATACACTCTATTGCCTCCCTATAGATATTTATTTTTGTATATTCGTAGCCTGTACACAGTTTATACACAAAAGTCTATTAAAAAGTGTATGGCCATAAACCTATACACTGCCCATACAGTGTATATAGTATTTGTTTTACCGATAGACTGATCCTTAGGATTTGTCTATAGAGAGTCTATAGACTTTATAGACAGAAGTCTGTGGATAGTCTATAGGCTGTGTAAAAAGTTTTTGTAGGGGGTGAAGGCCAACACACTCAAGCCCACTCCACGCCCCCTTCTCCTCTGTTCGTCGCTGTCATCACTTTCGCCGTGGAAACATCTGCTGTTTTTTTTTTCAATCTGCACATCTCGTCTACGACATGGGAAACAGATAATACCGCCACCCTGCTCAGCCTTCCAACATGCCTATTCGCCATCTTCGTCGCAGCCTGTTATGCATTTTAGTGCTCTAGCACTTATGGTGACCATTACCGGCTTTTAGCCGTTGTTTGTTTGTCTATTTGTCTGAAGCCTCTTTTGTGGCAGGCTACTCACCTGCCGAGGTATACCGTATTTACTCGCGTAATCCTCCCACTTTTTTTCCCTGAAAATCAACGCGAAGTTTGGGGGTGCGATAATTATGCGGGGAAAATTTTCAAGCAAATGTTTCGGAGTGTTAAATGAAAAGATGAATGGGTGCGAGATCGGGATTGTCAGGTCCGCTATTGTAAATATAGCGAAAACATTACTTTCAAGTGGAACTTACCTTCGTTATGAAAGTACAAGGTGAACGTAAGCTCAAGCTGCTAAAGCACTTTATTTGCCGCGCGCAACCTCCCGTCCCGTTAGCGGTCGTTTTGAGTTCGTCGTGCTGCCGTCTCCAATACCGGACGCAAAACTCGTTGACGCCGAAGTGTCTGCTGGCGGCGCGTTTGCCATGTTCCAACGCATACTCAATAGCTTTTAGCTTAAAAGCAGCTGTGTAGCTTCCGTAGCGTCCCATGGCGAAGCGGCACAAAGAACACGGTGCCACACGCAAACAAGGCAAACGAGGCCTACGAGACACAGGAGAGCTGGAGACACCTTCGCAAGACGGCGTAGCGGTGGTGAGTGCGGTAGCGGCGGCAAGGTAGATATACCATGGTAGCGAAGGCTCCATAGACGCCCATTGGTCCAAAGAATGGCGGCTCATGGGGCACCCCAGCGCCCCCATTTAGGGGGGCAACCAACGTATGAGTGACGTTGAATGACGTCACGCATACGTATGCTTTTGGCGCGAATTATAAAGTGGTCTTTTTATAGAACCCGCATTTTCGAACCGGTATCTCTAGAAGGTTGCCTTTCAGCGCGCACCAACCTTTGCCAGTCAAATGTGCTCGCGTTCCTGCTAGTTATGGCCTTGTTAATGTGCAATTGTGAACCCAATGAAAGTTACTGGCAAAGAAGGCAGCATAGAAAGGCAGCAACTCTTTCAGGCGCTGGCTAAGGATGCATGATTCGTAGTGGAAACCTTGGTGAAAATACTGGTGCCAGTACTATTGAGTACATCAAGGTATGATGCACAAAGTACAGGCTCAAGTGCACAGTTTGCAATACAGTGTACGGCAAGTATGGTTTTCATATTTATGGTTTATTACAGCAACCAAAAAATACAGTGATAAAGCACGCCAACAAAAAATGCGCGTCACAGGCAGCTCAAGCAGTAGTTTTTTTAAGCTCCCTATTCATCTCAATGGTCACAGTGCGGATAGGAAAAAGCCCTGAAGTTCCACAAACGTTGCCAAGTAGGAAATTAGAAAGTATAGAAAACAATGCTACGACAGCTTCCATTGAGGCAAACATGAGACATAAGTAGGCGCATCAACACATAGACCATGCAGCACACAGGGATTACTCTTCACATTTCGTTTCTTCAACTGAAGGAATATAGCAGCTATGTTAACACCTGCATGAGAATATTAAAAACAAGTTTCAGCATCAACAAATCTGCTCATCGCTAGAGCATTACACCATACAGAGGGCCTGCGCACAGACTCGAGACCTCATTCTTGTCGCTAACCGAAGTAATTTGAAGCAATTCTAATCAAACTAAAATATACATGAAGTGCAGTTTGAAGTGCAAGGACATTCAGTACAGCCTCTCCTTCCTCGAGTAGGCACAGCATCGAGACGCAGCCATCCTGGCCGCAGATACACAAACAGTTCGAAATGCTTGGAAGAAGCCCTCAGGTCTTGCAGCTGGCACCGCGTCTTCTCCAGGCTGAGGTTGCGGCAGAACTGCACCCACGTTTTGCACCTGTACATGATGCAGCATCCACGTTATACAACGGCACCCAAATGAATACCATATACTCCAAACGTCAATACGCCAAGACTCCTTTCACCTAAATGCAGTACGTTATAACTATGGTAGAAAATGCTCGCTCCAAGCCTCAGAGTGCGGTTACGCTCGCCTGATACCACGCGGCTAGCTACTTTTCTATGCTCAAAGAGTGACGAGAGCGATGCAGCGAAATGAGTTTAAAACTACATTGACGGTCATGTATACGTAGAACGGCAATAACTACTACTGGCCGAATTCAGTTAAGGCACAGTCAATGCGGCGCACATACACATATGGTTGAGTTTCGATGCTGTCAGTTGCGAGGGGATCCTCAAATTAGCTTCACGGTGCTGCAAAACCCATTAATGTCATGCTCAGAGCTGTTAGGCAGCGCAGTTGGTTTTAAATTGACCATGCGGCAAGTAGAGGGCACGTGGCTGCTCGTGAGAGCCCGGTATCAATTTCACGTTGGTGACAGTCGGCTGCACGAAACTAGCTACAAATAAGACAAATGATTTGTGTCTTTTGCACATCTTATGACTGCAAGTGCGTTCCCTGCAATTTACTAAAATATCTCGATAACATGCAGCCAAGTGCGTATGAAACGGTTACAGCTACAATATGCGCGGAAAGCCCGACAAAAGCATATCTAGAGCAGACGACAACGGCCAGAGCTCACCTGCGAAAGTCCAGAGGGAAGCGGTGTAGTCTTGGTAAGACACCCACGGTACAACCCACGCTGTCACAATGTGCCACGGAGCAAGGTTTCTTCACATGCCGCAAGCTCATCTTGAAATGCAGAGCTAAGCACTTGAAGCGATGAGCGCGAAGTCTCGGGAAAAGGTTTCGCACTGGCCGTACACCGAAGGAAACGCTGCAGCGGTCCAGCGGGGTGCAGATCTTGGCAAACGGTGACAGAGAGGCGACGTGCAAGGACAACAAAAAGTTTTTAAAGTGTCATTTCGAGACCGGCGAGCTTAATTTGCACGTTTTCCAAGGCGCGCCATAGCAGGCAGCTGGAGATAAAAAATCGCTTTGTAAGCTCCCGCAGCCCGCAGCCACAGCGGCCGGCATGGTGGCCGGGTACCGAAAGAAGGCCTGCAAAGTCGCGCTGCAAATGCACCGCACACTCATCAACAGAGGGCGCAACAAGAGCGTTGAAAAAAAATACAAAATTCGGCGTAATGATTAGCTGAAATAGTTTACTGAACTTATAAAAAGTGGCATTAAAATATTCATTTTTCTTTGTTGTTTTATAGCATTTTTATCTGTAGTTTTGAATTTCATTATATAAGTGTTTCGGCCGCCCAAAGTGGCTGTGCTGCAGTCGCGCTAAACCGTTTTCGGGCCCAGCCTTCGCCACCATTCTACATCCACCTTGGCGGCGGTGGCAGCGGATGATAGCACAGTACCGCCGCCTAGTAGCAAGCGCACCCAACCATGGTATTTTCGTATTTTCGCGATTCTAAGCACCCCCCCTATTTTCAGAAAAAAATTTCTGAAAAAAAAAACTGCATGCGAATCTAAGCACCCGCTTTTTTTGCGCGGAAGAGAGCGTTGCCGAGGCCGCCAAGTGCACTTGCTCTCTTTTTCGTCGAGCCTGTGCAGTCGGAGTCCCGAGGAGGCGCGGCCTGCGCGTTGTTGTGACTGAGAGAAGGATGAAAAGGAAATTGCACGGGCCTGCCTACTGGCTCGAGCCGAGCCACCACCGCTGCCAAGTGCAGATAGAGGAGAGTTAAGAGATCAGAGGAAAGATAAAGAGAAAAGATAAGACGCGCGTAGCAGCAACAAATGCGGGCGAGATAAGCGGGCGAGGCCGCGCTCGCCGAAGCGAGGACAGCGGCGTCCACGGCGCTTTTTGTGTTGCTGCGTTCCGACACTACAAGACAGATGGGGGCACAGAACTGTCTGCAGCTATTTTTCTTTTGAATGTTTCCTAAATAAAATGTTTTTTTCTCGCGCCCGTTTCATCGATTTCGCCGCGAAAAAAGCGGCCCGGGTTGGGGGGGTCAGTTTAGATTTTTCGAATCTAAGCACCCCCTATCACTTTGGGCATCGCGATCGTGAAAAAAAGGGGGTGCTTAGAATCGAGTGAATACGGTAGTTGTAGCCGCGGTCAATAGATGGCGACCGCTACGAGAAGCAAACGGCTCGCGGCAGTAATTTTGGGGGTGCGATGATTATGCGGGGAAAAAATTTTTCCCAATTTTTGATAGCCAATGTGGGGGGTGCGAGCATTACGCGAGTGCAAGCATTATGCGAGTAAATACGGTATATTGCCTGGCGGCGCTCAGGCTAAAAGAAGTTGACGCCTGTGGCGTTCGAACTGAAAGACATTGAAGTTCACCGGTCCCCCTCCTGAAAGACCTGCTGCCCACCCATTATCGCCGACTGAACAACGACCATCCGTGAAAATTGAATAAGAAAAACGGAAAGCGGTGAAAACAGAATAGCTAGCGCACCTCGTACGCATCTGGACTAACCGTGCAAGTCGACTATGCTATTTTCCTTCTTCAGACTCTCTCGTCACCTTTTCACTGCCACCATGCCAGCGTCTCCTTTAGTCTTCCCTCTTCACACCTTGGACATTTTTCGAAGCGCTAAAACAACAAGGACGCAGAGGGAACAGAGGGTATGTTCCCTCTGCGTCCTTGTTGTTTTAGCGCTTCGAAAAATGTCAAATCTGAACCAACTAGCCCGATCCGCTACCCCTGTGATCTTCACACCTTGTTCCCAAGTCCCGGATGTAGTCACTCGTTTGGACTTCACAGCAATAACGGCTGTCGCCGTCAGTAATGATGGAGTAAGCGTGAATACCATTAAGGGCTTGTTTAAGAGAGCGTCTACTGCAGCGTTTTATGCAACAATGGTATCAAGGTAAGTACAGTCTTTACCAAAAGTAACCAGGTTCCACATTTTCCTTCTCAGTCGTATATTAAAGCTATTATGCAAGCCCTCAAGTTCTAAATATCTGTATGCCAAAGAAAACCCCTGTCCTCAGCTTCGAAGAACTTTTTCATCTTTAAGGAAGCCGTGAGCGCTCCACTATACTGTAGCGTGCAACGCCAAAAAGAACACCCGCGCAGAGACGAAAAACCTGCGGCGGTCTCCTAGTGGTTCGAGCGCGCGCGAGAGAGCCAACTAACTTCTTCCTCTTCTAGCGCATGCGCTACTTCTGTCTCTTCTTCGAATGCATGTATCACTGCCCCCCTCTTCTGCAGCATCGACACGATGCGGCTGGGAGTGAAAAGTCAGCGAAAGGGTAGAACACAGCTGTAGTGGACCGCAGTTCAGTCAGGTAGCCGGTCGTGGTAAGGCTTCATGCGAACAACGTGTACGACTTCAGTTCGGTGCGACCGGCGCGATGAACAAGCTGTCGGGGCGGGAGCAACTGCATAAGTCACATCACTGATGCGGCGCACTACTTCGTAAGGGCCGAAGTATCGGCGCAGCAGCTTTTCAGAGAGCCCGCGGCGACGAACAGGTATCCAAATCCACACAAGGTCGCCGGGAGCATAACTGACGAAACGGCGTCCACAGTTGTACTTAGTGGCGTCAGCCTCCTGTTGACGGTGGATGCGCAGGCGGGCCAGTTGACGCGCTTCCTCAGCACGCTGAACGAAGGTATCTACGTCGATGTCAGCGTCAGAGTCGCAGTAAGGGTCGACGGGCAACATAGCATCCAACGGAGTGGTCACCTGGCGACCGAAGACAAGCTGAAAGGGGGTCAGTCGGGTTGTTTCCTGCAGGGCGGTGTTGTACGCAAACGTTACGTACGGCAGAATGGCGTCCCAAGTTCGATGCTCGACGTCAACGTACATTGATAGCATGTCGGCTAGTGTGCGGTTGAGTCGCTCTACTAACCCGTTTGTCTGCGGGTGATACGCCGTAGCACGTCGGTGGCTCGTGTGCGTCAGAGTCATCACGGACTGGGTTAAGCGGGCCGTGAAAGCAGTTCCCCGGTCAGTAACAACAACGGCGGGTGCTCCATGACGCAAGACAATGTTGTGGACGAAGAACTGCGCCACTTCAGCAGCAGTGCCTTTGGCAAGAGACGTGGTCTCAGCGTACCGTGTGAGGTAGTCAGTCGCAACGACTATCCAACGCTTTCCAGACGAAGACTTCGGAAATGGGCCAAGGAGGTCCATGCCCACTTGATGGAAAGGGGTCTTCGGTGGATCGACGGGGTGAAGAAATCCGGCCGGTTTCAATGGAGGAGTCTTCCGACGTTGGCATTCACGGCATGTTTTGACGTAGGCCCGCACCGATGAGAGTAACCTGGGCCAATAATACTTTTGTCTAATCCGCGCGAATGTACGGCTGACTCCAAGGTGGCCGGCGGATGGTGCATCATGACAGGCACTCAAGATCTCAGACCGCAGCTGTGATGGTACGACGAGTAGGAACACTTCTTCGCTGTTGGCAAAGTTGCGCTTGTAGAGAACACCAGACCGTAAAGTGAAGGTGTGAAGCCCTCGAAGAAAAACACGCGGAATGGGAGCGTCACTGCCTTCGAGGTAATCGATGAGCGGCGCCAACTCCGTGTCCGCCCTCTGAAGCTGCGCCATTTGGGTGGTACTAACAGAGCCCAGGAAAGGAAAATCATCGGTGGTTTCTTCGGTATTGATTGGGATAGGCGCGCGCGACAGACAATCCGCATCCTGATGCTTGCGGCCAGACTTGTAAACTACTGTTAAGTCGTATTCTTGCAAGCGTAAGCTCCATCTAGCCAAGCGTCCTGAGGGGTCTTTGAGGCTCGCCAGCCAGCATAAGGAGTGGTGGTCGCTTACCACACGGAAGGGTCGTCCGTAGAGGTACGGTCGGAACTTGCAGATGGCCCATATCACTGCAAGACATTCTTTCTCCGTCGGAGAATAATTGGTCTCGGAGCGCGTAAGTGTCCGACTAGCATAACTGATGACCCGTTCTGCACCGTCTTGCCACTGGATCAGTACTGCACCAAGGCCAACATTGCTGGCGTCAGTGTGGATGTCCGTGGCAGCATGCTCGTCGAAATGGCCGAGTATCGGAGTGCTTTGCAGACGGCTGCGAAGCTCGACAAATGCAGCCTCTTCGTCGGTCCCCCACAGGAAGGGCGTGTCGTCACGGGTCAGTGCGTTCAGCGGTTCCGCGATTTTCAAGAAATCTTGAATAAAGCGCCTATAATAGGAGCACAGGCCTAAAAACCGGCGAACGGCCTTCTTGTCAGTTGGGCGTGGAAAACCTGAGACGGCAGCAGTCTTGTCAGGGTCCGGGCGAACACCTTGTGCGCTGACAACGTGACCAAGAAAGCGAAGTTCCTCAAAGCCAAAATGGCATTTCTCGGCTTTGATGGTGAGTTGCGCGGATTTGAGCGCTTGTAGCACAATGCGCAACCGCTCCAAGTGTTGGTCAAAGGTGGGCGAAAATATAACGATATCGTCCAGGTACACCAGGCAGGACTGCCATTTCAAGCCGGAGAGGACAGTGTCCATCATGCGTTGGAAAGTAGCCGGTGCTGAGCACAGACCAAATGGGAGCACTTTAAACTCATAGAGGCCGTCAGGCGTCACGAAAGCCGTCTTCTCCCGGTCTCTCTCGTCCACTTCGATTTGCCAGTACCCGCTCTTAAGATCCAATGACGAGAAGTATCTGGCGTTCCGCAATCGGTCGAGCGCGTCATCTATCCTGGGCAGCGGGTAAACGTCCTTTTTGGTCACGCTGTTAAGTTTCCTGTAGTCCACGCAGAAACGCAGAGTATTGTCCTTCTTTTTGACAAGAACCACAGGCGATGCCCACGGACTGGTGGACGGCTGAATGACATCGTCTGCAAGCATCTCGGCAACCTGATTCTGAATGGCTTCTCTCTCCACCGGGGAAACACGATATGGGCGCTGGCAGACGGGTCGCGTAGTCTCGTCAGTGATGATACGATGCTTGGCGAGTGGAGTTCGGCCGACCTTCGAGCACGTAGCGAAACAGTCCGCAAATTCTGCCAAGAGGGCCGACAGAAGATCCCTCTGAACCGACGGCAAGGCAGGATTTATTCTGACTGACTGAAGAACGTGATGTGGGCCAGCATACTCCGGAGAGGGTCCTCCCACGGTGCACAAACCTGGAACCTCAGCAACGTCGTGGAGGAAGGCAATAGCCATGCCTTTGGCCAGGTGCTGATATTCGTTGGCAAAGTTAGTCAGGAGGACGTGGGTGCGGCCGTCACGTAGTTGGACGAGCCCTCTTGCAACGGCAAGTCCCCGCTTAAGCAGCAGTGGACTATGGCTGTCCGCTAGGCCCTCGTAGTCATGAAAGAGGTCGTTCCGCACGAGCACCAGAACACTGCACCGCGGCGGCACCGTGACGTCGTTCTCGACAATGCGCAGAGCGTTGCTGCAGGGATCGCGGGAGTCAAAGCGCGCCACGGCCTGTTTGGTCGAGAACGTGACACGTGCCTCCTGAAAGTCAATCACAGCGCCGTTCGACTGCAGGAAGTCGATCCCCAGAATCAAGTCTCTGGAACACTCGGGGAGTACGACAAATTCACCAACGTACGTAAAACCACTAATCCCAACTCTAGCCGTGCACTTGCCCACAGGGGAAATTAGGTGGCCACCAGCGGTGCGAATGGGGGTCCCCGTCCACGGTGTCAGAACCTTCTTAAGTTCTCCAGCGAAGGCACGGCTCATAACAGAGTAATCAGCACCGGTATCGAGCAGCGCGGTAATGTCAGTGCCATCAATTGTCACACGCAAATCGGATGCAGCGTATCTGATACTGTCGCTGCCTCTCTCTGTCCGGGTATCGTCGGCTCGAGGGTTCCGCGATGGAGGATCTTGACACGTCCCGACGTCAGCGGCCTTGCCTCCAGAGGTCGCTGGTGTTAGTTTTCCCGACGCGAACTCGGCGAGCGACGGCCAGCAGAGCTACTCTGGCGGCCAGGGCTGGAAGAGCGATAACGGAGAGGCGAAGGCGAACGGGACTCGCGCCTTCCAGAGTAGGCAGGGTTCTGGCGTGCCCAGAGATGCTGTGCAATCTCATGCGGTCGTTCGCCGTTCTGAGGGCAGGGTGCGTCGGGATGGAAACCGCGAAGGCCCACTTGGCGGTACGGACAGGCGCGGTAGAGGTGACCAGGCTCCCCACAGTGGTAGCAGAGAGGCCTGCGGTCCGGTGTACGCCACAAATCCGACTTGCGAGGGCGTGGCCCAGCTGTAGCAGATGCGGTTGCAGAATACGTGGCGATGTTACTCACGGAGGTCGACGGGGTCACACCGTAGCCAGGCACGCTTGCGTGACATGTGCCGATGTTGCTCACGCCAGGCGTTGGGGTAATGGGACCGTAGCCTGTCGTGCGACGTACAACAGATGCGTACGTGGGTCGGTCATCGAACCGGGATGGCGCTTCGGGGACAGGAGGTGCCTGCGCAGCCTGTCGCACCTCGTCCCTGACAACTTCGGACAGCGCTGCCAGCGGCGCAGGTGCAACCTGAGGCAGATGGATCCGTTGCAGTTCCTCCCGGACAACGGAGCGAATTAGTTCACGCAAGGTGTCTGCACTGCCGCCGAGACACGACGAAAAGCCTTCGGGCACCATGCAGTTGATGTCCCGGTTGTACTGGCGGGCCCGTTGTTGCAGCGTCGTCTCCATCGTGGTCGCCTCGGTTAGAAATTCCGCCACCGTGCGGGGTGGGCTGCGCACGAGGCCCGCGAACAGCTCCTGCTTGACCCCACGCATGAGATGGCGCAGCTTCTTCTCCTCTGTCATGTTGGGGTCGGCGCGCTTGAAAAGACGGGTCATGTCTTCGGTGTACATGCGCACGCTTTCGTTCGTGCGCTGATTTCGGGAGTGCAGCGCAGCTTCAGCCTTCTCCCGGCGGTTAGCGTTGGGGAACGTAGCCAGGAGACTCCGGCAAAACGTCTCCCAGGTGGGAAGTGTAGCCTCGTGGTTTTCAAACCACGTCCGAGCAGACTCTTCCAGGGCAAAGTAGACGTTATTCAGCTTGCGCTCGTCGCACCAGCCGTTGTAGCGTGCGACCCGCTCGAACGTCTCCAGCCAGTCCTCAGCGTCTTCGAACACGTCACCGTGAAAAGATGGCGGTGTTCCGGTGGGTGGCAAAGGAGCGGCGCCAGGGGCCTGGTGTCAGCGGCCATGGCAGTTGGACTCGACGGTAGAGGCTGGATCGGCGGCTGGGTCCTGGTGTCAGTGGCCATGTCAGTTGGACTCGGCGGTAGAGGCTGCGTCGTCCTTGTTGGCGGGGGAAGGGGCCCAAATTCAGGCGACTCTCCGCGGAGACGGCGGCTGGGTCGCTGGTGAACCGGTGTGAGGTCCGTAGTGACGCTGTACGGAGTTTGCAGGTCGGGAAGCGTACCCCGCACCTCCACCAAACTGTAGCGTGCAACGCCAAAAAGAACACCCGCGCAGAGACGAAAAACCCGCGGCGGTCCCCTAGTGGTTCGAGCGCGCGCGAGAGAGCCAACTAACTTCTTCCTCTTCTAGCGCATGCGCTACTTCTGTCTCTTCTTCGAATGCATGTATCAATACAAATGAGAAGCAAACCATGAAGCCTGGTTACTGTTGGCAAAGTCTGTACATAACTATATAATGCAAATTAAAAAAACAGCTGCCCGGGCACAAAAATGTAACCGAAACTTCACGACTGTTAAATTTTCTATGCTCAGGTCTGAAAAAAATTACAGCCGTAGGTGCAACGTATCCATGATTCAGCCCACGCACTTTTCGACACCGTTCATTCTAAGGTACAGCCTTTTTCAAAAGTAACCAGGCTGCATGGTTTGAATTCTCAGTCGTATATTTAAACTATTATGCCAGCCCTCAAGCTCTAAATCTCCGTATGGCAGGGACAACCCCTGTCCTCACCTTCCAAGAACTTTTCGACCTTAGGGAAAGCCGTAAAGGCTCCACTATACAAATCAGAAGCAAACCATGCAGCCTGGTTACTTTTGACAAAGACTGTACATACCTGCAAAGCCTGATCGTTAGCATTACGTGAGTTAAAGACACGAAATATAAATAGGCCACGAGAGCCAACTTAAAGCTTTCTGTCTAGAAGCCTGGCTCTCCCAGTACAAGTTTATCGCAGTAAGCTGCCCCTACCGTGTACGGCCTTCCCTCGATGCGGTGTTAAGCTGCCCTGCGATGAAATCTTAAAGCATAGTCCGCTGACTTTTCTTGCCAATAATGCACACTGCAGTCACTTTCGAGAGCGGCCATTTCCTAAAGCACCGCGATAACAGTCTCGTTGGACAGTCTGTCAACTCGGTAATTTTTGGCCACGCTGTTTCCCTTAGTGGCACTTCTCTGTAAAGTCCGAAATCGAAAAACAAAAATGGCTAAGCCTATAGAGCCGAACCATATACGTTTGGCTCATGATGCAGTTCTCGCTGGGCTGGGCAGAAGAGAAGGAACCGTCATGGATTACTGAGCTGTGATTGTGCGTCAGATATACACGTGAATCTGATGGGATCATCACAAACTACATATTTTTCGATGTGTGTAGAACACAAAGCGCAATTTCAGAGCAGGCTTAACGCTTCGCGGAGGCAGCCAAGCAGAGAAGCCAACGACAAAAAAGCCTTTTCGTAGTGAAAAGCGCTTACCGAGTTCCTGCTGATTCTTATTTTGCACTGTGTCGCTAACTACACCGTCCGAGGAATAAAAGTTTTTGTAACGAAGTCGTTAGGCCCACAACCTCGGGGCAGACGAAGAAGACAACTGTCTCTGACACAGCCGACTACGAGCTCGGCCCGGCCAAACAAACACTTCAGCGGTCACACCAATTTCTGGCGTAGGCTAATAAGGTGGGCTTGAGTAGGATAAAGGCCTCTCTGTACAGGGTGTTTGCAAAAGTCTGAGGCCGAGTCCTAGTGTTGTTTTGTATAGTGCATTGAGGGTCTGGTTTAATTTGTACGCTTGTGCGCCTTTTATGGGCAGTAAGGAATCCAGTATATGAATTTGTTCACGGCCAGTACTGCTTGAGCACGCCGGCTGGCGTGTATCTCGGAGAGGCCGGGATGTTTAAAGGGGTGGAGACACCAAATTTGTGGTTCGCGCGTTCTTAGTTTCAAACGTTTCTTATGGCTCTAGGAAGCATGATACACATTCAAAGATTCATATATTCACAGTGAATAATTTATTATAGCATTTTTAGGTGAACGATTTTCGGTTTCGGTTTCGGAACGCCGAGTTGTACAGTGACGTCACAGAGGGGGAAGATCAACTGCTTCGCTTGGTCACGTGGGCCCACAAAAGTTGTGACGCACCTACTGCTGCATCGTCTGCTTTCCCACACACGTGCTGACCAGCACATGAAAACAAACAACTGCACGTCTAGTCCCAGCAGCTCGGATTCTGACAGATCTGATCCTAATGAGTGAGGACATCGACTTTTTTTTTGTTCGCACGCTAATATCGCCTTCGCGGGTTCGCGTGAGGATGCGAAACACTTTGCAAAATGCCAGTAAGCATCGCTGCGCCGCTCTACCCAAGCTGCGCCCACAACCGGTGTCACACTTCGCTGCCGTGCAGCAGTACCTGAGCGCTGCGTGGGATGGTGTACAAATATCACAAGAAAAGACAAGATCGCCTTGTTATCAGAACTGCCAGCTATACTCGAGCAGCGACAAAGCATGTCTGCTTATGTTGGGAGCTTTCGTCAACGGCACCGCTCGCGGGCGACGAGCTCTGCTGCTGCCTGGCTGCCGTGGTCGTCGCTAGGCCTATAGCCTGTTTAGCAAGCGGCCGGCGCTTCGGAAGTCGCCTGCGCTATAATAAAAGGCCTACTTTTCACAAATAGCTGTATAGTGTTAACAGAATCATCTCACAATAAAATAATAGTATGGTCAATCTCCTCGACGCCTTCGGCAGCGGAGCTAGCGGGCGCCAGGCGAGCCGGACCCCAACGTCGCGCCAGCGGCAGCTGCTAGGCGCGGTTGTGAGAAATTTGCTCATATCACAGTTGTTACCTCTACTAGCAGCTCAGTATTGGTCAGCGATCCTCAAAAATGACACTTTTTTCACATTTCTTGTCCCATGGTTTATTATTTACGTCAAGAACACTCTTTAGCTCGCTTTTATGACGTCGGCAGACGGTATCCAGGCTGACCTACCGGCAGGCAGACTCGGCGTACTTCACGTCCGCACAAGAAAATACAAAACAGCCATGCTACCAGAAAGGATGCTTTCTAGATTCGAGATACGACAGCATGACTGTGCTAAAAGTGGATCTTTCGGCAGCGACACTGCCTGCGGCAACGCCGGCCGACGACCTGCGCGCTGGTCCCAGACTGCCCTAGTCGTCGCTAGGCCTAGCTGCTTTCGCATATCGACTCCGCAGCTCAGGGCGCTTCAGGACTGGCCAGCGCTCAGAAACGTGCTCCGCTCGGCACCCCTTTACTGTGAACTCGTCCCATAATAAAAGATATGTTCGATTTTCACGACGTCTTCAGCAACAGAGCTAGCAGACGGCAGGCGAACCGCACCAGGTAGCAGCAGCACAAAACCGGCTGATGAAATTTGCTTGCATCGCAGTCATCACTTCTACCAGGAACTCGGTATTTGCCAACGATCGTCAGAAACGATGCATTTTTGATATTCATATATCCCAGGGTTTGCTATGAACGTGAACAAACAATACTATCGCGTTCTTCAGATGCCGGCGTTCGGCACGAAGACTGGCGCAGACCGCCCGGCTCCAAGGAGTGCGCCTTATGTCATCATGACGCTGCCGCTCTCCGCGCTCGCATTGCCGCGAGCGGCCCGCCGTTGACATCTAGCAGGCTGGACGCAGGCAACGAGCTGCAATCGGACGTTGCGACGCTGTTCGCAACGGCGTGCCGCAAACCGAGCGAGTGGCGGTTAGCAGAAAACGCGGCTCGCTGGTGCGTCGACTGCGCTCACGCGGCTGTGCCCCGCTCATCGTACGTCACTGTATTTTGGTATGACGTCACTAAAACTAATTTTTCTACACCCCTTGTGACGTCATGGTTGATGGCGCTAGCGATGGGTCTAGATCGTGAGAGTGAGCATTTAGGTAATCTTTGGAACAGAATTAAAATATTTTTGAAACGTTTGTTGCGTCCAACACCTGGCTGTGAGTGCCCTTGCATACATAGGAATCCCATAGCAGGCTTTTTATAGCTTCAAAATTTGGTGTCTCCACCCCTTTAAAGACTACGTAGCGAAGTAAGTGTGTGATTGTGTTGCATGTGTGTATGGCCTGATTGATGGCAGAGGTGAAAATGTCGGAGGTCAGCAGCATTCCCAGCATGCGACAAGATTCGACGCGGGAATGCAGTGCCCGGCCAGGCTTGTAGATTGTAGATTAAACTTTGCCACTGCCCTTCGATGCAGGGGTTCCCACCAGATAAGGATTGTGCGACCCAGGTTGCTCTTTCCGAGCAACCTCTCGTGAAAAATCAGTAACTTAACGGCCACTTGCCAGGGTGGGCAGTTAGCTTACACTCCGATTGGCGGTTTGTGATGACGCCACAAAGTCACGTGACCTAGGTGCCTTCCCCCCCTCCCCCCTGCCATCTAGGTGGGCCGCTATGTTGCTTCTCTAGGGATCTGCGAATGGCCCGACGCCTGCGCATTACACCTACCGTGGCGTGCCCCAGGGCGGTGTCCTTAGCCCTACATTGTTTAATCTGTCGCCCTGCCAGGGAACCTCCCCAACACCGTCCAGATGTCTACGTACGCCGATGACATCTGCATTTCGGCCTCCTCTGTGACGCGTCTCCAGGTGCGTGCAAGACTTCAGCGGGCAGAATCGATCACTTCCTCCTATCTCCAGAAGCAAGGTCTCAGCGTTTCATCGGAAAAGTGCGCTCTAGTGGCATTTACACGTAAATGCATGACTCCATATCCGGTACGCATCGAAAGTCATATCATGTCTTACTGCAAAACTCATCGTTTCCTAGGGGTCCTGATCGACCGCAACTTATCATGGAGCCTGCATTGTACTCTACTGGAAAAAAAAGCTAACATCTTTCGCTCATTTACTCCGATTTCTGGGTGGAAAATCATAGGGCTCGTCGATCCAATCAATGCTGGAGTTGTACAGAGCTCTATTTCTGGGATACTTGCGGTACAGTACACCTGCACTCTCAAACACGTGCAAGACTAACATGCGTGCCCTCCAGACAGTGCAGGGTCAGGCCCTTCGCACATGCCTAGGTCTCCCTCGGAGCGCATCAACACCGGGAAGCATTGCACTCGCCAAAAACCACCCGATATCTACTTATATTGTCCTAGACTGCTTGCGAATGCACATACGTCATATTTCAAGGATTCCACTGCATCACCTTGCGCCTCTGCCGCTGCAGAGACCACATTCTGCATTTGCAAAGGTGATAACAACGCAACAGTCGTCGATCCCAACACAGTTCACCCCGGCAGCACTACATCCCTCTCCTCTGTGGTGTATGCGGCTGCCATGTGCGCGCCTTGCTATTCCGGGGATAGCGATGAAATCAAATTTATCGACGCCAGCCATTAGGCAACTGACACTGTCCATGCTCTACTTCGAATATTGGGACCGTACTCACGTCTATACGGATGGCTCAGTAACCTCTACTAGTTCTGCTTGCGCTGTGGTCGTTCTTGAGCGACAGACTCAAATTCACCAACAAATTTCGCATCGGACTACCTCTACTGGAGCAGAATTGGGCGCACTTCTTGCGGCGGTACAGTATATCTCACAACAATCACCTCAAAAATGGGCTGTTTTCTGTGATTCAAAAGCTGCCCTAAATGTCTTCAATCTGCCTTGAGACATAGCGACCATGAGCAACTTGTAGCGGAGATACAATATCTGCACCACCAGGCAATCGAACAAGATCATGAAATCATCTTCCAATGGGTACCAGGCCATAGCGGCATTGTTGGTAACGCCTTAGCTGACGATGCTGCTCGATCGGCTCACGATACAACAAACACTGTCCGCATACCACTGACAAGAGCTGACGCAGCAAGGCACATCCTTCAACTGCTCGCCCGAAGCCTGACTGTAACGTCGTGGTCTGGCCCTTGATATATTTGTCGATGCTAGAAGCGTGTCCCACCAGGCATCGGGTCCATGATCACCGCCGCAGTGCCGAAGGAGGAAGGAAACGTGGGCCGGAGACGGGGAGTAGGGGAAGTGAAGGAAAAACTGTATTCACATATTTACATTATTTACATAGAGCGGGACTGAGAATGGCTCTCAGTGGAAGGGGAACGTCTTCGACAACCGTAGTCGACTGGAGCTAAGCAGGCTTCTCTCGGCCACACTCACGGCCGAGTTAAATATCGTTCGGTTTCCCCAGATTCCTGGCTGGGGAATAATGGTCGACGAGCACTGTCCAATCGGATGGACCGAAGGGGACCTTCTTGTTACCGCCCACGGCTGGGCAGGTGCGAGCTTTTCCACTCTCTCTCGCAGCTGGGTCGATGAGAGGGGGAGTTGCCGCTGGTCCAGCCCTGCGGGAAAGGAATCTCCCGAAGTCTTCCAGCAGGTGAATGAACTTGCTTCCCCGCCGATTGCCCAGAACGCGAGTCGGAGACACAGAATTCTTCAATTATCCGCCAGCGTGACCGGCGCCGGCCCGTCGCCTCCTCTGTGGTCGCTCGGACAATACCTCCGGCATCCCTGCTACACTAATCCGCTCAAGGAATTTCGCTGTGGTTACTGCTGACAATGGCCCTTGAAATTCCTGCTATACTAATCCGCTGAGGCTCGGAGGGGCATTCCAAGCATCCCACTTCCCACCGCCGTCGCGGGGTTGTCGGCCTCGATGAATGTTCACGGTAGCTGCTTGATCGGGCCCACGTGGTCCGAAGTACAGTTACAACAGCAGGGGCTATTGCTGACAATGGCCCTTGAAATTCCTGCTATACTAATCCGCTGAGGCTCGGAGGGGCATTCCAAGCATCCCACTTCCCACCGCCGTCGCGGGGTTGTCGGCCTCGATGAATGTTCACGGTAGCTGCTTGATCGGGCCCACGTGGTCCGAAGTACAGTCACAACAGCACGTCCGCCGCCCGAAGAGGTCTCGTAGTGGTTGCAGCCAACGCTGCTGCGCGCAGATACCTGGAGTTGTGTCCGTTCGGCTTTTGGTCACAGCTGGGCCCAAAGGTTCTTCTTGCTTCGTTGACAACTGTAACGGTCTCAACCAGCAAGGTACACAGCCCAACAAGCAGAAAGCGCCAAACCGACTTTAAGAACTGCCAAGCTGTTTTCGGTCGACAAAGTCTGTTTAGAGAAAATGAGCTGTCGCGTGAAATTTACGTCCTCCTCCGAAAGTTTCCAAGTTTGACCAAACCAGAATACAGAGAGCTTGTTTAGCCAAAAGGGAAAAATTTCCTAAAATTTTGGGGGGTGGTGCCGTAGCACGGTGTATGTCACAGAAAGCCACCGCCCGTGAGAGCACAAAGGGAAGGTGGAGCTGCTGAACACACATACAAAACAGACAAAAAAAAATGATTCCCGCTAAAGCAAAAAACAAAATACAAATTTGCATAGCGGATTAACGTCCGGGGAGTCAGGAAAGGGCATTACATGGGAAAGCTTCGGCTGAGGCCATCAGCGTTGCCATTACTCGCACCTTTCGGCAACGCATGTGAACTGAGTCCCGCAATGCCAAGCTCCGAAATTTCGCTCTCATTTCGCATAGGAGAGTGTAATGAACAAAAGACAAAAAAAAACAAGCATTAAACTCAATATGAGATTATGCGTCATATCCGCCCCTTGCGCGGCCGTGGTCCGACAGCTGCTTTAGCAGATGAGACATTTACATAATGCTAGGAATTTCAGCTTGCATTTCTGTACAGGAGAGTTAAATGAACAAAAAGAAACAAGCAATAAACTGAATAGGATTATTCCTCGAAACCGTCCAGAAACAACGTTACGATTAGAGGAATTTACTGGTTCCTATTCTTCAGCCGCCCCCTGCGCGGCCGCGGTCGGATTGCTGCTCTAGCAGGTGCAACAGGACACAAGGCTAGGAATTTCAGCTTGGGACCCTTAACTGTTCCTCGTCCAAGTCTCGCGGTTCTGAAGTTTGGCTGACGCTCAGAAAGCAGAATGCGAGAAGGGAACGAACGAGTGCGAATGCCGTGCCAGCGTATCCGTCTCTCTCGGATTGGGTTCGCGCGTGGCGTTCTCTTGGCTTGTGTTCCCACGGGGAGGGTGCTAACTCTTGAGCACCGAGGTGCCAAATTGGGGCGGCTACGCGGTTCGGATTTCAGTCGAGCAGTCAACAAGAGCCGCACTTTCCCCTTAATTAACTCTTCCCGTTTGGCCACCTCTTTACGCTGCCGCTCCGTGGAAACCCTCGCTGTTGGTTTGCGGGGCGCGTCACTAGCCATCGCGGAACCGTCACAGGTTAAGTCGTCGGCGTTCGCCTCATTTCCAATTTGTGATCCAGCCTGCTCTGGCTCACTACCGTGAGAGTTTATAAGGGTTACAGGGTCACGTTTGCCCTCTTCACCCGCGTGCTCTGCTGGCGCTGCGAATTCTGGAGCCTTCGAACTGGTGAGGACCTGCGCAGCGTTATCTCCAAGACTAAGGCCCTTTTCTTTGGGCAGCCTATCCAAGCGATTTGGGAAAATCGAGGGATGCTGCATAGGCAGGTCTTGGGAGACGGCTGCCTCGGTCAGACGCAGCTCGAGCGGGCTCTCGATCGCGACGCGGGCAGTAAGTTGGTCGTGTTGGATACCTTTCCTATCCTTATACTGGCGGTACAGCAGGCCAGAACGGAGCTGGAAAGGTATGTTCTTCCGTGACACACCTATGTCACTTTGGTGACTCAAGTTGCGTAGAGTCTGGTCTTTCTCTTGCTCAGCGGTGAACGTTTCTCTGTCCACACGAAGGAGTTCGAGAAAGCCATCTGAGTGGGGCAATGCTAGATTCTTTTTCAGTTCCTCACCTAGCCCCAGCTCATCACTTGCGCCTGCTTCGGAAGACTCACTATAGCGTGCACTACCGTCGGTACTCTTTACCCCTGTGCTACCGGTGAGTAAGTCCTGGGCTGGCTCGTCATTTGGTAACGCGGAGCCGTCACAGCTTAAGTCGCCGGCGTTCGTCTCATCGTCTGTTTGTGACAAAGCCTGCTCTAGCTCATCACCGTGAGAATTTACAGGCTTCGGGCTTACAGGTTGAGGTTTGCCCTCTTCAACCACGTGCTCTGCTGGCGCCGCGACTCACGAGTCTTCGAAATGGTAAGGACCTGGGCAGCGTTATCTCCAAAACAAAGGCCCTTTTCTTTGGGCAGCATATCCAAGCGATTTGAGAAAATCGAGGGTTGCTGCTTAGGCAGGTTTTGGGAGACGGCTGCCTCGGTCAGACGCACCTCGAGCGGGCTCTCGATCGTGACGCGGGCAATGGGCAAAGACACACTAGTTTCAGTGGAGCATAACTCATTTTCGGGTGTTTGGTCGCGAGCGGCTGTCGTTCCCTCATCGTTGAACTGATCATTGTTCCGAGGCAGCGATGAGGCGCATTCCTCGCTTACAGTAGAACCGTCATCTGTCGCTTTCAGCGCGCGACTGTTTTCTGGAGGACTATATCTCGGCACTGCGCCTACACCTTTCTGAGTTGCAAGGGCAATCTCTGCGGCATCCCGCTTTTCAGCTAACGCTGCGCTCTGGCTTGGAGCGCCACAGTCGCTGTCAGGTGACTGACAACGACGCTCTGTGCCGTAGATTATCGCGTCAACTTCCCGACTGCCACTGTTCTTCTGAGCAACTACATTGTGCGTAGCTGACCAAGCGAGGCTCTTTGGCTGGTCACTGACGCACTGACGGGAGCGCGGCCCGCTGCTATCACTTCGGCTTTTAGACTCGGTCTGTACGCGAATTCCGAAGTATCGGAAGAGGGCACTTTTGGCTTTGTCGTAGTTTCTGGCATCCTCATCGGACAGTCGCGCTAATACGGCGCTGACATCGCAAGGAAGGATGGCCAGCAACATCATTGACCATTCGCCCTGATCTAGTTCCTCCTCCGCACATAACTGTTCAAAATTCGCGAGGAACGTTCTGAAGCTCTCGCCTCTCTGAAAAGTCCGCAACCGATCTCGGGCCCTTCGCTGTCTGAGAAACTGAGTAGTACGTATGAGCTCCTGCTGTTCTCGTTTTCGTAGTTCCTCGAGCTCAGCGAGTCTCTTACGGCATTGCTCCTGCCAGTCTTTTTCAACCCTGTCGGCCTCCTTTTTAGCGGCTTCCTTGCGGTAAAAGCGTTCTTTTTCAATCCTGTCAGCCTCCTTCTTAGCGGCTTCCTTGCGGTAAAGGCGTTCTTTTTCAATCCTGTCGGCCTCCTCCTTGCGTTCCTTTTCAACCCTGTCGGCCTCCTCCTTAGCGTTCCTGATTCCCTCCTGAATGACTTCCCAGGTCTCCCAATTTTTGTCACCCTCCTCCTTAGCACCACATTCCTTAATAGCCTCAATCAGCTGCGGCTTTCTGTGACTTTTCCTGGCCTCAATACCCAGCTTTTCACACAGCAACATCAACTCTGGCTTCTTTAGCTTGCTCAAATCCATGGCAATTCTCGAACGAGGACTTTCAAAAATAAGCTGCTACGTGAAATGCTTAAGCGAGCACGTGCAGAAAGACAATCTACAGGTAGTGATAAATTTCCCGAGTTATCAAGCCTGGCAGATTCTTAAAGAAAGTCAAGCGCTCACCACTGCTGAAGCCAGGACCAAGCGTGGAAGATCCCGCCGCTGCCAACCAGTTGATATATTTTGCCGTACTAGTAGCGTGTCCCACCAGGCATCGAGTACAGGATCACCGCCGCATTGCCGAAGGAGGAAGGAAACGTGGGCCGGAGACGGGGAGTAGGGAAGTGAAGGAAAAACTGTATTCACATATTTACATTATTTACATAGAGCGGGACTGAGAATGGCTCTCAGTGGAAGGGGAACGTCTTCGTCAACCGTAGTCGACTGGAGCTAGCAGGCTTCTCTCGGCCACACTCACGGCCGAGTTAAATATCGTTCGGTTCCCCAGATTCCTGGCTGGGGAATAATGGTCGACGAGCACTGTCCAATCGGATGGACCGAAGGGGACCTTCTTGTTAGCGCCCACGGCTGGGCAGGTGCGAGCTTTTCCACTCTCTCTCGCCGCTGGGTCGATGAGAGGGGGAGTTGCCGCTGGTCCAGCCCTGCGGGAAAGGAATCTCCCGAAGTCTTCCAGCAGGTGAATGAACTTGCTTCCCCGCCGATTGCCCAAAACGCGAGTCGGAGACACAGAATTCTTCAATTATCCGCCAGCGTGACCGGCGCCGGCCCGTCGCCTCCTCTGTGGTCGCTCGGACAATACCTCCGGCATCCCTGCTACACTAATCCGCTCAAGGAATTTCGCTGTGGTTACTGCTGACAATGGCCCTTGAAATTCCTGCTATACTGATCCGCTGAGGCTCGGAGGGGCATTCCAAGCATCCCACTTCCCACCGCCGTCGCGGGGTTGTCGGCCTCGATGAATGTTCACGGTAGCTGCTTGATCGGGCCCACGTGGTCCGAAGTACAGTTACAACAGCAGGGGCTATTGCTGACAATGGCCCTTGAAATTCCTGCTATACTAATCCGCTGAGGCTCGGAGGGGCATTCCAAGCATCCCACTTCCCACCGCCGTCGCGGGGTTGTCGGCCTCGATGAATGTTCACGGTAGCTGCTTGATCGGGCCCACGTGGTCCGAAGTACAGTCACAACACCCTGGAGGTTGGAAACCCCGCTCGCACCGCTCCAACCTCTTGCTTCAACATCATATACCATTCGGCCTCCACCGCGGTGATACTACGCTGTTGTGCCGGCTGTGGCTGGGAGTGGCGTTCACAAACGCCTATTTCCATCTCATCGCAATGGCAGACTCTCCAGCGTGTGACTAGTGCGGTTGTGATGAAACGATCGGAGACCTCCTCTGTGACTACCCTCGTTTTGAGCGAGAGCACGGTTTCCTAATTGCTACTCTGTGCCGCTTGGACTCGCGTCCTTTAACAGAGTCCAACGTTCTGGGGCCTTGGACACAAACTTCCTCACAAAGGAAAGCGGTGAAAGCGCTCCTGAGATTCTTGAGGGACTCGGGGTTATATTCCAGTCTATAATCTATAAGTTTTCAGTGCGCGCCCTCTGTCCCAGTGACATGGTGGTCGCTGGACACTTAGAAAACTCATTTCATTGCCGCTCTCTTTCCTCTCTTTCCCGTTGTTCCCCTCCCCAAGTGTAAGGTAGCCAACTGGGCATAGCCTGGTTAACCTCAATTCCTTTCCGTCCATTTCTCTCTCTCTCTCTCTCTGGGGACCTTTCGTGCCTTTTTCGCTCATGGTCAACGACGCCGACGCCTACCTTTCTGCGACACGGACTCCTTAAAGCCCTAGCGGTAACACTTAGTGCCTTGGATAGCTAATTACTGCTTACCTCAGGTATTGTTCAGTAAGACAAGAAGCACAAGAAGCATCGCACTATAATTTGTTGTGTGGGAGATAACAAGCTGAAGATAAAACATACACTGGAACCTTTGTTTTCCACCGCAGTACATACATTTGCTAAAAGTGCGGCCTTTAACCGTGTTACAGAGAGACAGTGACAAATGCAGAGATGATGGAAAATGTACTTGTGAATGTGCAGGGCGCTAAACAGTAATATCTGCTTCAGACCAGTCTTATCACACGCTCGGCAGATTAGCGGAACTTTTTCTTGACAGAGGTCGTTCAAGGGGACATGTGCTTGGAGATATCAGCAGGGTGTATCAAGGCGGCTCACCTGTGTTTGAAGACAATGACCTCTCACATGAGATTTCTCACCGGTTTTAATGAGGCAGAAAGAGGGCGCTATGTGAAAATCGGGTTAACGACCATCTTTAATTCTAGAATGAGTTGGAGCTTATAAGCGTGATCTCTACACTCCAATTTCTTTAAAGCTGCCTATAGGAAACCCACCAGACAGGACCGAGCTGCAGGGACACGGCGTGCCAGCGCAGGTATGTTCCCTCTGGTATATTCGTATTCTGTCAACTGTACATTTCTTGCCTTAGACGTGAAATGCACTGAACGTCCTAGACTCGAAATGTAGACTGTCATACCAGCGTCATGAGACCGTTAAGACAGCATTATGCATGACAATAAGAAACTCACTGACCACATCAGTTCAAAATTAGCCATGGAACGCTCATTTTGAAATTTAGCCGGTGCTCCAAACTTGAAGCTAGGATGACTATCGCGTTACTTATTGCAAAGAAATTGCACAACAGGTTTTCTAAACGACTGAGATTTTCAGAGTGGCATGGTCTATGTGGCGCCATTCATTCTTGTTATATAATCACTTTAGCAATTTTGGTTTAGGTTACAAGACGCTCCCATAGATGGCGCCAGCTGCAGCAGCGATGCACCGGCTCTGCAGCGATCGGAGCTATCAGAACGAAACAACCACGACCAAAGCGCTAAGCGCACCGGCCCGCAGGCGCTGCCATCTTCGCCCTCTCCCTCAAGTAAATATGAAGCAAACGTCGCCCGAAGTTAAGCGGTGTCTCTTCTAAAACTGCTGCACGCTAAACTGAAAGGAGCAAAAAGGGAGTAAGTTTTTGTACGCTAGAGGATAATTTACTCCTTTTTTACTGCCATATAGGTTGGTTGGTTTATGGGGTTTAATGGCCCAAAGTGACTCAAGCTACGGGACGTCAAACCCCATAAGCCAACCAATTTATATGGGAGTAAAAAGGGAAAAAGTGGTCCTCTAGCTCCCGTCTAGGTGTATTCGTATTTCGAGTGTACGCCGCAGACTTGTCTCTTTACTCCACCTGACCAGACCTATGCAGCTTGAACTCAAAAGAAACTTCAGTTATCTTCAAGTAAAGAAGCCCTCAGTTCATTGAGGCGTCAAATATTAGGCGCAAAACAGTCAACATATTAAAATACCGGTTGGAAAAGTCGTTTTGATCCTTGCGGCTATGGCAGAGTGGTCTAAGGCGTAAGGCGAGCAATCTACTAGGCTGTCACTAGCATGGACACGGATCCGGACTGAGGCACTTCGGCGCTTATTTTTTATGTCACTTCGTTTCAGAAGCAAATTATCTCCGTTTTTTGCCAGTTCTGCCTTCATTTTCGGCTTCAGTTTAGCCGTGCTTTCGGAAGGATGTTCAACTGGGACTGCTCAGAATTTGAGCTAAAAGCATTTCATGCTTAAATACGCCCGTGTGCTGTGCGGGAAATGCTGGCCGCAGAAATTGATCAGAAGTCTTCACTACTACGACACCTCCCTTTGCCCAGATGCGGCTTAGGGACAATAAACCCGACACGCCAATGATGCGATTACGTATTAGCGCTTGACCTGTTTGTACTTTCTGTGCAACCAAAACGCAACAAGCTTTATTACAATCATTACCATTATTTTTTCTACCCTTAAATGCCCAAAGGGCATTCCAAAAGGTGGCGTGAGGGGGGGGGGGGGGGTGTAGAATTATATTAAAGTAGCAGATGGCACGCCAACGTCACCCATCGTCACGCAGTTTTTAGCACAAAATTTCCATAACCAATATGTTTCAAAAAATTTCCGGGAAAATGAAATATCTGATGCGGAAATTCTGCGCAGACATTTAGATTTACCTTTGATGATTACTTTGATGCTTTGACTCCAAGGAGAGTTTTTAATCTAAGCGGAGGCTTCACAAACGCGACAGTATTTTTCTCTAGGGTCAAGGTGGCCGGAGGTGTGATGAGGAAATGGGTCGAAGATAGCGGTGAGTGGTTGGGCGTGAAGCCAGCTTTTTACCTGCTGAGTATACCATGGAGATGGCTCGAGGAGGGTGCTGCTTGAGGCCAACTGACAATATCACTGCGTCTTTGAATTCGACACCACCGTCGCATTAACTCCGTACGCAGTACGAGCGTCAATAGACGAAAATGCCATCGTGCGTCTCAGCGTGACCGCTGAGGGGTGCCTCTGACGCCGGCAGCGAGCTTGAAGTGAAACCAGCCGCCGAGTGTAACAAGCGGTCCTCGACGAGAGGCGAGAGAGAAAATCTGTAATAGCGAAGGCGGAGACGCGGAAGAATAGCGAAGCCCCCGAGCGAGCGTCGATTGTGGAGAGAGGGAAAGCGCGGCGCCTAAAGTGAATTCCGCGGGAGCCGATCACGTCAGCAAGCGCGCGTCATCGGCTGATCCAACGCGGCGCTCCAAATAAGGCGAAATGTGCATAATGCAGCAAATGTAAAAGCGTAAAGAAGTCATTAGCGAGCCACGTGCCGCCTAAAGCGAACCGAGTGCAAAATCACCGTATGTAAAGGATAAAATCATTAGCGAGCTGCAAAAGCCAGCTGAAGTGAAGCGAAATTAATTGGCGCGACATTCAGGCAGTACGATGCGACGAAGGACAAACTATGAAATGTTAAAGCGTAAAAAAGAAAAAAAACATCATCCTAAAAGCGCAGTCTGCATAGGCAGTTCATTCCCTTAGACCATCTTAGCATCTGCCAGTTTTTTTCATTCTGCTGCTACGGTGTCGCTAGTGGGGGAAGACCTTGTGGAGGGTTGTGGTAAGAAGGTTGGCAGTGTTTCTGGGAGGTATACTTTGGTGAGTGGGTGGTGGATGCGGCATCTGAAGAGTGAAAGTGGGCGGGGGTGAAGCAGAAAGTCGGATTGAGGATTGCGGTGGGTGGTTGGTAGTTGGCTAGCGATAGGTGGTTCTTGAGGACGAAGGCTTCCTTATCTGAGACTACTGACAGACGCCGCCGCATTGCGATAACGGTACTGATTTCGTAGTAAAATTACCACTAGAAACATTATTCAATGATATCGACGGCAGGCAATACAGCGGCGACGACAGAACGAATAAATAGCAGAAATGGTAAATAAGAATAGTTGATGATGATGAATTTTTATGGCGCTAGGCCATCGGCGGCCAAACGGCGCCATGGCGCAAGGTTTTTTTTTTCTTCTACTCAAGGTGGGATCAAAGACCAATATCCCAACATTTCACCCTGAATAAGCCGAGAACGAGACAAGGGGAAAACTTGTACTCATTGTGTCACCGGTGGGTAGCGGTGGCACTGGGGATCGAACCCGGCACCTTCCGCATGCGAGGCGGGTGCTCAAACGACTAGGCCACCGCTCCGGTAATTAAAAACAGTTAAAGGTAGCAGTGACCACGGAACAAAATTTTCACGACTTAGGGACAGAACTTACTCAGCGGCTTTGTTCCAAGGTAAAATAGCTCAGAGAAACGTTCAGGGCAAAAACGATGCTGTCCACGACGGCGAATGAAAAGCTTTGCAAGGGTTAGCGGTTCTAGCAGAAACCTGGGTAGGAAGCAGACAAAACAGGTTTATTTTTTTAGGGGTCTTAAAGAATATTGTGTGAAACAAATATTACACTGAATATTAAGTCTCAGCCAGGTCTAAAAGATAAGGTTAATTTGATGTCAAACAAACTAGAGATTCGGTTATAATTTGACAAAAAGTATCGGGCTGCTTTATTTGGAAGGGGCTTGAGGCGGTTAGTCATATTTTGAGGACGAGAATTACAAATTAAGGAGCCATATTCTACTCTTTTCCCAAGGAGTGTTTTGTAAGCAATGAATTCAGTGTTATTTGCAGAAGAACGGAAAGACCGACAAAGAAAAATCAAGGTACGGCTAGCCGACGATAATGCATGGCTTATTGGACCTCCTAAGATAGAGTGGAAGTCAAGTGCACTTCCAATTAGGCTTCAGTTAGTTCAGTTGTAGTTTAGTTGTAAATAATAGGCGTTTTCGCTAGTCAAAAAATAATGAGCATGCTTTTAGAAGTACAAATATTCATCAACAATTCTCACCACTATAAAGAAAACTTATTGAGGTCTTCTTGAAAAACCTTACACTGTGAACTATTTTTCGTCGGCAAAAAGATACGTCGCTAAAGGCAATGGGCAGGGCAAGTCTAACATGAAAAAGGAATAGTAGGGACCCCATAGTACTTTTTGAGAAAAACGGATGCAAACTCAAACATTTAAGGATTTGCAGTTGTCTCTCTCAATTTATTTATATATGTTCGAAAAACATTTTATCCGAGTAATAAAGAACAGATTTATGCTGCGGTCTACAAGTTTAAGGGGCAAGTAACAGCTAGGTACATATTACCTAATGTTTTCTTAAAAGCAGTCAACATGAGTGTCCTCTAAAAAGCACAGATTAAAAAATTTCAAAAATGAATTCGAATACTTGATTCTCTGATTCTCTTCATGCAATTTGCCGAGGGATACATGCTGGTTTGCAAAGATCAGATCACTTTGATAAAGGTGATTGATAACATTGTTGCAGATAATCTGTCCCAATTTTTTCCTGACTACGTGCACTAGTTAGCCCCCGCGGTTGCCAAGTGGTTATGGCGCTCGCCTGCTGACATACGCGGGTTCGATACCGGCCGCGGCAGTCGAAGTTTGATGGAGGCGAAATGCTTGAGGCCCATGTACGGTGCGATGTCAGTGCACGTTAAAGAACCACAGGTGGTCGAAATTTCTGGCGCTCTTCACTACAGCGTCCCTAATAGCCTGAGTCGCTTTGGGACCTTAAAACCTATAAACCAAACCAAACCAAACCAACCAAACGTTAGGGAGGTACACCGGTAGTTTATAGCAAATGGCGATCCTCTCTTTTAAACACAGCAACGGCTCTGGTGGTATTTAAGTGTGTTGGGGGACGCCCATGATTGAGAGGCTCAGTGAACAGGTTTGTCAGAATATTACTTAACCAGTGTTTAGCGCTCTTAAGGAACAACACACGGGTGTGAGCGGAGCTAAAGGTGGAAGGCGTAGGCGCTGCTTACTTACTAAAATGGCGCGCCTTCAGGCAAAACTGCAATTGGCTGCATAGCAGGTGCAGAGGCCTGACTAGAATACTGCGTTTGCGAGTCTAGAAGATTAGAGAGGACTACTGTGGTTATCTGCAAAACAGGAAAGCTACTTTTAAGGAATGTGCAATGGGTCTCCAGAATTTCTTAAGCTTCTTTTTAATGAAGTTGAGTAAACCCTCGACACTCAATAAATCGACGAGATCGGGTAATGTTCAGGGAAGAAAGTGTAGCAGAGGGGCGCGATCGTAACGACGACATATGAATCGAACAGCTTTTTTTTCTGGATGGTTTCTAACTTGTTAAAATATAACGCCTTGTACGGTTATAGATACGATTATAGATGCATAATAAAAGCAGAACAGATTAAATATTTCCCATTTAGCAACTATGTGCCCTTAGGAAAACGACCTAGCGTACGCCGTAGGTAGCCTGGTTTTCGTAGTGTTTTACTCCATATGTAGCCGATTTGATTAGACCATGACACGTTATACGTAAATATAACACCAAAAACTTATACTCAGAAACCTAACCTAAGGTAGGCCCCTTTAAAAAGTCGCCTAGAAAGGGGAAAGGGGTAGATCTGTTACAGAAAGACATCACGAATAATTTATCAAAAATAATTTTCGCTTTTTAACCGTTGCACCAATTGCAAAACTTAGCACATGATTCTTGGAGGTGATATATTCACGTTAACTCAGCATTGAGAAGAATCTCAACACTATAGCTAAAAAGGCGGGCTGGTAATACATCTCCTTCCTGTCTTTCGCGCTATTGCCCCTAAAAAAATAGAAGCGAGTGTTGGAAGAGATGTATAGTGACCAATCAGTCATGTATATTAAAAATAGTAGCAGCCCAAGGAGGGAGACTTCGGGCATTCCTGATCTCGCATTTAGGGCACCAGAGTCAGTCAAACATTAAGAGATGGATTGGAGCGAAATGACAAAAAGACTGCAATCCAATTCATTAAATTAGGATTATTTAGTGCAGCATTAAGTTTAGTAAGAAGTCAAGAAGGTAATATGACGTCAACTGCCTTCGTGAAATTTATAAAAATGGCATAAATCTGGTTACCAACATCAAGGTTGAGCAAAATGTGAACTCATCTAATTGTGTTACAGTGTTAAACCCGCGTATACGCCCGTGTTGTATGTTAGGCTGCAATAACTAATCCCAGAAACACTCTGATTGGTCGCCTGTTATTCGATTCTTTACCGTATGTTTCACGAAACATGCGCGAGTTTATACGAAGCCGTCATGAGCTGCCTTTTGTTTCATACGAGGCAGATGTTATTTGAAAACAGACACATCTAAGCTGAAGCCTGCTCCTTTATCTCGTATCAGTCGACGTCTTCTGCACGGGGGTCTATGTGAGATCCATTTCTGACACATAGGAACACTATGCAGCAAATATGAATTCATCCGAGACAAGTTCATGACGCAAATATCTCGTATGCAGTCAATATAAACTTTATAAACTCATTTGTGACACATCTCACTTATGAGTTGCAAATTTGAATTGATACAAGACACATATCAGTTGTCATGAGAGTTTTTGATACGGATGATGTTGGAGTTTAACCACAGATGTCTTACATGTGTTTGGTATGAGATGGTTGGAATAAAAGTCCCAAACAGTTCCTGAATATTCCCCTTGAGAAATTTCCAGTTGCGCTCAGCTGAGCGGTAAAAGAAATCTCACGGCACGAAGGCAAAACTCTTGTCATGCCCGTGTTGCACTCATCTAGGTTCTCCCTCGGACATTAAAAAATACGCTTTGACCTGGTAGGGACAGGAGGAACTCTGTACAAACAGTCCATAATAACCATTTTATGATAGCTTAAATGTTCCACGCAAGTTCTCAGAAAGAGTCTCAGGGACACTTATAAAAGTGAGGTGAAATATTCAGTCACTTCACGCATGCTCCTGAGTTACTGGTACGGGAGAAGGCGCGCTTGCTTTTTCAAGAAAGCGATAGGAGGATTAGTATGATGGCAATCTATCTTTAACAGTTTCCTCACAGTTGTCATCCCTTCTAAACCCGGCAACATTATAATCCCCGCCAAGTAAAGCATGAGATTTAAACTGTTCATTTTAGATTTTTTTGGTCCACAGTCGAACAAGCTATCCCAAATATCAGCACTACCACATGGAGGCCTCAAGGAATATTTAACAATAACCAATATATAGGAGGAGTTCTGTGCCCATCGTCACCACCTTGCACGCGGATTTACGCATACTGAGCTGAAAAACTGAAGGCGCAAATATTTTTGAACACGCACGTTCTTAGGACAATCCTATCAAATCGATTTGTCTAGAAATGAACTGCCTCAGCCTCCAGTATAAACTTTCACGCACGCCAGCTTCAGTAGCTACAAATTTAATTAATAGATGTTAGTTACTAACAAGAGAACAATAACAATTACCCTCTCAGTCTCTGTCCGCCCGATCGTATCACCTGCACGCGAAAACAGTTTCGTGTACTGTGCATCGCTTGATGAAAAAAACCAGGTCTAACTTTGAACGTGCCATAAAACGGCGGAACAGTTCAGCAACGGTTTTCAGCACAAAACAAGCTTTGCTTCTCACTAACGCTTGAATGTGCACAAGGTACCGTATCTTAAAGGCAAGAAAGAATTCAGGCCATTGCTTAGTAGTTGTCAAACCATTTCCACTTAGTGGTCATTAAGCAGTATTTGGTAGCAAAAGCTGCGCGTTTTAAACAGATTTTTAAATGGTGCATTAATGTAACAAAGCTAAACAATAAAGACTGCAGGCAATGCTCTGCCGGGAATCACATATTATCGACCACAGGCAAGGTTCTTAAAGAGCAACGAGATCTCGGAGCCGGGTGTACTTATATTTCGCATGCATCAAATGTAGCCGCGGCAGCCAGCTGTGAAAATTGAAAGCTTGTACCTAGTCGCAGATTTCAGCTTCTGTTTCCTCGTTGCCTTAATAGATGAGAAAAATTAAAACAGAAACACATGGTTAGCCAATCAGTATTCAGTTACCCCTGGCATTTTAGTGAATTCCAAGTTGTGATAGAAAATTTGGAATAAAAAACAAGAAATGCAGAAGCGGGTGCTAATTAAGTATAAGACGCCAAACAAGAGCAGGATATTTTAATAATTTTAATAGGCTAAACATATTCGCGGAACCCTTTTGGAAAACAGCCTTTTCAAATGTCGAGAACTTAAGAGCATCACGAAGAAAAACAAGGATCACCTGAACTCAATAACAATGTGTTTCCCAGGAACCTTTTTTTTCTGTTCTTTAATGAAGGAGAAAGGATTCTTATTTTGAAAAAAAAAAGAAATAATCTACAAATAAAACAAAGGAAAGGCTATATAAATGTTTGGTTTGCCAACAGTGCCAAAGCTTTCTGCTCTTTGCAAAGACTCCGCAAAGATCTGTGTGATAGAGCTGCCCGGCCCCGGAACACTTTATGCCTGCGCAGGTATGATTTCTGTCGAGTTCTCGAGATCTTCGTGTCAATTTTGGCAACCTGCCATCGTTACGCTTGTTCCTAAGAGTCGTATAAAAGAACATATATACTATACTATACTATACTATACTATACTATACTATACTATACTATACTATACTATACTATACTATACTATATTATACTAAACTATACTGTACTGTACTGTACTATACTATACTATACTATACTATACTATACTATACTATACTATACTATACTGTACTGTACTGTACTGTACTATACTATACTATACTATACTATACTATACTATACTATACTATACTGCACAATAAACAAATCTCTTCGATCATATCGGTACCGAAAATATCCAGAGTCCACTCTTCAATATCAGACGCGACATTCTTATTGATGCAGAAACTGGAGATTGCCTCACTGTCGCACCAGTTGCGGGAGTTCAGCATGCTCAAGGCTGCTCAGGCATAAACTCGGGATAATTTGTGGTTGGGTTAGGAACCTTTCATTGAACAAACAAAATCAGCGTTCAGTGCAGAGTGAGCAACCCAGTCGCACGAAATGAGTGCGTTTATTTCCTGAATATCTCACCCCCCCTTGAATTGTTTCTTGACCCGCTGATAATATGATCGTATCCTTGTTTGAGCTCCAAACATGAAACAGTTGAAAAACGCTGTCATTAGCTAACTATGTAGGTTATGTATAAGTGCTCAGGAGGCGCTTCCCTCAACAAACCTCCAGAAGCCGGTCATAGGAAATGCCAGAGTGTTTTTTGTGAGGTCGATTACTAAAGATATTGACTATATTTGACAGCCAACCTTTCAAAGTTGCAAGCGCTGGCCATCACCCAGTTACTCTATTGTTTAAATTGTGGTCAAGGGTAGAGCAGGAGCATCTAACCTCCACAATAGCAAACGTTCATCATCATCTCCTTCTCATTCGTTCTTTTATTTATCTTTTGTGCGCTATATCACCGACTAAATTAAGCCTCTTTTCAAGTATCATAGCTCGTCATGCATCCTCTCGAGTTTATCATTGTTCTCCTTTACTGCGCCCCAATTTTCTCGTAACAATCAGTCGCCAACTCTCCGAAAACTTCTCTGGTGTCAAGTATGCATTCGAACTTTGCTGATATAAAAATAATTTTTAAAGAGCTTGTTATTATCTTTATATTCGCTTGTGGATCATTTGCACCTTCGTTGCTTGGAGGGGTGGTTGATGGTTTAACAACTTGGGACGTTGACACAACAGGCTATCCTACGTCAGCCTTTGTTATTTTTGTAATCGCATGGTTACGAACTACAAAAAAAAGATATGAGCTGAAGCCATACATGCGTGAGCCGCTATTTTTTTTTAACTCATAAGGACCGTTTTCCTCGAGGCCAACTCTGTGCTTCTTCTGGAAATAAGCGTAAAAGGTCACGTATTTTGAAGAAATTTTGACGTCAAACCTACCGAAAAAAAGGCAACTCCTAAAAGTTATTCCCTTGACGAGCAGTAGAAAAGTCTAAAAAGCGTGTAAGGTTACTTATTTTTTTTTTCGCTTAAAGTGCATAAGAACAAAAAATATGTTTCGTCAAAAATTTTAGGTCCGAGAAAAAAAAAAGTCTCGTTGTGGTTTTAAGCGAAGCCGGATTTAACTGCTGACATTGACGACAGTCATTTATCGATGGTGTATCTATACTTAAGGGAAATAAATAGCGCACAAGAGAAGACAGGACAAGCGAGGAGACACAGACAAGCGCTATTACCAACATGCCCAAGCCTCATCTCTTCTGAAATGTATCTATACTGTAATGTATACGTCTACCCCTGCGATAGCCCGTGTATGAGCTGCAGTATATACAAATAAAATAAATTTTGAAATATCAATACAAAAATTATGTTAAAGCTGCTATTCGTCTAACAAAGCACTAACATCGTATTAATAGATTAAATTATTTTAATTCTCGTGCTCAAACAACCTGGGATTTATTCAGCATCCTCGAGGTGTTAATGCAAGGACCAATAACGAATAATAAAATTTTCTCCTTTTCTTCATCAGCACCTGTACGGAATAGTGTTACGAATTACGAATTATGAATTATTCGATGCTTTGTTCACAAGACGCACTTATACTGCTTCGTTTCATATTTCATCCCAACGGGGCCCAAGGCACGAAAGGAACAGCAAAGCCGATATATCTAGGATTTTAACAATAACTGAGACAAAACTGACTTTACTTTAAACATAATCACATAAATTAGCGATGGTGACTGGACAAAATCTACTTGCCTGTCGCCCTACAGAAAATCGCTTTATAGTGTGTGCCGTTTGAAAAAGTGACCTTGCCCCTTCGCTTGGTTCGAGAAAGCGGCATAGAGCATTGACCGGCATTGTGAATTAGTTTTTACGACGAAATGTCATGTATTCCAAATCATTGTTCATTTCATGAAATGTATAAGCAGACAGACATTAAACTGGAGTGGCACTTATTAGTGGCATCCTCAGCCTTATCTCCCGTCTAGCGCCTGCTGCTCTGTCGTTTCTTGAGATGTCTTTCGTGGCGTTTCCTATAAGCTTTGTAAATAGCTCGTGTAAATAGAATACAGTTTCACTGCAATAAATACTATGCTGAAAAAAAAAATGGATCAGTGATAGAGGGGTAGCGCGCACATCTCGCAACACAAGGGGCAGAGGTTCGAGTCCAGGCTCGACTATTTTTCTTTCTAAGTTTTTTTTATTTCTTACGAGTTACTACGTAATGGTAGTGGAATCACGTGTCCATAGATCAGTGCAAAATTGTGTAGTCACGTCATCGCTTGTGCACTGTGCGAACGTTGTGGGTTGTTTGAATTATCTGCGCGAGGTCATGTGGTTGTGACGTGATTGCCTCTTCGACCAATCCCGATTTTCTGGACATGTCAACGCCAGCTACGACGTTGTACTCATCGCTGGACGAGGACTCTTAAAGGGACACTGAGGAGAAATTGAAGTTGACTTGCATCGACAGAATACCAGCTCCTGATTACAAAAACGCCATTCATACTGACAACAAAGCTCCTGTAACATAGAAAAGAGCAAGAACCAAAATACAGGTATCGCCGCCACAGGCCAAACTCGCAAGTACAAGCTTCATGGCGTCATAGAACAAAACAGTGTTGCTAGAACCAATAGTTCTAGCAACACTAGGACACGAGAAGCTACGAATCACTGAGGCGCAGCAAATGCATGCGCAAATCTCCTTGACGTCGCCAGATAGCGCCACGTACCCGATAGCTACGCGCGCTCCTGCGGCGCCGGGACCAATCAGCGCTTGCTCTCAGCGGTATGGGGGCTCCCGGTATTCGGCTAACGGTAACAAGGTACACGGTATGCTAAATGCGTCTATTTGCGAGAACTTCGTTGACGACTTCGAGAACGGGATCCATTGTAACGCTGGCAAAACGCCGGTGCAAATGTAAACGAAGCGACGGCCGCAATAGCCGATAGATAACTTCAACGTGCGGCCGGCGGTAGCTTTCTTTTCGGCTGCTGCTGGGCCGCACTGCTGGCCGCCAGAAATCACGGAGTCTGCGTTACGTCACGTGAATGTCATGTTTCACGTCACTTAGTTCTGTGTCGTCATAGCAGAATCCGAAGTTTCAATCAGAGCGGCGGGAAAAACTATTTCAACTTCGAATCCAAATTTCTTAGAAATAAATACATCTTTCGCTGCCGGCCAAGTGGCAACAAAGTCATGAAATGCCGAACTATCGGATTTTGCTATAAAAAAAATATTAATAGAGCTCTCCTCAGTGTCCCTTTAACGCTAGCGTGTTAATAGACCCGAAAGATAAACCTCCCGCGAGCATACAGGTAAAACCTTTTTACGATAAATGAAGAGGATGCACTTTTTCCACCATGATGCTTCTGAGCAAGGGATAATGAGGGGCCACTGCCACTGAGTGATAAATACTGTTGAAGCCGCGCAGAGCGACAATGGCCGGGCAATGCCCCCGCAGCACACACGACCTTCATAGTGAACAATTGATGCTTGGAAAATAAAGGACAAAAGACAAAGTTGGTCACAAACTCACTTGATTTTAATTATACGTGCCGACATATTCTAAATATTGCGGTGCATAACTTATTCCCTAGCCGTTTATTGGTCATATATTCAAAGCACTGCAACCCTCACATCAGCTATTCGTATTGATTATCACACAGCACAATAAAATCAAAGATCTAGATTGTTTTGTGACGGAACCGGGAGAAAGCCGAGACAATTGCTGAGACCTAGCTGCCTGTAGTTTATGGCAAGAAAAAATGACATGCATAGTAAAGCTGATCAAAGGCCTTGCAGTGTACAGGGAATCGGAGGTTGCGGTTAAGCAGTTTGTGTCATATGGGGATGCCTTAGTCGGACACACGTCACAAAGCGTGAGTGGCTAACCGAAAACTCTGTGCATCTTGTGCAGAACAATGGCCTATACTGTGGCATTTGGACTATTGTGCTTGATAATCATCGCAATAGAAGGTGAGTTCTCGTATTACATTGGACTGTGTTCTTTTCAATCTAGATTTAAGCTTAACAAGTAAAGAATTGGTGAGATCGACCTTTTGATTCGTCAAAAATTAGGCAGAAAATCCATCTACAATAGGGAATCAAATCTAAAGAATGCGGAAACATTCCTCTACAATCCAGCTGCGCATGACAACGAGTTGTTTTGAACGTCAAACCCTGTTTAGGCACAGAAAAGCACAATAGCAATATGGAGACAAATGATCCTTAGGTATCGTCAAAACCTTAACTTGCGTTATATTATGAGTGGTTTAATCTTAGAACAGATAGTAGCTTTGCGGGCAAACTAACACCATATTTATGGCCGCCCACCTTTTGACTTAAACCTTACCCAAGCGTTTGTCACAGACGCTACTGCGCGGCCATTTTCTTCACAGTCGCCCGCGTCCATTCGCGGAGTACAGTTAACAACGGTATGTCACCTTTAAAATTTAGTTTTGCCTTCGAATCGACAAAGCTGCGAACCACGCCAAAGAAGAATTTGAGAAGAATCTGATGTTGCAGTTCGCGCAATCTTTTGCTTTTGTAAACTGCGGGAAATATCTGAACCAGAACACTTATTTCTTACTAGCGGACATGGGAGTTCTGGTCGGAAGATAATGCTTGCGCACTGCCGCCCTATGGTGAGCTGCGTTTCTAGATGCAGCGCAGAGGATTATGGGAAAGTCGTTTGCTGCCGCTACTCCCGGTTCCAAATTTCTCCCTCTGCTCGCTTGCTTCACGGCAGTCGATGTGATAATATCGCTTTTTAAACAAATTTTTTGCACCGCAACACAGCTGATTGTATTGCATCATAGTAAGACCAACGCGATGGCAACTCTGCCCTGCTTCTTAGTGTGTTTTCGCCCGAAATGCAACAAAAAAAAAATGTAAACGGTAAGACACTTTCTTTGCGTATGGAGAGCTATGTATGTGCGCTGTGCGCACAGTGGCAGGTATGAATGGTTTGCTAGCCCACAGGCAGCTTATACAAGCTGTGACGAAAATACATCGACCGCATACTAAACTGTGCACGTTTATGGACTTCGCTACGCTCGCAGCGCGGCAAAAAACAAACAAATATACAATGACCGACACTTTAAACTAGTTCAAACGCACATGCAACCGACTGTTGCGTGTACGCAGAACATCCAGCCTACGTTGCCTTATTATAACCACGTAAAAACACTCGTAACTTTCGGTATTGTCATTTTCTGCGCTCAGGACGCGTTCATACGCAGCACGCGCTGATCTTACGGTGATGCTGTGCTATACGCAATGTCGCAGAATAAATAGATTAGAGAATAAACGACGCACGAATGCACGGCAATTACAATGCAGAAGGCAGTGTGTGGGGGAAATTTAGAACCGGTAGTAGGTGAGAGACGATTTTCCGATGGTACTTTGCGTTCACTGCGGAAACTCACTTCGAAAACGCACCTTCGGAAACGCACCTCCGTAAATTTATATCACGGAAAATATACGAGCTAACACACACAAAACGAAATGAAAAAAATTCGGGTCATCAACTAGTTGAGCCTTGTCAGCACTCATATATGAAAGCTAGGTTCATGACATTAGCTGACTGTAATCAGGGAACTTTTACCTGAATATCAACTGCTTTCACAACCGACACTAATACCGAGCTAAATTCAAACTCGAGCACAGCTATGCGCTATGACTCTAGGGCTCCATTCTACATTGATATGGATGTGGTGAATGAACACACACTTCGTATGGCCCTTGCGTAAAATGATATGAGGGACCCTCCATACAGAACATCGTATTCGGGTGGGTAGCGTTCGCGTTAAAATCTGCTCTGGCAATAGACTGCCATATTTTTTTTAATTTAACATAAGCAGTGCTTATTGATTAGAATACTTTTTAACTCAAAGATATCCTTCGTTATTCGGTATTTCACCAGCTTTATTGACTGACATTTCCCGCCCGCAATTCGTCGCTAATATACCTGCTTCTTTTGATTAGGTATACAAGTTACCGCCGTAAAACAAGACGTCTGCAATGAAGCAGAATGTATCGCAGTCGGTAAGTGTTCCACGCTTGTTTACGATAAACAATTACTGCAGCATGGGCCACAGTAGGAACACTATACTTTTTCTAAACGGATTTGCTGTGAGGTAAATATGTTTTCAAAGCAAGACATGTTCTTCTTGCATCTCGTTCCCTGGTGGGGAATGAAGCAGTCGCTGCATGCTGTGTGAAATATAATAAAGAAAAGCTGACGTGAAAGAAACGCGCAGTTTACATTTTAACGCTATAACGTTAAGGCTCCTGTTGTCCAGAAAATCCGGCGTCGCCGTCGGCGTGTGAGCGATAAATAGGGTGGCCCAGGCAGCCACTCTCGGAGAAGCAATCTAGGTGGGCTACCAAGGTCACGTGTCCTTGTGGCATCATCAGAACCTGCCCACCAGATTCGGAGCAAACTAACCACCCCAGCATGTGGCAGTTAAATTAATGATTTATCGCGAAAGGGTGCTTGAGAAGAGTAACTTTATTCGCACAAGACCCACCGGTGGCAGCCTCTGCTATCGCAGGGCAGTGGCACATCGCTTAACCGCTGCGCCATTGCAGAAGGATTGGAGTGAGGACTACCAGAATTATATGCACGTAAAGTTGACAATGACCAATTCCGCTTATATGGGCATTAACTCATTAATGCTCTCGCGGCATATCGTTAAGGCGGAGCTTAAGTGTCGCCTCCTATTTTTTTTTCTATCTTTCCCCACCACTGCTCACTGTAAGAAAGGAACGAGCTTTTCGTGTATTGGGGAACAGTTTTTCGAAATTACACAGCATGACGGACTCTTACCATCCTTATAAAACACCTTTTGCAGCTGAGCGCATCGAACACCAAATGGGATCTTCTCAGCCATGCGATGATTTCCATGACTACGTCTGCGGAAAGTGGAGAGGCGATAAAGAACTCGAAGGAACTGAACTCAAGAAAAAAGCAGTCGCTGACCTCGTTGGCAAGTGCTCTCATTTTCTTTTACTACTGTTTTCCTGCATTAGGTGTACTGCCTTTCCAGACCGACAGTACAAAAAGACATACATACTTAAGATGGCCGTAAGTAGGCTAGTCGCATCAGAGGCTTGCCTTGTGTTGGACTGCCTACAACAAATTTCTCCTTGCAGCTAATATAGCTAACCTATTTGAGGCTTCAGCCTATAGAATTACATATGTTGTGCAACATTTAAGGGTTGCCTTCATATTCGCGTGAGTGAGATGCAGCAGATTCAACTATTGTTGTGTAGCGAGAGCAACATTACGCGCAAGTCTCGCCGTTTCGCCGTGGCACCAGTTTCGCCGTGGACGTTTCGTGACCTTAAGCCGTTGCCTAGCAACCGCCGCAGCTGGCGGCCGCCGTTCACCGCGCTATCTGGCGTGTCGTCACAGGGGGAGCCGGTGCCGCGGTGTTCCGGCGAAACCGAGTTGCAACAGCTGTGCGCATGCGCCGTAGGAGGAGGTGGTTGGTGCAGCTGTATATGTATAGAAGGCGGCTCCTTGTACCCGTCGGTAGATATGGGTAGTGAGTCGGAGAGATTTAAAGAAGCGAGGCTTCAACTACAAGACGAAGAACCGGAAATAAGATAAATGCGGTAAACTGTGCTGCATAACAAAAGTCCAGTCTTTAATGCAGCCGCAATCAGACGCAACGGGGGGATAACCACCAGAGCTAAACATTAGACGTAGCCGGAGAGAAACTAAGCTAAACGACAAGATGTAATCAAGTTTAACCGTACTCTCGCTACGTATCTCCTGACCTAGCTGAGTTAAGTCACTGCCATTTTTTTTACTGTAGATCTTTTGGAAAACGCGACTGCACCATCAAAACGGTCGCCAAACGCTACGGATAAATTGATTCTTGCCTACAAGTCATGTGCCAACTCAGGTGAGAGAAGCTGAATGACACGTTTATTTTCGTCACTCTCTTCTGTTTTCCTATTAATTCTAAGAAAACCTGAGCTTCGCATTGTGACATCGGATACGTAAGTGCGCGTGACTGCATGCAGTATTCTTCGCTGTGATCATGCAGCTTAATACAGTACGCTCACGTTGAACGATAGACATTCTATTGCAGCAAAATGCACACTAAATCGGAAGAAGACAAACAGCATGCCGTTAAAACACTACAGTTATCTGACCTGCACTTTAACGTCTCGAGTGTCTATGCTTAACTTTGTATACAGCGAGTAAAATTTTCAACCATTCATGATTTCTTCTCAGGGGAACGCAAAGAAGCACTGCAGGCAGGGATAAAGAACGTTCTCAGGCACTACAGATTGGGAATGTGGCCAGTATTGAAACCAGCACGCGGGGAAACTTTCCAGAGTATACTGAAACTGACAGGTCCTAGGCCTGTGTTTCGGTATTTTGTATCCGATGACAACTCTCCACCAACTATTGTGGTAAAATTTTTTGTTTTTAACGCGGGCAACTAAGCCTAAAGCATTTGATTTATACTGGCCTTCCCTCCTCTTTTTAGATGACCGTGCCGAATGACTTTTATGTGTCCGGGATAGATTATTCCGACTATGAAAGCGATGGCGTGGTCGCAGAGACTTCATTTGATTACAGCGCTGAGCAAACCAGATTAGAAGCCGCTTACAAGACATTCATAGTAAAATCCATACAGTTACTACGAGAGGCCTCTGTCACTCAAAAAGAGGCGGCTCAAGTGGCTGATGACATCACCAGTTTTGAAAAAAACTTATCGAAGGTAAGTGCGTACAGCTGTGTTAGTAAATTGTTTGCCACAGTTCGAAAATCAAAGATCTTTGCCCTTCTCTAGAGAAAAGGGAAGCAATTAGAAGAGTAAGTTGCCTCGTTATCAAGTCTTAGACTAAGCATAGAGAGAGCGAAGAACGCTACACAAGATGGATCGAGTTAGCATAGCTCCCAGCAAAATGTCAATGGGAGCTCGACCCATGTGCTGAGTGACGCAATAGCCTACGCAAAGTAAAGAGCGCGTCAACATGATTGAATTTCTGTTCACAAAGACAGCTTGATTTGTAGGAAGGTATGTCTGCCTGGTAGTTGGTTATCTTACCGCTGGCTGCCATAATTAGGGCAGTAACAAGCTTCCTTCACGGGAAAATAACTTTGAGAATTAGGTGACCGGTACTGCATCTGTTACTGTGGTACAGCCTATTTCTCGATATTCGACTTCTGGTTAACGAAGTTATGGCCAGTAAAGGCATCAACGGCTTGAATAGATTAGTAGCAACATTTGAGAACCACTGCGTTCATGCAGAGCCGTTTCTCGTAGAGAATGAATACTGTAGTTCTGTAGCGGAAAACACTTTGCAGATTTAAAATTGTCCCAAAGCGAAAAAAAGCTCTTGGAGTCTCTTCTATTCCTGTCACTGTAGGATCCGCATAAATTTCCCAATTTGCACTTGTACCTGTACTTTTATCACATGTCTCAAGGGTACAGTAATATTATATTCTATGAAGTCAAAAGTATACGTAAACTCTAAATGTGATTGGAATTATGATTCCAAGTTGAAAACCTTTTCTGTAGTTTCGCGCTCCGGATTATTAGCGACGGCTTTAAATTTCATTTTAGCTGGCATACCAAAATGAAGGCTTCACAACTCTGTGATCAATCTTTCTGCACGTGATGCCTAATGGAAAAGCTTAATATTAAGGGAAACACTTAAGAGCAACCTTTTTAAGTCTGTCATGGTTTATACATAATGTGTGGCATAATTTCAAGCTTATTTCAGAAAATAAAAATTGCTCCAACGCTAAAATAGCCACTGTGTCCCCGTTTTTTTTTTCGTCGGAACTCCAGACGCTCTTCTCAAGACCGACTAAATTGGCTCTAAAGCTACGGCACTGTCGTGTCACTCTCTTGTGCAGATAAAACAAAAAGTCAAAATTATTTGTGTGTATCCGGCGACATACGCTGCGGAAACGTGGCGGTCACTGTTTACGCCGCAGAGGCATTTTTGCAACGAAGGTGTGGTGCAAGTTCCTGCAAATTTCAAATTTATTTAGTTATTTATTTCAAGATACCCCTAAAGGCCCTCTTACAGTACACGCGGTGTTTGTAATTTTATTTAAACATTCTCTGCGCGTCACTGAAGCACCATATATGTAGCATAATGTCTACTAAAAAAACGTACGTCTGTCTGTGTGGCTGAGCACTACGTAAGACTATGTTCGTTCTGTGGGACCGTGTACATGTTTCACATAAAGCAGTTTTAGTCATAACTTGTTCGTTTTCATGAAAATACCGGAGTGCAGTCCAAGACATGAAAGAAGGGAGCTGTCCTCGCCTTTCGTCGTTGTATTGGTTTGCACTCCTGTATTTTCTTAAATATCTACTAGCCGGCCAAACAGTAAGTACAGCTGTGTAATATGTTCATTTTGGCCGTCGGCTTTTCGTCAAATTTCCATTGATCCTTTATCGAGAAATTTTAGACGATGGATGCGAATTATGCAGCATAGTATGCGGTATCATTAATCTTCCCCCTGGATGGAGCAGCCGCTGCCACTGACGTGTTCGGACCATGAGAGTGGGTCCTCCTCTCCTCTCTTCCAAGGACCCCCTCCCTGCGCCGTCTCAATAGTCCTAGTCGGCACCAGGCACGTCGGACTTGCGTTGCATACCGTAACTTCATTTCTTATAATTCTTCGCTTTTCGTGGAACTCGTCAAACAACCTGCAAGTTTTTCTGGTTGTTTTGTTTCAGTGTCTGATGCTTCAAGCTTCTAATGTAGAAAACGCCGTGACGCCTTTTGCAGCCTTCTGTCAGCTAAGGTGTGTTTGATCATGACAGTGCGTTATTAATTTTCTTGCATAGCGAAGTATATACGCCGGCACAATGCAGTTTGTCACCTGCGTTTCTGAGGCCACCGAGATTGGGCCGGATCGAGAGCCGTGGTATTTGCCCGGCCGGAATCAAGTCCGGGCTCGAAAGCCGAGAGCCCTAGCGGGGCCCTCGACTCTCAGAAGTTCGAGTGCAGTGCCCGACACCGTGATATAGCTCTTTGCCTTTGCCCTTACAATTAATGTCCTGTCTATCTCTGGAAACTAAACTCTTTGGCCAAGCTGAGTTCAGCTTCTTAATGTGACAATTAATTTTTCCCTTGGAAATCGTAAAACGAATATCGCAATGTCAGAGCACCTAACACTCGATCACTTTTCATTTTCAGTTGGCTGCTTCAACAGAAGAGGCCAGGCAAAAAATGGATCTTATGCTCTTGAGCCACAGTATTGGAAATAATGTAAGCTGAGTAATTTTGTCTTCAACCTGATGGTGATGGGTCGATTACATAATTCATCCTTTTTTCATCGTCATTTCTGTTCCTTTAAACTAAGAAAACTGAGCCTTAGTGGAGGTTTACAGTACGCAGACATATCGAGAATGCTGCCGTAGTGAGTTGTGACGTACAGGTAAAATTTATGTGAAAGAGAACACGTTATGATCACTCTGTAAGTAAATGTGACACACACATTTTTCTGTATTCTGAAGAGTTTTTCTTTGCACGTATCATACCCATTAGAGATTTTAATATGTTTTGCAGAAAACATGAGAAAATTTGTTAGAAATTTGTTATGCAAGCTGAATGTTTCCTTTCATATTAGAACTAGCTCTGAAAAAGTAACGGATACCCACACAATATTCAGGTAATAAAGCGTATGCATACTGTCCTCAGGTATGCTGCGTACTCAAAATTTTTGGTGTCCCATAATTCTCGGAGTGTCAGTCTTCCTAATGACTACGATACTATTACGAAGAAGCTTGACGGCATTGCCTGTTTTTCAAAACATGCTCTTCGCGAACACAACAGAGGCGATCAGTCCCAGTGCCCATCCTGGTACCGCTCTCAGTGGAGGCAGGGTCTTCATGATCTTCATAAAAATAAAGGGTGCGATAGATGTAACCGAAATTATTCCGAGTGCATTGATGTTGTTGCTGAACATCAAGACTTTTTATCACTCTTTCTGTGACAGACTATTACTGCTTTTCTGACCCTTTAGGGCTAGCTCTGGTTCTCTTCGGCTGAATAAATGTACCTTTTGTGAATAAAATGATTGACATTTTCTGTTGAATGAAAACACAAAATTTCGCTATTTTTGTTAACACGCCAGTTGCTTCATGAAGAACGATGGCGATTTTTAATTATCACGACGTTTCTTTTTTGTTTAGTTCTCTATGACTGAGACTCTCCGCAAGGACTTTGAAGAACTTGGTGTTAATATTACAGAAAGTACCCCGGTATTCGTTGAGCACCTTGAGTATTTCAAGAGCGCGGTCAATTTCATACAGAATCACGAAAATATGTAAGTATGGCAATTTACTCGAAGGAACCCGTGAACGCGAAGAGCAGTGCGCTCGAGTGATAAGGGAAGCTTTATTAGCGAAAATGCCGGAACAAATTATCTTGCGAAAACCAAGAAAGCCAGGGGCATATTTTGTTGCCCTTATTTTGCAATTCGATTCTTTTACGTCTTCGACAATGGTCATCTCCAGCCCTTTGACTGTAAGGGCTAAGGAAGACGAATTTTCTGCTAGCAATCCTAACGCTACCGCCGGTACTAGATGCCAACGGTTGAAAGCCAAACAGTCAAACTAGACAGAAGAAGCAAATACTTGTAAACGTCATTATCACAGCAATATTCATATCAGCGGATGGTGAAAAACTACAGAGAAAAAGCTTGCAGAAAGATTTTTAAAAAAGTAGTCAATGCAGTGCAATATCGGCTTGAGCATATGAAAAGCTTTGGTGAAGGAAATGATGTCTAGAGAAAATACATAGAACGAAACTGAGAAATGTTCTCAGAACACCACTTTGTGGTGAGAGCATGAGCCCCAGACATTTATCACAGCAACGAACATGATAATCCACCAAATCCAGCCAAAGAGAGAGAAAAAAAGAAACGCACCGGCCAGTCTTCAACTGTACTCGCCTGTTCAGAGCCTTGTGAAGCGCCCAAGGACATAACACAAAATGTATGCGAAATAACATGGCATTTTGGGTGCATTTCTTGTTAGATATTTGCCTTATAGCATCACTTGATGCGCTGTACGGCCTGTGACTGTGTGCAACTAGGTTTGGCTTGCTGTGATTTGCCTAGTACAAAGTCGAATTATGTTTATTTAGTTGCTCCACCAAAGGTTTTTTCTTTCTCATACTCTCAGACTATTCTCGTGCACTCTCATACGCTTCAGACTATTGTTCACGTTTGCATCAGAGACAATAATAATACATAATTGGTATTATATATGGAGAAAAAATCTGTTGGTTTGAAACACCGAAGACGCAAGGTTGACCCTTTGAGGCTGAGAAGGGTTGTTTTGTAGGCCAGTTGGTCATACATATTTCAAGAAATGCAGACAAGGACAAAACGTAGAATAACACCACAGAGCGCCACAGAGTGGTGGCGCTCTGTGGTGTTATTCTACGTTTTGTCCTTGTCTGCCGCGCCGAAGCATTTCTTGAAATACCTTTGAGGCTATGCTGCATCTATACCGACGCTGCGCGCTGCAGTTCCATCTTTGTCGAAGGAAAAGTATAAGGTTTTATATGAACAATGACTTCAAGATTTACATTTTTTTTACATGTACAATCGTCACTGAAGTCAAGTTTCACCCATCAAGATAGCCTTTGCTCGCGGATGAAACACTCCGCAAGTGAAGCTCGCTTGATAAAGATTATGTGAACCTATTCATTGGCATATCGGCATGTTTCTGCCTTTCAAGGCTTACACAGAGTGGTGAGCCTTCTACCGCGAGCAAAAGGTTCAGAACTTAAAATGGAAAAATGGATCAAGAGGCTCCGATTATTCTTTCATCCGCGTCATGACTAATTATAGTTACGAAGTACTCCCTCATCGCTAATAGCAGAAGATGTACACTTATAACAAGTGATCTTCGTGGTACTGGGTTTAAGCAGACAATGACAGGGGAACGAGGGCCTTGTTCGAACAAACGTGCAAAAAATCAACAGGTACTGAAAGAAAGCAAACCTTTGCGAACTGTTTCTTTTTGAATAGGGGAGTTGAATGAATTGGAAAAAATTAACAGCGTCATTATTTTATTTACGAGATAATTTTTAACCTAGAAAAGAAGAAAAGATGACCACTTATACTCTGTACGTTACTTGCCGCTACATTCTATTAAATTATGTTCCAACTGAAATTAATACAGCACCATAAAAAAAACATATGCTTTCCTAGATTTCACTGAGTAGCGGTTAGCTTCTTTTACGCGGCAATGAGTATGAAATCTTCGATATTCGTCCATCGTATTCCTCACGAGGAACATATAAAACAGGTTTATTTTACGAGTATTTATACGTGGCACAAAGATCTTCAGGATAACAAAAACGAATCGCACTTAATCGAGGAGAGCATAGTGGGTTATGGAAGAAATTTAATAGGGCTAACATTAAAAGGAAGCCAGAAAGCAGAATGGGTCAGAGAACAAACGCAGCCTAATTTAAATTGAGACCAACAATGCAGAATAGGCAAGACGGGGCATATAAAGCGCAGAGCAGATAACTGAAGGTCGTTAGGGTAGTGAACTGGACTCCACAGGAATGAGTCTAGCAGGGAGCGACAGACAGGTTGGTTGGGTATATGGGATCAGGATGTTTGTTGGTATAGGATGACCGCAGGTGGCGCAGGGCAGGACTAAATTAAGGCCAGCGGGAGAGGCCATTTTAGTGGAGTGTACATATTACGCATAATGATGACGATAAATAACAAGGGTACAACTCTTTAGCGCGATAATGGAACCACTATTGGCGTTCCGAGTCGGGTTCAGTTATGGGGCTTGAAGAATACAAGCAAAATAAGTGCAACAGATTAGTATTGTAGGTGGTTTCATAGTTACAAAGCCGTCGGAGGGACCTCCTATGGGAAAGAAAGTTTAAACATATACAAAGGCAGTGATCGCTAGTTGCTATCATATGAAGTAAAATGGTCTTAGTAATAACAACATCTGTAGTAAATAACCATCAAATAGCACACATACAAAGCACAGCAAGCAGCAATATGAGGGGAGTACAACAGTAGGAAAGATTAACGAAAATAACATAATGGTACAAGAAAATAAATCACGACTAGCAAGATTAATATATTTAAAAAGTGTAGAAAAATGAAACTGTTGGGCAATGATTTCATTTTGTATTGTTAGGAATTTCATCACGTTATACCATTGAATATAGCGGAGAATTTTCCAGAGTTAGTAAGCACTACTTAAAGGAGATGATTACGACGGCAGGAGACCTATTTTCATTGATGTTGTTAAAATACTGGTTGGGGAAGGTTTCAAGTTCCTTGTAATGATGAATAACCCGATAAACAATCACTGACAATTTTAACTAGTTGGCGACGATGCTGAATGTTTAGACTGGAATAGTGTCGAATGGAATGGCAGCGAAATTTGCTGTATGTCATCAGTCTAAGTGCTTGGCTTTAGAGACAGATGACTGAAATATGTGTTGCCTCAGGAAGGAGAGTCTTGATTATCAGTCCCAGATGAAGTTTTTTGGAAAAGTCACTTGACATGATGATGAAACTTGAGCCTATTATCTAAAACACCAACCACGAAATTAACACTGTCAGGAAGTTTTACTAAGTGCTTACCGATTTTCACTGATGAAGGCTTAGTAATACTGCTTTGGGTGAATGAAATACTCTATATGCTCTCTTTAACGCATTGATGGGCAGCAAGTTATCGGTGCAGCGTACCTGAATACTTATTACATAACTTTTTAGCTGAGCCGGAACGATTTCAATTAGTAATGTGAAATAAATACTGTGATGTCACCCGCATATAAAAGGCACCAAGTTTTAAAAAGCGCTTAAGGTAAGTGAATTATGTAAAACAAAAAAAGTAAAGGACCTAAAAGAAATACTTGAGGAGCAGCTTCATTAGCAGTTTTCGTGGGTGAAAGGATAGCGTTCACGTCTACTACTTGGGATCGGTTTGTCAAGTAGCTGCGCAACTTTCTCGTGCTTTCAGAAATGCATTGAAAAACTACGTGCTGTGGACGAAAATAAGAGAAATGGCTCAAGCTGAAGGAACTCTTCTACACAATATTTACTTAGAATACAAACAAAACACGTCCATTGAGGGTCTCGATGATATTGAGCAAGAAATTAAGGATACCAAAGTGGCTTGCGTGCACCAGCTTCTGAATCATCACGTTATGAAAAGCGCTGCAGCAAGTTTTTACAGCCAAGCTAAATTTGATGAAAACTCCAAAGAGAGCGTAAGTATCAAAATCAATGGAATAGTACCAATTCGTACACCAAGAGGCACAAGGTTAATCAATACACTTTGAAATAATTGAACAGGTATTGAAGATGATGGATTTTGTCAAGTCAGCGTTCAAGTATGTCATCAAAAATAATAGCTGGATGTCAAACCGTACCAAAACACGGGCTCTTCAACGGGTGAGATGCGGTTTTTTTTTTAATTTACTTATTATTAGTCAGCAAGAAGACCCAAAAGACTGTTAAGGAAGGAACAACGTATTTGTCGCAATTTGCAAGCTTAAACAAATATTGCGCTGGCTTTGACAGATAAAAAATATGAAGACCGTAATCGGATACCCTGAATGGATGATGAACGAGTCCACTCTCAACGCCTTGTATAAGTTCGTAAGTAGAAAATTAACTTATCGATAATTATTTTATATCGGCCTAAACCTTTGAATCTTTTTTATGGAGGCATGAATGAAGCGCGATTTGCATTATGTTACTCTGCAATCTAAATAGTGTGATCCACGCCGTAAAAAAATTATTGCCTACAGTTAATTTCAAAGAACGCACTCTGACAAGAGTTTCTGATCAAAAGAAACTATAACAAGTCTTTTTGGCCCCCAAAACTGCGCAGGATAGTCATATAACTTATTGATGACGGTGTAAAATTTGCGAAAATTTTCGCCCCACAGTTGTGCAATAAATTCTTTCCGTATGCAGCCAGGCTGATTATGAAATAAACTGGTGAAGAAGACTAGTCTTGCACGGCTACTTTTCTCTGATTGCGTATAAATGGATATGCAAGCGTAGGCCGTAAAAGAAAGAAGAGCAGAAATGAAAGATGTGACTTGATAGCGTTGATATCAATGATATCAGTGGCCTTGTGAACTGTCTATTACGGTATAGTGACGTGTAATTTCAGCATGCTTCTAACATAAGTTGAATGTCTACGGCAGGGCACTAACACTTTATAAGCGACTGAAGAAAACAGACTCATTTGCAACTCGTAAAATGATTCGGCATTTGCCTCCGCAATTTGGCTGTCCATTAGATGGTATAATTTCAAGCCTACATGTCATCTTTGATATCCGACATAATGTGAGCCAAATATAATGAAGCTCTAAATCAGTTCCCGGATCACGCTGTGTGCGTGTTTCTCGCCGTCGCCTAGAATAACGAGGAGCCGCATGACAGTGCACCTGGCTCTCACACGTTTGTCTATTCGTAGTACATTCATTTTGTATTGGGTGTAGCTGTCGCCATCTGTGAACGTCTCTTGCAACAAGAATGGCCTAGAAAATTTGTTTTAATCAGGAAACAATTTTTTTCCCTGACTTTCGGATGATCAGTTGGCAATTCTGTTAGAGAAATATGCCCAATGTAAAGAATATTGATAGAATACTATGCTTTCAGAGAAAACGAATATGTGCAAGTAGGGACTATATTCCGCTGCGTACGAAGCCACACCGTAATCAGGCTTCGTACCTATCGCCCCCTGCAAAATAGTTTTCACGGAATATGGAAGGCTGCCAAATATACAGCCGGTAATCCAGGACTTGGCTGGCGTTATTTGGGACGGCTTGTTGAGCACTTTTTGCGGCGGCTGACATGAACGGTGCCGGCATTATGCTTATATGCGTCATAAAACTATTCATCCAAATTAACCCGAAACCTGGCCCTGCGACGTCCCTTGTATTCCATACGCAGCTTTCAACTTATTTTCGTGCTTACTGCTATGTATAAGTTTGAATTTAAGTTCACACTCCAGAAATAATAAAAAGCTACTTTCTTTACGAGGGTATTAGGATTCTATAGATTTATTACCGTGCATGTTTTTACAGGTACCTAAAATACGCGTGAGTGAGTCTTTCGTCAAGCATTATTTCTGGATGAAGGAGAACGATCATAACCAGCAACTTCTCAAGCTCAGTAAAACATATATCAATAAAGAGTGAGTACATATATGAGAAGATTTTTATCTATAAGTTTCTATGAAGTTATGCAAGGGTACACTTTCCAAGGAACAAATTCACAGCACTCTCTTACTGCATTAAACATGTCATTTACGCTTGCAATTACTGCACCCTAGGATGAGGAGAATTTGGTAACGTCGACTTCTTATGTCACATATTTCAAAGCAAATAATAATCTCGTAAAAGGGCCAGTAACTCAGTATATTTTATACTGCACTTATGCACTAAAACTCTGGGCCTCATAACTGCCAATAAGTTACCGACGCTTGTTAAATGGGACGATTTAGTTTGAAGCCTTTTTCGGAGAAGCCAGATCACACTAAGCATTTTAATTTCTCGCTCTGACGTTTCTTTAAGGTATGAAGATGTTCCCTTGAGTTCCCATGCATACTACAATGAACCAACAGAGACCCTTGGTAAGTGTTAGTGAGCACCAATGAGTTGTAAACTAGTAGTGAATGTGAATCCTTTGAATTTCCTTCATTCAACGCAGCGAAGAGTTAGAAAGCTGGAGCGTGTTTCGTGTTATTCTGGCCTCAACTATACACATGTTGTCATGGCGTACTGTACAAGGGTTCGAAAGTGCAAAGCTCTTGCCTGTATCAGGTTCCAAAATCTCTGAATCTATTCATCTAAAAATGCTTTTGAGCTTCTTTGGAAAACTGGAAAAAAACTGTCTACCGCTGTTCATAGCTGAGCTTCTTACAGGTTCTCTTGTTCAGGGTCTTTGGAAAACGGCGAATCACCGTCTACCGTTGTACATAGCTGAGCCTCTACAGGTTCTCAACTCCTATAGGGTAACCGAAATCATTTAGTTTATTCGCAGTTAACCAACTCACTGTCTGTGTCAGGAATATGCGCCAGCTTGTCAATATTTTTATGTAATATATTAGTGCAACATGAACTGAATCGCAAAGTTGAGGGACTACAGTGCCTGCTAGCCCTAATTTTGGATGCATCTCTGCTCCCTTCCAGTTTACCCGGCTGCTGCACTGGCTACTCATTACAGAAAGCCCCCGATTCCAAGGTGAACAGATGTGATACTTCTTGACCCAAGAAAACCGTCTAACGTTTCTTTAATTATTTAATGTGCAGGTCCTTAAACTTTGGCACGATAGGAACGATCCTCGCCCAGCTGCTCACCAACGTCATTGACAGGTTTGACTGTGCGTGCACTTCATTTCTTTCGCTTATACCTCATGAATAGGTGTATGGCTTGCTGACACAGCATTAACTTCATCAGGCTGTTTTGATTCTTCATTGTTCTCTATAAGGCATACTGCGATGTATTGCAACATATGTTTAGCCTGTGAGTTTTGAGTAGCTGGTTTTACTGTTGAAATCCACATGTTAAACCAGATTTCTTTTCTAAGATGAAGAAAGACGAGAAGGCATAGTTCAGAGGTTTTTCTCGGCAATAATCTATCTGAGATGAGCATCATTCGTAGTCCACTTCATGGGGGACTAACTGGCCTGAAGTATGTATAAAAGCACACCATGGTTTTTCCGTCATCACTTTTCAGTACTCCGAAGGAAGGTAAATCTCAGCCTTACTTAATTAATTAATTGATTAGCTCTTTACTTTGTACAGTTGTCACATGGTCTAACAAATCTGTGAAGGCCGGGGGCAGTCAGCTTCAATACAGCGGCCGCAGTTCACAGCAGTATAACTCGTCTACGAAAAATTACACTTCCATGGCTGTGGCGCTCTCCATTCCGTGTTTCTTTTTGTAGTAAATCCAGTAGTGAAAGCCGGCTAAAATAGAATGAGCTCAAGCTAACAACATATATTAAGAAGGTTCAACCTAGAGGTGCTTAGCAAAATGCGTCTTTCTTACAGTCGATGCACACAGAATAGTCAATAGTTTTCGAAATCATGAAAACAGATTTCTGTCCAAGCTGCGTGGCCAACCCCACCCATGAATTTTCAAATTTTATTTTATTGTGTCTTTCGAATGTTGTTTGAGGCCACACTAAAATATTCTGTTCAGAAGCATCACACAGTGCCGTTCGGAATAAAGGTGGCGTTGCTTCTTAAGGCATACGCGATGAAAGGCGCTGCAACCGGTAGACCCTTTTTTTACATTGAGCTGAGTCATCCGGAATACAAGCAAGGAGGCAGTCTGAAAATAATACACAGTATTTTCCTTGCTTGCGAACATGAATGGAAGTAACAGATATCACACGCGTGAACAAAATATTCACGCAAATTTGTACTAAATGAATCGCATTGATCGTCTGCGATCTTTTTAGCTGCTCTGCTGTGCGAGATCCTCTGGGTTAGAGGTCTTGTGGAGGGTGCAGACTGATTGGTTGGTGGTGGGAGGAACTTCTGGTGATGGAGCACGCGTGAGGAGCTGGGTTGACCCTAAAGGTGGGTGAAGGTTTCACTCGCCGATGCTTCACACAGACGACGCTGGTATTTGCGCCAAGTGCCTATGGTATTACAAGCACAGTATTCCCCATGAAACTGACTTTTCACATTATCTGATGAAAATGTGTTCAGTAATAACGAATCAACCTCCAACACTAACAAGAACAAAAATGGTGTTCAGTCGGAATTCTATTGTCATTTCAGCTGCGCAGTGCTAGATATTTCATGTTGAAGGCTAGTTTGTACGGCGTTTCACGTGAACTAAAATGTTTGTGCCAAAATATTTCATGCCACATCCAGATGCATACCGAGATGGCACAAAAATTACTGTGGATTTCTGGAATGATAGTACCAAAGAAAACTTCTGCAAATCATCGTCTTGCCTGAATAATGCAAAAGAATGCAATGATACGCAAGTAAGTTATTTGTTGCAGCTTACTACATAGTACAGATATCCCTAAAAATGTTATTTGAAAACTTGTTACTTGGTTATGCGTGATATTCAGAGAATGTCTCCCCAATTTTGATGTGCCCACGGGAAGCTGTGCAGCTTTGGAGTCTGTACTTCGGATGAAAACATTCTATATCCTTGTGGCTGCCATTAAAGCTGCGTAGACTTCATATTGAGGTATTTAACTTTGACACGGGCCCTCTCGACTTCTCTGTTACATGGATTGAGGCTACAGGCATTTTATCTTTGCACGTTCTAAGCTTTACGTTTGAATAACACGGGGCTGTCAGAGTAGCAAGTGCTCTTCGTATTTTTTTTTTTCAGGACATCCGCAGCTCAAACTACGCCCATCTACGGGACTACTTCGGAGTTCGCACAGCATTCAAGGTGATTATCTAATTTATATTATTTTCTACCCGACCGATACTCTTTCTTAAGCAAAACTGAATTTTTTAGTGTTACTTGCAATGACTACATATATATTGTTCATAAGTCATCGCAAGGACAGCGAGTTAAGCAAGTGAAACAGAGGCACGGAAAAGCTTTGTGCTAACCTTGAAGAACTTTCTTCAAGGTTATACGAGAGGTTACAAAGGAACAAATTTTAAGGTCTTCGAGCTAACCACATAAATTACGAGCGCTCGGCGTAGTATCATCCCAGAAACTGGATACACGAGGAAAGATATTCGACAGATAAATGTTGGCTTGACATGCACAATATGACACTGCAGCTTGGTACCAATATTTGCGCGAAGCTTTGTCATGTTTGTGTCTTCACGCTCGAAACCCCTGGCACGCGGCTTTATCAATTTGTAAGCCGAAATTCGACCAGATTTTCCTGGAATAAGTGCAGCTGCGTACAGCTGTTTCTCTTTCTTTTACACCGTTGTCTATGGTTTCCACACGTTATCGCGAAAGTTCATCCTCGGATTTAAGTTAAGCGCCGTCGAGATCGGTGGTGTCTGTGTTCAGCTACCGCCGAGCACATCTGCTGCTCCCGCCGCCGCCTAGTTGTTCAGTTCTTTGTGGGCGGAAGTCACCGAAATAAACCGTTTGAATTCCATGCCACTCTGCTGATCCATTCCCTACGGCATTGTCACCGATACGCGACAATATCGTTTGCTGCATTCGTGTCTCCATAACCTTCTTTTCTGCACAAATACCGTCAGTGCAATTCTTTTGTTTACAAGATGTTCATTACGACACAGCTCTCCCTTGTATGCAGGACCAAATTAAAAATTTAGGGAGAGTTCTCTGGAGCAGTACAGCTGCTTGCGGCGTGAAAGATACCATCGACACAACCATAATGTTGTGATATTGTTCGTTATTCTGTGTTCAGAGGTTGATACTCATCATGATTACAAATGAATATAAATATCTAAAAATGCAGTGACTACACATTAGCTTTTAGAAAAGCAGGTAAAATTTCACTGAATTTCTTGCAGGCTCTAAGACGAAGCAAATCAAATTACACTGCCCCATTCTTGCTTCCTGGAGAGAAGTTCGACACTGAACAAAAGATATTTTTTATCGCATTTGGAAACGTGAGTACCAAGAATGCACAACGTAACCGCGATGACTACTTTCTCCTGTTTCGGCGACCCAGGAAAATCTAGAGCGAACGGCTCCGTGTAAATGTACAGCTTCACCGGCACAGCGAATTTGCATGTACCTTTTGCGAGCCTCCGTTGAACTATATGAGAGAACAATACGCTTACCTTTAAAAGCACCGAAGGGCTGCTCTTTATTCACTAATTTTTCTCCAACAACCCGATTTAAGCTTTCTTTTTCTTTCCTTGCATGTGTAAAGCTAATAACCTAAATAGTCCATCGGTTACCTGGCCAACCACGCCATCTAACCGCCACCTAATTAGATCTTGTTAATTAACAGTTCTAGTCGAGGCCATTTCTCGCGTCATAAAGCATTCATATCCGATAAACTTTGTTTCTCACAGTTAGCTTTATGAAGATTAGGTGTCAAAATAAATTCATAAATAAATATCAATATGACGGCGTTTTTCATCTCTATTACAGCTTTACTGCCCATACAGTGTAAACGAAAACCCAATCCAAGCCAGGGCTGACCAGTCAAGCGATTTCTACCGGGAAACGTAAGTCGTCTGCTTTCTTTCTTGCGTTTATGGGCGTGCAGTAGATTAATTTCTGGTGTATAGAACTCCATGATGCTCATGAATATCACGTTACCCTAAAAAAGAGACCAACTTCTGCTAGGATAACTGCTGCGATGAACGCAGGACACATTTTTATTGCGCCTCAATTATATGTCTCACTTACGTATATGTGGGAAGAGCGCTGTCCATATGCTCCTTAGATTTTTTGATCTCTGAGCGATTAGAGAGATCAGCTATGGCATGTGTACCGAGTTTAGGGTGCCGAAAGAACTGTATCCGGTCACAAAAAAAAAATATTAAATCTCTCCAAGAATGAACTTACTACTATGCACATCCAGCACAGAATATATTCTGACGTGACTCGTCCTCACAGTATAGCGATTCAAAAAAAAAATGTAGTAATATCCTTTTCCGTGATTTGTTCTTACAGCTGGTTGACTGGTTTGGTATTCCGTGCACTGTTCAATAATCTTTTCTGCATCTCTGCTCGTATTGTTCTGTTGTATTATTATTATTTTTATGCCTCCTCCTGCTTGGGCCACTCCAGGGCCGGCAGTATTGTATAAATGAATACATGAACAAATAAACAATCATGTCCCAGTGAGAAAATAGTCTATCAGAGAAGGTCATATCTATACAGACTCATTAGCCACCATAAAACAACTGAAAACAGTGACAGACGCTATGTGTAACAGGAGATGCATGCATTCAATGAAAACAAATATACACATCAAGGTACAGTCGGGGTCAAAAGTCTCCGGACCACGTGTTCCTTAAACGAAGCTTATAGCTCTACTATCAGACAGCGGCTGGAGACCGCACTTGTGGAGATGAAAGAACAAAAATTTAACTTTTACTTGAACAAGTGCGGTCTCCAGCCGCCGTCTAATAGCAGAGCTATCGGCTTCGTTAGAGGAACACGTGGTCCGGAGACTTTTGACCCCGACTGTACACTGGACCCAAGACGATGCTGAGAACTCTGAGCAGAGAAAAGTAGACAACCTCACTCACCAAGCTCCAAACACTAATGCATCCCCCACCAAGCTCCCATTTGATGCATGCTTCGCTCTCGCCATCTTAGCATCTTCTTTATGGAAAGGTGCACGTGCACTCACTCCTCCGTGCATTGTTCCCCTGCCTCATAACCTAACGAGATTGGATGAGGTATCCCTTTGAAGGATCAGGGCTAGGGCGACCCTTACCCCGCTGGTCACGTGCCGACGGGACTTTGAAGAAGACGCAGGACCCGCCATTTGCCCGAGGTGTTCCACTCGGGCTGCAGTGGTGGACGTTCGTCACTTGTCGCGGACTTGTGCAAGGACAAGGGCTTCAAGGATACGAATTTTACAGGAAGTGGGACTAACGGCGACAAGAAAGGAGGACTACTCCAACTGGCTGACCGATTAGAATAGGAGCAGGAGCCTTCTTTGGTTCCTCCATAAAGACAGCTTACATCATTTCCTTTAAATAGCATACAGCGAGCCCAAATTGCGCGTTTATGGCAACTGTGAGAAATTATTAAAAAAAATTGCGAGGGCACTTTGGCAACTAAAGTGTCGACAGGCGAAAGCCGAGGACACTATTCCGTGACGACTTCCGGTAGATGTGATGTCACACCGGTCCCGTGGCTATATCGACACCCAAATTGTACATCTTTCGGAGATCTTAAGTGTTAATTTCGCTTAATTACACATTTTTCCATCTAGTTTGACACAAATCCGACGTTTTTCCGACCATTCAGTGACAATTTTCACTATGTCATGACAACTTCTGATGGATGTGACGTCACACCGTTCCCGTGGCTATATCGACGTCCGCGCTATTTCGACGCAATTTCGACATTTTTGCCTTTAACTAATGAACTAATTAATCTACAGTCATCCAACTCGGCTTCTAGGTTCATTTTTCCTCCTCTGTCAGAAGCAACCATTGGTTTCCTTCCATCTTTTTTAGTTCCCGAGTTAAACGAATGTGACGCGCTTTTTTAACGGACGACAGTCATTTAAGGCTTTACCTTAAAAGTCAGCATGGCATGCACAAATGCTGAAAGAAGTATAAAATCAATTTTCTCATCCTCGTCATTGTCAGTTCAGTTGCATTGAGGAAGGTGGAAGAATCGCGCCGCAAACTTTAATTGATTCAGCTTCCCACGTCTTAAAAAATTCATCGCGTGACTCAGAAAGAGGCGCCTGCATATATGAGGCGCTCTGAGACGTCAGTGCCGCCTTCTGCGAAACAGGTACCGTGTAGTTGGATAAATCTTGGCTTCAACAAGGCAGTAAACTAGCGCCGCCGCTTTCTTATGGCGTAGCCCAAAATTATTCGGGGAATATCTTAACGGCCATCAATGTCAGCACGAAAATTCAATCAGGTGTGCACCGGTATTTATTTTTTGTCTTCTACGGCACACAGTGCGGAGTCTACACTCTCTCTCAAGCGGATATAGACAGTGTTGATGTCGTGGTGGCATTGAGATTCTCGAGATCCTCAGCCACATGTGATAATAACGAGTGTATCCATAAGACCCCACAGGCAACAGATACGTTGAATGTCATTTTGGGTTTTTATATGTTCTTGTTTTCGGAATGATGCGATGGAAGCCACTTAGGCCGGAAAAAGGGAAAGGAAATGCCATATAAATAAAGCCTGTTTGGTCTCAAAGGGAGCACTAAGGAACGTTCATTTGTCACAGACGCTCCTGTATCCGGCGCAGGAACATCGTTCCTGACCACACGGAGCTTGGCGCGAGCTGAGCAAGGGAAACGCCGTTGGGATTCTTGTGGCCAGGCTGTCATTTTCCCTCACTGTCGCGGATGCCCTGCAATGCGGCCCTCCTTGCTTACAGCGTTCGCATTCTTGCGTGAACATGCGGCGAAGATAAGCGGGCCGGCTTCAACTGGCCGCCTGAGGCAATGAAGCAGAGCACTGTACGGGCCGCATTCTGAGACAGAAGCCTGGCCCGGGCGCGACACTCACAGCCCAGGCCCGGGCCACGGCTGGACACGCAACGTTATCACTCTACTGAGCCCGGACCCTGCCTGCCAAACCCGGCGGTTGGCCGGAAGAGGTAGGGGGGGGGGGGGGGGGGGGCGTTTTAGCAGCAGCTCAAGAGGTTAATTGCTCATGAGTGCAAGTAGTCTCCGGCAAAAAAAAAGCAGTCTGCCGGCAAAAACACTCGTCGCAACTTCCACTCGAAACAATTGGTTTTGCAAACACTAAAACAAGAAGACGTAAAACGAGTTCGACTGCGCTTCTTTAGAACAGTGATGTCCTCTGTGTATGGCCTCGTCATATCAAGAAAACAACCCTCAACTGATAAAATCAGCTCTTAGCTCGTTGAAGGAGATATTTTCAAGGAAGATTTTGCTGCCGCTCAATTCGTTCAGTCTCCTTGGTAGTTGGTTTTGCTGTGGCTGTAATCTAAGCATTGTTTTCTGTGTTTTTACTCTCGGTTGTTAATTATGGTGGGTGCATGTACTTTGATATTATTTTGCACATCTGCTAGAAGTCGCACGACAGTACTTTCCTTTTCCAATTACTGTTTTGAGGTTTCGCATAGTCTGTAATCGTAGGTTCTAGAGATAAATGCGGCAAATGGGCAATTAGGAACAACGCTCTCGCGCAATAATCCCTGATGTATGTTTTTTTCCCTTTTCAGACTGAACGAAGTCGTGTATGGTTACAAGGCATTCAACATAACTTTTAAATGTAACTCCAACGAGGAGGCAGACAGATGCCACCTGATGCCACCGAACGGAGCAAGCATCAACAGCCAGATCTGTTAGCCGTACTCCTTTTAATGCTCAGCATGACTGTTTTTCATTGTTTAATTCATTCTTCGTGTCAGCAATAAACGCCAGGTTTCCTGCAAAATTTTTGTTTCAATACCAAGTCTTCTCAAGCCACCACAGATGCTGAAAGGCAACGCAACGGGATGTCAGTTGAGGTTCAATATTGACGCAGCGTGACGATTTGTGGGCAGTTCGCACCTCTCATTTAGTGCTGCACGTGACATGCTAATGTCATGGGCTCGAATTCCGGTGCTCATAGCGCTAGCTGACCCTAATACCAAAATCGACATCAGTGATTCTCAACAGGCTATCCGCAACTACGATGCTGGCCGTATCTCTTGCCAGGCGTTACACATTCTCCTTTCTATTGCATCCTTTTCCAACTCTCGCTTAATTCTTTGGGCTTCAGCCCACGAATCGCTCAGCGGAAACCCCCAGGCGCACACTCTCGCCCGAGATCTCAGCTGCCGAGCAGAGTGTATGATCAGCCTCCCTGCTTCCTCTGGCACTAATATCTCACGGGCTTCTCTACTCACCACTTACACGGACATACTCCAGCGCTACCGGCCCGAAAGATGTCTCTATCCTTCCGCACACAGAGATCTAACAAGACACGAGGCCGTCCAATGGCGCAAACTACAATCTGGCAGTTCTCCAAACCCCCTCTTATACAGCAGGATCTTTCCGCAACAGATAGACCCCATGTGCAAACACTGCTCAGCTCGGGCCACTCTCATACACATGGTGTGGACTTGTACACATTACAACACAAACAATTCAAACACCCAGAGACGTGGGAGTGTCCGGCGTACTTCCGAGCCGACAGACCAACGCCGGCTTATCCAGCGAGCGGTGGAGGCCGCGATATCCCAAGGAATCCCCGCCGACCTCCTCTAAGCCAGCGCAACCGGTCCTTGGACTGGTCCCCTGTTTTTGGGAGTAATAAAAGAGATCACCACCACCACCGGTGCTCCTTTAACCGCTCGTTAAGGCAGCGCCTGGACGGCTGAACGCAACAATTAACAACACTTACGGTCAAACGCTATTAGAATACAATGGTGCCGAGATATGGAATGAAGTTCCCGATGACATCAAACTTAAACGCAATTTTTCGGCCTTATTGAAAACAAATTTTCTTGTTTGTACAGAACTGTGGGGCTAAATACTTTTTTTTGTTTTGTACATTTGTGAATTTGTTTTTCGTTTCGTCTCTTTCTCTAGCAATATTTTTGTTTAAATTTTTTTTTTCAGAATATTTCTGTGCTTTACATATTGTAAATGCCATGATTGCAGTACTTAACGTCTTTCTGTACTTGTTGTTTAAATGTCTGCAATTTATTTTGTGAGTATCTTGTATTTGAACCTTCACGACCATGCATTCAGAAAAGTTTGCAGAGTTGTACATGACAGCCGCAACAGTAACCCGACGCAGCAATTTTTAAAAACAACCTGTTATTTTCTGACTTGCCTCGTGTAATCAAGCGACTCTTCTTTCGTCCCCCTTCGCCTTATCGTTTTCTTCATGTCAAGAATAAACCTTCACTTGGTAGTGTGCACCTCACCATGTTGAAAGTCTTCCCTGGCTTCTCTTCTTTTCTTGCAAGGCTATGCAACACCTGCAGTTTACTCTAGTATGAATTACAAGTATCCGAAGCAATGGAGGTCACGAAGAACTTATCTCTGTCTGAAACTATGAGGACAGCAAAAAAAAAAAAAATGTGCGAGTTGAAGCGAAAAACACTGCGGTAAGATTCAAATGCCTCTTCGTAAACCGTTTTTTTTTTTTTGCAAGATGTTCTTAGTGACCACAGCATTTAAATACTACAAAGGTTGCACTCTGGTATTATAAGTCACATGCTCCCCTTTAAATTCGAATCCAGAACTCAGTACGAGCTCCGACCTAGATTTCCCAAGCGACAAATGCCACGTATTTTTTTGTTGTTTTTTTCATTCGGAGCAGTACTTTTTGTGCGGTGAAAAATAGCGATCGGGAGAACAGAAATAAGAGTTGTGGGTCAGCTATTACACTATCTTACTTCCCGCATCTTAAAGCTTTTACCTAACCGTTTTTTGCTTATTGTAAACGACTGAGTTCTCTCCTTCTCGGAACCCACTTGCCTTTTGTGAGCAATGAGATCCTGCCATGATTTTTCTCATCGTGCTACCACAAAGAAAATATTAGGATAACCCTGCTGTTGTAGATTTCCGCACATGCGACCGTGGTATTCAGGCAAAGAACCAAGCATCCAGAGGAATGGAGAAGTATCGCCATTGAGTAGAAGGTGAATTCAACTCACGTTGTTGTTCATGTTTATAATAATTGCTGCTTTCCATTTGGCAGATGCTAGACTCAGAGCTGACTGTATAAATGTGCCATTCCCACGATAGGGAGCGAGTTGAATGAAATACACCCGAAAGTAGGAACGTGTATGACTTTCTTCAAGAGGAGTGTATATGTAACCTACCAATGGGGTCAAACTAGGATTGAGGAGCTATTTTACATTCAGAATAGAGGTTGAGAAGTCTCATTCGAATATAAAATATACCCAAATTTTATGTTTGGCTTGTTAAAATATTCGTTTGTGGATGAATATTCAGGCGCAGAATGATTACTATGGACAATGATCATACTCTTGCCAAGCAGCATTGGAGACTACCTTGGCAAGGGCGCCTAATTTTATGAACGAGATTATTTTCTAACGACGCTTTCAGTTTCTGACTTCGTAACACACGCTGCGATCGCACTTTCGGTAGGACTGCTGTTTTTTACTTCAGAAGTTTCCGTTACGTATTTCAGGCTTCTTGAGTTACAGGAGCACCGATTCTTCCATATACAAGGTCTGTTAGAAAAGTATCCGACTTTACTTTTTTTTACGAACACCTGATGGATTTGAAACAAGCACGCTTGCACCAGCCTACCTTGAACCTTCGTGCGCATGCACAAACTTTTTCTCGCCTGCCGATAGCGTCAGTCACTGGCGCGCAGCGTTTGAGTGAGGCAGTGCGCAGTGCTCTCGTCGGTTTTTTATTGCAAGGAAAATGGCGGAGTGACAGGAGCAGCGCTACTGCATCAAATTTTGCCAGAAACTAGGCGACAGCCAAGTGGAAACCATTCTGAATATTCAGACGGCTTTCGGGGACAATGCTATGAGCAGCACACAGATTAAGCAGTGGTACAATTGATTTAAAGACGGCCGCACATCGGTGCAGAGAGAGCCAGGCTCCGGTCGGCCATCAACATGCCGAAATGACCTGGTCATTACCGAAGTGAACGCTGTGGTGACGCGGGACCATCGTGTGACTATCCGAGAAATTGTAGAAGAGGTGGACATCACCAATTTTTCTGCACATTCCATTATCACCGAAAATTTGGCCATGGAGAAAGATGCGGCGAAATTCGTTCCCAAGCTGCTCACGGTGGAGCAAAAGTAGCTTCGTGTTGACGTCGCACAGGATATGCTGGATTCCACAAACAGTGACCCCGACTTCATCAACACCATAATCGCTGGTGACGAGTCTTGGGTGTACAGGTACGACCCGGAAACCAAATCCCAGTCGTCACAATGGCAGCATTCCACGTCACCAAGATCAAAGAAGGCCCGCCAAGTGCGCAGCAATGTCAGAGTGATGCTGACTGCTTTCTTTGACTCCCTCTGTGTGGCACACCACGCGTACGCACCCCGCAAAGTAAACATTAACCAAAAGAATACTACAGGGATGTCCTCCGTCGCCTGCGTGGTGCTGTGTGGCGCAAGAGGCCGAAGTTGAGGTCAACAGGAAATTGGCGCCTCCATCATGACAATGCTCCTGCACATTCCTCGCACTAAATTCACACTTTTCTCGCGGAAAACCAGACTGCTGTAGTTCAGCAGGCTCCTTACTCTCTTGATATGGCCTCCTGTGACTTCTGGCTGTTTCCCAATATCAAGAGGCCATTGAAAGGAGCGCAATTTCAGACAAGAGAGGACATTATGGCTGCAACGACAGCTGAGCTAAACTACATTCCGAAAGGGGCCTTTTCGGAATACTTCCAACTATGGCAGCACCACTGGGAGAAGTATGTGGAGTCCCAAGGAGACTACGTTGAAGGTAATTAGGTTTCAAACGCTCCAGTTATGCCAGTTTTTTTTTCTTCGGCAAAAGGTCGGATACTTTTCTAACAGACCTCGTATATCTGCGCACTGTATGCCTTCGAAACAGATGTTCCAAAATTCCCAACCTCTTTGACGTACCTCGGTGTAAGAGGCTTAAGCGTTCATGCGCTCATGGAGTTCCTGATGTTTATATAAAATTACGTTGTGTTTTTGAACTCTACATACAGTAATTTTTTGGAAGGCTCAACACTCATTCGCTCGTAACTACTTGTGAAAACCAGTGGAAGTTTTAAAGTGTTGCGTTAATGTAGCTACGACACCTTTGATGAACGTAGAAAAGGTTGCCATATTACATTTAAGCAGATGCGTAATAACGAGAAATTAGGCACCATCCGTGGCAGGCAGACTGAAAATGAAATGAAAGGCGGAGCACGGAATGTAATCAAGCTTCACTTTTTAAAAACATCCTCTGGTTGGTGTGCGGCAGATTTTTAGAAAACGGGCTCTCCTGTTGATGTGCTTACAAAACTCGGTACTTTCCCAACAAACACAAAACCTCCTCAAAATCTCCCAAAAATGACCCATCGGGACATTTGGAATCTCCCCAGGAGGTGCTCATTTTTCCGGAACACATCTAAAAAACGTCCCCACAACTAGCAATGTCCAAAAAGTTGTGCGTCCCATGGAAAGCCCCAAAAGGTTAATGCTCGATTTCTCGGCTCTGGTTCAATAAAATTATTCCTCCTTTTTCATGCAGCCTTCAGGCATCCAAGCGCACATATGTGCCAAATTTCAGGTGCATACTTACGTTACAGGTGGTGTAATCCACCTTTCCACTTGTCTGAATGCGTGCTGGCTCGGCTTTTCTGCACTTATCCGTTTACGTGAAATGTCCTAGCATTTTGCACACAAAAGAAATATGAACTCAAAAAGTCACCCGATTTGGCCCATATAAGAGCAAATAGCAGCGCCATACAGAAGTAATTTCAGTTTAGTAGCTGTGCTCTTAGCACGAATTGCATCCTGTCGTCCATGCCGGCGACCGCACCATACACCACCACAATCAAAATGCCTTCATGTTTCAGTCAAAGAAAAACAATACAGACCGAATTGAAAGCCCGTGCCGAACAAAACTTACGTTGAACGGCGCAAATCTGAATGAATACAAACAGCAGACGCAAACGTATGCACCACTGAATACACAGTGTACATACACTACGGCACCATGCATATAATGATGGCCACTTTTTTCTCCAGCCCTGAGAAATCTGCAATATGAAGCAAGTAAAACAGAATACAGGCTGAAAGTTGATGCACCTTAAACGAGCATTCTAAGGGCTACAAAAGCAGATATGCACACGCAAAAGCAAACGTATGTAAAGAGCAACTTGGGTGACAAAAGAAAAGACGAGATGGGCGTACGCTGCAGACACGCAGTTTCAGGTCACGCATTTTCTTCAAGTTGAAATCCCCCTCACGCTTAGAGACTCGGAGCAAGCTTCAGCGACGTGTTATCAAAACAGAAAAAAAATATTAGTTCTACTAGGCGAAAATAAAAAAAAGTGCGAAAAGGGCCTGCAGTATGCTTAAATAAATAAATAAATAAATAAATTAAATAATTAATTAAAATAAACCAACATACCTTGACGACGTTGCCTACGGAAACCCAGGGATGAAATACATCACTGCAACAGCTGAAACCATAAATTAAACGCAGGCTTCTGTCCTGCGCCTTCTCACAGCACAGCGAGCGCTCAAACATACGCGTTACACCCTCGTAACGATCCTGGGAGTTTTATTTTCTTGTGACTAAGTGTGGGGATAAGACTGCTTGGAGCCAGGCGGGAAGGTGAACGTGCTCAGGTACGTGCGGTGGCGCGCTGCATCCATGGTGCGGCAGACCGCGCATGCGGCACAGTCCAGCTTGGGAGTCGAGATCAAGGCACGATTAATCCAGTGGGAGAGAGTCAATATAACCACGCGAACACTGCACAAACTATACCGCTGCGGCAGGATGGCTGCGCGGTGGCGAACTAGGTAGAGCAGGCTAATCCATGGGCACTCGCAGAAAGGGAGTGTTGGGCCTCCGAAGGTCCCTCCCGCCTCAGACCGTAGTAGACGGCCACGCTGCCACCACCAACGTGCTGCAGTTGTCGGAGCCGCTGAGGAATGCAGGGTGCGTGCGATGAGTCACCTATTGCCACGAACTCCGCTGCCGCGAACGCCGCCTCGAACGGCGGCATCAGTAGGGCCGTGAAGCTGCGTAAAGGTCTTGCGATGCGCCGCCGCGGCATCAGTTCCAAAAGGAATGGTGTGGGCACGCCGAGGTGCGCGGGAAAACTTCCGTGAATCCGTAGCTACGAAGTCCACGATAGCCCAGTTGGCGCAGTGACGAGAGCAAGAACTGCCACGCGCTGGGGCTTGTGCTCGAACGTCTCGGGCAGCGCGAATAAGCGCGCGCAAAATGGCGTCCGTCCAGCGAGGAAGCCGGGCGAGCGACGGGAGGCCATTACTGCACTTCTGCTAGACAGCGGCGCAGCGAGGAGTGCCGATAGTCGGAGACGCCTGGAGGGACCACCACATAATGTTTAAGTTGGGCGCAAGCTGGGAAAACGCTAGAAGACGTGAAAGCTGGTGACCGCCGCTGCCGGCGGCGCGATGAAAATGCAGACCGCCGCCGCCTGCCTGCAGCATGGAGCCGACGGCCCACGTGCGAGAAACGCATGCGCCGAGAGAGATGCGGGGTTTACCGTTTCCTTCGGCTGTTCGAATGAAACTGCTGTTTCATCTCTCAAAACGGCGAATACAAGAGGAAAACCTTCTCTCCCCGCAGCTTGTGGCGCGAGGGAGAGAGAAAAGACAGCGAGCTGTCAATTTTTATTTCTTGTTGAAAACCATTGGTCCCGAAAACGCTATACCCAGTTAGCTTTCTGAGACCAAAATGCATTAATTCTTTTTTGTTGCTGCTTAAAACTCCCGAAAGAACGTTTCTAGACATTTAGTGGGAGCACTGCCTTTTTTCTTGTGTTTCTATGTCTTGCCTCTATGGTCTGGAAACGTTTCATAAATGCTGTAGTGGGACTGGGACATTCCATCCTTTTTTGGAGTTTCTGAGGAGGTTTTGTGTTTGTTGGGTTATATTACTACGATCATAGCTGTCAAACATCTAGATCACCACGCAGTTACTGAACTTACTGCTCATTTTGGCGCCACCCTGGCGAACTCGCCCTTATATACTTCTGCATGCGAACGGCCTCAGGCTTTTTTATTCATACAAGTCCCATTTGTTGACTCGTGTACAGAACGCATTTTTTCTAGGTTTTGTGGGAGATATATTGGACACTACACGTTATTTGTTTCTTATATTTTCATTCGGTTGATTAAAAGTTTCAATATTCTCAACGCCACCAACGTAATCTTCATGTGGGAGGTAACACGATGAATGGAGTTTTTACTCGCGCCTAAAAATTTCAAATCAGCAATATTATAAACGATTAGGTCCTGCCGTCTGTCGGCACCACACAAAACTACTATTGTTGTGTTTATAGACACGGGAGGGCGCTGCATGCAAAATACGCTGAAATGGCGCGTAAAAGAGTACGTTTTGAATAATTCGCATTTAGTGACTGAAGTGAGCAGCACTGGCAATGCGACGTAAATTTTCGTGAAATGCCTCCACAAAAACATGTCTAAACATGATCGTACGGAAGTATGACTCATGCACGCAACACAATTTGAGTTGTCGACACTTAGGGTAAAGGGTGGCCAGCAGTACAACCATCGATTTCAATATTTGCCTCGGGAAAAGAAGTCCAAGAGAATTTTTACAGTTATGAACAATTCCTTAATTTTTTAATCCATTTCGGGGAAGAGGAAATGCGACTGAGCAATCCATTCCCCCTCTGAGTCTTTGGCTTGTTTCTTTTTGAATTTTTTTTTGTGCCCAGATATGGCTACCTTTCCGACATTATTTTTTCACGCAGATAAAAACCAGCCCCTCTCACAATTAGCCTGTTAAGCTTCATGTAATAGCGTCCTTTCTCCCTTTTCCTCCCTTTCCTTTAGCAGAAAGGTAAGTAACTGTTTCCTGTGGGAAAAGTGTTTATGCAAACTCCCTTTATTTCTTTTTCTTTCTTCGCGTTATCTAATTTCCATGCGGCCTTTCAACGCTATAGATACAGCGGTCAGTGAAATCACTTATGCGCCCATTATATGCGTGCTGATTGCCTTCTTTTCTAACCACAGGCAACAAATAAGAAATTACGCAGCCTGGAAGAGTATAGCTGCTCTGGCCCCGTTTGCCAGCTTTGTAAGGGCACACCATTAAACGTTCACGAGCAGCGACGGATTCTCAAAGACAAACGAGACATCTGCACGGAAGCCGTAGATGAAAGAGGCAACATGCAGCCTTCAGTCGGCCAGCTTTATGTTGAGAGGAAATTTTCACCGGAGGCGAAGAAAGACGTGCGTGCAAATACACTGTTTTCCAACTTCATAAATGCTTCATGCTTAGGCTAGCAGCTTATTCTGCGGGATGCTTTTGCTGATAGCTTTTGTTAGGCGGTGTTACGTAAAGTTAGTTTGAATTTGGTTGTATCGCTTCTAAAAGGGACTCTGTACAGTTTTGTAATTTATTGCTCTCTAGGTCGAATTGACCTGGCATGCTACCAAACGAAGCAGCCAATTCAGTTTCAGTATAAAATGCATGGGTGGCAGCTCTACAAACACACTGTTTAGAAACCCGCACATAACATCACAATTACAAGGACGATTCCACTTATCAAACATTAAAGGTAATCTTTTCTACCTAAAGCAACTACCACCATATGAAAGAAATAATTGCAGCCGCAGGAATGTGAATCTTCCTTCCTTATGTTTACTAGAATAGGAGCTGCAGTTGCCCTAGAAGACACAAGCCTGCATGTAGAGAATTGGTCAAAAGTGTTCTGGTCACATGGCTTGGTTTTAGCCCCAAAGTCAAGCTGTTGCGGCACACCAAAGGAAAAAAGAGGGTTGTTCTCACTCCACAAAAGTTACAGTTCCAGGCGAGCCATAAGATCCCGATTACATGGCTGAAAATCAAACCATGTGAACCGAACGCAATCGACCAAAGGTATACGAGTACATGTCCTAACTCGTTTCAAATTACTTTTTGCAGCATTTGCACTTTTTCTAGATGTTTTTGGCTAGGGGCAAGTGCATTTGCAGAGAAATCTTCTGTCATGTAATTTTCGCGCGGTGTGTGAGAGCTTCTGTGCGAAGTATCTACTAAGGGGGAGTTCTACCTGAGCTTTCTTCTTATGAAAATAACAACTATACTATGATCTGCAAGCCAAAATTTGGGCGAATAAATTTCATACATACGTTAGAGGCTTCTCAAAGGCATTCAGTATTTATGTAGCGAATGTGAGCATGCGCGGGACTATACGTGCGAACAAAAACACATATATCCTGATTTAGCAGGCACTTTCCTTCAATGCCAGCACAGTGAATTTCAGTCAGAAATACATGGCCACGAGCAACGGGCTCTTAAACTGGTACAAAATCCATAGCATGTCAAAATTACTGCTCTCTCATTATCTGAATCCAAAACTTGCACCCAAAAGTTCATCTCTTGGCACCCTGGGAAGCATATGTTTGTCAGGATATATAAAACATCGCAACATTTCAGCTTTCGTGACAGACGGGGTAAGGTAAAATGGAGGACGCGCTGCGATAGCTTCGAGTGGGTTATACAGAAGCTGCAATGAAGGTGAGTGCCGGCGTGCATAAAATATTGAGGCGGTGAGAGAGGCGGTGTGCGGGTGGTAGTCTTGGGTCTAGCAAAACTGCGCAGAACCAGCAGTTGCAGTCATGCAGTTTTGTGCAGCAATAGGCCACCTTGTCTTATTTAGCAAAACGATATAAGAGAAGTACTAATACCTACCGTAATTTTCTTGAAACTTTGTCTCATCTAACACCCAGAGAACACACTCAGGCCATAAGAAACCGTGATTAATGGTTCATTCCCCAAACGCGAACTAATTATGAACGTCAAATACTCAGCTATCACTTGCCATCATTGCTAAATGTCTTGTGTTAGTCTTTCAAACCTTTATTTTGCATATTATTGCTTTTGCCGGTTTGTCTGTTTTTATTTCTTTTTTCTTTTTTCCTATCAGTTGTGTCTTGCTCATTCTTTACTCACACGCAATTGTTTTGTCAGTTGTTGCCAACATTTATAATTAAACAATTCTTGAAACCTTGTACGGGGGTGCAGGCGCTCAATCAAGCTCCAGTGAGAGCTTTTTGCCTGCGCCCCTAGCATCTGGATGATGTAAATAAAGATTTGATTTGATTTGATTTGATTTGATTTTCTTTAACCGTTCGTCTCCTCAAGGTACAGTTCACGCGGAAGCACTGGGAACACTTGTAAGCGCAGGAAAAAGCGGATAGGTACCACAGCCTACTTATGTATTACCGGGTGCTCACCTAAGATTTTCTGTAGTTTTTAAAAATAAACTTTTTGATTTACAAAAGAACTTTTTTGGGCACAGCATTTTCACCGGCGTAGCACATGAGAAAACAGATAACACGCGCTAAATAGTGGACTGGTTAACTAATATGGAATAGTTAACTTTTTAACTATTCCTGTCATCTATGATTTATTGGTAGGCATGTAACCCAACGTATGTAATATACATATCAAGTTTTAAGAATTTCGAATGCACAGTTACCCTCGGTGCTATGGCTCAATAAGTTTTGGCTATTTAGACGATTAATGTGGGTTGAAAAGGCTGCTTTGCCTGCGAACTTTTCGATAACGCTTTCATTTTGGCGCGAGGTAGCCAGAATTTGTTTCGCTGCAGCGCCGAGGGTAATTGCGCTTTCGAAATTCTAAAAACTGATACGAATATTACTTACGATGAGCTAATGCCCCTCAAAAAATAGAGAAATTAACAATATAAAATAGTTAAAATTGCCCATTCAATACTATTCAACCAGCGGTGTAATGTGTATTTTGGTGAGCTACACCGCTGACAATGCTATTGCAATGAAAGCACTTCTCTAGCTCAAAAAGCCCATTTTTAAATATTGCAGAACATCTTAAGTGAAACCCCCGATATAAACAGTTGCCGTACAGGTCTCATCCCCGCGAGTCAACATATTTTGCTTCCAGCTGGAAGTGAAAGAAAGTATGGGCGTTACGAATCCCTCGAACTCATAATCTGTCGAGAATTTGTCGTCCAGTCACCGGTATGGTCACACCAGAACCAGCTCTGTCGCGACAACAAGAGATCATACTTCAGAAAACGCTATCCCCGACAGTTTCTGTCGTTACGAAAGGTGTTTGTCTGAATGTACTGCGAAGATATCGCCCGCTAAGAAAAAATAGTGGCTCCCCTTTCCTTCTAGTGGGCGAGGACAGAAACGCTAGAAACCATATCCAGAATTTGAAGGTAAAAAGCGCAACGACACAGACAGAGTGGAAGAAAACACAGGACAAGCGCTGACTCACAACTGAAATTTATTCAATGCAAGCAGTACATTTTATAGAAAAAGTGGCCATCTTATCAGCTAAAGAGCTATCATCGATGCCAGTGCGGCAGTACTGTTATCCAGATCCAGGTTAGGACAAATCATAGAGCCCGAAGTAGAAGAAATCGCACACTAAAATATCAGAAGTCACCGCTGGTTTTGTCAATAAATGAATGGAACTCATTGCCATCCAGCATTGTCGGCCATACTGAATTATCATCTTTTCAAACAGCTTTACTAACATTTCTGAACACGGAAAATGCGTCATAGAGTGCTAGATGATTTACCGTGTCCGTCACTTTTTGGCGGTCCTTTTTTGCTTTGTCATTTCTTGTGTGCTGAACAGCTCCGGAGCCTCTTTTGTGTGCCATTGTATTTGTAGTTACTTATTTTGCCCGAATTATTACTCACTTGTTTGAACGTGTTGAATTTTGCGGTTTCAATGTGTTATACTGCACTTAACCAAATGTTACCGAAACTCTGCCTTGTGTATATTTACCATGATTTGTTATGAGTTGATTTGTTATGTGTGCTTTCTTTTAATCATTCCCCCCCTATGTAATGTCCTCTTCTGGGTCTTTAGGGTAAATAAATAAATAAATTAATTAATTAATTTCAGCACTATAGCCAAACGGGCGTGTTGGTTGTACATATTGAAGGCAAACAGCGCAACGACGCAGACAGAGTGGAACAAAACACAGGACAAGCGCTGGCTCACAACTGAAATTTATTCAAGGAAAGCAGTACATTTTATAGAAAAAGTGGCCAACTTATCAGCTAAAGAGCTATCATCGATGCCAGTGCGGCAGTGTTATTCATAAATTTCATAAATAAATTTCAGTAAACTAAATAAATTTCAGTTGTGAGTCGGCGCTTGTCCTGTGTTTTCTTCCACTCTGTCTGCGTCGTTGCGCTGTTTGCCTTCAATATGTACCACCAACTCGCCCGTTTGGCTATAGCATATCCAGAAATTATGGACAAGCGCATTTTTCAACGAGAAGCCATTAAGGAACAAACTTTTTTTCATATATCGCAAATTTTCTCTATACCTATCGATACATTCGCAGTTTACCCCTTGGCAGGTTTGCACTTTTTATTGCGATTAGCATTTTTGGTATGATCACCCTTTACTATTGGTCTTCTAGGCCAGTCTTAACGACTCGTTGCGAACGATGGACAAACTTTGAAAGGAAGATTTTGCAAAGCACGGGAAGATTGAGTCATTACCTGCAATATTTCCATAACAGTACTTTATTGTATTCAACCGTTTCCTCACAATTAAAACTGATGTCCAAGAATCCTCTACTTGGTGCAGGGGAAAGTGCTTATAACAGTGTTTAATACCCTAGTAGTATACATACGTAAATATGGCATGCACGTACTACGTGTTTCATCTTCATATCAAAAGGATTTATACACGTAAGAGGGCAGGTTCCAAAGAAAAGAACTGCTAGGTTTCTTTTTACAAGGCCGCTTTGCTCTTATTTCTTCTCTTTTTGCAGAATGAACGAATTCTTAATGAACTCACCTATGTTTCATGAAGCATTCGACTGCGATGAAACTTATTGTGCAGTATCCAGCTGGTTCAAGCTTGTGTAAACTACAGGCCCCCTACGCAAAGGCATGACCTCTTGCTAACATGACGTCGTCACGTGCTGGTATTGCACTGTTTATAGTCATCAATCCCCGTCACGGCAGCCTCAGCCTCTTAATCGTCTTGATAAGTATGCAAGTATTGCTGCCGCCTTCTTGCTTAAAGGGACACTGAGGAGAAATTGAAGTTGGCTTGTATCGACAGAATACCAGCTCCTGATTACAAAAACGCCACTCATACTGACAACAAAGCTCTTATAACGTAGAAAAGAGCAAGAACCAAAATACAGGTATCGCCGCCACAGGCCAAACTCGCAAGTACAAGCGTGATGAGATCATAGAACAAAAACAGTGTTGCTAGAACGAATGGTTCTAGCAACTCCAGGAACCGAGAAACCATACATCACTGAGGCGCAGCCAATGCATGCGCAAATCTCCTTGACGTCGCCAGATGGCGCCACGTGCCGGGCAGCTACGCGCTCGCCTGAAGCATCGGGACCAATCAGCGCCTGCTCGCCGGCGTTAGGCGGGCTCCCGGTATTCCGCTAGCGGTATCAAGGTACACGGTATGCTAAAGGTGTCTATTTGCGAGAACTTCGTTGACGACTTCGAGAACGAGATCCATCGTAACGCTCGCAAAACGCCGGTGCAAACGTAAGCGAAGCGACTGTAGCGACGGCCGCAATAGCCGATAGATGCCTTCAACGTGCGGCCGGCGGTAGCTTTCTTTTCGGCTGCTGCTAGGCCGCACTGCTGGCAGCCAGAAATCACGGAGTCTGCATCACCTCATGTTTCACGTCACTTAGTCCTCTGTCGTCATAGCCGAATCCCAAGTTTGAATCAGAGCGGCGGGAAAAACCTTTTCAACTTCGAATCCAAATTTCTTAGAAATAAATGCATTTTTCGCTGCCGGCCAAGTGGCAACAAAGCCATGACATGCCGAACTATCGGATTTTGCTATAAAAATATATTAATAATGCTCTCCTCAGTGTCCCTTTAAGAGTACGGCCTCTAAATCACCCGAAAGAGCGTTAATCTACGTCTGACTTTACTCATCTCACACTCACAAATCTCCCATCATAGTTCCCATTGAAACCACCTACCTGCCTCCCTCCTTTAGCAGTTCGCTGTTTAAAATAAATTATCTCTCAGCAACCAGGATGTGAAGCGTACACTTTTCTTACCTGTGTTGCTGAGTTTTCCCACTTCCAGGTAATTACGTTGTGCTTTTTTGCTCACTTTTCACACTTGCACAAGGTGTCATTGAATAGCGCGCGCTAATCCTACTTCTCTTTTTTGACGGCAGTTGGAGCCACAGGGCTCCAGCGCCTGTTAAGTTTGGTCTGCAGAAGAAGAACGAGTTCTGTCTGGAATGACAGCGGTTTAAAGAAGACGACAGAGGAGGTTTTATGATGAGTGCTCCGGCTAACAATTTTTTCAGCATTTTTATTTTTCTGGGCAACGCAACGATGATGCTTAGTAAATCTTGAAGCTCTTCATGTACTTGAAGATTTACTGGAAGCCGTACATCTTCAGGAATTCGATTGCTATCTCTCTAGTTTTCTTTAGGTCTTAACCGCTCAGAATTCCTAGGTTAGCTGACTGCCAACTATGTTTGCGGCATTTTATTAGATATCAAACACAGCGCTGCTCATAACATATTTGCAGAAAGAAAGGCTGCAGGGCACCAGCGAACGCTGACAGCCCAGCTTTCAGGTGCCCCCCCCCCCCCCCCCCCTCGTCTTTCAGTCTTAGGACTTGCAGCTAGTTTCAGCGGATACTTTGATTCGCTATTTCGCAATTTGTGTACTCGTAGACCACCCCCGTAACTTCCCTCATCCCTCTGACGTATGCCTTAGCGGCGTGCAAATAGTAAGCGACGCATGTTTGGTTTCGTATAATGGTAAAATGCCCTTTGTAATCATTATAGCCGAAAAAAAGAAGGCAAACGGAGTACTATGCCGAGAAAATAATGAGACGCATATATATATCCTCTCTAATTCTTTTCTTTGCTATAGTCTTAGGTTTCGAGTCATTCAGGTCCAAAATATTCAGTGAAGCGCATATGACATCCATATCTTTAAGAGCCACAACGACTAGTATGATTTCCGAGAATGAAATCAAACCCGAAAATTAGGAGAGATCTGGGGCATCTCTTCGCATTGGTCAAGCAGCTATGGTGATCCGCTGCCCCTTGAAGACCGAGGTCACGAGTCAGAAACCAGGTTTCCGATACCCATAGATACCTTAGATAGGAAGATAACCATTTGCTCAGATTGCGCGGCACGTTAAATGAACCAACGCGGTCAAATTTAAGGTAAAGCCTCTGCATTGAGACGTCCCTAATTTCTTCAATTTCTGTTTGAAACATGAAACTGCTCATGTAGACTTTGTAGGAACACAAAGGAGACAACACTACAAAGCGTTTTCGCAGGCAGTGGCAGATGAAAACTTCCGAGAATACCCTTCTGAAGTTCTCAGTGAGCTGAACATTTAGGCTGGCGTGAGTATAAGCCGTGTGTGAATGCTGGGTCGCTCTTTGGCCAGCTCGTGTCTCTGGCAAGCGAGACGAGAAATTTACCTGGCATTGTCTTGGAGCTGACGTACCAGCGAGCATTGTTTCAAGCTCCTCGTGATGCCTGTCTTCGTGGGGAAACAGGTGTTCCAGCTCGTTGCGAACATCAACGGAGACGAAATGTTCACCACGCTTCCCCCATGTTGGCCATAAAAGTTGCCGGCCACAAAGGGCTCGAGCAGTGCAGAGTCAAAGGGTGCAAGAGTCGCTTTTGAAGAAGGCAGGGAGGATAATCATGAAGCTGACACCGATGCTGTGATTAGAATTGCTTTTGGTGCTCATGTTGTTCGCTTCTCTGTTTCCCACATCGTTGCAACGTTCTGCTCCGGATTCCGCCACCCAGCATGATGCTACGACGCTCCTGGAGCCGGACATCTGTGTCCGAAAGCTATCAGGGTTATCATCTACTGAACACTGTAAGATGACATATTTAGTTTCATATAGTCGTAGCGAGCCGTAATGGTGTCCGAACAATGAATACACTCACCACAAGTAAAGGCATTTAACAATAGATTTGGTCCTTTAAGAAATGAGGCCCAAGTTTAATGGCTGAGAACGACTAGTGTTGGATAAGTAGCAGATAATAATAAATGGCCTGCAGTTCATTTGGCAGACACTCTCAGGACAGGAGCAGCAGCTTGGCGTTTTTTCTGAGAAGAAATTAAAAACAGTTGTACCCTACCAGCACTCACCAGTGGGGCCAGCTTCGAGACTTGAAAATAGAAAATAGAAAGACTTGAAAATAGATTGAATATACCGCAGCCAGAAAGAGCGTGAAAGAAATTTAAAGGGGTAAATTTGAGTCAGATAAAGCTAACAGCACTGACAAGAAAAGAAACTCGATCGTATAGTGTCTTAACCGAATCAAGTGCAGAAAGTGGCCTAGGATAAGACAGATACAGAGTTCTAAGAACAGATAGAGGATGCTCTGTTAGGATTACAGAATGGATCCCCATTGAAAAGAAAAACGTGCTTGGATGGGTCAGGCGGTCAGATGAGAAAAAAATCTTAGCAAATTAGCGCGGATAGGGTGAAGCAGGAATGAAATAATTAATATTCGATGGTGAGGCCCTCGCGCTGCAGCGAAAGTAACTTGGTGGATGGTGATGATAATAGCGAACAAAGGGATCCTGTGGTCACACTAATTATGTTAAAATGATGAAAACTCTCTAAAAGAATTTAAGTTTACGTCTCACGGCTTAGTAGGTTGCGAAAACAGCGGATATTTTAAAGTGCTGGCGAAATATGCACGTCAGAAAGGAGGAATTTCTTGTGCTAGGTTTCAGATTATCATGTTTTACGTTTAGGTTCCGTATGGGTTGTAAATACAGTTTAGCAGACTAGACATATGGCAAGGTGTGCGCGACAGTAACTCTGGGTGTCTTCTTTGGAGCAAAAAAAAAATGCTGCGCCTGCGTGGCAGAAGGAAGATGCAGCGTATAAAAATGCACAACCTGGTAAAATTTTTGCGTCTTTGTATTCATTTGTTTTCTTAACCCGCGGGACTTCATTTGCGTCATGGCGAAAAATTGTAGCGAAATTAACGGTACAGACTTAGGAAACAAGGTGTTTTTGATGTGGTTGTCAAAAAAAAAAAATTGCAAGCGAGTCGTGCTCCTGGTAGCCTCGGTTCATTGCCAATTCCGCAGATTTGTGACAAATGTGCGCCGTCTTTTAAGCATAAGCATGAAGAGGAGAGATCATAAGATCGATCATTACATTGGTTGCAATACCACACTGCTGTGACCAAAAGCAAAATCATGTGAGGCGATAAGCGAGGAAAGCGACGGAATAAACCTAGTGCCGATTATCTGAGCTCCCTTTTCTTGCATTTCCTGTAACTCGTCCCCGCAGAATTCCATAATCAGAGGTAGTAGAATGGTTGTGTCTGTTAGGAATGACTCCAAAGACACTCAAGAGGGCAGCAAAACCCGTAATGTCTCAATACACGCCTGCTGTAGTTTTTGTAATTGATTTTTGTGAACACAATTGTCATATAAATATTCAAGGTCAAATTTTAAATTCTAATCTTGTAATTAGTAGGATTTAAAAAGCTCTAATACCTTTATTCCATGCAAAAGGCCTTCTCAAACACGCTGAGATCAAAACCTTGCACACCTTTCCTTATATTACATTACATTAACACCTCAGGGATGACACAACGAGAATGTTAATTTTTATTACCGAACAGCAGAACCAGCTTGCTTAAAATAAACAAAACAGCTCAGAAATCACCGTGGGAAGTTGTAAATCTGTGCCAAATTTCGGCACATTTCATGCACAAATAAGAAAAACAGTTTTTAATAGCCTCGTCCCTCTTTAACTAAGGTGAAAGGTCGGCACACATGTCGCTGCCGAGGCTTGTTCCCTTAACAGTGTCAGACATACTTTGGTTAAAAGAGAACTTATTAAAGCACTTCGTTTTATGTGGTTCTTAATTCCTGGGTAGCGGTGGATGGGGCGGAAGTTGCATGCGCACTGAAATTGCGCAATGAGGTGTTTGTCAACAAGGTATTATGGATAGCCAGATGACGCACCATAGCAGAAAGGATAGCGCTGTCAGACTACGCAGCAACGGGACGGAATGGTGAAAGCGGAAAACAAACACACAAAACGGCGAAGTTGCGCCAGTAGCGCGGGTAACCTCCCCAATGTTCTGAGATATGAATTATTTCATCATTAAACTGTGGCAAGCAGAAACCTCTATTGTTGATTGCGAGCAAGAGAAAAGTGAAAAGTCAACTTTAGTCATGGTTTGTAGATTGGTGCAGTTTGAACGGGTTTCAAAAATCACTGTTTCGGCTGGTATTCAAACTTCGATATTCTAACGGTGAGTGGTATTGAGTGCTAACTATTAGATATTCAGATACGCTAGACTGCAGAACTGCGCGTTGAGTGGTCTTTCGCTTCAGTGTAACGCTGCCAGTCGTGGTGTGACAAGATACATTACTGCAGACACGGTCCTAACCAAGGAGCTGCTAACATTCAAAACGTGCCATCATACTTTTTTTCGTGCAGGAATCTCACATCCACGATGACGAAGAAAAGGCCTCTGCGTGGTGAGTCTTACGTCAGCTTATGTTTCTAGGGCACGAGGGAAATCATTTGTAAGCCTAGGGTTGAACAGTTCTTTCTCCTTCCGCGGGCTACTACTACTGGTACTTCGGAGAGACAAACATAGGTTCATTGAGTTCGGGCTAGTCGAGGTTAACTATTAAAGTGCCGCCATTATTAACACTGCTGCAAGCTGGCAGGCGTGGTGCAGCTCTTTGTTGAAATTCTACGTTCAGAATATTAAGTGTTCGGCTGAGTTCCTTTTCTACACAGCAACGCGCGTGCTTGGCCGAGTGTGTGGTGTTTATACTGATGCTATAGGTAACTGGCTAGAGGGCGACAAACACATTACAAAGCCTCAATTATTTTGCGCCTTCAATGTTTCTCTGAATGCTTCTTTTTTGAACCTGTCATTTCAAGGCGTGATTTTGGTTCTGAGAACGTGTGCCTGCACTCGTGCGTTCATGTCTGTGCGTTCTGTTCTTGCTGAAAAATCATATACAACGAAAATTGTGAGCAGAGCGTGCGCACAGGAATTCACCATACTCTCAGAACGCTGAAGAGTCTTTGATGTCTACAGCCTTTCGTTTAAGGTCGTGTTCTTAGAAACCGAACGGGATGGCTGGCTATTGTAAACAGCCGAAACGGGTGTCGCTGGCTTCACCTAAGTATGCAAGGATTTCTTTCTCAGGTATTATTCAAATGAGAGAATGAACATGTGAGCTGACACATGGAATACAGGAGTTATTTCGCTTGCGACGCAGGAGTCATGATTTTGGGTGTTTTATGTTAAGAGGGTGAAGGACAAAATGTTTCTGATGTTTACTATAGCTGGAGTGGAAAAATATGTCATGGGTGGTTGCACAATCCCGTCTCCCCTCCATTTCGCCGCCTACTCAATATCATGTTATCAGTGCTATGCAACTAACCTTTCAAAATGAACAAATGTAAAAAGAAAACACTAGAAAGAACTTCATTCTGCAAACGAATCTGGCTTACATCATCAAAAAACAGAGAGTGATCATTCCATGATGTTTAGGTGGTGTTGCCTTTCACTTCCGCGAATGCCCCCCCCCCCCCCCCCCCCCCGTTCCCCTCTTTCAGCTGCTAATACATTTTTCTGTGGCTCCGGTTCGAAAACACACGGCTCCCGGTTCGAGACAACCAAAAACAAGCAGAATTTCTGGAAAGAAGCCACGGCTGAATGTGAGCGGCCGCCGCCAGAAAACGCAGACTTTAGGCTTCTCCTTTTCCACCAAAAGCCCGAGAACGTGCAATGGAGCTGAGCTTCGCAACCTGAGATGGCCGGAGGTGGCTTCTCCGCATCGCGCTCTTTTAGCAGCGAACTACAAACATGTTTACAAAGATTAACTTCCGCTCATCTTTGCTCGTGGCAACTGAATCCGCCTACGTTGCGAGGGAGTAGCCTTTTCCTTTTAACCTCTCCGATATCAGAGCTGAAAGTATA